>NC_141696.1:819182092-819784592 GCF_964263255.1 Lissotriton vulgaris | reverse complement strand
TCTCCATTCGCTGTGACTCTTACACCAGCCCATACAGGTAAACAGCACTTCATTCTGCCATGACTCGTACACCAACCCATAAAGGTTTTACATCAGATGATGACTGGTATGAAAGAAGGCACTCCTCACCAAGGGCCCCTTGAATGGAATGAATATGTACCTCCATCACCAAATTCTATGTCAGGAGCGGAGGATCCGATTATGCTTTTCCTTCTTTGCTTTACTTACTATAGACATTTTTCAGCAGCCAGAAAAGCAGTATGAATGATTTTATCCCAACACATAAGGGAAAAAAGATCATTTAACAACAAGAAAAAAGGAACAAGTCTGCATCCAGACTACAAATCCCATGAGGCCATAGGGCACAACACAATAACAGTCCTTTCACAGTGGCCATAGCATGTAGAAGGTTCCTCCATCTTAGCTGTCCTTCCTCTTTCTTTGCTGCTTCGCAGCCAACTAAGTCACCTTTTTTTCTCTCTTGCTCTTGAGTGTTTGTATTAGCTTCTTTATCGTTTCTAGCCACCCCGGAGCACGAGTTCCTTAATCGGACTGTGCCCAGGGGAAGATTGCATGTTTACTGTGCTGATCTTTGTTTTACAGATCCCTTACGGCAGCCGGAGCACTTTCGCCCTCATGTGGCCGTTCCCCTTTGTCACGCGGTGCCTTTTGAGCCCGCTAGGGAAGCTTGTGCGTCTTGTTGCTCCCGTGGCGCGGTCTCCTCAGATGAGGAGCCACGCTGTGAGAGCTTCAAGCACTGTGAGCCTTGTCCCCCTGCTGCCACACATTCAACACCCTAAGGGATCTGTATTGCCTTCCCCAATTAATTCCTCACGCCCGACGGGGGTCCGTACAGCGGCTCGACCGCGTCAATCACCTACAGGCAGTTTATGCACCTGATTATAATACATTATCTTAAGCACTGGATGGCGGTTGGGCCCCATCAGTCTTCTGAGGGCCGGCTAATTTTTTTGTGGCAAGTGCAGCCTCGATTGCGGTTCTGTCCTGCGCAAAAAAGACTTGCAGTCTGCCCATACTGAAGGCGTTTTTTTTACCCACCAGCCTGCTACTAAAGTGAGGGTTTCTGCATCTCTAGGCATCCTGCACGTTGCCTTTTGCTCCTATAGACCGCAGCTATATTCAGGGTGTTTACTCCTGTTCTTGGCACAATGGAACAGGGAAATTTCTATGAGGAGGAAGAAGTCCAACAATACCTCCTATACGACGATGATTTTTTTAAGACGGTGGACAACTCCATCTACAGATGTGTGAATGAGTTTGTGGGGCCTATGGAGGAATGCTTGTCCAACTGCATAGTGGGGGAATGCGCTAAGCTGGCATACACCTACTTAGGGACCCCGCTCCCAGCACAACTCCTGGGAAGGGACCCCCATCACCTAAGAAATGCAACACTGAGGGTGACCCTGAAGGGGTGCAGGGTGTGGACAAAGATGCTTTCGAGCGCCTCAGAAGCGCTTCTCTGGCGAAGGCGGTTGTCCCCCTCCTACCCCTCTGCTTGCCCCGACACCTTTGCATCCCCTGTGCCAGAGTCCCCATCTCATGATGGGGGCTCACCAGCGGTTACAGAGGATGACGAGGGGTCTTTGTGGTCTTGGCGCTCTGCCAGTTCTTCATCCGCGTTGCCGCAACATAGTACAGGCATGCTAGACCCGGATGCGATCATTCATCCGTGGTCAGCAGCCTGGGGACAAGGTGGCTAAGTTTGTGCGGGCCACCTCCGCATGCCCAAGGAGAAGGAAGCTAGGGGCTATCTGAGGAGGGAGTGTCCACGTCCCTTGTTGGACGGGAAGGTGGCCTTCACACCGGAGCTTGACTCCAAGTTGGCTACCTTCCTGGCCAATATATGAATGATCCCCGTAAGGTCATTGACCGCTCTTGGCGCTTCTGCCAGGATAAGCTTTTGGACGCGGTAGGACCCCTAACAAAAATTTCGTATATTGAGGAGGAGGCGAAGGTAACAGGTTCCACCATATCCCCGATATTCTGTCGAATATGGCTCAGTGGGCAGTTATATTTTTGGGCAATGTTAATTGCGTCCTGTCAAGAGAACGGTGGCGTTCGCTTTTTATAAAGCTCGACCCTAAGTTGGGCGATTTGGCCGCTTCGGAGGTAGGGACAATGGCACAAGGAGGTCTCTTCAGAGATCCCTTTGTCAAGGAATGGGGAACATTTGTGGCCACATTCACCTCATTGGACAAGGCCCAGTCCAACATCAAGAGGATCTTTCAGCCACATTTTTTCCACGGGGCTGGTCGTGGCAGGGGCCACGCGACCGGCCGTGGCGGTCAGCAGAATCCCGGTAGGGGACAAGGCTCCGGGCGGGGGCAGTACAACTCCACCACAAATTACACACATTTCTGCCCCACCAGGGGACAGCGATTCTGAGGCTGTGGCGGCTTAAAGAACAACACAGCTGGCAGTAGTGCCCACGGTAAGGCTGCTCAGGTTTTCTGGCTAGCGGTCTTCCAGGGTGCTTGGGCAAACATTACAAAGGACACTTGGGTTCTGCAAACCATCCGGGGGTTTCACATCGAATTTTACGCTATTCCCCGCCAATAAGGGTTTCCGCATCCCATCAGTTTTTCGGTTGCCTACGCACAGCTGGTCGAAGAGGAGGTATTCAAACTGGTCCGCAAAGGGGGCATTTGTCACTCAGCTCTGCATCCCAACAGCTTCCTCAGCAACCTCTTTTTGGTGGACAAAGCCAATGGAGGTCGACGCCCGGTAATCAACCTCAAGGAGTTCAAAGGGTGGTTGGTTTACCGACATTTCAAAATGGAGGGGATTCACCTCTTCCGTGACGTCCTTCTCCCGGGTGATTGGATGGTTCATCGGACCTCAAAGATGCCTACCTAGTGGTTTCCATCCATCCCACACCTGTGGTTCTTGCAGTTGCAATGGAAAAAACAGATTTACGGGTTTACCGCCCATTTTGTTCGGGCTTTCCTCAGCATCTTGGTGTTTTACAAATGTGCTCCACCGGATGATTGTATACCTGGATGACATCTTGCCCATGGCACAGTGTTCTAGGAAGTTGGCTCTTCAGTTACAACAGACGGTTTCCCTCTTGCAAGGGTTGGGCTTCGTCAACAAAGGAGACAAGTCAGTCCTCGAGCCAGCCCAGAGCATGGTGTTCTTGGGGTTTGTTGTAGATTCAATCCGCTCTTCCTTAAGCCTGCCGTCTTGAAAGATGGGTAAGATTTAGCACAAATTGCGGCAGACGATCTCCCAGACTCATACCTTTCTCCGTCAGATTCCCTGGATGCTGGGTCTTCTTTCCTTGTCTATCCAGGCAATCTTTCTGAAGCCCCAGCACTACCGTGCCTTACAACTCCTGAAGGCGCACCTCCTCAGGAAGGGTCTGTCATATGACCAGACAGTTCCTCTCTCACAGGACGTCAAACAGGAAATGTCATTATGGCTTATCCACATGGAAGCTTGGAACGGCCGGGCGATCTTCGGGTCGGTCCCGGACCTCGTTATAGAATCCGATGCCAGATGGTTGGGAGTGGGGCACCCGTTACAGAGATTTCTCCACTGGCGGCGCCTAGTCTTTAGATGAACAGGTGTTAGACATCAATTGCCTAGACCTTCTAGCGCGGTTGTTTGCAGTTCAATGCTGAACCAGAGACAGGGTTAGTTCCTGTGTCCTGTTAAAGATGGACCACGTATCAGCGGTCCGTTACATCAACCATTTTGGAGGTCCTCGTTCCCGGGCCTTGGCGAATTTGGTGAAGGACTTTTGGGGCTACTGCCTGATTCATCACATATCCATGACAACGAAGTATCTGCCGGGCCAGCCCAACCAGGTGGCAGATTGTCACTCCAGGCATCTGAGGGACTCCAGCCAGTGCAGGCTGGATGTTCAGGTCTTCCAGTGATTGAGCAATCTATGTTGACCATTCTCGATGGACATTTTCGCGTCCCGCCTGGATCACCAGCTCCCACGTTTCTTCAGCTGAAGACCGGATCCCCTCACGGAGGCCACGGATGCGTTTCTCCAGGAGTGGGGTCTGGAGCGGAGTTATGCTTTTCCTCCTTTCTCGATGATTGTGCGGACGGCGGCTCAGATCCACTACCAGAGGGCAGAGGTGGTGGTTGTGACACCATTTTGGAGGTTCCAGGTTTGGTTTCCGGTTCTTCTGGAACTTTCTTGGGATTCTCTAATCCTACTCCCCTGTTTCCTCATCTCCTTCTGAATTCGGACGAAGAGCACCTCTTCGCCCAGGGTTCTCTCCGCTTCATGGCATTGTGGCTTTCAGGTGACGTTGGTCACTCCCAGGCATTTCGGGATCGGCTGAGGTCCTCTTATCAAAAGCCTGGGCTAACAGTACCTCAAAACGTTATTGTTCCGCCTGGACTAAGTTGATGCGTTGGTGTCTTCGAAGGGATTTGGATCCCATGGTCGCAGGCGTCGTTCCCATTCTAAACTTTCTGGTGGAATTGGCGACAGACGGTCTAGCGTATCGTTCCATTAATGCAGTACGTTCCGCGATTTTGGGGGCTCATTACCCGGTCGAAGGTGCTCCAGTGGGAGAACATCCTTTTGTCTGTAAACTCCTGAGGGGTATTCGGCTTTCTGTACCCCCGGAGCCGCGTTATTCTGTCCTACGGGATGTCAATCTGGTCTTGAATCTCTTTCTTTCTTGGCAGCCCAATGAATACCTTTCTTTAAAGGAACTTTCAGCCAAGTTGGCCATGCTGTTATGCCTGATTTCCTATTGCAGGGTCTCTGACGTGCGTGCGCTGGACATCTCGGCAAGAGTTTTTTCTCCGGTAGGGGTTACGTTTACAGTGGGGCGCCGCACCAAGTCTTCTTTGAGAACAATCTCATATCCAGCTTTTTCGGATGTCCCTAAGTTGTGTGTAGTGCACTGCCTGAAGGCGTATGAAGATATGGATGGATGGATGGATGGATGGATGGGTTTTTATATAGCGCAATATCACCGCCAGGTCTCAAAGCGCTTTGCTGGTTTTTCCCTGTGAGATAGCCCCTACTGGGTATCCCCAAGGTGAAAGCCAGGCATCCCGCCGCGGGGGGGCCGTAGTGGAGATTAAGCAAGCTATTGCCCAGAGTTCCAGAGTGTGAACCTGTGATTCGAGTAGGCACCGAAGCGAGAATTACCGAGTCCGTGGACATTTTGGGCTCAAGACCCTGCCGTGTCGGGAATTGAACCCTGGTCCCGGGTCTGATCTCAGCGTCCGGGTCTGCCTCCTCTAACCAGTGAGCCACACTTCTCCTCTGGAATTTCACCCTCCGGGCGAATACCAACTTCTTATTGCCTTAAGGAAACCGCACAATGCAGTCTCTTCCCCTACCATAGCCCGGTGGGTGCTCTGGGTCATGCAAGAGGCGGGTATTGAAACCAAACAGTTAGGATCTCATTCAGCCAGGGGTGCAATGGCTTCTAAGGTTTTTTTCCCTGGGAGCCCGTTTGGAGGATTTAATGCACGCAGCAGATTGGTTCTCGATTACACCTTTAAGCAGTTTTATTTCAAACCGGTTGTGGATGTTGCTCAGTTGGCGGTAAGTAAGTTTTGAACTAGAATAATTGGAGCCTCCGGTCCTGACATATAATCGAAATGTGCCTAGCACAGTAACGGTAAGTTTCAATTCTATTAAGGACACTGAGGCGAGGATTATCCCTCCCAGGGCACAATCTTGTGCGAACCCACCCGTATTGGAGTAAGTAATTCATTTTTTTACTTCATGATGCATGCTACCTGGGTCTTATGAGAAATGTCTACGTGTCTACCTAAGCAACGATATGTTTGAGATTTATCGGTTTTCAGGGAATGACAGTACCAAACAGGACCAGTGACAATGTGGCGTTACTCGCGCAAAGAAAGAGGAAGGACACCTAAGATGGAGGAACCTTCTACATGCTGTGGACACTGTGAAAGGACTGTTATTGTGTTTTGCCCTAGGGCCTCATGGGATTTGTAGTCTGGATGCAGACTTCTTCCTTTTTTCTTTTTTTTTACTATATTTTTATTTTGCCATAAAGAACAGTGCAGCTGCAGCAATAAATCATGGTGCTCGTAATACTATAAATATGGGTCAATATATAACTAATAAAAACCATTATCAGCTAACACATATACCAAAAGCTGGAGAATTTGGAATAATAAGGGCTATATACAGACAATAAATATATTTAAAGGTTAAAGCATTTACATTTGTCTCTTCAAATAAATAGAGCTATATACAATGGAAGGATAAAAGGCAAAGGATACAACAACATTTCATCACAAAGACCTTTTACTGGATAGTTATTACCATACATTTCATTCTGCCTCTGCAAATGGAGTAGCCCGGGTTGTAAACGGACCCCAGATCCTTTTCCCTTTTATCTTACCCTTTCTACCGCTCCGCTTGTTCCTTTTTGTTAAATGATCTTTTTTCACTTATGTATTGGGTTAAAATCATTCATACTGCTTTTTTGGCTATTGAAAAAATTTACATAGTAATTAAAGCGAAGACGAAAAAGTATAATCCTCGCCTACCTGTCCTTAATAGAATTGAAACTTACCGTTATTGTGCTAGGCAAATTTTAATTCTCCAGGGCCAGAGCCTGTATACTCGCCACCAAATGATACAGCAGGATTTCACTCTATTATTGAAAAGGCTTCCAAATTTGATTTACCATTAACAATTAAAGATGTATTTATTATTAAGTTTGATATAGTGCGGAATTGACTTGGGTGTATCAGAGCGCTTTACAATGTTTGGATAGACATATAATTTACAAGGAAAAACAAACACACACACAAATTCCAACATAAAATAAACGGTGGAATAGAGGATTAATAATTTCTAGAGGTAGAGATGTAAGGTTTTTTTCAGTAATAGGAGGAACCGCTGAACAGTTAGTTACAGAAGTAGAGATGGTTGGGTTAAAAACGTTTGTAGGGAGAAAGTAAGGCAGTAGGACAAGTGTTTTAGGAGGGATTATTCAGGTATTTGTTGAGAAGAAATAATTTACATTTTTGTTATGTAGTTCCTGGGGTAGGAATTTCAAAATTCTGGGTGCATTCCCAGAGAAGGGACGGGCAAGTGATTTTTCTTTTTTAAATTTGGAGAGAATCAGGAGTAGAGTGTTAGAACTTGGCAGGGGCCTCTTTTGGCCAGTTTTTGATTGTTTGCGAGGTAGTTCAGTCTCTCTGTAGAAAGAACTTTGTGGGTTATACAAGCCGTTCTGAAAAAAGCTTCTTGCTTCAATAGGAAGCCAATTGAGTTTCTTGAGTGTGAGAGTGATGTGATTAAAGAGACTTTCCTTGGAGAGAAGTTCTGCCGCTGCGTTGAGTGTGGACCACATACGAAAAAGGAGGTCCTTTGGTGCGCCTGTGATGGTTGGGTTACTGTAGCTCAGCTTAGGGTAGACAAAGGATTGAACTACCGTCTTTAAAACCTTAAGGGGGGTTGAAGGGTTTGATTATTTTTAAGGTTTTTAAGAGGGAATTTATTGGTGAGGCATTGATATGGTTATTCATGTTAAGGTCTTTGTCTAGAGTAATCCTTAGAGACTTCAGAGAGTTGGCGATAGAAAGCTTGCAGTTTAATACATCTAGTTTGCTTATCTAGTTGTGAATAAGCTGAGATTTTCCTTTTGTCTGAATGAGAAGGAGTTTGGTTTTGTTGGGGTTGAGTTTTAAATGGTTATTGGTCAGCCAGAATTGTACCTTGCTAAGAGTGTTGTTCAGGCACTGGATGCCATTAGCTGAGGATATTTTTAATGAAGAGTTGAGCGTTGTCTGCAGATGTGGTATGCAGTTTTGGCCTTTTTCACCATGTCTGTCAGAGCTTCCATGTAGAAGTTGAATAAGGCAGGAGATAGGTTTGTTTCTTGGCGGACTACATGTGGGACTGTTATTGCTTGTGAGGTAGCATTGTTAAGTTTGATTAGGTGAGAACGTTGGTTAGGGTATGAGGCAAACCTCTGTAGGACAGTTCTGTTGCAGCCAGCACGCTCTGAGAGAGTTTTTAGCAGGATGTGGTGGTTGACCATATCATAAGCCGCTGAGAGGTCCTGGAGAATTAAGAAGCGAACCTTACCATCATCAAGAGATGTATGTGGCATAGATATTACCCAGGCCAGCGTACAGGGGAGTAACAGGGAGTTGAGATTAAGAAGGAATGAAGCCACCTGGATAATGCGCCTTCGTGCGGTTGAGTGTGGTCTAAATTACGACCATGAGCTTCAATATTTCCTAGGAGATTAACACACAACATGGATTGAACCACTGTTTTCTGATACATGTACCTGAGATATGTTCATGTGTTTCACTGTGCAGCTGTGGTCTACCTACGAAGGAATATGCTTAACTATACATGTGATGAATACTGTTGACCTAATGTTACAAAGTCCGGGATCAACAAGGATATTTATCTGTACATTTCTTCCACGAGTTTATACCGCTTTGTTGATATTTTACGTCTGCTTTGTGTCATAGATCTTCATACTGACGTATAACTGTAATTCTTGCATAAACTGTATAGTATGAAAAGTGAGGAAGGTGTTTATCATAACACGTATATGGAATATGTTTTATTTTATACGGTATTGCACATAATGACCATGTATGTGCATTTTTATTCTGATCATTTACTAGCTTCTGGCAATAAAGGGGCACCATGTTGGGGAAGATTAGGAATAGTAATTTGAGATTTGAAATAAGTTTCTTGTATCTGAACGTTACTTTTTGACTGCGCATGCCTAAATTCACTAATATGGTGGCATCACAGCATTTGCTCTGCATTACTCCCTCTTTCTTCTTGCACATGATGCTTTGTCAATTAGACATAGATACACTTTCTTCTTCCTGTCTGTCCCTCTCCTACTGTTTTTATCAGGCACTTGATTGCCATTGTCGTTTTTTGAGGAACTTTTTGGTCCGCATAGATAGCGACCTTTCTCTGTTACCCATTAGGCTATTTTAGCCTATTTCCGGCGATTCGGTACGTTATTTTCCTTTTTACGTTTCAATTTTTATTTTCAAACCCATTGGGCAGCAAAGATTAACTCCCGCTGTTCGGGCACTGCATGGAAACACGGTTCAGATGTCTTTCGTTTGCACGTTGTTTAGTAAACCGGAAGTAATATTCTGCCTCCGGACAACGTTCAAGTCTCTTTTGACCGAGACCACGCCCTCATGCGATGGGGCGTGTCATTTATACCGCGTCTTCTGGGGTGTACTGTGGTGGGCTTATCCGGCTCGCATTAGAAACTCTTCCGGACGCACCCGTCCTCTTACCCGGTAAGTTCAGATTTGGCTCACATTGCAGACACGCAAACGTGTTCCTGTTCAGCGTCTGTTGATACCAACATGGACGTTTATATTGTATTTATATATTTAGATTACAGTTCCACGTAACGATTACTAGGAGTCACGTGCCTCTACCCCGCCGTGCTCCTTACCCTACAGAAATGTATTTAACCGTGAGTGTTTTCAAATTATTTGGGACATTGTTTAAAGTTATGATACTTCATTCGTTTGCCGGTTTTGTACTTAATCTAAGATTACGCAATTATAGCACGCAACTCCTTTTAACTTCGCGTTATTGCGGACGACGTCAGTAGTAATTATGTACTTTTTAAAATATTCTCCGCTAGTCGAGGCATAATGCACGTTGACACACTTAGCATCCATATTGCGCGCTCGCACTTCTTATGTGTAAATGAATTTAAAGTTCACTTCACTTGATATGGATATTATAGACTTCCTGACTTTCACTGTCCACTCCGAGTATGTGTCTCGGTCGCTTAGTTTTCGGATACCATTGGTTCACCGTTTTTAGATTCTCACCCACTAAGAGCATGAGCGGACTACCACATTCATATGTATTTCGTCTTACACTTATCATGGGCCATGGTGGCGCACCCGTTTTTGCACGGTTTCTGAACAATGTAGTTTAGTAGAATTGCCCTGAATGTTTTCGTTTTTCCAATTTTTCCCTTTTCCTCCCGCATACTACTTTTTCATTTCAGACTCATTTCTGATTACCTCGTATTATTTGTCTTGTTGGGATGTTTTGATTCAGATTCTTACTCCGATTCCGCCTGAGGTACGCAGATTTTGACCTTTGGGTCATACACTGTTATAACGCTCACAGGCGGTCTGCGTGTTAATACCCGTATTGTTGTGTTGCTATCTAGGACCCTAATTCGATATTCCCAATTTATGCCCTTGTGAGGTTATAATCAATAATATCCTGATAAAGGCATAAGAATCAGATCCATATTCAGTAATAGCCCATGCAGTCCAAAGCACAGCACGGCTACTCCCATTGACTCCTAGAAAGCACAACGCGTTCTTTAAACAAACCAAGCCTACAGCAGCCCGGGAAATCCCCCCTGCTTTTGTTTTGATTTGAACAAGAACTCCTGAAGTCCAGAAAGAACTGTTAGTTCTTAGTGACGTCTTATGTCCAACCTTACGTCAAACCCGGCACCTTTCAGGTATAAATATACCAACAGTTGCCTTAAGCAAACACACAGTGGTTTGGAGCAGAGTGGCCATCTACTTGCCCCAGAGCCCAGCTGATGCGAGAGCCCACGGAAGCCGCCCCTCCCGATTGACGCACTGAGAGAGACGCTGTCTTTTTCTCCAGCCGAGAAAATCCAGCTCTGGTGTTTCCAGCCTACCATTGCAGGTTGCTGGGATATCGAGTCCTGAGGAAAGAGATACCAGACCTCCCACATTCTATTACCAAGGTACGGAGCTGACTAAACCCTTGAAAGAATTCTTGATGCAGATTCTTAGCAAAATAATCTTAACCAACTTAACTTAAACTGCTACTTACTTATCCCTTCCCAAGTATTATGCTTAGGTCAGGTACACCGGGGTAGGCTTGGTTAGAAGCACCAGTTGAGTACGTTAGTCAATGTATTTATGTATGTATATATTTTATCCATTTTAAAGTATCATATGGCTGAGAAACCATATCAATGCTTTTACAGTACTATTCCATAATACTACTTGTACTGTACGCACTTTACTTAACTTTAAGTATTGCAATTGTGGCAATTCATTTCTCTTGCATGAGAAAGAAGACTACTCAATAAACACCTTTTTATTGAAATCGCCCGTCTCTCTATTTCTCTGCACTCTGGTGAAACTAAGTATGCACTGCTGACTGAGAGAAATAGCTGTCTATTGTTTTCACACGACTCTAGAGATATACTCTTATTCTGAGGGAGCAAAGTTGTCATGTTTATGCGGTTGTCGGAAACTGAATCCCTTCTTGTCTGAGTGAGGGGAGCTTGTCCCTCCCTATTCATTCAAGAAAGTTTCCAGAGACCTCTGAGCTAGCTGGCGCAAACCTAAATTAAGTTTAACATAGTCAGTAGAGACCTAGATGACCTCAGTCCTACGTCTACACTGCTGTTTATGTTATTCCAATGCGCAGAGCCTATTGGGAAAATAGGAACTACACTACAGTGTCACGGGTTTGACCTGTAGCTATACACTCTTGCTTTTGTTACCCTATCCAGAGCCTCTACATACAGATGTGACATCTTTTTCACCGGTCCTGGGCCCTATCGGGTCGGAATTATCACCGATAGAGCGGTGAGAATTCTTGACGTTACTAGCTGTGCATCTTACATGTCTGATTATCATTGAGTCATGCGGCCTTCTGTTTGGAGACTCATAGGGTTTTCAATTTTTGTATCTTACAGACCTTTCTTTTTGTACCCGCCCGGTACAGGTATGACCTACTGGGTTTCCTAGAACAACCCTTTTTTTCTGGCTCTGTTGCCACCACAATATCATGATTACCTTATCACCTCATGCCACTTGTCACAATTGTCCTTTATCCTGTTACAGAATACTACCATCCCTACACCTTAACACCCTACTCACATCTGCTCACTCTTTTCCTTTTCGTATTTTTCTCTTTGTTCCCCCTCCTGGATTTTCTTTGTGTCGGTCTTTCTACCAGGAACACCCCAGAACACCATAGGTTTCATTTCCTTTTATACACACTTTTCATTTGCTCTCATTAGTATATTATCCCTTTGGACGCTGTTAACCTGATAATCATCTGTTAAGAAATATTGTTTGTCAGACAGTACAAAGGTGTTTTTCTTATGTATCCGCACCCAGCCCTGAAGAGTGGTAGGCTGATTGTGCCCTATACGACGAAACACGTGTCGGCTGGTGCATCTCGTGTCTGCACCAATAAAAGACACCACATCTACGCTGGATTACTTGTGTTACATACTGTTCACATGTGTTTTTTCACTAACCTACAAAAACTGCTAACCACGACTACGATGTTTCTGTTTATCATCAGAGTGTGCATGGGCGCCCTGTTTGTTTGATTTCATGTACTGACTTCTGTTAGTACTCTTCTGGAGGGTTATAGGGTTTATCCCCTCGTTCCTTTGCACCTCGCATAACTAGAATCCTTATTCATATTTTTGGCGTTACTTTTAGGCTGTGCTCCACCTTCGAAAAACCCTTGCCCTGTCCCACCTTACCATCATCAAGAGATGTATGTAAGTTGTCGATTATGTTCAGGATTTTAATCTCCGTACTACCACTTTTCCTGAACCCAGATTGGAAGGTGTTATGTAGGTTGAATTTATAAATGTGACTGTTTAATTGTGATAGTACACATTTTTGTTTTGGCAATGAGAGGGAGGTAAGTTATTGATCTATAGGTGTTTATGTCATTGGGGTCGGCTTCTGGCTTTTTGATGACGGGGTGACTTGGCCGAGTTTAAGGGTTGCCAGCATAGAGCCACTGGATAATGAGGCGCTAATTATTTTAGTCAAGTAGGGGAGAAGATATGTCTAAGGTTTTTGACTAGAGAGGAGGGAAGAGCATCCGGGAGGTGAGATGATGGTTTTATGCATGAGAGTATTTTGGTGACCTCTTGTTAGACCTGGCACCTTGGCGTGAGTCTCCCTTCCACTTTTTGCTGATGTGCCTCCGATGTTTTGCTGGTTTTCCGATACTCAGGGCACTGCGCCACGGCTGATCCGTGCCGCAGTGCAAGTGCTCCCTACTGTAAATTGTACATACGATTGGTATCCATGATTGGTGCATTGGATTTACTGTTAGTCCCTAGTAAAGTGCACGAGAGAGTGCCGGGGCTTGTAGATGCCAATACTGCTGGTGGGCCTGCAGCGCTGGTTGCGCCACCCACCGAAGCAGCCGTAAAGATGTGTCTGGGAACTGCGACCGCAGAACCCGCGTGCGGTCTCGTACGGTCACGCTAGCTGGGCAAGTGTCCCCACTTGCCAGCACCGACCCTTCCCTTGACTACATATTAGTCACCCCTATGGTAGGCCTGCGGGCAGGGTGCATTGTAGGTGCAAGGTAGGACAAGCCCTGATGTGCGTGGCATGTCCTAGTAGTGACTTACAACGAAGACCGTATTTCACTATTGAAGGCTACCTGCTCCATTAGGCCAGACTGAGCTGCGAGGATTATTACACCCTATAGTCCCCGCAGGCTCAAGGAGCATGGTAGCGAGTCATGTTTAGTATGCCTGAACTCAGGATGATAAGATATTTCTTGTAGTCAAGTTTATTTTAATATCCTGGGTTTGCAAATGCTACTTTTAGAAAGTTAGCCTTTGCTTGCTTAACCATTTCAGCCGCCTCTGCTGGTATGTGTATCTGACTGTCTGGGATGTGTGAGTGACAGGGCTGGAGGGATGACAGGTGGTGAATGCGCAGATTACACCTTAGTGGGAGGTAGGAGTGCCTCTTGACTCGAACTGTCACTGTGCTCGGCCACCACAATGCTGGCTCCACCCTCCTGGGGAGCGGCGGATGACTCTGCCGGCACCTGGCCCAGGAAGGGCGAAGCCCCCATCAACAAGGTACTCTGGCCACCCCTGTCCGGACAATGCTGGCTCCACCTCCTGTGGGGCGTCTGATGCGCCTGCCCCTCACACTGAAAGCAGACGCCGGAGTACACCCGCCGGGGTACTCCAAAACTGAGAGTGGCTATGCAAAGGCCCCCCTGGCCTGCGAGAACAAAAGAATTGGCCTATAAAAGAAGGAGCCCTGCTCCTTGAAAATTAGATCCGGTTTGGGCCACAGAAGGACTCTGCCCTACGAGAAGGACCGTGAGAGACAAGGAAGGGTGCTGACTCTTGCCTGTGTCTGGTGCCTTGCTGCTGAAGGAGAGGAAGACAAAAAGACTACGAAAAGACTTTTGCTCTACTTGTGCCAAACTCTGCTAAAGAGATCTCCAAGGGCTTGCAACTGAACTTGCCCCCTGACCAGCGTCCCAGGACCAGTGGACGCTACCCCCTTGGAAGAAAGCGACTGCGGGTGCTGACCATCGCCGCAGTATCGACAGAGGAATCTCCTCTAAGGCATCAACGTCATCCCGACCACCGTGACCGGGGCCCAAAGCAACAGCGAGAGCACAGTAAGGACCAGCCGCCGCTGGCCCGAACACCGTGACCGCAACTGCACCGGGAGCCCGAGAGCAAAGGGAAGGAGGACCCGTCCGGTCCGAGCTCACGAGGTGACTGCATAGCGAGCAGCCACTCACCTGCAAAGACGGACAGTTGCCCTACGAGAATCCGCAGAGTCGGTAGCCTGCCCGACAGCCCAGCTGTGAGTCCACAGCTGCACCGACATTTGGCTGGGTACGTCCTGCACTTGGGGACCGTACTGCCACTTGTCACCACCGCACAGCCGCCGCCCCCAGGGTCGGAGCGGACGACGAGGAGAGGACCCTGCCGCCACAGAACACCGCTGCCCCGGATGACCAGTGACCTGCTCGGCTGAAGAGCCGCTACGATCAGCGACCCCGGGAAGGCAACGCGACGTGGGACAGATCCCCTGGAAGCCGCCGGCTCCACAAGAACTTTGAGTAACACCGGCCTACGGGCCTCAAGAGAACTGCCTAAGAACTGTGGTAACCCGAATTGAGTAATCTGCAACCGTTTTCATAAAGTATATTGACTGTATTCGCAAGCCTGCTTAAAATCTATATAAAGATATATATTTTTACAGAATACAGTCTGGTCTCGTTGTGTGGTGGGTTGGTTGTAAAGGTGTACTGTTGCAAGTGTTTAACCCTATGTGCCCCAAAGATTAGCCTGCGACTGCTTAAGCCACACTACCTAGAGGGTAAGCAGAGGTTGTCTGGAAGGTAACCCTCAGCCCTGACGAGGAAGAGAGAGTCCCTGCTTGTCGCTAGTGTTGCACTGCGCCAACTAGAGCCTCCCCCTTCCTACATTGGACGCAGCGGTGAGGATTTTCGAATTTACACTTGCGATATCTATACCTGAGCTTCTGACCACTACACAAGGATTACGGTCCAGTTACTTAGCCACAGACTTTGCTTTTTGAATTTTGCCGAAAGAAGATTCCAAGTGCAGAAACCATGCCGGGCACAAAGAGCCTGGATGGAGCGGAGTCCACGACCTCCGAGGTGTTGGAGGTAGAGTGGGACGCCGCAAAGCTGGACAAATACTCGAAGATGGAACTGAAGTTTTTCTGTAGGAAACTCAAGGTTCCGCACGCTGGTTGCAAAAACAAGCCGGAGCTCTACAAGGCCCTGAAAGCCTGGGTGGAGTCCAGAAAGACCCCGGAAGAGCAAGACGTCCTCGCCGAGCAGAATACGACGGAGGAGCAGAATGCGCTTGGGGATCTGATCGATCTAGAGAGGCAAGACAGCGAGCACAGCTTGGGTAAAGGCCTGTCGCCAGAGGAGCTGGCGGACAGGAAGGAAACCCGGAATCACGAGAGAAAGTTGGCAGAAATGAAAATCCAGCTGGAGCTTGAAACCAAAAGAATGGCGCTGGAAGAGCGAAAGCACCAGATGGATTACGAAATAAAAATGAGGGAGATAAGTCTCAAGGAGAGAGACTTGGATCGGCCTCCCTCTGGTGGCAGCACATCGCCAGTGCAGGTAGAGTCAAGAGTGCACATCCCGAAGGACGTAGTTAAGGAGTTCTTTAAGGGGGATGACATAGGACAGTGGTTTAGGGCATACGAGGTAGCCATGTCCTCCCACCGGGTCCCTGACAAGGATTGGGGAGCGGGGTTGTGGGGAAGGTTCCTTAGCGAAGGGAGAGATACCTTGCTAGATTTGCCCGTTGAGAATCAGAGATCCTATGCCCACATGAAAGAAGCTTTATTAAACAGGTACGGGCTTACCCCTGAAATGTATAGACAGAAGTTTAGGGGATGTACTAAGCGGCCTGGGAATACGTATGTGGAGTATGTGACTTACTTTTGCAGAGCACTGGATGGTTGGTTGAAAGGTAACTAAGTTAATGATTTTCAAGGTCTCTTTGATTTAATTGCATGGGAGCACTTGTCTGATCACTGTTTTCCTGAGTTACGCCAACACCTGATCGATAGCAAGCTGTCCAACCCGAGGAAGCTTGCTGAGGAGGCGGACCGCTGGCTCAGCACCAGGGTCCACAAGGGTCCCGTGGGAGATTCCGCCAAGAGTGGGCAGGGTCCCCAGCAGAAGAGTGGGGGGGACAAGGGGGGAAAACAGAAAGGGTTCTAAAAAGGCCCCCAAAGTAGTTCCCAAGGGAATCCGCAGCAGGGTTCTCAGCCTCCCCCACCCCCGAAGCAGAATGGGGCCCCGACAGGTAAACCTGTTCCAAAGGGGCCCTTCAATTGTTTCAAATGTGGCGAGCCTGGGCACATATCCAGTGACCCCAAGTGTCGCCTATTTGGAAAACCTGCACCCACTGGTGCTCCGCCCCGACAAGTGACTAGCGTTCACCTGGGAGAAGAAATGATGGTCCCGGGGGGTGGAGATCCCGTTCACATGACCCTGGTCTCGTTAGGAGACAGCGAGATGATCCCTACAAACTACCTGCCCTCTAACACTAAAAAATATGGGCAGGTGGTGATCATCAATGGTAAGGAAGCCGAGGCTCTTAGAGACACAGGAGCCAGTGTGACTGCAGTGAGGCAGCACCTGGTGTCTCAAGAGCAGGTTGTACCCCATGCCTACTGTAGGGTTATCAACGCTGATAATTCTGAGAGTCAGTGTCCGATGGCTCAAGTTCCCTTCGAGTGGGGGGGGGTCTCTGGTACTCTGCAGGTCTGTGTGAGAAAAACCATGCCTGTTGACTGTTTGCTAGGGAACGACTTGGAGCACTCCCCTTGGGAAAAGGTGGAGAAAACGACTCACCTGCGGATGGTGGGTCTGCCTGACTGGGCGTGCGTGACCACCCGGTCGATGGCAGCCAGTAGGGGTGATCGAGAGGTCCTGGGGCCTGATGGAGAGGCCCAGGAACCGGCCTTAGGGAGAAGGCGCAGGGGGCGCGGGAAACCGGCCCCTGACGTTCCTACGGTCCAGGAGGAGGCAGACCTTGAGGGGGATGCCCTGGAGCCTACAGGGGAACAGATCGCCGAACTGGGGGACCTGCCTGAGCTGACCCATTGGCAGCAAGAAGGAGGACCCTCCAGGGAGGAATTCTGCAGGGAGCAGAAAGAATGCCCTTCTCTCATGGGTATGCGGCAGCAGGCTGCAGACCAGGCCAATGGTGTTCAGGCCAAAACACATTACGTGTACTGGGAGAACGACCTCCTGTATTCGGAGCCTAAGGCTGCTGAACCTGGGTCAGCCCGTGTGCTGGTGGTACCCCAGAAGTTCAGAGCCTTCCTACTGGGTCTGGCTCATGATGTGCCTTTAGCAGGACATTTGGGGATGGACAAGACCTATGACAGGCTTGTCACCCACTTCTACTGGCCCCAAATGCATAAAAGCTCAGACGCTTATTGCAGAACCTGTCCGACTTGCCAGGCAAGTGGGAAGACGGGAGGGAAGAACAAGGCTCCCCTCCAACCCTTCCCTGTGGTCGGTACGCCATTCCAGCGAGTGGGTATTGACATCGTTGGGCCTCTGGACCCCAAGACAGCCATGGGCAACAGGTTCATCCTGGTCTTGGTGGACCATGCCACCCGGTACCCTGAAGCCATCCCTCTGAGGACAGTGACGGCTCCCGTGGTGGGGCGTGCACTGATGGGAATTTTCTCACGAGTAGGATTCCCTCTAGAGGTGGTGAGCGACAGGGGGACCAATTTCATATCGAAATATATGAAGTCCCTTTGGCAGGAGTGTGGCGTAACGTACAAGTTCACCACACCCTACCATCCCCAAGGTAACGGGTTGGTTGAAAGATTCAACCGAACCCTCAAAGGCATGATCATGGGCCTAGAAGGTCCGATGAGGCGTAAGTGGGACGTCCTCTTGCCATGCCTGCTTTTTGCATATCGCGAGGTACCACAGAAGTCCCTAGGGTTCAGCCCCTTTGAACTGCTGTACGGCCACCCCGTGAGAGGACCACTGAGTTTGGTAAAGGAAGGCTGGGAGCAATCTCCCAGGAAACCTCCCCAGAATGTATATAGCTACATGCTGGCCTTCAGAAACCAAACCAGGCGCTTCAGACAACTTGCCGAGGCAAATCTGGAAGCGAGCCAGGAGGAAATGAAGCGGTGGTACGATCAGAATGCCACTCTGGTCGAGCTTCAGCCTGGACAGGAGGTGTATGTCTTGGCCCCAGTGGAGCCCTGTGCCCTTCAGGATAAGTGGACAGGACCATTTGAGGTTGTGGAGCGCAAGAGCCCCGTGACATACTTGGTGGACATGAAGACGCCCAGGAACCCTTTGCGGGTCCTACATGTCAACCGCCTCAAGCCCCACTTGCGAAGGTCCGAAGTGGGCATGTTGTTGGCAACCGATGACGGAATGGAGGAGGAGTCGGAGCCTCTTCCTGACCTCTTGGTGGCCTGTGAGAAGGATGGGTCAGTGGATGGAGTTAACCTCTCACCCTCCCTGACCGCCGAACAACAGGAGGACTGCCGCCAGTTGCTGGGGCAGTTTCCAGACCTGTTCTCCCTGGTTCCGAGTGTCACAGATTGGTGCGTCCATGATGTGGACACTGGAGACAGCTTACCGGTGAAGCATAAGGCTTACAGGGTAACTGACAGGGCACGGGCCTGCATCAAGGAGGAGGTCTCCAAGATGCTTGCCCTCGGGGTGGTTGAGTCTTCCAGCAGTCCTTGGTCCAGCCCCGTGGTCTTGGTGCCGAAGGCTGCTGCGCCGGGAGCCACACCCGAACTCCGGTTCTGTGTGGACTACAGAGGACTCAATTCAGTCACGAAGACTGACGCGCACCCCATCCCCAGAGCTGACGAGCTCATTGATCGGCTAGGGGCTGCCCGGTTTCTCAGCACGTTTGATTTAACGTCTGGGTACTGGCAGATCGCCTTGACCGATGGGGCAAAGGAGAGGTCGGCATTCTCTACACCAGATGGGCATTTCCAGTTCCGGGTTATGCCATTTGGAATGAAGAATGCCCCTGCCACCTTTCAGAGATTGGTCAACCAGGTGTTGGCTGGACTGGACGAGTTCAGTGCCGCCTACCTGGATGACATCGCGGTGTTCAGCGGCACCTGGCCCGAACACCTGCGACACCTCTGGGAAGTGTTGATGGCCCTGCGCAGAGCAGGCCTCACAATCAAGGCAAGCAAGTGCCAGATTGGGCAGGGTTCCGTGGTGTACTTGGGACACCAAGTTGGGAGTGGCAAGGTAGCCCCCTTGCAGCCCAAAATCGAAACCATCCTGGCTTGGGAACCCCCCAAGACCCAGACTGCAGTGAGAGCCTTCCTGGGGCTCACTGGGTATTACAGGAGGTTTGTCAAGGGCTATGGCACGATCGTGACCCCCTTGACAGAGCTGACTTCGAAAAAGCAGCCCAGGAATGTGATTTGGACTGACACCTGTCAGAAGGCTTTCGACACCCTGAAGACTGCCATGTGCACGGCGCCCGTGCTCCTGGCTCCCGGTTTCTCCAAGGAGTTCATTGTGCAAACAGACGCTTCAGAGCATGGTGTAGGGGCTGTTCTTTCACAGATGACTGAGGAGGGCTTTGACCAACCCGTAGCCTTCATAAGTCGGAGGTTACTTCCACGGAAAAGTAGGTGGAGTGCAATAGAGCGTGAAGCATTTGCTGTGGTCTGGGCGCTGAAGAAGCTAAGACCCTACTTGTTTGGGTCTCACTTCCGAGTTCAGACGGACCACAGGCCCCTCAGATGGTTGATGCAAATGAGGGGTGAGAACCCGAAACTGTTGAGGTGGTCCATTTCTCTACAGAGTATGGACTTTACGGTGGAACACCGCCCTGGCACCGATTACGCCAACGCTGACGGTCTGTCCAGATTTTTCCGCCTTAGTGATGTGGAACTCCCTGGGGAAGGGTAGTTCCCCCCACATTTCAGCTGGAGGGGACACATGTTAGACCTGGCACCTTGGCGTGAGTCTCCCTTCCACTTTTTGCTGATGTGCCTCCGATGTTTTGCTGGTTTTCCGATACTCAGGGCACTGCGCCACGGCTGATCCGTGCCGCAGTGCAAGTGCTCCCTACTGTAAATTGTACATACGATTGGTATCCATGATTGGTGCATTGGATTTACTGTTAGTCCCTAGTAAAGTGCACGAGAGAGTGCCGGGGCTTGTAGATGCCAATACTGCTGGTGGGCCTGCAGCGCTGGTTGCGCCACCCACCGAAGCAGCCGTAAAGATGTGTCTGGGAACTGCGACCGCAGAACCCGCGTGCGGTCTCGTACTGTCACGCTAGCTGGGCAAGTGTCCCCACTTGCCAGCACCGACCCTTCCCTTGACTACATATTAGTCACCCCTATGGTAGGCCTGCGGGCAGGGTGCATTGTAGGTGCAAGGTAGGACAAGCCCTGATGTGCGTGGCATGTCCTAGTAGTGACTTACAACGAAGACCGTATTTCACTATTGAAGGCTACCTGCTCCATTAGGCCAGACTGAGCTGCGAGGATTATTACACCCTATAGTCCCCGCAGGCTCAACAAGGAGCATGGTAGCGAGTCATGTTTAGTATGCCTGAACTCAGGATGATAAGATATTTCTTGTAGTCAAGTTTATTTTAATATCCTGGGTTTGCAAATGCTACTTTTAGAAAGTTAGCCTTTGCTTGCTTAACCATTTCAGCCGCCTCTGCTGGTATGTGTATCTGACTGTCTGGGATGTGTGAGTGACAGGGCTGGAGGGATGACAGGTGGTGAATGCGCAGATTACACCTTAGTGGGAGGTAGGAGTGCCTCTTGACTCGAACTGTCACTGTGCTCGGCCACCACAATGCTGGCTCCACCCTCCTGGGGAGCGGCGGATGACTCTGCCGGCACCTGGCCCAGGAAGGGCGAAGCCCCCATCAACAAGGTACTCTGGCCACCCCTGTCCGGACAATGCTGGCTCCACCTCCTGTGGGGCGTCTGATGCGCCTGCCCCTCACACTGAAAGCAGAAGCCGGAGTACACCCGCCGGGGTACTCCAGAACTGAGAGTGGCTATGCAAAGGCCCCCCTGGCCTGCGAGAACAAAAGAATTGGCCTATAAAAGAAGGAGCCCTGCTCCTTGAAAATTAGATCCGGTTTGGGCCACAGAAGGACTCTGCCCTACGAGAAGGACCGTGAGAGACAAGGAAGGGTGCTGACTCTTGCCTGTGTCTGGTGCCTTGCTGCTGAAGGAGAGGAAGACAAAAAGACTACGAAAAGACTTTTGCTCTACTTGTGCCAAACTCTGCTAAAGAGATCTCCAAGGGCTTGCAACTGAACTTGCCCCCTGACCAGCGTCCCAGGACCAGTGGACGCTACCCCCTTGGAAGAAAGCGACTGCGGGTGCTGACCATCGCCGCAGTATCGACAGAGGAATCTCCTCTAAGGCATCAACGTCATCCCGACCACCGTGACCGGGGCCCAAAGCAACAGCGAGAGCACAGTAAGGACCAGCCGCCGCTGGCCCGAACACCGTGACCGCAACTGCACCGGGAGCCCGAGAGCAAAGGGAAGGAGGACCCGTCCGGTCCGAGCTCACGAGGTGACTGCATAGCGAGCAGCCACTCACCTGCAAAGACGGACAGTTGCCCTACGAGAATCCGCAGAGTCGGTAGCCTGCCCGACAGCCCAGCTGTGAGTCCACAGCTGCACCGACATTTGGCTGGGTACGTCCTGCACTTGGGGACCGTACTGCCACTTGTCACCACCGCACAGCCGCCGCCCCCAGGGTCGGAGCGGACGACGAGGAGAGGACCCTGCCGCCACAGAACACCGCTGCCCCGGATGACCAGTGACCTGCTCGGCTGAAGAGCCGCAACGATCAGCGACCCCGGGAAGGCAACGCGACGTGGGACAGATCCCCTGGAAGCCGCCGGCTCCACAAGAACTTTGAGTAACACCGGCCTACGGGCCTCAAGAGAACTGCCTAAGAACTGTGGTAACCCGAATTGAGTAATCTGCAACCGTTTTCATAAAGTATATTGACTGTATTCGCAAGCCTGCTTAAAATCTATATAAAGATATATATTTTTACAGAATACAGTCTGGTCTCGTTGTGTGGTGGGTTGGTTGTAAAGGTGTACTGTTGCAAGTGTTTAACCCTATGTGCCCCAAAGATTAGCCTGCGACTGCTTAAGCCACACTACCTAGAGGGTAAGCAGAGGTTGTCTGGAAGGTAACCCTCAGCCCTGACGAGGAAGAGAGAGTCCCTGCTTGTCGCTAGTGTTGCACTGCGCCAACTAGAGCCTCCCCCTTCCTACACCTCTTTTTCAGAAACATTATCTATCTTAGTCCAGGATACATTGTATTTTAGGTGAACGTTGTTGTTGGAGTTCAAGCCAGTTGCTGAGGGTTTAAGGAGCCCTTCATTAGTCAGCGATGTGAAAGTGAGCGAGAATTCAATGTTTGTTATTTTTTCTGCAAAATATGTGGCAAACCCCTCTCAACGCTCAACAGAGGCTTCAGATACATGGTGTAGAAATATGGAGGTTTGTTGTTTGATAATGTTCAAAATGTCTTTAGGTCTGTTTATAGAGCAGTCTAGTTGAGCTTGAAAGAAAGATTTTGCTCTGTAGATAAGTTTCTTGTATTTTGGGCATTTGGCTGTGAGGAGGGAGAGATGGTTCAGCGATGGTTGTTGTCTCCAGATTCCTTTCGCCAGTCTAAGTTGTTGTCTCTCCATTTTAAGGTCTTTCTTGATCCAGGATCTAGAAGGGATGCTTCTCGTTTGTTTTAGTTTTTAGTTTAAATGGGGTAACAGTGTTAAGGACTTCTGTCAAATTATTGTTGTAGTGGGAGGTAAGGTCCTCAGTTGAAGAGAGTTCAAGAGGAGTTAGAATTTGGGAACTGATTAGGGATTCTAGTTTTGAGTGGGAGAGTTGGTGTAAATTCCTCGCCTAGTGCTTTGGTCATTTAGTTTGGGTTGGGTGCTTTGGTTGGAAGTTATTGAGTGCAAATAAAATTAGTTAGTGGTCAGTTCAATCAGTGGGTAGGATAGAATGGAGGGATAAGCAATTATGGTTGGTAACGAAAACTACAGTTGAGTAGGTGGGAAAATGTCCTTTTGCTTAGAAGCTTGAAAAATTATCACTTTGGACAGATGGCTCCTCAAACTAGTGGAAAAGGGTCATACTTTGAAATTTATTAAAAGGCCTCCAAAAATACATCAAACCAGAATGCAATATCTGCATCTGAAGAAGTTACAGGAGGAAATTCTGTCCATGTAAAAAAAAAGGGAGGGAGCAAAAGAAAGGGGCCCGAAATTCCAACAAAACTCAGGATTCCATTTTTGTTTTTTTCAATCAGGGACAGGACAGGGGAATAAAGACCAGTTTTGGACCTGAGGCAGTTACATGCTTTACTAAAAACAAAACTAAGGTTAGATTGGTATCTGCAGGATATTCTTCAACTGTTAAGAGAATCCGAATTCATGCCCACCATGGGCCTGCAAGATGCTGATTTCCACATCCCTATTTCCTGCAAGGACTGAAAATCTGTGTTTCCTGGTGGCCAGTAACTTCTATCAGTTCAAGCCATTAATGTTTTGTCAAAAGTCAGCACCAAGGATATTTTCAAATTGCACTACATAACAGTTCATTTCAAGAAATAGTACCATCAAGTGTTTCCATAGTTAGACAATTGACTGATAAAAGAGCCATCATATATTCTGGTCAGAAAGTCAACCCAGGCACGTTTGAATCTGCTCCAGACGTTGGGACAAACAGTCAACACTCAAAAGTCAATAACAACCACGGACCAAGATTTAATTCCTGGGGGAAATTATGAATACAAGAAAAGGAAAGGAAAAGCATTTCCTTTGCAGGTGAGACTACAGGATCTAGACAGATTACAGCACACAAATGTAAACGCCTTTTAGGCATGATCTCTTACAGTATCCCAGTGTTTCCATTCTGTCGTTTGCACATGAAGGCTACTCCAGGAAGAGCTGGACCATTTATGGATCCAGACAGAGGGATATTTCAAGGACAAGATCAAAATAATAACAAAGATTAAAAAAACAGATTGACATAGAGAATGAAAAGGATTCACTGACATAATATCGATAGACACAATATCGACAGACACAATATCGACATACACATATATCGACACAAAAATATCGGAAGCAATAATATCGACTTCCTATACATAACTAAAAACTTGTATGAAATATCGACCTACAAAAACATCAATCTCACTATTATCGACAACATACATATCGAAATATTTAAATATGAGTACTAAATAATGTACGCAATAAGTTACAAATATCGAGAGTAACATTATCGACAACAATAATATCGTTAATTTAGAAATATTGAAAATAATTATTATTATACAATTACACTTTTAATCATTTAAAAATACAATTAACACAAAAATACACAACTCTCGTAACAAACTATAAATAAAATTACATTTCACAATTTAAATATAATAAATTTTATAGAAATGTAACTAAAAATATTTTAATTAATTATATAAAATTATCTAACCATACAATTAATTAGCATTTCCCTTATATGTAAAATAAATACCCAAACATATTTTCAAAAATACTAAGTAAAAAATAAAAACTCTACAAATACAAATTGACCAATAGCAAACTAATTACTAACTCCAAACCACTATATAAACAATTAAACACTAAACACAAACCACCTGGAAAAAAAACGACAGGAGAAAATACTGTGGATTAATTCGGCGACACCTACAAGAACATCAAAATTCAACCTACAATTCAGAGGATAAAAAGTAAGTAACTTAAAAAAACTAAATGAAGCTAACTGAAAAAATGTTAAATAAAAAAACATGATCCAATAACTAAAACATATCTATTTGTTATTTTCTCCTACTACTACAGAATATACTACAGACAAAGTGCATAGCACAGAACTCAGAAAACCAAAATACAACTAACAAAGTTAGTATGTCCAAAGCTTTTTATAACAACATAAAATAAGTTTAAACTAAAACTTATAGGAAAAAATGTAACTGCAACCTAAAACATTATTTCCAAATAGTTAACAAAAATAAATGCATTATTTTTACAGATAAACAAAATACAGAAAATAAAGGGAACAACTAAACATTGGATGCATTCGACTACACCTACAAGAACATCAAAACCCAACCTAAAAATCAGTGATTAAAAAGTAAGTAAATAAAATGAAGTAAATAAAACGAAGTGCTAAATTGTAAAAAATAACAAACATGATCAAATTACTAATGCATATTTACTTTTTATTTTCTAGCACCAGAACAGAATACTCTACTAACAAACAACATAAAACAGAACTCTGGAAACCAAGATACAACTAACATAGTAAGTATGTCCAAATACTTTTATTAAAATATACAATGAGTGTAAGTTAAAACTTATAGCAAAAACTGCAACTGCAACTTAAAAAATGTATCAGAACAATTAACACAAATAAATGCTTTTATTTTTCAGGTAAAGAAAATACAGACCACAACTAAACAGTAAACAACATCAAAATCAAAGACTGGATTTCCAAAAAGGTAAGCATGCACAATAGAAATGTTAATAATTTGAAGTTAATATGCATATATCTTTATTTTAAATAACTATAAAATAGATTTCTTATAGATTAACAAACAACAAAATGACAGAAGGAGCTGAATTTGTTACCAGCCAGAAAGGAAAACTATTACTCTGCTACATGGGTTACACTTATACCAAGAGAAACAATTTGGGAGGAAAGTTAATTGGAAATGTTGCAAATATTACTCCAACAAATGTTATGGAAGGGCAACAACTAGGGAAGCAACAGTCCTTTATACCATGGAACACAACCCCCCACCAAACATAACCGAAATAGAAGTTAGAACAGCATTAGAAAACATTAAAGAAGCAAGTACAGGTTCCCAAAAACCAATAAGCGTAATCTTAAAAGAGCAGATACCCCAAATACCATAAAAACAGCCACTATCCAAATGCCAAATATAGTTTCCTTCAAAAGAACAATATCACGTACCAAAAGGACAACTACCACTACCACTCTACCTCCTAGAACATATAGCGATATAAATTTAAATCCTGACCAAACTATAACTTTAAACAAACGACCTTTTGTCATTTACGACAACGAAAACAATGAAAAAAGACTAATAATTTTTGGCACAGCTATTAACCTCATAAAACTCCAACAAAGCCAATATTGGATGATGGATGGGACTTTTATCATCTGTCCCAAACATTTTTACCAATTATACACGATACATGGCCTATATCGGAACTGCAATAAACCTCTACTTTATGCTCTGCTACCAAATCAAAGTAATTCAACATATATGGAATTATTAAACACTATCAAACAGAAAACAAATGACTATTCCCCAGAAAAAATAATACTTGATTTTGAACAAGCAATGCTTTCAAGAATTTTAAAAATACACCCCCCCATACCTGTATACAAGGCTACTACTATCACTTTAATCAGTGTCTATGGAAATATTTACAAAAGACAACTCTAAGCATAGAATATGCAACCAATTCATCTTTTGCATATCAAATAAAAAAACTAACAGCACTGGCTTACGTTCCAGAAACAAATGTGGCCGAACACTACAACATTTTAATTGATAGCACATTTTACAAACAAAATGAAGCTAAATTAAGTGCACTCTTAGACTACTTTGGGACACATGGGTAGGTAGGCTCCATAGATCTGGCCACAGAAGAAATCCAAAATTCCTAATACCCTGGTGGAACGTTTACCGAAGCACCTTAAATGGGGAATCTAAAACAAACAACGCTGTTGAAAGCTGGCACAATGCCTTCCTCCAATCAACAGGCAGAACTAAACCAACTGTAGAAAAATGTATTAAATGCCTCCAAAAAGAGCAAAGTTATCAAGAATTCAGAATGGAACAATCCATTACTGAACTAACTCCAAAAACATCTAAACAAACCAAACAAATGCACAAATACCTAGAACAACAAGTAAAGCTGTACCCTAGCACAAAAGGCATTGAATACCTCAACATAATAGCCAAAACACTACTCTAAATTACTGTAACCAACAAAGCAGTCTTAAATAAAATACAAACAATACAATGTAAATCACAAGCACATATTGTATCTGGAAAATAATTAATGTGTGCAATATATATTATAATTTTTTTAATATATATACACACATTAATAATATTTGAAAGAAAATCTACAAGGGCAAGATGGCCGCTATGCTGCTGTAGAGAGCAGTCGCATCTACTCCTTCTCCTGACCCATGGGACATGCAGCTGGAAAGCACGTTTAAGATATGCTGATTCTCCAAGGAGCAACCAAGACAAGTAATGCGGGAAGCACTGGGGTGATTCAGAAGGCCCTGGCAGCTTTACTTTTCTACTTTGGAGAGCACTGGAGGAAAGTGTACATCCAAGGTATCAGCACAATCAGAGGGATGACACAGCGCACTGGAGCGATCCCGAAACTCACAACTACAACCATGAATAAACGAACCGCTGCGGCGAATACTGCCGCCCAAAAGTGTCAGCTCAAGAAAGCAGAGAAGTCAGACAAAGCTACCAAAGAAAAAGAAAAAGTGGAAACTAAGGTAACGGCGCAAGCGGGTACTCCTGGAACGAAAGGACAGCAACAGCAGAGGCGCCCACAGTCAGACAGTGGAACATTGAAATACGCGATCACTGTACCTGTACCAACCAAAGATCTAAGGCAATCCACTGTCACGGAGGCTTTTGCGGGCAAACTTCAGCCGGTGATTTTGATTTCCGAAGCCACTGCAGATACAAACGCAGAGACAAACGCGGATGCTGCTCTCACCGACCGCGAGGACGCAAGCACGGCGGTCACTAAGCAACAGGAGCTCCAATCATCCACGCCTCACGCGGGAGCCGCGCTGAGAGGGGAGAACGCCGGCAAAGACACAGACGCAGCCACTGCTACAGAGAGCGGAACTGGCAAATCGAACAGCGGACAGCTGGAGGAGACAGAAGACCCGGTAAACTTTAATAATGCCCAAATGCTGGAGGCTTTGAGGCAGGTAAATCTCGCTCCCACCCCTGGGGACAGTAATACTTTATGTATTAAATCTTTTATTGAGCATAGGCAAAGAAATGCACCTCCGAGACATCTGTAGGGGCCGTCACCACTCCAGGGAGGCCTAAGTCAGCAACCCCTCTGACACCCATCACGAGGCCAGCGGGTACATCATCTGTTAACACAGCAAGCCGCCTACAACCCAACTGGGCCGGCCGCGTCATAAGAGGTGCTACAACGGTGCAAGCTGATCAGTACTAGTGCAATTTGAGAAACAAAGAACTGTAAACAACCCCCCTACCCTTCCCACCCCAACCCTCCCCTCTCCTTGTCCATTTCCGGGATCAATCTATCGGTTGTGGTCTACTATTAACAGTCAAGTGGTGCTGCGCGTGCAGGGCCCGTGCGCTTACGGGCGTGTGTCTTGGGGTCTGGGAGAGGTGTTTCTGCCAGGCGTAGCAGACGCAGGTAGCGTGGGCAGCTCACCTCTCGAAACTCCCCGGTGAGCAGAGCGAGGAATGGCCGCCAGAGTTCCGCAAATTCCGCCCCCCTCCCAGCTGCCGCCAGTGATAGTTTCTCCATTCCCAGGATCGCCCAGAGCCGGTGAAGCCACCCCAATTGCTGCGGAGCCTGAACTGTTCTCCAGTGGGCCACAATGTTTTGGACCGCAGCCCCAAGCGCAAGCGCGATCAAACGTCCTCTCCAGGACTTCAGAGGGTACATGAGGGCGTTTGGGAGGCCTAGAATAATGTATGCAGGGAAGCGCTGCAGTTGTGTGTCTAGATGAGCATCTATAAGGTCCAGGATAGGGTCCCAATAGGGGCGCAGCGCCTCACAGCTCCATAGCAGGTGTTCCAGTGTCCCTAGTTCCCCACACCCCCTCCAGCATCTGTCGCTTATTCGGGCATCCCATTGGTGTAATCTCTCAGGGGTGTGGTACCAGTATGTGGCTACCTTAGTCATCGTCTCGGTGAGCCCGGTGTGGTGCGCTGAGTGTCTGGCCCTGTGGTACACCCCCTCCCATTCTTTCCTAGTGAGCTGCCTCCCCAGGTCCCTTTCCCACCGGACTTGGCCCGCGTTGTACGTGTGCGCCTGAGTGAGAAGTAGCTGCTGATAAAGGTCCGAAATCAATTTCTTGTCCGAGGTGCGCGTCAGCAGCCACCGTTCGTAGGGCGTGAGGTGCCGTTGGGCCCCGGGCTGGATCGAGGGGTGGAGCACCCAGTGGCGCACCTGCAGGTATTGCAAGCGTTCCGATTCGGCCACGCCGTAATCCGCCTTGACCTGCTGGAACGGGAGGACCCCCTTGACGTCGAACATGTGTCCCGCCGCTCTACAGGGCGTCGTCCGCCACGTCGTGAATGCTCCGGCGTCCAAGCCCGGCGAGAAGTCTGGATTCTCAAAGATGGGGGTCATAGGTGAGGGGAAGGTGGTCAGTCCCTTGGCCACGGCCACTCTGTCCCACACTCGCAGGGCGGTGCTTGTGATTTCAGAGGCGTACAAGTTAGGGGGTCGGTGTCGGCGTGGTAGGAAAGGCACGCCCTGGAGGGTACGGCCGGCCACTGCCTGGTCCTGGAAGAGCCAGTGTTTGCCGGACTCCAACTGAAACCATTCCACGAAGGTGCGCAGCTGAGCTGCCTGGAAGTACAGGGTGAGGTCGGGCACGCCGACCCCCCCGTTCGCCGGGGGCAGAGTGGCGAGGGTGTGCTTAAACCTAGGTCGCCGGCCGTTCCAAATGAACCGTGACAGGTCCGATTGGGTTTGCTGAAGCCAACCCTGCGGGGGGTTCAAGGGGAGCGTCTGAAACAGATACAGGATCTGCGGTAGCAGTGTCATTTTGACTGCGGCAATTCTGCCTAGCCATGACAATGTAAGCGGCTTCCAACGCCGGAGCTGCTCCCGGAGTTTGAGTGTGAGGGCCTCGTAATTGACTCGCGCAGTACCCCTGACAGTAGGAGCCAGGCGAACGCCCAGGTACGGGACGGTTGCGTCCGACCATTGTATCTTGAATTCCGATTTAATCTCGGCCACCACGTCTGGGCTTAGGGAGATGTTCAGGGCTTCAGATTTGGCTTCATTGATTTTAAAACCCGAGGCCAGGGCAAAGGTGTGGAGCTCCACAAAGAGAGCACGCAGGGATTGCATCGGGTCGGTAAGGGACAGCAAGACGTCGTCAGCGTACAGGCTGATCTTATGCGTGTCGGCACCAAATTTGATACCAGAAATGAGAGCATGCTGCCGCACTCTCTGAGCCATCGGCTCCATATACAGTGCGAATAGGAGCGGCGACAGAGGGCAGCCCTGGCGCGTGCCTCTGCCAATGTCGAACCTCGGGGAGGTATGACCGTTCACTCTCACCGCGGCGTTGGGCCGGCGGTAGCAGTTGAAGATGCGATGGCGGAGTTTCTCCCCAAATCCGAAGTGGCGGAGGGCCTGATCGAGATATGGCCAATGCACTCTGTCGAATGCTTTCTCCGCATCGATGGTGAGGAGCATGCAGCCAGGTTTAGTGCGCGACCCGGCCTCAATGAGGTGCAGCACCCGCCTGGTGTTGTCGCTGGTCTGCCGTTGGGGGATAAAGCCCGCCTGGTCGGGGTCTATCAGCTGCTGCATATATGGTGCAATGCGGCTCGCTAGTATGCCAGTGTAGAGCTTCAAGTCTACGTTCAGCAGCGAGATGGGCCTGTATGAACCGCAGGCCGCCGGGTCACGGCCCGGTTTGGGAATAACAGAGATAGACGCCTCCAGCAGGTCCGGGTGTATGGCACCAGGCGTGTCAAATGTGTTAAACAGGTCGCGCAAAAGGGGGGCAAGCTGCTGGCAGAAGGTCTTGTAAAATGCCGCGGTATAGCCGTCGGGTCCCGGGGATTTCCCAATTTTGAGGCGGGCAATAGCCGAGATGACCTCTTCCAGGCCTATGGGCCGCTCCAGAAAGTCCGCTTGGGCTTGGGTGAGGGTGGGGAGCTCCGCGCCCTGCAAGTAGGCCGGACCGGCATTGGGGTCCAGGTGGTCTGCGTCGTAGAGCGCCGCATAAAAATTGCCGAAGGCCGCCGCAATCGCCGCGTCCTCCGTAATCTGGTCGCCATTGGCCGACAGGAGAGAGCGCACTTGTTGCCTCTGGGTTTGCGCCCGTAGCCTGCTCGCCAGAAGCCTCCCGCAACGGTCGCCTCCGGTATAGTAGACGTGTTTGAGGCGCATAGCAGCGTATTCCGCCACGTCCTGATCCAAGGCCGCCAGCATTTTCCGTTCGGCGCACAATTGTCGCCATGCCCTGGCCGCCCCTGTGCGCTGGTGCATCTGTTCCAGTTCTGCCACCCGTTGGGTAAGCTCGGCACGCTTCAGCGCCCTTTCCTTGTTGTTGGCCGTGGCTATGGAGATGAGTTCCCCGCGTAGGACCGCTTTGAGGGCCGCCCACTGGGTGGCCTTCGTGGTGTCATCATTGGAGTTGTGTTCCAAAAAGTGGCCAATCGCGGCTGTGAGTCGGGTCTGGGTGTCAGGCAGCTGCAAGAGACCATCTCGCAGCCTCCAGTGTCGTTGTGGAGCCGGCATGGCCCCCACACGAAGCGTCGCCACCACTGGGGAGTGATCCGATAGTGCGGCCGGCAGTATCTCCACTCCCTCGACCTGTAACGCCAGTTGAGAGGAGCCCAGAAAATAATCCAGTCTCGCATATGTCTTGTGTGCCGCCGAGTAATACGTATAGGCAGTGGTCAGGGGGTGTGTGTGTCGCCATAAATCGGTGAGGCCCAAATCTGCTAAGTGTGCATGTCCCGCCGCTGTGAGCGCCCCCACCTGCCCAGATCTCTGGCCTGAGCGGTCCGCCGTGTTATGAAATACGATGTTGAGGTCCCCACCCAGCAGCAAGTGAGTGTGTGTAGTGGATGTAGCGGTCTCTAGAGCTGTATGTAAGAACCTTTCCTGCCCCTCATTCGGACCGTAGACGGAGCCCACCAGCAGGGTATGGCCTGCAATTTGGAAGCTATAGAGTAGAAGCCGCCCTTTAATTTCGGCCTCTTTCTGGAGGACCCTTCCCTCAAATGATTTGGCCACCAGGATCGCCACCCCTGCTGCCTTCTTCAGGGAGGAGGAGAAGAACTGCCATGGGAAAGCGCGCGATTTGAGTCTATGCTGGTCGCTGCGCACAAGGTGTGTTTCTTGGAGAAGGCAGATATCCGCCTTGGAGCGCTCGAGACAGGATAGTATCGCCCTGCGTTTGTTCGGACTGTTGAGACCCCGCACTTTAAGCGTGAGCACTGTGAGGTGTCGTGACATGTCTGGGATAATAAGAAAGACGCCAATCCCACCCGGAGGCCGTGGCTGTGGGCCAACGGGTCACGGAAGACACCGTGCTGGGAGCCCAGTCGGCTCCTCCTGCGGCATCAGAACCCCCTGGACAAGGAGAGCCCCCCCGCCCCTCCCCCCTCTCCCCCCAACTCCCCCCCAACCCCGACTGCCCCCCCCCCGTCCCTGCTCAACCGGAGCAACTTCCCCGCCCGGATCCCCTCCCCCCTCGGTCCAAACTCTTCCCGCCCAACCCCCCTTACCCGTATCACCACCCAACCCTTCTCCCCAACTGGCAAAGAAATATGGTCCAACATTGTCCCAGGTCCAGGCACGTGGCCGCTGGACCCGTGGTAAAGCAAGTCCGTAGAATGGGAGCAGTGGCGACGTCGCAAGCAGGTTGGCCCACCTGTAGCACTCCGCCGCAGGCGAAGAGTCAGAGTCACCATCAGGGAAGGCCAAGGAGCGCTCTGCTCGCGCCCCCGCCGCCGGACTAGATTAGCCCGACCCAACCATGGTTTGTGGAACTAGTGCGTCGCTCTCCCAGCGGTCAGCCATTGTTCGCTTGCACCAGGCCCTGCGCCACTGTCTCTACCGCAGCCCTCTGCCCCTCCTCTATCTCAGTGGCTGCGGGGCGTCTCGGCCTGCGTCTGCGCCGTTGCTGCTGCCAACGACCAGGGGCAGCCTCGTTAGAAGCCTTTTCTCCCGGTGACCCGTCGTCGACCACCGGCTCATCCACGCCCAGCACGCGGCAGGCGTCCCTGAGGGTACGCGGCTGATGGAGGACATTGCCGAGCCGAAACACCAGGCGGAAGGGATGACCCCAGCTGTAGGAAATATTGCGCAGTCTCAGTTCCGCCGTCACTGGCCGAAAGGTGCGCCGTTTCTCCAGGGTAAGCGCCGCCAGGTCCTGGTATAACATCGGGGAATGGTCGCCGAATGTGATTCTCTCCATGTGGCGTGCCTTGCTTAGGATCTCCTCCTTTGTCCTGAAGTCCTGCACGCACACCAGGATGTCCGGCGGGTGCACTGCGTCGGCCCTCGGCGGACCCGTCCGGTGGGCCCTGTCCAGTCGCAGGGGGGCGTCCGCCTGTCGGCCCAAGATGTGGTTGAAGAGGCCCTGCGTAAACCGAAAGAGGTCCTCCGTGTCCGGGGACAGTTTCACTCCTCGGATCCTGATGTTATGCCGCCGAGAGCGGTTCTCCAGGTCCTCGGCGTGTGTCTGGAGATCCACCTGTTGGTCATGGATGCGGGCCAGCTCCTGTCGTAGGGCCTCTATTTCGGCGTCCCGTGTGTCGCTCTTCGTTTCCAAGTCTGCCACTCTTTCCCCTATGGCATCGGTGTCGCGGCGGACCTCTTTGATCTTGTCCTGGAGCTCCTTCTTTAGGGCGTGGATGTCTTCCCTCAGGCCAGTGAACAGGGACTCCAGAAAGGACCGCGTGACTGGAGCCTCGGGGTCCGCTCCCCCAGGGGGCGATGAGGCCACCGTTTTCTTGTCTGTGTCTCCCCGGGGATTGGACCCCGCGGGGCCATTCCGCTTCCCCATGGTGGGGGGGGTGAAGAGATCCTTAATGGTACGGTCCTTTTTGGTCCTCCCGCCAGACATGCCGCCCCAGGGCCCCCAGCCGCGTCCGCTTGTATCTCCTTCTGCCGGCTGTAGGTCGAGCCCTAGGCCTCGTGGGCACCGCTCCGGGCTCGGGACAACCAGTGCTACGTGAGTGGCGCCTCCGCGTTCCTCCTAGTCTTCTGCCCCCCCGGATGAGCAATGTAGTGTTGCTGCCCCCCTAAGCCGCAGCGGGCCACGGCGGGGGCCGCGTGATGGGCGCAGGGACGCCGGGTCCAACGGCGAGGGAGGAAGCGCGGGCTAGGCCGGGCGGGAAGCCGCCCAAAATGGCGTCCGCGGCCTACCGCGTTGCACAGCCCAGAGAGTGCAGCAGGTCTGCAGAGGCTTCTTCACAGCAAGGGGGCCCGCTCGCCTCTGCGCGGCTGTCGGTGTTGGTGTCCCCAGCGTCAGCACCGCCGGGACGGGCAAAGCAAGAGTTCTCGGGTTGACCCACCACGTGCGGGGGCCCCCGCGGATCTTCTCGGCGCCCCTCGGGCCGACAGGCTACCACCTCCCCCGTCGAGTGTCGAGGCGTGCAGGTCCAGCCAAGGAGTGGGGCAGTGCTGCAGTCGGGGACCGGCGGTGGCGGGGGGCCACGCTGACAGGCCTAGCGCGGGCGGGTCGCGGTCTCGGCCGCCCCAGACTGCCGCCTCGCCTCGCCGCTAATGGACTCGCTCGTGGGGGCGCCAGCCGGATTCCTCTGTCTCCCGGTGGACCCTCGTCAAAGGGAGGTCCGCTGGGCCGGGGGGGGTGGGGGGGCCCCGTCTACCGCCGCTCCTCACCTCCGTGTTCCGGGCTCCTTTCCCCGACCCCCAGGCCGGTTCCGCTGTTGTCCCCCACCAGCAGGGTGCTCCGTCGAGCAGCAGGTCGGTGTGGCGAGCCCGCAGAAGCCCCCGACAGGTGATCACAGGGGCCTCACGCTCAACAGCGCGGGCCGGGCTCGCCGTCGCAGCAGGCGCCGGGCACAGGCACGCTCGAAGCGGCGTGTAAGCTCCGCCTCCCGCGGCCTCGTTGTCCTGCCACGCTCTCCTCAGGCCCTCAGCGCCGCCAAGTCTCCGGGCCGGGTCCAGCCGGGGTTCCAGGCCGGGAACCGGCAGTACAACCGTCCTGCACCCCCCCGCCGCAATGCCGGCCTCAGGCCCGCCGGGGAAGTGCTCGGTTCAGGGCGTTTGCTGGAAATAATGCTAAAGTTAGCGGCCGGCGGCGGGAGCTCCGACAGAGCACGTCTGCTCACTCCGCCATCTTGGCCACGCCCCGAACGACAGTAATACTTTAATCCAATCTAACTGGGGAAGCATGAGAAGTGTCGAAAGTCACAAGTCAAGGGGGCATAAAGGGGACAAAGGAAGGAGAGTACGCTCCCCTGAAGTGGAAAAATTTTACTCTGTGACGGAAGGGTCTGATTCCTCCTTACTGGGCTCAGAGGAGGAGGGCACTACTACAGATCTTTCGTCAGGGACAGAATCAGAGGGGTCTCACTCTAGCGAACCCAAAAGCAAAGAAACACAGAGGAAGAAAAGGAGAACTATGATAAGACGAGATAGAGACATAGATAGATCAGCATCAAGTACGAACAGGAAACTGCTCTGGGACTACGGTAACACTTCTAAAATATATTAGGAACATGACCTAGGTGAAGCACTTGATAACCACCCAGATAATGCCTCTCAAGATACCACCGAATCACCACCTCAAGCAACTCTTGATGGAATGTTTGCTATGTTAAGGCAAATGCATATAGAGGCCAGATTAGAAAGCAGGAGAGCCAGACAAGACACTAAAAAAATACAAGCGAGTATTAGGAAAATGAATAAAAAATACGAAGAGGTGGAAGAAAGAGTGGTGCAGGTCGAAGAGAGAACTGGCAGACTGGAGGATGAAGTTACAGACTGGCAGGCTTCTAGAATGGAACAAGGAAAGGTGATCGAGGACCTACAGTGGAAGCTGGAGGATTTCGAGAATCGCCAGCGGGGGAACAACCTGAGACTTTTGGGTTTGGAGGAAGGAGTGGAAGGGAAAGACCTAAGGGGGTTTGTGATCAAATTACTGAAAGGTGCACATCCAGAGGATCAATGGCAATGGGAATTAGAAGTTCAGAGAGCACACAGATTCCCACTGACGCAGAAGAAAACAAGAGGCACTAGTCAAAATGTTTTACCAAGGGCAATGCTAGTTTTCTTTGGTAACTTTTTGGCCAGGCAGGAAGTTATGGAGACTGCCAGACCAGATAAAAAGAAGTCATCTGAAGGGGTAACATTCTTTGCTAGGCCAGAGAAGAATTAAGGTCATGTACAGCACAAGGTAAGCAGATGTGTAAGAGTAAACAAGTGGCAGTAAATTTTAAGAGGATGATGCTTGATGGCTTAACTTTAAAGATTAGATGGCGTTAAGGTTCGCTACCATTAATATCTGCGGTCTAAATGATGGTGGGAAAAGACAGAAAGTCGCAGTTATGTGTAGATTATTGAAATTGGATGTCATATGCCTTCAGGAGACGCATGTGAGGGGAAAGGATAAATATCTTTTGGATCAGCTTGGTTATGAAGTCTTAGCATGTACACAGCAAGATTCAAAAACAAAAGGAGTGGCTATTTTGGCGAAAAAAAGGAATTATGCAGGTAAAGAAAAAGAAGGAAGATGATGGAGGGAGATGGGTTATGGTAGAAGGGGAGACAGCTGGGGGTCGATATACAATTGTATCTGTATACGGCTCTAATGAAGACGAACCCGAATTATTCGACTTATTAGATGTTGAGTTAGCATTGTGGACAGAACCGGTAATCTTTTGCGGGGACTTCAACATTAATGGATTATCAGGGTTGGTTCTGTTGGGTGGGGGGATGCAGGGAGACCGCAAAAAGAGAACACGAAGGTCTATTGCTAATCTAATGTCTAATAATGCACTGGTTGATGTTTGGTCAGCATACAATCCCATTGGAACAGGCAGCACCTTTTATTCTGCTCCCCACAAGGTTATTGCTAGATTGGATTATTTTTTAGTTACTAGCTCCTTAGCACCAGACTCAAAAATAGAAAGGCTTCCTCGGGTCTTCTCAGACCATAACCCTCTAGTATTAACTGTCCCTCAGAACCTCAGTCCTATCTTTAAAGAATACAACTGGACATTTGAAAGAGGGTTACTTAAGGAAGAAGATTATGTAAATAGAATGAAGGTATGGATCAGACAATTTTGGGAAGTAAATAGAGGTACAGCTTCTGCGGGAGTGGTCTGGGATACCTTTAAAGCAAGGATAAGAGGGGAAACACTGGCCTATACCCTCCGCAGAAGCAAAAATGAAAAACTCGAGTTAACTAATAGGTTACATGACTTAATGGAACTAGAACAACAGCTTATTCAAGCGGTCATTAATCAAGAACCTCTTGAGGAGATTTTATTAGAGATAGAGCTGAAAAGAGCAGAGGCCAGCAAAAAGCTGGCAAATAAAGCGGCAAGTAACTATTTATTGAAAAAGGAAAAATGCTATGAATTTAATGAGAGGGTAGGTCATATGCTAGCAGTCCGTATCAGACAAAATTTGGCAGCGGGAGAAATTAAAGAAATTAAGGATAAAGGGGGTAAGGTTGTGACTAAGGTAGAAGATGTGAGGGAGGTGTTTAGGGAGTTCTATTCTGATCTATATGACCAAGATCTGGGAAATGTTGAAACTGAGATAGAGGGCTACTTAACAGGAATTGCTCAGGAGGAACTGAGTGAGGAGAATAAAGAGCCATTGGAGCTACCATTGTCACTGGGAGAAGTCCATAATGCAGTAACTAAACTCCCCTCAGGGAAAGCAACGGGGCCCGACCAAATTCCGGCGGAATTCTATAAAAAATTTTGGGACACCCTGGGGATTGATATGCTGGAAATCTTAAGTCAAGCACAGAGGGGGGAAAATGTACCACAATCATGGGCCGGAGCAAACATCATTGTAATTTTGAAAAAAAACAAACCACATTTGGATCCCGGTTCATACAGGCCAATAACACTCATGAATGCCGATGCAAAAATCTACTCCAAGGCGCTCTCACGAAGATTAAGTAGGGTAATTGAGGGTTTGGTATATACAACACAACATGGATTCATACCCGGTAAGGGGACTACGCAACACACAAGGCAGATGGTTACTATACTGGATGCTGCAGGTGCCACAGGAGACCCTGCCTCGGCCATCTTCTTGGATGCAGAGAAGGCCTTTGACAGGGTCTCCTGGGGGTATCTGTGGAAGACTTTGGAGTGGTTTGGGATAGGAGCAGGCTATATAAAGGCTATACAGGCACTGTATTTAGAACCTACGGCTAAGGTAAGGATAAACAGAGGGTATACTGCGGGAATACGTATAAGACGCGGTACACAACAAGGCTGCCCGGCTTCGCCACTGTTATTTGCTTTATACCTTGACCCTCTTCTGCGTAGACTGGAAGGGAACCCTAACATTCTCCCGATAAAGCTACATTCTTATGAATATAAAACGCTCGCTTATGCAGATGATGTGGCAGTGGTTACCCCAGAACCAGGGTCGGCTATCCTAGAAATTGAACAATAGGCTGTAGCTTTTGGAACAGTGTCGGGCTACTCACTGAATAAAGGAAAAACACAAATTATACAAAATAACTGGGTGAACTTTCAGGACATAAGGGTAGCTCCCGAAGTTACGTATTTAGGTGTTAAGATTACAGCTGACTTAGATAGGATAGTTGAAATTAATATGAGTCCACTGTTGGCAAAAATAAAAGCAAATACGGAAAGAATTAATAATTTGCATTTGACCTTGATGGGTCGGATCAACGTAATAAAAATGGTAACATTCCCAAAAGTTCTGTATTTGTTTAGGTCTATCCCATTATTTTTTGACAACATGTGGTTTAACAAGCTGGAAGCGATCTTGAACAAATTTATCTGGGTTAAAGAGAAGACAAGGAGAGCCTATAGACATCTAACAGTATCCAGAGAAAAAGGTGGCTGGGGGGCACCGGATTTTAGACTCTATTATTGGGCTGCCGTAATGCAGTATTGCCAGAGGTTAATAGGTGGGGGAGGTGCAGATCACACAACGGAAACCAAGACAGGGTTTACTAATGTATATACTACACTACTGGGAGAGGGGGCAGAGAATGGGTTTTTAAACACAACCGACTTCACTTATTTTAAACACACACGGTTTAAGACTTTAAAGGCGGCCTATAGGGTTTGGAAAGGATTGACAAAAAAATTTGGACTAGGTAGGTTCAATAATTACACACGATTGTACACAAATTGCTCACTACCTTGGGACATTTTCAGGGATACTACAATGAGGGACTGGCATAACAAGGGTATAGTGAAAATAGGGAATCTGCTTGTCAGCCAGGGGAATATGCTACAGTTTGGGGCATTACAAACAATATTCGGGATAGAACATAATAGTTTTTATAAATATCTTCAAACCAGAAGTTTCTTAATGCAAAAACAAGGCGGTCTGGCAGGGCTGGGACAATGTAAAGTCATGGAATACATAGAAACAGCTAATAAGTGTACGATAAGACAGTTATACGCGGAGTTGAAAGACAGTAAAACTGATGAAAGGGCGAAATATACAAAAAAATGGTCAGAAAAACTGGGGTCAGGGTTAGAAACCTTTCAGCTATCATTGGATCTGGGCAGAACGGTGTTATGCTCTGCTACCCTTCAATCACAACACTTTAAGACAGTGTTTTCACTATATCACACCCCGGCCAGAATCGCCCAATGGGGCGGCACAACTGGAATAACATGCCCCCGATGCGATTCAACTGAAGCAGATATTGTGCATATGCTCTCGCAGTGTCCTCAATTGTTTACCTTGAAAATGGCCATTGAAGAGTTCTTTGATAAATCACTTAGGATTAAGATTACATTTACAGATGAATTAATTATTTTGGGGGTGGGGGACACGGCAGATGTTATGTTAGTAGAGTTTATTTTTGTTTCACTTGCAGTTTATCGTATATGTATAGCAAGAAATTGGTTGGACAAGGCTCCCCCCTCGTTTCAAGCTTGGATTGCAAGCCTTCTTTCTATGTACAATCTGGAAAAAGCAATCTATGAGAGGAAAGGTAGGAGAGCTAAATTACTAGGTAACAGAATATGGCAACCTATTACTAGGTGGAAAAATAGCAGGTTAAACCTAGGATAGTGAATGGAAGGCCGTCATAATATTTTATAAATGCTTTATCTCTGTTTTGTTGTACTGGAATAGGTAGTACATATCACATATAGGTTTGGTGAATCTTTTACGTCACAATGTAGCAGAATAATGTTGTAATGTATACAATCACTTGTAAAACTGTTATGTGCTGTAACATATACAGGAATATGTGGGAAAAAATTATCTTGGAAATGTTTAACAAAAATATTTTTAAAAAAATAATAATAATATTTGAAAGAAATAAAACATAACAATAATCATAATAACATTACCCAGCCACAATAAATAAAATGTAAAACACTTACCAAACATATCTCAAAGGCTGTATAATCCTTTTACACCAAAACAATCCAGTTTAGAAAAATTGGCCAAAAACAAATGAAAAAATACAATTGTTCCAAAACAGAATAGTCAATTCCACGAAGGTATTTCGAAAAACCATAAAAATCCTGAAAAATGATATAAAATAGAAGAAACGCTCCAGGAAAACTGAAAAATGTAAAGAAGTGTTAAAAATCCATTAGTTAATAAAACTAACAAACACTTCTTTTAAAAAAAAAACGGCTCCTTCCGACATAACGAACTCCTGCAACAAAAATACATAAAACATACACTCCCACCCACACAAAATAACACATAAACTCCTACTAACATTAATAGTAACATTGGATTTCACTTAATAAACTTTAAACATCGAAACACTAACTCTACAATCAAGCCTATACAACGCTAAAAATTACGTACATCTACCATACGTAAATACAACATATCAAAGCGCCTAATACAACTAACTTACTTCTAACCACACTAAATAGTACCAAACTACTATCAAAAATAATTTAAAACACACTTAAAACATATAAAACAAACCTTACCTTCAGCGACGTGAAGTGTCTCCCAACCGCGAGCTAGTCTTCATCCAAATGACACAAAATGACCCAAAGCGGTTACAAAATACAAGACCCAAAACGAAATAAAATGATTAATATAAAAAGATATTATTTCATGTTTGAAAATATTCCTTTACAGAGTAAAAAATGAATACTATGTATTAAAAAAATTGTGATTTTTTACTTGTATGAAAATACTTAACAATATCTACATATTTTGTGAACTTATAAAAATAAATATTATAAAATACATATGTATTATTATAATTATTAAAAACAGGAACATTTTTAAATAATTATTTCAAAATGTTTTTCAAAATGTATATAAATAAAGCTGTGTTAAAATATGTTTTTTATTTAAATATATTGTTAATAAAATTAATATGATTTTTTTATTAATATTAATATAAACATATTATGTACAACCAACATGTAAGACAATATAAAAATTGTATATCATTTGTGAAAATATTTACCTTTTTTAAATTTCAAACCATACTTACAAGTACATAAAATATGTTTTTTCAATAAAATTTACTATTTCAATAAAAATGTGAAATTAAAAATTAACCATAAAATGTTATAACAAATATATGACTAAATATATTTGTATTAAACAAAAATAAAATAGTAATGTTTTTTGTTTATTTTTTGTCATGTTAATAAACAAATACAAAAATTCCAACTTTACACAATTAGTATGAAATGTATTTATTCTCATAAATAATGTACTATTCCAACTCCATTCTACATTCATTTGAGGTAAGTACTGCACAGTAATTAAATATAATTTAATATTCCCACTCCAGTCTACATAAATGTGGGGTAGGTGCTGGACACTAATTAAATCTAATTTACTATTCCCACTCCAGTCTACATTAATTTGAGGTAGGTGCTGGACACTAATTAAATATAATTTACTATTCCCACTCCAGTCTACATTAATTTGGGGTAGGTGCTGGACACTAATTACTTATAATTTACTATTGCCACTCCAGTCTACATTAATTTGGGGTAGATGCTGGACTCTAATTAAATATAATTTACTATTCCCACTCCAGTCTACATTAAATTGGGGTAGGTGCTGGACACTAGTTACATATAATTTACTATTCCCACTCCAGTCTACATTAATTTGGGGTAGGTGCTGGACACTAGTTACATATAATTTACTATTCCCACTCCCGTCTACATTAAATTGGGGCAGGTGCTGGACACTAAATACATATAATTTACTATTCCCACTCCAGTCTACATTAATTTGTGGTAGATGCTGGACACTAATTAAATATAATTTACTATCCCCACACAATTGTACAATAATTTGTTAGTAAATGTTGTACAAAAATAAAAGATTAATATTAAAACAAAATCCTAATTATAAAATAAAATAATATAATTAAATAAAATGTTCCTTTTCTTTAAAAACCTTTTTTATTTGTAAATTTAAAATTATTAATCAAATTCTTTTTTTTAAAGAACATTAATATTTTTTTCTATAATGTGAAATTTATTAATTACAAACACAAACATTAACCGCTATAAACACTACAACTCAATCCTAAATGTAAAAAATGTATTTTGAAATTAATTTTTTTATTGTATTTATAAATTTCAAAATATTAAAAGTATTCCTATAGTATGTACTTTTTAAAAACAAACACAACCCTTATACACTATAAACACTACAAATAAATCCTACATTTAAAAAAAATTCTTATATCAATTTTTTAAAATTTAAAATTGTTCCTATAGAATGTACTTTTTACAAACAAACACAACCCTTATACACTTTATACATGACAACTCAATCCTAAATTGAAGAAAAAAAATCTCAAATTTAAATTTTTAATTTTTTTTTAATATTACCCTAAATATTTAACTTTTACTAAAAAAACTAACATTATTCACTGTAAACACTACTACTCAGTCATATTTTTATTTAATTTTTTTATTTTTTATTTTTTATTTAATTTAAAAAAATCTTATAACATTTTTAATCTTTAAATATACTTTTTTAATACACTCCCCACCCTTATCCCCTATAAACCCAACATCCCGCTCCTAAAATATCTAGTAAATTAATACATAAAAAATATTGATTTTTTAGAAAAATGCATATATTGTTTTTTTCCAAAAAATAAATTTTTTATTATACATTTTTAAAAAACACTCCCCACCCTTATCCCCTATAAACCCAACATCCTGCTCCTAAACTTATATATGTTTTTTTTTAAAACATAAAACTATTACAATTAATTAACACATCAAAAGTACTAATTTAAAATACAAACTAAATTTTAAAACAGAAATATACACATATTACTAAAAGCTACACAATATCGATATTTTAACCCAACGATATTTTATCATTCAATATTTTTACTTTCGATATTAAAACACACATACTACTAACAATATTTTTGCTATCGATGATAAATAGTTAGATATATATTACCATCGATATTAAAACATCGATATTCTGTCACATAGATTTTTTAATTTCGATATAATGTCTACTTACCGACGAAATGGTCCAATATATCAAAAATGTCTCAGTTTCCTGTTAGTACCTGCAAACTTTACACCTGGCTGTCAATGGAAAGTGGGCTCTGGAAGAAAGTCACCTGCATATACACCTACTAGACCTTTAAGCAGTGTGATTAGATCTTCAGTCCTAATGAGACTGAAAGCATGTTCAGTTTTGAAACGCACCAACAATACCACCATGATGCTTTAAATTATAAAGCAAGGAGGAACAAAATCAAAGAACTTATAGAAGGAAGCATGGACCCTCTGCAACTGAGGTAAGGCAAGTTTTTATAGTTTCTAGTTGTTTAAAAATGTAATAATGTAGCAGAAACATAAAAAAAACTATTAAAACAAAGCTGAGTCAATGATGTCTCAGTTAATCCAGTCATGCTTTACATCTTTAAAATCAATTCTAAAAATCCTAATTCATAAAATAGACTGCTAATAAAAAGGGACTTGTTAGGTGGCAGGGACGCGAGGGGGGATCGGTCAAATCGTAGGGGGTCACAGTCCAATGAGTAAAGGACAGACTGCAATCAGATTGAATTTAATAAATTAATCGAGAAATACAGAACAAAGGGCCATATTTATCAATGGGTTGCGTCACTTTTGCACCACGCAATGGGGTGCAAGTAGGATGCAACTCTCAAGTGTGATTTATCAAGCCACACAATCCACCTTGTGTGGCCCTGAGTGGCTTGATAAATCTGGAGTAACGCAGAGCATATTGCTGCATTGCAGTACTCTGTCCCAGTGTGGCATTCCATCTATAGTGCATGGTATTCGCAAAAACAAGGCTATGCAGTTCCTATGGAAGACAGTGTTTAGTGGGAAAGGTAAGCTGGTGTCCCAGGTGCCAGGAGGTTGAGAGAATGACAGGGGAGATAGCTCCTTTTAGGAGCAACGGCCCTCACACACCCCGGAAGGTGTCATGCTTCATCATTGGGCAGCTGCCAGTTGGGCCGGGGCTGCAGTGCCCAACGGGCCCCGTGAAAGGGCTCTTTGCAGGAGCTCTTTTCTTTTTACCAATGCAAAGTTCAAGGGGTGAGGGAGCAAGGAAATGATGTGAGTAGAACTGGGAGGGTGCAGGTGAGAGCTAAAATTAGCAATACGGGGCCCCACATAAAATCCTTTATTGACTGGGTCCCTATGCTATAGTAAAAACAAGGACTATAAAGTCGTAGCTAGAAAGGGAGAATTACAACCTCTCGAGTGCTATTCGGTATGTGTACATTGAAAGTGGTCAACATGTTTCATGCCTATTACGTCCAAAGGATATCAGCATTTCATCAGGACCAGGGAATCCTCTTCTACTCGGTAGGGACAGATTTAGTGTGTGTATGTACAGTGCCGTGCCCCGAAGTTTGGATTTGTGGTGTAGTTCAGCATAAATAGATATATAATGTACCTTCTGGATACACCTGGGGGGAACAGACATTGACATGATTAGATAACCAAGGCCGCTTGGGCTATCCAGGACGTGGTGTGCAATGTTAAGTAGGAAAATGTTGCAGGACACACTGAAAGCAGACATATTTCAAAAAAAGGAGGTCAGAAAAACACACGTCTATAAACATACAACAAACATATTTCAATTTAATCAGTAATAATAAGTAGGGGTGGGCAGAATGTGCGTAGTCACGCTACGCAAAAGTCTGCGAAACGGTAAAAAATCTCCGCGAACACGCAGAAATTCCGCGAACACGCGGCATTGCTTGTTCGCGTGCTCTTGGAGAAACATCTTGCGAACACGCATTTTGAGAACGCGAACAAGCAAAAAATTCCGCAAAGCCACAGAAAGCAACAGTTTGGGTAATTTTGCGATCTCCGCAGAACGCAAAATTACACAAATTACCCGAGCGGAATGGAATTTATCACCCAGGCCTAATAATAAGCATGATTCCATGATTTAGCCATGCAGAAGATTTTGTAATATATATATTGCAATTCCATAAGGTAAGTGTATTGTTATAACCTAGGATTATATTGTTAGGGCGGTGGCGGTGCGCCATGGTAGGACATGTCCCTGTGTTTTTGGACCAGCCGCCCGTGCACACAGGATCCCAGGCACAAATTGGTAATCTTGGTGGAAGCTTACCTAGAGGGAGGAGGAAAATGGCCCCCTCATGATGTCCTGAACGTTCGCACAGTGGCAAGTGAAGGAGCCTGGAAGAAAAGATGAAGTTCAAAAACTCTGGTAACGAGCAAAGGGGGAAAAACTGGAGACGGTGGTATTCTGAAGATCAGTCCCCCAGGCATGAATGGTAGAGGTTGGGGGGCGCTGTGACTTAAGAGAGTGGGCGATAATCTAGTCTCAGTCGTTGTGGTGAAAAACAAGCCAAAATAGGAGAAATATAAGTTGTAAATTCTCACAAGACCCTAGAGGGTGGGAGGGTGAACAAACGTGACAAGTCCCGTATTATTAGCTTTGGTGTCAAGAAGCAGGAGAGAGAGGGGGCAAGTCTCCTGCTGCCGCACACTCACACGGGTGTGTGGAAGAGAGTTGCAGCTAGCCCATGGAATAATATCCATAGGTCTAGTAGTGGGGCTGATTAAGAGTAAGAACCCCAAATGTTAGAGACTGCGGGCTGGGACCTGGTCAAAAGACCACTGGGAGCTGTGGTCTAGTTGTCAAAAAAATGGGAGGTGGGCGGGTTTGGGGAACAGATGTAAGGCAAGCCTTGTCTCGTAATGCCAAGTGCTCACACCAGGGTATGGCAAGTAATCGTGGCAAGCCCCAGGGGAAGGGCCGTGGAGGTATTTACTGCAACTAGCGCTTCTCAGGGTATAGGACCTACCCTGCATCTGGTTGTTACAGAAGGCGCTATCCTTCTAAGTTGGTGGGTGTTGTAAAGTGTTTCTTAATCTCCTTATCTGTCATCTGTCTTATCATGCTTTCCAGCTTCTCTGTATTTAGAATGCTATGTATGTCATAGAATGCTGGCTATGAGATGGGCCTTCACTTGGTGATGGAAGGCTGAGTGTCCAGGAGGACAGCTCCTGGTGGGGCTAACTTAACTATAACTTACCTACTTACTTGACCATTTAACTACCATCTTGGTTCACCTATACCATCTGTGACTTCAACTACAATAAATACCAACTTGGAACTACACCTTGACTCCATGAAGATTATTACATCATTTCAATGGGGATCCTAACCTCTGGCATGGAAGGTGTAGAGAGAGAGAGAGAGACTGAGTGTGAACCTAGTCTAAGGGTCGTCAATCGAAGGGCGCCATGTTGGATTGTCAAATATGGGTGCCATCGGGATGCCCGTAAAAGCACCCTGAAATATGGAAACGTTGGGCAGATTACAGGTGTCTCATATTGGAACCTTCTTCATCACAAACTACAGATGTGGGAACCCTCTAAAGAACATATAACAAAGAACAGCAATGATGCAAAGGGTCATGATGTATGGGGCAGGGTGTGTGATGGGTATGATGTATGGACCACTATGCAGTATAAGACACAGTCGTTGTACAGTTAAGGGCTGATGTTCACAGACTCGAGAAGTTCATCTCTTTGTATTATAAATGTCATATAGAAGTCACCTGCTTGAAAGGTACTACATTAATCAGTATATATTCTTTTCCCTCTGTCAAGAATATGCATATGTGTTGTGTTTGCATTCTTAGAATTAGTTTATTAACATTCCTTAGGATGCATCGTAGAGTTTTGTGGATGTCATTCTTAGAATATAAAGTCCTCTCATCTGACCGCTCCTTAACTCACATTCGGAGTCCGCGCTGATGTGGCAGACTCCGAGACACTCTTTCAAAGGAATGGCTCGTAATCAGTTATGTGCTAAGTACCCTGTCATCCTGCGACACACCCACCACTCGCAGGCGACACAGTACTGTGTCGGGACACACAGTTTGGAAAGCTCTGGTCTGGAACATCTAGCGGATTATAAGGGCTGTCCAGCTTTGAAATTTAAATGCACCAATTGTGGTCTTAAGGGCCATTTTGCCAAGACTTGTAATAGGAAAAGAAACAAGGTCAAATTTGTAAATGTGGAAGAAAATGTTGAACATTGTGAGACAAGTGATGAAAACAGTTTGGTAATGAATTTACATGATAAACTTGTGTTGAATATTCGTGATGAGGATGTTATAAACCAACCTTTTTGTTTGATGGATATAGGAGGAGTAGAGGTTAAAATTTATGCTGACTCTGGCTCCCCCTATACTATTATCAACGAAGAAATGTGGAAATCTTCTTTTACACACAAAGTAGGTGAGAAATTATTAGACCCTGATATTGACCCTGAAGGTTATGGTGGAGATCCCATAGACCTTCTTGGATACCGTTGGTTCGGTTTTAAGTTCAAGGGAAGAGTATGTAGGGGCAAATTGTATGTGCAAGAAAGGGACCACCAGTCCTTGGTTGGTTTGATCAAGAACAGTTGCACATTATTTTAGACCCTAATAGCCGTGAACACGTTTTGGTGATTGATGATAGCACCGCTATCACAAAAAATATTTTAGAAGAATTTCCGAAGGTTTTCAGTAAAAATTTAGGCAATTTGGTAGGTTTTGAACACAAAATCATCATCAAGCAAGATGCTTGTCCTAAAGTACACAAATGTAGGAATATTCCCAGTTTGGTAAGAGATGAAGTAAGTAAGGAATTAGACAAACTGGTCTCTAACAATATTATTGAGCCAATTGAAGCATCTGATTGGGTTTCTCCGATTGTCGTGGCAAGACAGAGCAACGGAAAAATCCGGTGGTGTGTTGACTTAAGGTACCTGAATAATAACATAGTTGTGGATAAATTTCCACTCCCTAAAATTCACGAAATGGTTTCTAGTTTACATAATGCAAAGTGGTTTTCCGCTATAGACTTGTCGTCTGCATATCACCCGATCTCCTTGTCCCCTGAATCAATGAAGTTTACAACTTTTGTCACACCTTTTGGGTGTTTCCAATATAAACGCATGCCATTCGGCTTCGCTTCGGCTGCCGTTGTTTTCCAGTATTTGATGTTCCAGCTTTTTATAAATGTTCAGGGGGTTTGATTTTTTCAAGATGACATCCTGGTATTTGGAAGTGATGAGAAAGAACATTTGATGAGGTTAAAAAAAGTTCTGAGTATTTTAGAAAGCAAAGGTCTTACTGTTGAGCATTCAAAGTGCAAATTTGCACAGAAAAGGGTGACATATATTGGTCACGTCATTGATGAAAAAGGTGCTAGAACAAAACCTTCCTTGGTTTCTGCTATATCTGAGGCTCCTGTACCTACTTGTAAGGATGACATTAGATCTTTTTTGGGCATGGCGGAATTCTGTTCCAAGTATGTACCCAATTTTGCTAATAAAACTTATAATATTCGCCAACTCCTAAAAAAGAATTGCACTTTTGAGTAGCCACATGCTTGTAGTATGGATTTTAAATTCATCAAGGAAGCCATTGCTAAGGCTACGGCTCTTCACAGTTTTAACCCCTCACTTGATAGTATAATTACTACGGATGCCAGAAATAAGGGCCTCGGAGCAGTTTTATCACAGGTTGATGGGAAGGGTCAAGAAAAAGTTATTGCTTATGCATCAAGGTCTTTATCTCCATGTGAGGAGAAATACCCGGTAATAGAAAGAGAGGCCTTAGCTTGTGCATGGGCGTTAGAGCATTTTAAATCTTTTATATGGGGGGAAATTGTGTACTTTACGTAGTGATCACAAACCACTGGTGAACATTTTAACTACTGAGGGAGTTATTTCTGCGTCAGCTAGACTAGCAAGGATTTCTATGAGGATGCAAAATTTCATTTACAAAATAATTTCTGTTCCAGGTAAAAGTAACGTGATTGCAGATTTTTTGTCTAGAATGCCGGTCATGTTGGAACAATGTGAAAGTGATGAATGGAATGAGTTACAGCTTGCTTTTGTACATAATGAAGGACTGTCTGCCTTCAGAAGACAAGAATGGGACAACAAATATTCAAGTGACAATACCTTACAAGCTGTCATTTCCTATACCGTTAATGGTTGGCCAATAAAGAAAGACTTATCGAATGCTGATCATAGACCATTTTGGGAAATTAGATCAGAATTATCTGTCTCACACAATACACTTTTGAAGGGGTGAAAGAATAATTCCTCCTGAGAAATTATGTGAGGGAATTATTGAACTCTGCCATGAAGGACATCCGGGAATTATTAGGACTAAAGCCTTAGTTAAGAGATTATTTTGGTGGCCAGGTTGTGATTCCCAAATTGAGAAATGTGTAAGAAATTGTATTTCATGTTCTTCTTCTGATAAGACTCTACATGCATATCGCCCTCCTATGTTGGAAGGATTTTTTCCAAAGAATCCTTGTGAATGTGTAGCAGCAGACATTATGGGGCCTATTCAGGAGCCTGATGGGTCTCATTGTTTTTTAGTTGTTCTCATAGACCTATTTTCAAAATGGCCAGTTGTTAAGATTGTTAGAAAAGCTGACACTGATTCTGTCCTTACCTTCCTAGATGAAACCTTTGTTACAGAAGGTATTCCTTCTTGCATTCTTACCGATAATGGTGTTCAATTTTTGTCATTAAAGTTTAAAACATATTTCAAGAAACTAGGAATTACACATAGAACCACATCACTTTACAAACCAAGTGGTAATGGTTTAGTGGAAAGGTTTAATCGTGTTTTAAAAAATACTATCCAGTTATCATTAAATAGTAATCTTAATTGGCCTACCCAAATAGGAAAAACAGTGTGGAATTATCGAATTACTGTTAATGAATCTACAGGGTTTTCTCCCTTTGTACTCATGAAAGGTAGAAATCCACGTTCTAAATCTATCCCTACATGGTTGTTTTCTAATGAAATTCAACCATGCTCTAGGGATGAGGTGATAACACGTATGGAAGAGGTACATGACAAAAGCAAAAGCTATTATGATTCAAGACATGGCAAAAAAAAAGTTAATATTAATATTGGAGATTGGGTTCGTGTTAAAAAACTTAATAAGGTTCAGAAAGGTGATTCCCAATTCTAAGATCCTTGTCAAGTAATTGAAATTCTACTTAATGCTGTGAGAGTTAGTGATGGTAAAGTATGGAATTTAAATAGAATAGCTAAATGCCAGCCGAATCTTATCAGCCATAAATGGAAACCTGAGGATTTAGATGGAGATAATTTTAGGAATATTCCTTCAAGTGAATGTTTAGATTCTCAAAATTTGGATGCGTCTAATGCAACCCAGAGTGTCAATGAGGATGATTCTTCTGTACAAAACACTGTTTTAGAGGAACCCATTCTTTCTACTTCTGTATCCACTTTTTCTACCTCTCAGAAGGATGAACCTGTTTCTTTCAGTCATTCGTCAAGGAGAAGAGTGGTGCCTTCTTGGTTGAAAGATTACATCATTGATAATAGATAAATACTTTCTTATTAGATAAATAATTATATTATTAAGATATGAATTCAGAACTGTATCATATATTTTTTTTAAATGTTCAAAGAAATGGGTATATGTTGTGTTTGCATTCTTAGAATTAGTTTATTAACATTCCTTATGATGCATCGCAGGGTTTTGTGGATGTCATCTTAGAATGTGATTAGGTCACTGTGTATCGCATCTTTTGTAAGGAGACAGTTACATGATGATACATGCTTAAGCTGGATGCATGCTGTTGAGCTCTTGGATTTACATTAAAGGAATTACTTCTACCAATCCACTGATTCCTTCTTTACAATAGCTTTTCTGATGACTTAATAAAAAAAGTTTTGAGAAAAAGAATTGGGCGCCGTCTTTGAATGGAGCAGAGCGTAGTATGTGAACCTCTATAGACGTGTGTCACATGTTATTACAATATGCTACATATGGGCTGAATGTAGCTGTACATGGTTTGTAATTAGACGTATGGCACATCTTTTCACAGTATGCTCAACCCGGCATGGTTACACGGGGAAGGTAATGTAGAAATAATGTTAATGAAGAAATGAGGGGGAGGTCGCCTGTGGTGAGAAAAAAATATGTTCCCCAGGAGACTGGATGGGGGAGCTCTGCATTGGTTAATGGAAGCTAAGGACATAAGCCCTCTAACGAGAGTATGCTCACAGAGGAGCAGATAGAAGGGTTTGAATGTGATAATTGGCAGAAGTTAAAAATTAGCTCAAAAACGGACATGCATGGGCCATGGTGGGTCCTGTGTGGCCAGGCATTGAGGCATGTTAGCGTTAGAGTAGCAGGGGCACATGCTTGGGTCTAGGTATGCCAGGAAAGGGGGTTGTTCAGAGCCAATAGGTAATGTACATTATTACCGGGACACCTCTACCCATGGTATGTCTTCCTTTAAGCCTGTGCAGTGAGTAGCAAGCTGGTACACCCAATGTTGTTCATTATACAAGAAGGCTCTTGAGCTTTTGTTGGTGTGGGTTTCTAGTACCCTCCAGTACATGTCATCTGGGGTGTGGCCCATCTCTGTGTAATGGGTAAGCATTTTGGTCATGGCTCTACCGTACCTTACATTACTGCGGTGTTCTGTAATTCTGGTCTTGACTACCCTTGTAGTCATCCCTACATAACGTTTCTGGCAAGGACATGTGATAACATATACGGAGTTCTTCGTGTTTCAGTTAGTGTGAGTTTTTTTAATCCATGTGTCAGTAGGACTTAAATTGATCTGTTTTGAGAGGCCTGTTGAGGGACATACACTGCATCACCCGCAGGGGTAGTGGCCTATCACAGGGGGCAGGCCCCACAGGGATTGTAGCGGTCTTGGCCCCACAGGGATTGTAGCGGTCTTAATGTAGGGGTAGTTGGTCTCGTATGAACGATAACGTCCTTAATGTTCACAGTCTGTTTGTAAGCAAACCATGGTCTAGCAGGGATCATGGCCTCCGTATGCAATAATGGCCAGTGTTTTTTTTTTTTTTTTAAAACCTTTATTGCACAATTTCGGCAAACAGTTACGGGCCTACAACCACCTGGCCGGCCTCGGCTACGACTTAGAGCACATTAGCAAATTTACGCCAACTCAATAGCACATCGATATAATTAGCAAGTAGAGCAAGTTACACTATAACCAGAGCGTCTATTGAGTAACAGGAGGAATTAAGGTTAATTTTAAAATATATAGAATGTAAAGGATCAACAGCCGAACAATCTAGCAGGGAGTACCGAGTGGGCAAGGCTTATAACAGAGCAGTCGGACAGCGAACGTTTTCAGAATATTGGTGCAAAGGCTATCAGTAGGTAGGCAAAAAACCATGTAAGCAACACACCAGCCATCGCCCATCCCGGCACAATAGGCAACCCCGATACCTCCCACAGGACCGCAGGAAGCGGAGAACAGCGAGGGCATCCCACTAACCCAGCATATCGATCCAAAGGAAATAAGAAAAAGAAAGACAAAGAAAACAAGACAAAAAAGAGAGAAAGGAGGAGAGAAGGTCCATAGTAACTAAGGGAAACAAAACAAGAACCCCAACCCCCAACCCCCCACCCTGCACCCCTGCAGAGGCTACGGCCTATCCCCCCCTAGCAGCGTGCCTGTCGCCCTCAAAACGAACCCGAAATGTAGAAAGAAGACATAAGCAAGATAAGGCCATAGAGCAAAGAATAAGGAAACCCAAAATCCCCACCTCACCAGCCCCCCACCCTGCACGTCGAAGAGGCTACGGCCCACCCCCCAACTGACGTGCCCGTCCCCCCAAAGAGTCCCAATGATAGGGAAGAAACGGGGGAAAATCATGAATACCAAATGCCCCCCCTCCCCCCCTTACACATAGTAGCTCAGGTCCGAACACAAAAAGACCTACAGATCACCAAACAATAAATGCGGCATATCGCAGATCAGAAAAGCAGCGATCACACTCGGCAACTCTGGGCATTAGCTTGCCTCATCTTCACTAACGGCCCCACCAGACCGCCGGGGATGCCTGGTCTCACCCTGGAGATACCCATTAAGGGACCATCTCTCAGGGAAGCCAGGAAGGGTTTCGCAGCGGTCGAAGCGCCTTGGGACCCTCCGGGTAAGTAGTGCGCTATATAAATGCCTATACATTACATTACATTACATATACATTACAACTCCAGACAGTCAGGATAGTCAGGCAAACAAAGCAGAACCAACTTCTTGGGAAACTCCAACAGCAGGGGGCCGAGAAGACCACCATTCCAAACGCGGAGGCGCTGCAGGAAAGAACCGTGCCAAATTCCCAAGTCACGACACAGTACACGCAGCGTGGAGTTGACGGGCAAAGAAGCAGCGTGAAGAAGACAATCCATCTGCTCGCCAGTGTCGGGCCCCAATGTCTCATGCACACAGTCAGTCGACTTTAACGCGTCCCCAACACTAGGAAGCGCCCCCCGCGGAGCCATCTGTAGGCATTCGTCAGGTACATCCAGTGCCAGTGGGAAATCACTAGTGGCAGCATTCTCCCTTGGACCGTCGAAGTCCTCAGCAGTCGATAGAGCAGGAATGGCGTCCAGTTTACGCCCGAGTTTCCTGTCCTCCCTCATCCAGGCAAGGCGGAGGGATACCAGGGCAGCAACAAGGTCCCGAACCGTGGGTTCCATAGCGCACGGCCGGCACAGACTCACTTGTACTCAATATAGCGTCCGCCTCAGCCGGCGTCAGCAGCTCACACAATCGCGCCCGGTCAAGGAGCTAGTGATAAAGGTAACATACGGGTAGCCACCACACTATGTAAACACTGGTGATCCACTGTACCGCAATGGCCGCAATCATGTCACTCTGTCCGTGGGCGCCTGATAGGAGGCGCATGCAGTAGTCGCACTGAGCTGTGTGGGGTCACATCACCACGGGCAGTTCCGCCAGCCGCATACCAGTTTGCCGATATTCATGGCACCGGGGTCCGCAAAAGAAACACAGGTCTGCCCCAGTGTGTGCAGCGTTACACCCGACCCAAAATGGCGCCCCTCCGTCCGTCCAGCCGGTCCAAACAAGCAGCCCAAGAACAAAGGAACCGACTTACTGGTCGATGATGCAAAATCTCCTAATGCGGCCGTATCCTCCGCAGCACAGGTCAAGCACAGCCGCCTGAGCAGTGTAAATGCTGCCTCCCGTGATGTTGAGCGACGGTGTCCCGGCCTGCAGAGCCGCGTGCTCGAGTGAACCCAGCCACCGGCATCAACTTCCGTCCCCTCGGACAGTGGACGGGCTCAGTCTCGGTCTGGGCGAAGAGGATCGGGAAGGAGGGTTACCGGGCCCATCCAGACTCGGGAGTTGCAGCAAACGAATCCTCAAGTCTTCCGACGCCGCAGCAGGTCGGCCCCGAGCTTGTGCAAACGGGGGAAGGCAGGATAGTGAAAGGATTAATGCCGTGGCGAGCGGAGCTCGCAAACTAAGCGGCCATCTCGCTTCGCGCTTGGCCACGCCCCCCTGGCCAGTGTTTTTTAACGATTCTCTGTATGTGGTTAGACTGTGGCTTAAAAGATGTAACACAGGTGATGACGTCAGTGGATTTCCACCTGCGGGGTTCTAGTAGGCCCTCTCTATTGTTATTCCTAGCTCTCTTGCAGGCTCTTTGTACCACATGTTGGGCATATTGCCTTGATACTAAATCAGAGTTCAAGGATATGGCTTGTTGTTTAAAGTCGTTGATGGTGCTACAATTGTGACGTATGTGCACAAAAAAATTGCCAACTTCACCTTACTTGACACCTCCCAATTGAGGAAAACAAACCAGTATTACTATATGGTCTGTTTGGTATATTTACTTAATACCTTTTTGCTTTTTATTTCATCATATTCAAAAAAGTTTAGGTACAAAAAAGACACTTAAATACATTCAACAATTTCAACATAAATTTTCAAAGCAAATTACATTCCGCATTGCATTTATAAACACCACATAAATTACATTACATATATAGACACCATATTCATTTTGATCAACAATTAGACTCACATAAATGATATCTAACTGAACAAAGGACAAAGTGAACATTTAGATAATATTATTCAACAAGTAGCAAATTAGTGCATAATAAATTTGTCAAAGTCATTAAATGTGCTGCAAATTAATGCATTCCTGATTCAAAAGCCGACGCGTTTCGAACCCATTCCTGTCACTTTATGGGTTCTCATCAGGGATCTTTTATTTATCTACAGGATATATGTAAAAAAAAAAAAAGATTCTATTTTAGTATTTGGATAGAATTCTTGTCAATCACCTCTCTACCATTCGCGGAATGACGAAACCAGTACCTGAATCATTGCTGGTCGTATGCTCTAGTATTCACTTTCTAGATCGTGTGTTTCTTTATCTATAATGTAAAGTATCATTATCAGGATTTTTATTTTCTTTGTGGGCTCGGGAGTTCGTATGCAAAAGCATTGCTACACAGCCTACCTTTTTCGATCTTTGTCTTCGTGTTTGCAGCCTTATCGATTTTTTATTTCGTAATGTTTACGATTACTGTGAAGAAATGGAAACATTTAATTTAATATAAGTTTTTCCATTGGGTTTGTTTGTCTACTAGTTCTCCCATAAAGGCGATTTTAACGGCATACCTCTTTTTGCTTCAGCGCCTTCATGCGCGGGGTGCTGCACGTCTCGGATTTATTTTATGCAATGGAAAAAGTGGTCCTCGTGTTCCTACAAATTATTCAAAGACAAAAGGGGGGGAGTTCTATCACCCGTGTGTACTCATTTTATATAAGTGTTACCGCATTGCTTCTAAATCGGTTGGGCATACCTGCTTTCTTTAGGTGCGCGGTATTTAAAAACAACGTCTTGTTTTACTTCGCAATTGCAGTGTTCCCCTCCATCGCTGGTCTCCTGTGATTACACGGAAACACAAATTAAGTGTCTGATGCATGTAACTTAGTATCTATTCCCTTAAATGTATTGCGCATCTTACCTCTTTGTTCTGTATGCCGAGTATTAATGTGCTGTGTCCATTGACCTCGCGGCCATCTTGTAACGTGTTATTTATATGCATGCCTACAATGGATGGGGGCCATCTTGGAACGGACTTGTTTCTAAGTTTGGTGGGGGCCATCTTGGAATGGACTAATTTCCAAGTTTGCTAGTGTGTTGTATTGCTGTACCCACCTTTTATTATTCAGTATTCCAGTAATACCCCATATTTTTCAATGTGCATATTCAATTGGGAGGTGTCAAGTAAGGTGAAGTTGGCAATTGTTTTGTACACATTTAATTGATGGTTCAGCTGACTTCATGGTTAAGGACCTAACTCCTTAGTGTCAGAAAACAATTGTGACGTAAATAGGAATTGCAGAAACGGGAGGTTGTCCCGCAGGTGTTTGGGATGATGGCTGTCATATCTTAGTAGATTGTTGCAGTTGGTTTTTTGTATGTTCTTTTTAGGCGTCCACCTGTGAGTGACATGAGTAAGTCAAGGAATTGGAGTTCTGTAGCAGAACCATTTTTTTTTTTTGAAAAATCTTTATTGTCAAGATGGCATATTATACAATCACATACTCATACATAGATCTTGTTCGTGTACCATTGGTATTATCAATCAAGAGAAATGGAAAAACAAAAACATGTCGTGATCCAACAACTTACGGTTGCCACCTTGTTTTGTGCATGGAGCATTCATAAGATTCCGCGAAATACAGGTTTCAAGTCATACCTTCATTACAGTTCCTCACGGTAATCCTTGCGTTTCTCACTCGTGGTATGTTTACCCGCTTTTAACAGTTCAATTTTAAGCATAACAAAAACAGTTAACCCAACTAAGGTCATCATTTGGCAAGGGGTAATTCCGTATACAGTCAGCAGTCGGCCATTCCACACATGCATTACTAGTCCCAAGATAGCTTCGCCACCCCGCACCCTCTCAGCCCATCTCAGTGCTCAGTGTGTGGACTCATTTCATCTAGTCGTCATCCTCCTCAGACTCTGAATCCTGGCCCTCCGGCAATGGTGTACATGGTTCTCCCCTATATTTGTTCCATGGCGTCCACACCTTATTCCACTTACGGGGGCAAGCTCGCATCACATATACTGCCCTTTCTTTTACCATTAAAAGGTCCATGTTCCTGATCCACCCAGCTACTGTAGGCAGTTCCGGGGCACCCCATTTTTGCGCTATATCTCGTTTGGCCACCGTTACAGCCAGCGTAACCCACAACTGCCCATACCGGTCCAGGTCATTAGGTTCCCAAACGTTTAACAGGCACATACGGGGTTCTGGCAGGACTGACACTTCCATGGCCTGGGAGACAGTACGCATAATCTGCCTCCATACATCCTGGATTCGTGGGCAATCCCACAAGGTGTGGAGCAGAGTACCCTCCTCCCCGCAGCCCCTGAGGCAGTATGGGTGTGGCGCCCGCTGTATCTTATGTAGGAGTGGTCTGGTGTAGAATCTTGAGTTGTACTAAGCGGAACCTGGCCGATATGCCTACCTCCCGTGGTGATGCAAGCGCCTCGTTCCATTCCGTCTCGTCCATCTCGCCCAGCTCCCCAACCCATTTCTCTTTAAGCTTCTGTGTGGGGTCTGGTAAGTTGTTAACTAGTTTTTTATAAGTGAGAGAGGTAGCCTTTTGTTCTATAAATTCTGTCAGTAGCCTGTCCTCCAGTGGTGATGAGTCTGGGAGTGTGGTGTCAGGTGGAATTGCCCGTAGTAGGGCGTGTCGGATCTGTACATACCTGAATGTCTCAGTGGGGCCTAGTCCATATTGTTGTTGGAGTTAAGAAAATGCAAGCACTGTGCCCCCTTCCCAAAGGTCTCCTACCACTGAGATCCCTATGCTGTCCCACTGTGTGAATCCCTTACAGGACCTCAAGTTTCCCAGCGCCTTAGTGTCCCACAACGGTGTTAACCTGGTAATTCTTCCCTCCCAACCCAGACGTGATTGTGCTGTGTGCCATAGTGTTGCCGTGTGAAATGTCGGGCCTAGTAGGTTCTTAACTTGCGAGTAATTGTATAGCACCGCGAGCATGCCGTCTGTTCCCAGCTGAGACCAGTCCGCCTTATATGCGGGATCGCCCCGCGGAGTGTGGATCCAGTGGTTAATTATTTTAAGCTGGGAAGCCCAATAATATAATTGAAGATTGGGCAACGCAATCCCCCCCTCATACCAGCTCTTCACCAGTTTATCATGCGCTATCCGCGCTGGGCCATTACTCCACAACAAGCTAGATATCAGTGCAGCGATTTGCTTAAAGAAGCGTGGGTCCACGATATAGGGGGAATTCTCAAGCACATATAGAAACCTCGGGAGAGCCATCATTTTATACAGCGCCGCCCGCCCAAGGAGGGTCAGCGGCAGTGTAGCCCAGAATTTAACATCCGCACGTAAGCGAACTAGAGGCGGTAGCAAGTTCTCGGTATAATAACCCTTAGCATCAATAGTAACGAAAATTCCCAGATACTTAAAAGAGGTGGACGTTATCTTTAGGGGACAGTCTTCATGCAACAACGGGGCTGGGCCCTTGAGCACGTATAAGATGGATTTGGACCAATTCAGGGTGTAGCCCGACGCCCTGCCATGCTCATCGCACATTGCCAATAGGGCAGGGACTCCTTCGGCGGGATTGACCATGTAAATTAGCATATCGTCTGCATACAGGGAGACTTTATCCTCCCATCCTTCCTCCCAGGAGATGCCCCGGAACAGTGGCGTTGCTCTGAGCAAGATTGCCAAAGGTTCCAGCACTAGTGCAAAGAGAAGGGGAGATAGCGGGCACCCTTGTCTAGTTCCCCGCCCCAGTGGGAATGGCGGTGAAATGTGACCATTCGCAACCACCTGCGCGACTGGTGACGTGTACAGTAACCGTACCCATGCAAGATATTTTGGGCCGAAGCCCATTCGGGTCAGTACAGCGAACAAGTATTCCCATTCAACCAGGTCGAACGCCATCCTAGCGTCCAGGGATATTATCACTGCCTGGTCCGTAAGAAGATGCGCCCGCGCCATTACCCCATGTAGTCTTCGTAGGTTCAGCGCCGTGCTACGGTGTGGCATGAAACCCGACTGGTCTGGGTGTATCAAGGTGTGTAGGTGTTGAGTCAGGCGACTGGCTAGGAGTTTCGCTAATATCTTCGCTTCAATGTTGAGTAAGGAAATGGGTCGGTATGAGTTACAATCAGTTGGTGGCTTGGCTGGTTTGGGAATGGCCACGATCGTGGCTGTGCGCTGGTCGAGTGGGAGCATTGCCTTCTCTACGCTTTCAGTGTACATATCTAACAGGGGTCTTGCCAGCACTGAGGCCGTCGCTTTATACCACTCTACAGGTATGCCGTTGAGTCCCAGCGCTTTGCCTGATTGTAATGCCTGTATTGCCAAGTGGATCTCGCCCTCAGTCAGGTCTGCGTCTAGTTCTTGCTGCGTTTCGTTGGACAGCACTGGGATATCAATGTGACTAATCGAGGCCATCGCCTCCTGTTCCGTGACGGACCGCTCCGGGGTGTATATCCCTTGAAAGTGGTGTGCTAGGGTGTGTACTATTTGTTCTGGGTGTGTCTGTAGTTGGCCCTCACTGTCGTACAGTCTCTGTATCCCTCTATTACTACCGCCTCGTTTGTCTAGCCATGCCAACATCCTCCCGGCCTTGTCTCCCACATCGTATATTCGGTGTGCGGTGTTTGCTAAGTGACCCTTAGTGATCGTTGTCAAGTGAGCCTGGTATTGCTGCTGTCGGAGGTGTAATGTATGAGCGGTATCCGGGGTGGGGTCCGACATGTGGGCAGTGTTCGCTGCGCCAAGCGCCAGTTCCAAATTCGTAAGTTCTGTTCTGGAGTCCTTTTTATGCCCTGCGATTGCCGCTATGGCAGCGCCACGTAAGACCGTTTTGTATGCCTCCCAGAGCACCGAGGGTGAGGAGACTGTTCCTGCATTTTTGGTAAAGTAATGTGTCGTGGCTAGCTTGAGTTTCTTCCTGACCCCAGGGATCTGTAGGTAGTTGGGATATATCGGATATATTCTGGTGCGCTTTGATTCTTTGGTGGTAAGATGTAGTGATATCGGGGAGTGATCTGAAATGCCCCTGGGTAGAATTTCCAGCTTATCTATGGAGACCAAGCCTACCCCTAAAAGGAAGAAGAAATCAATTTGTGAGAGGCTGTTGTGTGAGGAAGAGTAGTGTGTGTACTGATGTGCTGTGGGATTGAGTTGGCGCCATGCATCCGTGAGGCCCAGTGCGTTCAGGAAGCTCGGAAGAGCAGAGGCCCCTCTCGGGCGGTCCCGTGTGGGAAAGGTGTCTAGCAAGGGGTCTGTTATAGCATTAAAGTCCCCCCCAATGATTATGTTTCCCTCCGGAAGTTCTAGGAGAAACTGCCCTAGTGCCGGCAGTGCAGTAGAGTGCAGCGCCGGGGGGATGTATACTGACACCACATTAAAGGTTCTTCCCTCCCACTGGCCAGAGATCGCCGCAAAACGTCCCTGGTCGTCCGTCCTGTGGCTGTGAACCAGAAAGGGTGAGTTTTTCTTAATAAGTATCCCAGTGCCCCTGGAACCCGTAGTAAATTGAGCATGAACTGCCATGGTGTATCCGCGTCTATTTAAAGCCTTGCATGTATTCCCTGTCAGATGTGTTTCTTGAAGCAAAACCAACTCAGGCCCGTTGTGTTTGATGGTGTGCAGGACCAAACCCCTTTTTATTTTATCTCCCAATCCCCTGACGTTCCACGTAAGTAGTTTCAGTGGGGGCACCATTGTTAGTGCGGGAGCGCCCTCAGTGGGTGCAGCTTGTTCACGTCGTGCCATCTGTACTTAGAACCCGTGACTCCAATGTGCAGCAATGTGGCGCTATCTGTAAGGAATGATGTGTGTCTGTGTGCCAGATGTGGATGGCCCACAGTGTGACCGCTTTCCTTATGGAAGTAGTGATGACCAATAACGATAACCATAACATTACAACTTTCCCCCCCCCACCCCCTTCCTGCTCCCCTGCTCCACGGACGATGACCCGCCCGCATCCCCAACTTGGCAGAGTGCTTAGTCCCATCCCTATCTATCTTACTTGCTCGTGGGGTCGGTGAGTCCCCCACAGGCATCGGCCAATGCCCGCCCTACTCAGCTCCATCAGCTACAAGGTCCCAATGGCAGCAGATGTGCCGGTCCATATGTATCACATTCATTCAACCCCTAGCAGGTTGTCCTTAGTCGAGAGGGTCTCTCTCTAGATCCGAGTCCAGCCCCGCGGCTCCCTCTTCAGTTGTAGGGCTATCGGTTTGGTGCTCCGTCGTCCTCCCGTTACGCTGGTTCTGGCGGTCCCTGTGCGGGCGTTGGGGTTGGCCCACCTGCCTCCATCCATCCAGCCATTCTCGTGCCACCTCCGGTGTGTCAAAAAACCATGTCTTGCCCTCGGCCACAATCCGCAATTTGGCGGGGAAAAGCATCGAGTAGGGTAGGCCCCTATCGCGTAGCGTCTTTTTCACTTCAGTGAATGATTTCCTGCGCCTAGCCACCTCTGCCGTATAGTCCGGAAAGAAGGCCAAAGTCGAGTTCTGAATTTTTACAGGCGGAGCGACCCTTGCTGCCTGCAAGATGGCGTCTCTATCTCTGAAGTTAAACAGCCTGGCCAGTACAGGCCGCGGCGTTGCTCCCGGTTTGGCCGCACCTCCAGGGACCCGATGCGCCCTTTCAACAGAGAAAAAATTGGACAGGCCCTTCGTTGTAGCTTGTTTTTGATAAGGCCTTCTACGTACAGGTCCATGGCGCCTTTCCCTTCCGACTCCGGAAGGCCTAAGTTGCGAACGTTGTTTCTTCGGGAGCGCCCTTCCTGGTCATCCAGCTTGTCCTGTAGTTGCTTTGTGACCTTTTCCATTCGCTCCATCGCCACTTGCAGGTCTGAAGTGTCTTCAATGAGTGATTTTGTGACCACCTCTACTTGGGACACTCTCTCTGACATCTTCTTAAAGTCCGCCCTCAGCAGATTTACTTCAGAAGAAATAGTGCCCACTGTCGCCTGTACATCAGTGAGCGTTCTCATAATGTCCTCCAGGGTTACTTTCTTCGCCCCTTCTGTGTCCGGGGGTGTACCTGTGGAGTGGCGCCCGCCTCCCTGAGAATGGCCCTGTTGACCATATGCAAATTTATCAAGCTTTGCCTGCGTCGTTGTACTCCTTAAGCCTTTGCCCGCCATGGCGTCGCGCTCTCCGTCGAGCGACCTGGTCCCCTATATATGTCCAACGCAGACTGCTCGAGGGCCGTGCCGTTCCCCGGACACCAGGCTACGTGTGGCCTGACGGGATGCCTACCGTCAGCAGTATCTTGCACCGTTAGTTACAGTCTTCCAGTTCACCGCAACCGAGGGGTCGCACTTGTTAGAAGACCTGTGTCCGTGCCCTTGCCGTGCGGCCCACCACGTGTGTACTCCACTCCTCTGCGCGCTACAGCACGCTTATCGTCTGTGCCTCGCGGTTTCTTTTGTGCCCTCAGGACAGGTAGTGTCTTGCAAATAGCGGCAGGGTCTCGCTGCGTTTTGAGCCGCAGTTCCGGGGGTGTAGTATCCGGGAGGTCGCATCCCCCACCAGCAGTGTAGATTGTACAGCACACGCCTTCCCAGGGCAGCGCCCGCTTTCCACGGGGCAATGATCATCGCCAGCCCCCCAGGTGGGCTTGAGCCAGTGGTCGCTGCACGGATCTGTGGGCGCGCTGCTGTCTCACCTCACAACCGGGGTGGCGATATCAGTCTTCCTCTCTCCTCATAGATGGCGCCGCCGATGGTCAGAGATTTCCCCGCATGCGAGGGTGTTCAGCCCGTCCGGGGTAATGCAGCCGATGGCGCTCCCTCAAGGGTTCAGTCTGGCAGCATGGAGCGTCGGAGCGTTTCTTTTCTCCGGGCGTCTGCAGGTGCCGGCTGGAGTCAGTGTGCCTCAGCCGCCCTGGGCGCACTTCCGCCCGGGTCCGCCAAGTACGCCAGTCCGGTGCTGTCGGGCAGTGACAGGCAGTGACAGGCCGCAGCAGTCCGCCTCCGATCGGAGCACTTCTCGGCTTCAGATGGTCGCCGGGAGCGGGTCGGTGCGTGCCGCTTGTTTCGCCCAGCCGATGTCGCTCCTTCGAGCGGGCGATGTCACGGATGGGTCTACGGATATGTGGTCAGGCCGTTATGCCTTGCGGAGCTCCCTCGTCAAGCTGCCGCCATGCTCGGCAGTTGGCCACGCCCCTGGCAGAACCATTTTTACTGAACCTCAAGTATGGGTTCCGTGTGTTAATCCACTCCCAGAAATTCCGGCATTTGGTTGCGATGCCCTCCCGCAGAATCTGTAGGAGGTTGGTCTGGTAGGGGTTACTATCCTCAAGATGTGCTTTGTCTTAAAGTCGGCCATGTAGTGGCCGGCCAGACTCTGGGCAAAGGTGCTCCCCATAGATGTTCCTGAGTCTGATGGTACAGTTGGACCTCAAATTGAAAAAAGTTCTCCTTAAGTGCTATAGTGGCGCACTCCATAATGAAGCTCACTGGGGTGGGGGAGGTCCACTCTTCAATAAGGTTGGTCTCTATCACTCTAAGGTGGCATATTGAGGTATGTTGGTATACAGGGCCAATATGTCTAGAGTGACTAGTAGATCAATAGAGGTATTGTTAGCCAGGTCTAATAGGGGATTTAGGACATTGGTAGTGTCCTTAAGGAAGAGCAGGGTTTTTGTCACTAGAGGTTTCAAAAAGTGATCACAGGGGTTCAAGTATGGACCCGATCCCTTGTACAATGGGTCTGCCTGGTGGGGGGCTGGTATTTTTGTGGATCTTAGGCAGAGTGTAGAAATATGGTATCCTAGGGTGGTCACTGATAAGGAAGGCTGATTCCTTCAAACTGATCCAACCCCGTGACTCTGCTGAAAACACCATTGAGCTTATGTAAGTGCTCAGAAGTCCTGTGGGGTCCTACCTGGTGGGAGTGTAGCAGTCACGGTTGGTAACCTGCATTTGCATTCTACAGGGTAGTCATCCGAGTTCATAATGACTATAGCCCTTTCTTTGTCCACTGCTTTTACTGTGATTGTGGTGTCGTCACCCAAGGGTCTTTATGGCAGCTGTCTCAAGTTTGGACATGCTGTAAAAGGGTGACTTGTGAGGGCATGCTTCCACATCCCTAAGTACGGCCTGTTCTATGGTCAAGCCCTAGTGTGGCACCTTCCCGGCAGTGGGAGAGAAGGTGGAAGGGTTGTGGAGGCTCAAATCCTGGACTTCCGGGATCGTTTTTTCCAAACAGAAGGCATACAAGCAGATCTTCCTGAAGAAGCGGTGTAGCTCCTGTGCGGTTCTGAATTCATCCTCCTTTGGGGTTAGGACAAAGCCCAAGCCTCTGCTTAGGACACTTTTTTCCATTTATGATAGGGGTCTGGTTGATAAATTGACTATCAGCTTCTCTCGCTGGCTATCTGGCTTCTCGTTTGTCTGGAGGTTGCCACCTCTGGTTCCTGCCAATGGACCGGTTTCTGTTGGGTTCTTCCTCTTCTTCCTCGTCCTCTGCTCCAGAGTAGAAGGGTTGGGGAAAGGTCTGTGGTGGTCCTTGTGGATACATTTGGTAGGGGTGCCAGCCGATAGGGGGAACTTTGGAATTGTGGTATCCCATATTCCCACGCAACACCCATGGATTTGTATGCAATCCCAGATTTACCAGAAGTGGTAGGCCTGGGGATTCTGCAGCACACATAGAAATAGGAAAATGCCTCATGGGATTGTTTTTGTGTAAGAAGGTGCCCCTTCCTCCATAAAACAAAATCCTGCTTACAACGCAGACACCCTTGCACCAGGGTTCAAGAGTCCCTGTGTTGGCGCTTGACAGCATATTGTGCGGCTGTGCTGGGAAAAGACAGGAATGCACTGTATAATGTTAAATACTGTGCTTTCCCTGTGATGAAGCACAGCAAGGTGGTTTGGTGCACTGTTTGACTATTTGATAAATATGCCCCAAAGTGTTTTCAAATGCAGGTTACCTATAAGAGCTAGAGTAGAGGTAGGCAGATGCCCTGAGTTGCAGTGTATGCAATTGTCACAAACGGGAACTATACCAAGTCCAGATCAACTAAGTGTTTGGTATGTGCAATATGCTAATATCGAGCTATTCACAACAGACCTAAATCACAAATGCCAATCAATGCAAGCAGACTACGGTTAGCAGAATCGTTTGGGAATGTCCTATCAATGGCATGGTCTGTGAATTTTGCATACCCATTTCTGCCTTTCCTGCTAAATCCACAAAAATTGAGGAACATGAGAAGGGAACGTTGATGAATAATTCTCTGTTGCACCAGCTTGACCGAGGCAGCTTTGGTTCATGGAACAACTTCTACTCTCAGAGTCTCCACAATTTCTGTTGATGCCATGAGAAGACCTCCTGACCAGAGCCAACGGTCAGATGCAACATCCATCGTTGAAGGTGCCCGCTTGGCTCTTGAACAAATTGAATTTTCTAGTCCAAACATCTCAGAAGACTGCATAGAAATTCTGGTGCAGGAAAAATGTATGTCAGCAAATAGAACTTAGTGTGCTAAATGAAGATGTGCCTGCCCCAAACCACATAATTTGCATCCTATGACTGCAATGCCACATCAGATCCTTCCCCATCTACGAAGTCTTGCTCAAATGGGGGCAAGCCCATGTCTCAATAAAAGTTCATGTAGTTCCTGTAGCACCAATCTCCTGCTGCAGAGCAGAACTGAACAAACCTTCATTTTGTACAAACAGGCTAATATAAACAATTAGAGGAAGGCCTATTCAGTCATTTTTGTCCTGTAAGAAAGCCCCCAGTGGTTAGGCAATTTAATATAGTTGCTTTGTTCGCCCTAAGTTGGCAGGGTATGCTCAGACGTGAGACCCTTGCTCACCTGGCCAATGGATTCAAGATAGCCTTGCTGATGAGGATTATGAATCCGAAACCGGTCCCAGGATGCTTGTTTCCGGTCCAGGGAAGACATGGCTTGGCAGTTCGGGCTGGACTGTTCCTATGAGGCACAGGGTCAGACTGATTTGCATATGGCCATGTCTGAACTGGGGTGGCTGAGTGAGCTAAAGAATGGTGATGGATTAAATCCAGATCAGTTGACTGGGGGTGAGTGTTTGATTTGCTCAAACGCTCCGTCCATCATCCCATTTTGTTTCGCTTTGTTCACCCTAAGTTGGCAGGGTATGCTCAGACGTGAGTCTCTTGCTCACTTGGCCACTGGATTCAAGATAGCCTGGCTGATGAGGATTATGAATCCGAAACCGGTCCCAGGATGCTTGTTTCCGGTCCAGGGAAGACATGGCTTGGCAGTTCGGGCTGGACTGTTTCCATGAGGCACAGGGTCAGACTGATTTGCATATGACCATATCTGAACTGGCGTGGCTGAGTGAGCTAAAGAATGGTGATGGATTAAACCCAGATCAGTTGACTTGGGGTGAGTGTTTGATTTGCTCAAACGCTCCGTCCATCATCCCCTTTTGTTTCCCCCTACTTTTAGAATGGACATCAGCAAAGAGAGTCAGTGAAATACAAGCCTTTACAATCAAGGAACCTTTTCTCCGATTTCGCAGTGACAAGGTGATGTTAAGAATTAACTGTAGTGTTGTGTATTGATGGAGGGGCTCCTGATGAATTCCGTAGAACTGTGACATAATCATTAGATCTTTCTATTCTAATTCAAGCTGGTGAATCTACGAAAGGTCCAATACTGGAAAAGAATGTCTTTTATTTTTTTGCTAACCAGATGGTATTATGTTTAACAATACAGGCATCAACCACTGTGATACAATGATCAATTCCGTAGCTAGGATCTCTGGATTACAATACTGAACTGGACAGTTATCTCATACAACATTTCCATCATGGCATCATCCCAGTGATATGCTTACCAACTCCCCCATAATTTAGTGTGTTTTTTGAGACATCTTTGTGCCTTGTATATCAGCTTCTCCTGGTGTGCGCACCAGTCAACCCCCATCTCCATAGCCGCAGTGAGGGGGGGGGGGGGGGTGAAGACTGTCACCATTGGTGAGCGACGTCTCTCTTTGCCACCAAGCAAGCCCCCTTTATGAAAGTTCTCTTGGAGCATGGTCACCTGGGGGTTTAAATCAATCGGACAATCTAACACTGCCGAAACATTGCGACCCACATCGTCCCAAAAAGGGTGTAAAGCTGGGTAGTCCCAGGCCACATGATAAAAGTCAGCAGCAGGGAAAGAGCAATGTGTACATGCGGCCTGTGTTGATTGGCTCATCTGTTGTATGCAATGTGGGGACAAGTAGATTGCAGGAAGGTAGTTAGTTTGAATCCTACACAACCACAATGACATTGTCAACTCCCTTGGAGCCAATATATGCAAAAAGGAAGGGGTATCCCCGACTAGAGTTCCGAATTCGGGATGGGTACAATGTTTGAAAAAAAGGGGTAATTAGGAACTGGTTTAACTAAAGGGCAAAACCTGACAAGTGACTGCAATAACTATAGGGAAACAGAGTGCATGGTACAAAATTATAGACTTTATTTTATTAAATTATGGCAATTTCTTTATAGTTATTATAAAAACATTTTTACTTTGTTGCACACAACAAAATTTGCAACAAAGTAAAAATGTTTTTATAATAACTAAAAAGAAATTGCCATAATTTAATAAAATAAAGTCTATAATTTTGTACCATGCACTCTGTTTCCCTATAGTTATTGCTGTCACTTGTCAGGTTTTGCCCTTTAGTTAAACCAGTTCCTAATTACCCCTTTTTTTCAAACACAACTCCCTTGGAGCCAGACATGCCGCCCTCCAGTCATAGTCATCCAATTCGCTGACGCAACTTCCCCACTTCCACCGAAAAGAAGGGAAACCATCTGGGGCGCTGATAATCAGTGAACGATAGATTGTGGATATGGCTCCCTTACCAAACCACCCCATGAAGGTTTTTGCCTCAAGCGGGTTATGCTCGGGTTTGAGCATCTAGTGGGATGTGAGCTCACAAGGCATGATGAAGCTGAAGAAAGTGGAAAATCTGTGGTATGGGATAGGGTGTATTGATCCTTTAATTCTTGAAAGGACATCAGTGTTTTCCCTCGGTAAACATCCCCTTGGTACATCATTCCCGATCCAGTCACATTGAGCAAAGCCCTTAAACCTTGAGACCTGTTGAAGCACGGTGTACCGCCACTAGGGAGTCAACTTTGTCAGGTGGCGGTCCCCCCAGATTAGGCAAAGCACTGCCGTCCAGCAGAACACCGTCACCCCAGTGCACAATGGTGCCGTTAGGGGCATTCAACTCCCGTAGAGCGAATCAAGAAGCCCCACAACCTCCAGTAAGTGAAGTTCCAAGCAGTAAGCAGGATCCTCCCATCCCCTCGTGAACCATTCATTTATGAGCACCAAATGTGCTGTCAAATAGTAGCCATAAATGTCAGTCATACCAAGGCTGCGATCGAAAGGAGACTTTCATGCTGAATTAAATGCCACTCGATTTCTCCCACCCTCCCATATAAAGGACATCCGCTTTAAAGTCAAGGAGCGGAACCACCCCTGGCGGATTGGATAAAGAAAGTTTGTTAGAATGTATAAATACCGGGTAAGGAACATCATTTTAAAGATTGCGATCTGTCCCATTGGGTTAAGAGGCAATCGGTTCCACCTGCGCAGGTCGCCATCAAGTGTCGGGGTCGGAAGTTAAGGGACCAGCCCAAGTCTGGGCGGTACGAGATATGAACCTCTAGGTATAGAAATAGGTTCTGTAGGATCGGTATGTCAGGGCACCAATGTCGCCTTGTAGTGACCTGGAAGGCGGAACTCCTAAAATGGGCAAAATGTGAGGGAAGAATTCTGATGAGGGAAGCAAGAGAGGGCTGAGACACATTGACATAGCAGGGACTGGGAGACCCTACTACATGAACTAACACATCTGGAACCAGGGGGAATCAGGAATCGGGGGGTGGGGGGGTGTTAAGACCATGACCTCACTCCATGGACACGATGATAATAGTGGGACTACCTCTATAGCAACTACTAGTTCTAAACCCAATACTATATAACCATCTACATTACACACTGGCTGGGGGTGTATATAGTCCTACGCGTTCTGTATATACACCTCAACGTTGCTGTGGAGAGCTCGCGGGACAGGAGGGGGGGTAAGTTGGCTGTTATAATTTTATAGTTTGTAGACTGAACGAACAGCTTGGATGATACTTGCAGTGAGCAATCCTACAGAGCTTACGTCAGAAGACTGGACTTGCACTTTTGAAATGAGATTATAAATGCTCAATAAAAAAAAAAAAAAATTTAAAACAATTTCGCCTAGCAGTTTCCACAGCCACCACCACCAGCAAGGATTTATATGCGTTAACCTGTAGACCGGAGGCCTCACAGTGTAGGCGGAGAGCAAAGTTAAACAAAATCTGTAATGGTTCTTCAGTATTATCTTTCATAGATGGACATGTGGCTCACCCTCCCCCTCCACTAGAAGCTCACCTACTTATATTACTCCTTCACACAAGTGCTAAAAGAAATCTGAAGGATGATGTCCTCTCAGGGTGTGATCTTCAGACAGTTATTTTAAATGATATGACTAGGTGACTAAAGAGCCATTGTTACAACCATAGGGCTATGTTTAACATGGAACTTCAATGTTCATGTTACTGTGGGACTCCCATTATGTAACTATATGAAAGATACCTATAATGGAGAACCACCAATACACGCAAGTAACTTTTTTTTATACTTCACTATATCATACTAATACACTGTACTCCAAAACTTACAGCACCTCTTTTATGACCACTTCCTTTCTTAACAATCAGTCGCATTCATACTCTGCACTTCGCACACAACACCAGCATTCTCTCTCGCTCCTAGTGCTGCTTCTCACAGATACTGTAGCTTTTAATTGCCAAAAAGCAGCCTGTCAGCAATCTGTGGATGTCAAAAGTTACATCACTTTTCTCATGCATACTTCCCCCTCACGCATTGCACTCACACACAGGGCACAAGTCTTAAAATGTATGGTTGTAGGAAGCTGGCTCTGTATACACTATACCAAATTAAAGTATAGTGTGCACAGAGTCTAGTGGATCCCAGAGGCTTTACAGAGGCTAGAGTAGATAATACTAATGCTCTCTTTTGTGATAGAGTGGGTGAGCAGATGGGCATATCAGAGGGCTGTGTTAAACATGTGTTGTACACACAGAGGCAAGACATTACTATATGCACTGAAAGACTAAATCCGAGATCAATTGTTTGTAAATGTATTCGTTTTTGTATGGTTAATACTTATAAACAAAGATTATTTGTTGCAGTAAAATAAGTTTTGCAATATCAGTTTTTCCGTATAAAATGTTCCCACTGCATTTTTCAAACAGTTCAATGTCAGCCTATGGGAGAAAAACATTAATGCAATTTCACAGGTAAGTACATGACTTACAATGTCAGACTTTGGGTTTTAGGATCAACACTGGACAAGGTTAAGGCAAGTATAGAGACTGATCCACCAGCAGCACTGGGGCTGTTGGTTGCAGAGGTCAAATTCGGTCACAGGTGCCCAATGTAAATCAATGGAGACTGGGGCAATCAAGGAGGTGCATGGTTGAAGGTAGGTAAACTCGGAGTTGGGGGATCAATCTCCTAGGGGTTTAGACCAGCACTGAGGAGGCGATGACACAGCACCAAACACACCCACAACAGCATGGAGGTGGCCAGGTTCCGAGGGCAACACAGCGTCGGGCGCCCATTACAAATCAATGGAGAATGACGGTCTTAAAGGCTGCAGGCTTGAACCAGGAAGCTGGATAAAGGGAACCAGTGGCTCTGGGACTAGGTTGGGATGCTAAAGAACTCTGGGACACTGTTGGCTGAGCACCCCAAGGCTTGTGGGCTGCGGGCGCAGGGGTGTCTTTTGAGTCAGGAAAGTCTTGCCGGTCGTGGTTGGAGGATCCTTTGTATTGACGGTGCAGGCTTTGTCATGGATTCCAGGAGAGGTCACTCTGGGGTGGACTTGAGCTCAGGACCGCTGGGGAGCCTTCTTGGGACCGATGCGCCACTTCGACTCGGGCCGGAGGCGTCCTGTGCAGAGGTGCTTCCGGAGCTCTGATTGTGCAGTTCAGCAGGACACAGGAGTTCTTGTTGGTTTCTTTGTGGACAGGGCAGTAGTCCTCAGGAGTTCTTGGTCTTTGGGGAAGACCGGCAGCCCTCCCGAAGTTTTGGAGGTCACTGGGCCTGAAGGACGAGTCGCTTTTTGGAGCAGGTTTCTTAGAGGGCTGCAGACAGGCCGTAAGAGCTGGGGCCAAGTCAGCGGTCCTCTGGCGGCTTCACTGCTGGTACGGCTCTTCGGTCCTTCTTTAGGTCGCCAGGAATCTGAGGATTAAGGTTCAGGGGTGCCACTAAATACTCAATTTAGGGGCGTTACAGGGGCTGGAAGGTAGTAGCCAATAAGCTACTTACCTATAGGGTGACTACACCCTTTGTGTTTCCACTCCCTCTGGGTACGGATCACACCCCTTATTCCGATTGGCTAAAATCTTCCAAAGGGATATGGAGGATTTCAAAGGAGGAGGTCACTTCAGCTCAGGTCACATTAGGGGTACCCCTGGATGAGAGGGGACACACCTCTCCTGTTTACTAATTTTCCTGCCGACCTTGCCGCCAAAAGTGGGGCTTGGTTGGGTGGGGGTAGGCATCTCTACTAGCTGAGAGGCCCTGACTAGCATAACAAAGGTCAGGAAGCCTTTGAGGCTCACCGCCCTTCAAAGCTGTTCCTGCTTGGGGATAGGTGTGAAGCACCTCCACCCAGAGCAGGCTTTGTTTCTGACCCACGAGAGCAAAAGGCTCTCACCTCGGGTGGTCAGAAACTGGTCTGGCGGTGGCTAGCTGGTGCAGATCGGTCAGGCACACACTAGCCGTTTGGTAGGTTTTCAGGGGGCACCTCTGATCTTCTGACAGTATTTATCAATTAATCCAACACTGGCAGCAGTGTGGTTTCATTAATCTGAGATGTTTGGTACCAATCATCTTGGGATTCGGTGAAGCCATCATGGAGCAGTGGAACTCGTATTGAAAAGCTCCCAGCCCATGTACTCAGTATGGCTTCACTATGCACTTATGTCTAAGAATGTACTTAAACACAATAGGGACATACCTGTTCAGGCAGTTATGCCTGCATAAGAGGTATAGTGCACCCTGCCTTAGGGCTGTAAGGCCTGCTGTAGGGGTGACTTACCTATGCCTATTGCAATGCTGGTAGGCCTGGCACACAGGGATGTGTGCCAGGTTGGCTACACCAAAACATGCAGGCTGCAGTCGCAGAGTGTATGTGTTTGGGGAGGGGTCTCTTAGGTTGGCATAATACATGCTGCAGTCCTTAGAGACCCTCTCTGACCAGAATGCCCTTGGTACCACTGGTGCCTTTTACAAGGGACTTGTATGCGGGCCAGCGGTGTGGCAATTGTGGAAACATACAGTTTTGGGAAAGAACGCAGGCACTAGGAGCTTGATTAGCAGGAACCCAGTGCACATTCAATCCAAGTAGCATTCAGAGTCAGGCAAAACGTAGAAGCTAACCATGCCAAAAGGAGTGCTTTCCTATAGTGGGACAGCAATTAACATATGCAAAGAAATCAGAGAAAGTGGTGTCCCATTCTTAGAATATGCCCTAATTTAAATGTGAAGTGGCAGTGCTTTTGCAGGCAGGCAATCCCCCCTGCATTAACTTTAGTGAACTTAGGCAGGCAGACAAAGGCTAGTTCAAGTTCAGACAGTACCCCTTTCTTACAAACACTACATCTCCTTACTTTGAGAACTATCTATTACACATCACTCCTGGGTGTTGAGTCACCAAAATGCCTGGGATAGAGGAAATGACAACACACACCCTCTGGTCTTTATTATCTCATAGGAAGTGACATGTGACTGTGGACCCTGAAATTTCCCTAAATTGACCTTAACCTTGATGACATCACAATAATTGACATTGCTGAAGTTCTGTAATAAGTGCATCATTAAAATAACATAACTGTCTATATTAGTAACCACCTATATTAGGGTGCTGACACCATTGAAGGAATCTTCTAACATGTAGATAGTTCATAAGGCGTTACTTTTCTTAGAAGCTCATCCATTGTTGGCTGCAACTACCAGCAGTCAGGCACCAATATTCCAATGCTCATCTTTGCATTCTAGATCTTAAAATGTAAAACATACTACAGATCTTCATCTTCTGGCAAAATGTCTAAAAAATCTACTGACAGTAAATAACTTCAGGCTGATAAAAAAATTCTGATTAATATTAACAATTAAAGCCTACCAATAAATCAATAATTACACACATCAAAAAACGTTAGCCTTTTTGAAACACCTTTTTTGTGTACTATCATAGTCCTTCCTCTCCCCCAAAACTTGTCTTTTACTTGCATTCTATTACGATCACAATTTTTACACTTCGCAACTTTACTCCAACTGCACACTCTTCCATCTTCACTGACCTATTCCTCACTTCAACTTTCATAGGACATTATTTTTTGAGCGTGGAGAATTTCCTGTTGGAACCTTCATAGCAATCTCATTGCCCTCACAGATATTATTCCACCCAACAAACTAACATCAACTATCAAATTGTGTTTTGTTCGTATTTTGTCTCCTGATCTCTTTTGCTCCAACCACTTTTGGGGTTCTGATCATATTTACCTTTGCTCCAACACATCCATTCAAGCGATAAGAAAGTACTAGAGAATTCCATTTCCTAAACAAATCAAACAGAGATCTTCCAGTGGATCAGTGTGGTGTTAATCTATATCCCCGTAATTTGTTCAGTACCTCTTTTTTCTGCTACATATTATTGCAGTTTGATAATTTTCACCTATTTTGCTGATTAAATCACAGAGTAATAATAGATCCTAGAGAATTTTTTTTTTTAATTGTAAAACCCTTCCTGCATCCTGCCGCTCTTTCGCAGCCCTTAGAAGCTGCTGCCACCTGACATGAGAAGTTGTCTGATTTCATCGAAGATTATTGGAATCGTTGACAATCTTAGGGTAAAGCCTGCTAGCAGTAACTTGGAGAAGATGGTAGAGATTCTAGATAGACCCCTGATGTACCATCTATGAGAGTTTGCTCCTATTTCTCTGAAAGTATCGGAACAGGCTATCCAAGTTTATAAATCTGGCTCAACAATTGACCGATGTCCCCCATGGATTTTGATAGCTAGTTTGAAGCCAATCAATTCACTTTTAAATAATTTATGTAGTAGTTTCATTCAATCTGCCACAGTACCATCCTGTTGGAACCAGGCTAGATTAATACTACAAATTTTAAAAAATCTTCAGTCGATAGAGCAATGCTGAATAATGTTAGGCCCATTTCACTGTTACACGCTCCTTCGAAGAGGTTGGAGAAATTTAATAATTGGCAGATCTCCAAATAGTTGAAATGAAGTCAGCTGTTGCATCACTCACAGCCCGGTTTCTGTGCCCGATTTATTACTGAATCGGCATTAGTTGAAGTGACAAACTCCATCAAGCTGCCTATAGATCAGGGCAAACAGACAGCGTTCATATTACTCAATATACCGCGGCCTCCTTGGTCATGGTGTCCCACTCTATTCTTCTCCAACGTTGTGAAAATATTGATGTCAGACGATCCGCTATGGCAAGGATCGGTTTCTTTCTAGCTAATAGAGGTCAGTATGTTTGGATGGACCCCTCTAACACCAAAACCAACTGCCACAACGCCAAGACCGACATAGCCGCAGGTGGCAACTGTGGTTGGTTCCAGTTTTGGGCTCTTCAAGTGTGTAATGAAAAGTTTCAATCCGCTACCTTTTCAGGCACAAAAAATTGATATATGCACTCAACCTCACATTTGGACTATACCAATGCAAGCGCAGCTGCAAGGACGCAAAGAAAAAATGCCTAGGTAGGCTCCTATTCATCCTCATTTAAAGAAGCTACATTGGCTCCCTATCAAGGAGAGAATTCTATTGAAAATGTTATTTCTGTCCTGCCGAGCCTTCCATGGGACGAGCCCCAGCTATCTTTCTGAGGATCATTAATTACTATCCCGCCAGAACCCTCCATTCTTCGGAGACTGGGCTTGCCCTCGTACTGAGAATCAATATGAAAAAATGGGGTGGTGCGTTGTTTTCCTACCTTGCTGTGTGGGCTTGGACTGCCCTTCTTTCAGGCCTGTGAGCTTTGAGGGAGAAAAACTGCTTTAGGTGCTCTTAAAACCTGGTTATTCAAGTCAGTCTGTCAGAAACAATATATTGTGCGAGAATATGTGCACGAGTCCTTCAGTGCTGGGTCACTCTTGAAGTAGCTGTGCGCTTTATAAACCTCTGATTTATTGAGTGACTGAATACTTTCCTTTAAAGTGCGATTCAATCTCCTTATTACCCCATTTGTTTCTCTGAGACAGAGATGCTTTTTTTATCGGCGATATTTCTATGCTTCAAAAATCCCTCCTCTTATTTAGAAATTAAATGCATTCCATGATCTGCGAGTATTGCGTTTGGGGAGCCTTCGTTCATTAATAATATAATCTAAGAACTTCATCATTCTACCTGTGGCCACACCAGCCAGACTTTCCAATTCAGACAATCGTGAAAATAAATCCACCAATACTATAACATAATTAAGATCTTTTCTTCCTTGTATGGGATGTAATATATCAAAATGAACCTCTTCCCAAAGTTTTGAAGGACATGCTCTACTTTTCATAGGATGTGTGCTGATTACTTTCACCATGTTGCTGTGTTGACACTCCATACAATCTCTTAAGGTTCTCTTCATCCTGGCCACTAAAAATCAGATCTTAACTTTTCCTTCATTTTGCTTATCCCTAAATGAACTTAATGAGTGATTTCCACTAATCTGACTCTAATGTGTGGTGAAATTAACCTAGTTTCCCTAAACAGTAATCCATTAGCTACCACCAGGTCCTCCTAATCCTCCAATATGGTAACGTTTCTTCTTTAAACTCTCTTCTGGTTGGTTGCCACTTATAAATCCACTCCTTCATTTCCAAAAGTAGTTTATCCTCTAACTTCACGGAACCATTCTCCTTGGGAAATGTATCTGGTTGCTGCTTCACAAATGTTTACTTCTTTCAACCAATCCACTCTCTCATCTAAGTCCATTAAATTATCACCCGACCTACTTAATCTGCTGTTATACTTTTTTGCACATAGTAACTGTACCACATCAAAACCTTCCTCCTGTAGCGAGATTACCCATTTGGAAATCCTTGTAGAAACGTTTTTTTCATAACATTTTATTAGTTTCAGGCAAACAATTTCACACCCATGGTGTGATCCTTGTAGAAACTAGTCACACCCATGGTGTGATCCTTGTAGAAACTATCTAAACCTTTATTATGAAAAATATTCTTACTGAGTATTATGGTCTGTTTCTACTTTGAATCTCTTTCCCATGAAAAATAATTGAGTTCTCTTCATGGTTTCTTACAGCTCTTCCACATAAGTTTCAGTCATTCAACACCACGTAGCTACAAATGTCACTCCAAATTCTAATAACCCAAGTCAGCATTATAGATATGCGAAGTCTTCAAGAATAATCATCCCTACCTTTTAGCTCAATTGTGAGCATAATTATGGAACTCGTGTTGTTTGATCTGTTGATTTTGCAATGTTTTCGTGGGGTGAATTGTAGCCAGCGATGTGCAGAAATCATCAGAAATCTTACTGGGGATGACAGTTGACCTTCTAATCGCTGTTTATTAATGATGAATAATTGAATCTCATCATTTAATATGATGTTCAATGTGACTTTGAATAGTGTTTTGAAATTTTGTACAATTAGGTTATATATTTGAAGTTAACTTGTTATTTTACAGCCCTGAACAGGCAGTGTTCTTACCGCGAAACACTTGTTGGCTGTACATGCGCGCTTTTCTACTGAACTATGAATTACAAGAATTATGCTGTTTAAAGACCACATGGAGTCTGAGATCTTGTGAACCATTTGTGATAAATTGTACATTATAATTTTTATGCTGTATGATTTAGTGTCATTTGTGTCAAAAGATTCTTATTAAATAAGAAGAAACGTTAATTCAGTTTAAGAGGAATTACCTTGTTGGTTGTGTTGAATACAATACTACTCCCCACACCTTTATAATTGTGCTATTAATTTTTCAGACCAGAGGGGAAACTGGTCTAGTGGGTGGAGTGTGCAGGGAAAGTTGTTCAGTGATACCCAAAATTGACAAGCCAGTGGTAAAGGCTAGAGGCCTTATCAATTTAAGAGGAAAAGTGATGTCAAATTCCTTAGGTGTGATCTGGTTATAGTAAAAAGTTATGACAAATCAAGTAGGCCATACTTATTCTGAAAAGCATGTGTTAAATGCAATAGGCTTTTATGGGTAGATTGTTATCATAATATGATAAAGCCAATAGGCAAGTATTTTGTTATATGGAATCTCACAGATTACTGTTGTAGGCAAGGGTTTTGGGGGTGTTGACCCATCCGAACAAGTCATGCGGATTGAGAATTTGAGCTATGTTAATCCTTAAAATCTATTAATAGGGCCAATATTAAAGGATGTAGGCTGGACTGTTTATAATGTAAAGTTACACTAAAGGCAGTAGGCCTGAAATATTTATTTTGAAAAGCATATTTAAAGTCAATAGTAATTTAAGAATAGATTATTACTCTATATTAAAGCCTACAGATGTATTTGGTTACATCAAATCTCACAAATTGCCTTGTAGGGAAGGTTTTTGGGTTGGTACTTCCTCTGACAATCCCTGCACTCCAATGATTTTTGCAAAAATCTTTTTTTAACAGTCTGCCAGGATCTTGTAATAAAACTTTATTAAATAATACATCCATATTCATCTATCTCAGTATCGATCTTATTTATCTCAATACTGGGCCTGTGAGTCAGCTCGGCTGTGCAATTGGTCTGCTTGAGTGTAATTTACACTTTACAACCATCAATGATAACATACTGCATGGGGTAATGGTTCAGTTTCTTGCAATGTTAATGTCAGGATTTTCTGATTACTTGTATGAGTGCACTTCATTAACGGGACTGGTTGGTCAGTCCTTTGGTTTTCAACTTTCTCCTTTATAATTATGTTATAATTTTTTTCTTCTATTTTAATTTGAATGATTCTTTAATTATTGTAGGATACTGCAGCTCTCCGGGCACTGCTAACAGGCTGGTTGCGGTTAATTTCTTCTGCAGTGCACTTCATGTGGCCACTTTCGGTCAAGCAGGAGACCATTATGGATTGCTGTTGTCCACAGCGTGTCATCGCTTTAGCATTCCAAGTTGGCCAACAGGTTGGTTCTAAATGTAGTCGCTATACTGGAACTTTATAACAACTATGGACTATTTAGAACACCTCTGCTAAGATGTGTCGCTATAAGCATATGCCCGCATTCTTTATTAGACAACAGTGTGTTTTCTTTTTTGAAACTGTAGTCTCTTATTTTATTGTGCATATGCTGTCGAGTTTGTGTGTGTTTATTGTAGCTGGGTCAGAGGGTGAATCCAGGTATGAATCAATGACCGATTAATAGATTCATGAGTGCAAAGGTGAGCGACAGAAGTAAGATTAATTACGGACTGCATAAACACATCAATGGCACAAAAGGCACTTTCTTTTATAAGCCAGACATATCGGTATTGCAATGCTTGTTACTCAGTCTTATAATGCAGTCTCTTGTAGCAAGCACATTGTTAAGAGTAGTTCTCCAATAAAACCCTCAGCACAATTCTTTGCTTTTTGCATAGCTTATCCTAGTCTCTGTAACAAAACAGGATGCAATGATTTCCCTTTCCCAGATCTTCTAAATAAAACCTATCCGTTCCCTGAAAACGGAACTGTGCACATTCCCTCTCAGGAGTACTAGAAGAAAAGGAAAGCTAGCTTTCATCAACAGGGAGTTAAAAGGTCAATAGAAAACAATGGATACAAGCAGTACCAATGGTCAGGCACAAGACAGTTTAAAGCAGGAGAATGTAAATTTGTTGCGGACCAATGGGTCCCAACAGAAGGAAAATTAAATCACTAAAATGACAAGAACAAGGTATAGCTATGCCAGCGTCTGTTAATCTGTAGACTTGTGCCAGTTCAAGTACCAACCATATTTATCATCTCTTTATTCCACATTACCCTCATCATGAATATCTTGTTTTGATGGCCATTAACTTCAATGCAAGTGGACCCCCACAGGAGCAGAGTTTGCTCTGACCCTTGCCTTAGAGATTAGCACTGTTTTCTGCATGAGTCTGAATCATACAAATCTCAAACACAGAAATGGAAGAGACATGCATGACATCTTTATGATTTGGTCCGGAAATGTCAAGAATCTTACCAATTTTGTTGCAAGGCTGAACAGCAGTCAACCAGATTTGCACTTCACTTTAAACAGCAGCTCTGATAGTATCCATTGTCTGGATATCGCCATTAAGATACTATTCAATCATCTACACAACGCCCATTATAGAAAGCCTACTGCTTGACTAGCATAGCCAACACCTGAGATGCTCCAGCCAATGTGGGCAGTTCACGAGATTGTACCTGAACTGCAAAATGAAGGATGATTTCCTTTTGGAAGGTAAGAAACTCTCCAATAAACCCATAGCAAGAGGATGTCTGCATAGTTTAGTGAAGCAATCCCTGGAGACCACAGTACTTGCCGAGTGAGACCCTTCTTACCCGCAAGATAAAAGAAAAATACTTGAAAAAAACTTACCTGCATCACCGCATACTGCCGCCATTCTAATAATGTAGTGAAGATCATCAAGAAGCATTGGAATATTTTCACAACATGCGATCTTGCATTGGACCTGTATCGGTTCACCTTAAAGCACAGCCATGATCTGCGCGACCATAATGAAGTCGTTAGCAAAGTCCGTAATCCAGGCCTATCCATCACTAACTGCTGGGATCTCCCATCTATTACAGGCCATTACGAATGCAGCAGCTGTGTAGCCTGTAATTGTATGCTTAAGTGTCTGATACACGTTTTAGCTTCGCTATCATCTATTACTGTATTGACGTTGTAACACTTTCTCTGTTTGAGTTGTAAATTTACACAGTTATTTTGTCACCCACTATGGCTCCATGCGATTGAGGATTAATTCTGCTATTTACCTTTGTGTAATAAAGTGGCTTCACAGAGGCCGGTCCTCCCACCTACATTTTCCCTTTTTCTTCTGCATCCTCCATGTCTTCTACAACCCATGTCCCCATGGTGATGCCTGGACACATGCTATGACCATTTTTAAATCGCCATGGTGGAGCAGCGCGCCACTTGATTTCGCTTGTGCCAGTTGCACTGTCAAGTCTACTGTGATCCGACTTCTGAGTACCCCTTTTACCCACTATTTTCGGTATGTTCTTGAAACCACACTTCTTAGGCCTTTACCGCAATATCTGAAATATTATTAATTACGCTCCGCTGTATTATAGAGCTTCTAAAGTTCATCTTGTTACTAAGTACACTCCGCTCTATCACAGAGCTCATTACATATTTATTTTGTCTAAGTGTTGTGTTCCTTACTTGTGACTCGCAACAGCTGCATAAAAGAGAAGTGTAGCAATTCCCCCATATCCCTCAGTGATTTTTTTTCTTCTGTCGGGACGCATTGGCCAGCAGCAGGTTTTGCATCAGACTACTTTAGATTGTCTCATGCCCAGCCGCTTGGTAGTGCCAATACCATAGTTCCCTGGTACGAGTAGCTAAAAGCGACATATTCATCAGAGAACTCTCCCCCCCCCTCCCCCCCCCCCCCCCGAGTTTTATAAAGAGTGAACTTAACCCGAAGGTATCATAGCGCTTTACGTGAGAACCAGTTGCGTTACAGATGGACACATTCATATTTTGTTAGTCATGGGGAGATTAAGTGATTTGCCCAGAATCACAGGATGTTGAGCCTCCCTGCCGAGACTCGAACCCAGTCCCCAGCGTCGAGGTCAATCTAGTTATTAGCACAGAGTCGACAGTTTTTATTTGTACTTCATGTTTCACTGTCTTTGCACTTGTGCATTGTGATCTCCCATGAAAACATACAAGGTTTTTTTTGTATTTACCTTTATTTGTGAATAAAACTTGTGCTCCCTCGAGTTTTATTAAGCTTGCGGCTGGCATTTCACTTATAATTTGCATAATTTATTGTGGAATGGACCAAACTGTGACCGGTAACTTCATAAAATCTTGTAGAATGAGTCCTCAAAGAACCACTGTGCCATATTTACCCAAGGTTCTTTGTGACATATTGGATTATTGTGTATTCAAAACGTTCCCAACGCAACCAATACCTGAAAGGGATGGCCTGAAGCAGCTTATTCTTCATGCTATTGTCAATAGGTACTGGCTAATTATTGCACTACTTAAAAAGTACTTCCCCTTACTGTCAAGGTTTAAAGGAACCCTAAAAAATGAACAAGCAGTACCCTCTGTAATAAACACCACTTACCTTTGAAAAACAAAGGGTGTTAAAATATTACAGTTGTGAGGTATTCAAATTCCTGTCCTTGTATCTGTCCAATAATGTATACACGGTTTTTGACTTAACATATGTGCAAATTACAACCAGTTCAAAATATTAATTTTATTTTTTATGTACAATAAAGTCCGGACTTTCAGCTTTAAATACATGCTATGTGTGAACATAAAAACAAGTTTCTGCGCCAAATAGGTCTAGCCCATTTAGAATCCATTTACACCTTGCACAACCTTTTCAAGAAAAGGCAAGAGGAACTTCTGTTGGGTTAAATAATGTCAAAGGATGCTTTCTTGATACCCTGTTGTGCTCCAACAAATGTGCTAAATAAGAAGCTCTACAGCCTGGCGGCCGCGCTCCATGTCCAAATCGGCATTCCTTCGGTATATCACAGTGCCTCACAAGAACCATGTTCTTTCTTTGTTGCAACTCGCCCAGCGAATCAGGCAAAATCATCAGGTCCATAGTCTGTATCCTTTTCTATTTCGCAAACTCCTCCTGTTCCTGATCTCCACACCAACATCATGGCGATTTAAGCCACAAAAGGTACATTTTCATTTGAACAAGTTGAAGGAACAGTCAAGCAATGCACAATTATTTTTTTTTCATTTAAAATCCCATTAATAGTTAGCTCTTTTGGAGAGGAACTAGAAAAAAGTTCAAAAGGTAAAAATCTCCCATCATTTCTGTGTTTGTATAGACCACACAGAAATTAATGTAGGATAATGAAATAAAAAAATAAAATTGCTCTAGTTCATTTCAATGTCTTATTTGTGTGTGAAGCCAATCAGTGAGAACTGAAACTGCCAATGCAGGCTACATGCTCTTCATGCCGGCTACTGCTGCCATCGCCATCTAAAGAAAATAAAAAGAACAATTAAATACTTCGGAAAAAAATGCAAACACAATTTTTAAGACCAATTCCCCACACAACACTATTTATTTGGACTATTGAGTAAATACCGTCAGCATCCTCCATATTCCCATTTAAGTGTGTTGGCTCATCTCATACCTTAGCAATGATAAATGGCTGGTGAGACTTGGACATATTGACAATGACCCAGACAGCACTCTACTTTGGCCCCATCATTGCTCAACAAGTACATTGATCAGCTGAGAGGTATGATGAAGGGGTTAGGTGTCTACATTCAACAATATGTGGCTGAAGATAAAATTTACACGATCATCACCTATGCCATATCCTTACTCGTAAACACTGCCTAATGAGCATTCCAAAATGTCCGGCATTCAACGTCCTCACGCTAAACCCAGAAAATAGTATATTGATCCTCATTTGCCTTTAACACATAAAAGTAAAAACAGATGTTTTTTCTCCCAGTGTAACTCAAGAAATTAAATCTTTTCTTCAGAAAAGGTTTATTTCGGGATGATATCCCAACAACATATACGAAAACACAATAATACACAAAACAAGTAGTGGGAGTAGCAACCACGTCCTACTTCTGGCCCAGGAACGCGCTCGATGGCCCCCTTGGCCAAGAGGGCCGAAACTTCCTCCTGCAGGAGCCGCAAGTGATCCCCCGATACGCGGTGGTGTTGCGGTGGCATGGCTTGAGGAGTCGTCTCGAAGGGGAGGGAGTAGCCCCTGCGGACGATCTGCAGCACCCACCTGTCCGAAGTGACAGTGCGCCAGTGAGAGTGGTGATGGCGAACCCTGCCCCCCACTGGCGTCACATGGGCCAAAAAGCACGGACTAGGAGGGTTTAGAGTAGGGGTGGGCGGCCAGCTACGCTCCGTGCACTGAGTGTGCGTAGTGCCGCCTACTCCGCATTTTGCGGAGCTGGCGTAGCCAGGCGGCACTACGCACGCTCCGCAGACGGAGCGTAGCTGGCCGCCACCCGCCTCCCTCCCGCCCTCCCTAAATACTTTCAAATAAAGGAATCAAAAAATTCAAAAAGCACTTACCTTGCCCGCCGCTGCCCGCCGCGTCCCCGGGGCTCGCTATCTTCCGTCTTCAGTCTTCTTTAGTAATGCGCATGCGCGGGCGGCCGCGCATGCGCATTTTCACGAGAAAATGCGCATGCGCGGCCGCCCGCGCATGCGCATTACTAAAGAAGACGGAAGACGGAAGATAGCGAGCCCCGGGGACGCGGCGGGCAGCGGCGGCAAGGTAAGTGCTTTTTAAATTATTTGATTCCTTTATTTGAAAGTATTTAGGGAGGGCGGGAGGGAGGCGGGTTGCGGTGTTTGCGGAGTGGGGCTACGCGGAGTGCGGAGGTGGGCGTAGTTTCTCGCCCACTTCGCGTAGCTCCGCGAAGCCCCACTCCGCCAACTCCGCCCAGGGTTAGTTTAGAGGCGGATGCTGCGGGGGAAGGTGTGGACTGACCTCGCCGTTGTCCCCGACCGCCTCCACGGCGGTTTCCACGGCCGCCGCCGCGCTGGATGTTAGTCTGCGGCGAGTGGCTGGCAGCACGTGTGGGGACGCCCCTTCCTTGGCCACGAAAGGAGCGAAAGGCACCAGTTTGCTGGCGCGGGGCCGAGAGGCCCAAGGACTTGGCTGTAGCCCTGGAGTCCTTAAAGCACTCAAGCGCATGGTCTGCCTTGTCGCCAAAAAGGCGACGGCCATCGAACGGCATGTCCATCAGAGTGTTCTGGACATCTGCCGAAAAATTGGCAGACCTCAGCAAGGCGGGGTGTCTTACCGCCACTGTCGTAGCCATCACTCTGCCCTGCGAGTCGGTGGTATCCAGCCCACACCGGATTGAATACTTGGCTGCATCTCGGCCCTCCACAAGGGCTTGGCCGAGTTTGGCCCGAACCTCCAACGTGCACTCTGGCAGCACTTCCGCCACCGTCTCCCACAGATAGTGGGTGTAGCGGCCCAAGAGGCATGCGGTGTTGGAAGACCGCAGTCCCAAGGGAGAATATCTTCTTTCCATAATTCTCATACCTCTTGGATTCACTGTCCGGCGGAGCAGTCGGGAATGCGGTCTGGGAATTAGAGGCCTGGATGACCAGACTCTCGGGGGTGGGGTGGGAGGACAGGAAACATGGGTGGCCCGAAGCCGGGCGGTGGCGTCTGGCCACGTTCCTATTTACGGGCGAACCCGTAGCGGGCCTGGACCAGGTGCCCAAAAGAACGTCGGTCAAGGCCTCATTAAAGGGCAGCAGAGGCTCGGCCGAGCAGGACTGCGGTTTAAGGACCTCTGTGAGGAGGTTAGTCCTCACAGCCGCGACGGGGAGCTCAAGGCCCAAGGCCTTGGCAGCCCTCGTCAACACCACACCCTAGGTTGCTCCCTCCTCCGAAGCCACGGTAGGAGGAGAGACAAAACCAGTGTCTGGAGAGGTGTCCAGGCCACTGGCCTCCCCAAGGTCTCCTGCCCAGTCCTCTTGAGACTGACACTCCCTGGTCAGAGGGTCTTCAGACCCCTCCCAATCCTCCTCCTCACCCATCTCCTGATACTCAGGGTTGTAATTTAATGGGGCCGGTTCGTAGAAGTGGGAATCTCCAAACGGCGTTGGATGCGGCGCCCAGCGGCGCCGCTCAGACGTCGGAACCGGAGCAAAGGAGGAATCGGGGACGCCGCCGGAGGTGACACCTGACAGACCGACGCCGGGGGGTCGTAAGGTCCACCGGTGACTATCCAGAGCCCGAGGAAGGTCCAGCGGTGTCCCGCGGCACAGGGCCCGAAGGCGCCGGCGGTGTTGGGACCGTGGGGCCCTGCGGCGCCAGGCCCGAGGGCGCCAGCGGCGTCTGGGCTGAAGCACCTGACGTCGTCGGCGCTGAGTCCCCCGACCCACTAGGGCCCCCAGACGGGTCCGCTGGGCCCGGAGGCGCCCGGAGCCCATTGGAGGAGAAAGGGACCTCATGGCCATGAGGAAGCGCTCAATGTCCTCCGGCATCGCGTCCTGCCCAGGGACCGGAGGGTGTGGGGCGGGACGAGACGCCTGCGACTCCGAAGGAGCCGCGTGGGCGGTGTCACCCGAACCCCCGGCCGCATCGCACGAGCGTCGGGGGAAGTCAGAAGAGCGATGATGCCTCTTCGACTTCTTGTGCTACTTACCCGACGACGACTTCGACCCGGAGGAGTGGTGCCGACTCCCGGAGCTGTGGTGTCTCCGTCCCCGCGACCTGTCCCTCAACCTCCCCTGGGACCGGGACCTCACGCGGCGCGGGGCCGACTGCCGGAGTTCGAGTCGCCTGCGGGACCGCTCCCGCCTGGCTTTCGAAGATAGGGCCCGGCAGTCGGAGCAGGCCTTGTCGTCGTGGTCGACGCCTAAACAGGTCAAACACAGGTGGTAGGGGTCCGTGACCGACATCGTGCGGTCGCACTCCTCACAGTGTTTAAATCCAGGCATCCCTACGGCACAGATCGGAGTCGTTAGACTTCGAAGAATGATAAAAAAATTATCAAAAAGTTAGTCAAAAATTGACTTGGGTAACTGCTCTTTCCAGATCTGCGCTGGCTGGCGCGGAAAAACCAAGAACTGACATCACGCAGAGGTGGCGTCTAAGTACTCCGACGACGTCATCACGGCGCCCACGACGACGCCTACCGACGCGCAAGGGTACTGCTACGCAAAAGTTTCCGGATCCAGTCTGACGCCTGGGGATATTCTAAGGTAAGGAATCTATCACTAACGTGTCTCTTTCAGATATAGGAAACACTCATTTGAAAATAGACAATTGTAAAAGCAATTAATTACACAAAATCCAAAAATCAAGCCCCAATGGTTTTCTCATTAACAAAACAATACAGAAGCCTACTTACAAAAAACAGGGAGATGTATCCGATCTAAGCACTCTTACTGGCAGACAAATACTGCTGGAAGCCTAAACTGAGGCACAGAGGGTGAATCTACTTACTTCTTGCTAAATAATATGACAAAAGAATAACATGCTCCATGTTTTCAGCAGCATGACTAATACATAAAGAACATATGCTGCTATCAACAGAGTAGACTTTCCACTTTGGCACCTTGCAAATCAAAACCATCCCCCAAAGAGAACATTTAAGAAAAGTGTTCTGGATTGATTAGGTTGCATGTCATTCATAAACTTCACAAACAAAGGAAAGGATCGGAGTTCTAAAAATGTTTTGCCGTTAAGCTCCCATTAGTTACACTATGGTAAGACAAATTAACTACATGACCCCCAGATAGATGTTTTTTATAAGGCCTTTGGAAGCCGTAGGCATAGAAACCGGATCCAACAATAATCTGCCTAATCCCTGTGCACCTATCCAGGATTCAACATGTCAGAGCCAGGGGAAGAGTAACCAGTGTATCAAGGCGCATTAGTTATATTAAACTGTCGCTGTAAGGGGCTAATGCAGCATAGTCAGGCCCAAAGCAATAAGGGTCTTAGAGGTGCAAGATGTTTACTTTAGCACAATGTCAACATACAGAGGTATCAAGGGGGCAACTTTGAGGTAAACTAAGGAGAGATCTGACAAAATCATTCTCTTACAGATAATGTCTTAGCGCTTTCAAAGCTCGATATTTCTGCTCCTTACAGGGCAGTAGTGTCCGCCTTGTATTTTTAGCACTGCGCAGCTCTGTGCTAGAGTCCGGCCCTACCCATCTCACTGTAAGGAATCCAGGATAACTTGCCAGCAGGTCTGATGCTTAAAAAGTCCAATCTTTCCACCCTTTCCAGATAGGTAGACCCTAAACTAATATTCCCCCTAAAAGACATATGAAGACTGATGGCCATATACTTGTTTTTTTAATAAATTAATTTCAAGCCATTAAAATGGCAAAATAGTTTAAATGTGGCCAACAGGTTCTCCAAACCCCTATGGGTTCCAGTTAATAACAAAGAATGTCTGTGAAAAGTAGGGCCGGAGACAGGAGAACCATTTAGTTTGGGAGAGTCATGCGTACAATCCAGCGAAGTCTCAATAACATCTTTAATGTAAAGAGAGAAGATGGTACGACCTACAGCACATGCTTGCCGAAACCTCTCAGGATAGGTATGCATTTCCTATGCTCCCCCTGCCTACCACCACTGGCCTTCTGTACAGATGCTAAATTCTCCACAAAAGCACAAATAGTGTACACAGAATTATTCTATTGATGGAGGTGCATAAACACTCACTTGCACCAATGAAAGTGGTTGCATTCAGTAGCCAGAGGTGTCTCTGGCTTTAATCAGTATGGCCATACCACCATCATTCTGTTCCTAAGAGATCTACACTGGAGGACTGCCTCACTTTCAAAGTCATTTTATTTATTTTATTTTAAAGTTTTATATAGCGCAAACAAGATCTTTGCAGATATCAGGCTCGACAGAACAGGCCAAATAGGTGGTGGAATCGCATGCATATACAGGGACAACCTCTCTGTTCAGAAAGTCAATTCCACATCCCTACCATCCCCAACATCCTGGGAATACATCTGCCTTGACATTATTAGTGAGGGCAAACCGATATGCTCTCTTCACAGCATCTACCACCCACCCAGGGACAACCTCACCTTTTCCCAACAAATCATGGATATGATCTCAACCAATTCCGGACGGCAGCTCACCCAAATATACCTTGGTGACTTCAACCTCCACTGGAATGACCGCAACGACGCGGTGGTTAATAGTCTTAAAAATTTCCTCGATGCCCTTAACCTCACCCAAATTTGCAACAGCCCGACACACGAGAAAGGTTCTACCCTAGACCTGATCATCTCCAAAGAGGACTCTATCCAACTCTAATCCATCCAACCCTGTGACTGGTCAGATCATCATATTATCACATTCTTTACCAATGAAAAAGTCAAAGTCAACCCGGCTCAACTCCCCAAGCCCAAAGTCTGGAAAAGAGACGCGAAAAAGCTCAACCCAGGCTCTTTGCCCCCTAACAGTTGCAATCTCCTACTCCCACCTACAGGCGCCACGGACGTCCAAACTCTGACTGACCACTATCTCAACGCTATGACCTCCATAATTAATGAGGCTACACCTATGCAGCTAAAAAGAGTCTCTACTAAAACCTCCAAACCATGGTACGACGGGAGTCTCAACGAGGATAGAAGAGACATGCGAATGGCAGAACGGACCTGGAGATCAGCTCCCTCCGCAATGCACCTAAAAGATCTGAAGAAAAAGAGAAACGCCTACTTCAGGAAAATAAAACGCTCAAAATTGGACTTCTTCAGCCTCCAACTCGACCAAGCAAAAAACCGCCCGAGAAAACTGTTTGAGCTAATCAAGTCACAATCCAAGGAGCAACCACAACCACTCAACACTGGGCGTGAGGCACCCTCCTGTGAAGACTTCGCTGCTTTCTTTACCCAAAAAACTGACAAAATAAAAAGCGATCTCCTCACTGACGCAAGCCTCTACTCCAAACCCCAATGCCTAGCACCCACTGAACCAAAAAACAATGCTACATGGTCAACCTTTGGCACATACTCGGAAGAAGAAATTGGCAAATTACTCAGCACCCTGAAACCATCCAATCACCTCACAGACCCCCTACCTGCCTGCGCAGTAAAAGACTTTACCCCTATGCTTCTCCCTCTCTGGACTAAAATCATCAACAGCTCTCTCCAACAAGGAAGCATACCTGACTCCCTCAAAATTGGTCAGGTCACACCTCTACTAAAGAAACCAACAGCCGACCCCTTTGATCTCAATAATTACCGTCCCATCACCAATATCCCCACTCTCGCCAAACTGCTGGAAAAATGCGCACAACTACAATTGACTAAACACATTGAGCAATTCGATCTCCTCAACCCTCACCAGTCAGGCTTCCGAGCCGGACACAGCACAGAAACTGCTATGACTCACATAATTGATGACGCACTTCAAATGCTAGACCAAAACGACACCTGCCTCCTCATCCTTCTTGACCTCTCCTCAGCATTCGACACCGTTAAACATGAGAATCTACTAGAACTACTAAACACAAGAATGGGCCTATCTGGAACTGTCCTCAAGTGGTTCACTTCCTTTCTTCACAACAGGTCGCAGAAATTCAAGAGCAACAACCGGATGTCCTCGCCAATACCTGTAACGCTAGGCGTCCCCCAAGGATCCTCTCTATCCCCAACTTTGTTCAACCTAGTCATGGAACCTCTCACCACCTTGCTACAAGCATCCAATGTACACTTCCACATGTACGCCGATGACACTCAACTTTACCTCAAATTACAATCACCCAATGACATCCTGCTCCTGAACTCAACAATCAGATACACCCAATCCTGGCTTGCCGACAATCACCTCAAACTCAATGCCCTGAAAACAGAGTTCCTTCTGATCTCACCCCCAGCGAAGATATCCACCACTCAACATTGGCTTAAAAACCTAACCGCACTCAATGTCCAACCCACCATCGTGGACTCAGCAAAATCTTTAGGCATAACACTCGACACCAATCTCAGCATGCAGCAACATATCAGCAAGGCAACAAAGGGAGCGAACTTCCAGATCAATACTCTGAGGAAACTTAAACCCTACCTTCCAGCCAAAGACTTCCAAACTGCAGTACAAGCACTAGTCATCCCACGAATTGAATACGGCAGCACCGCCCTCTGCGGACTCCCCCTAACTACAACCGCACCACTAAAAGCGTCTCTAAATGCTGCAGCGAGACTCATCACTGGGTCAAAAAAGCACTCCCACATTACCCCTGACTTGAAATCCCTGAATTGGCTGCCTTTTGAAGCCAGAATACATCTGAAAATCGCCTGCATGACACACAAGGCGGTACACCTAAACTCACCCGGCTACCTTGCTCAGAAACTGACAATCTCTGGGGGAATTAGAAACACGAGAGGCATGAACAATCTTCTGCTGAAACCTCGAAGATTCCGGAAGGAAAAAACATAAAAGCGCTCCTTCTCGGGAATGGCGCCTAGAATTTGGAACTCACTCCCTCCCGAAACCAGGCTTATATCCTCCACTACACTCTTTAAAAAAGAAGTAAAAGCTATCCTCATGGCTAAATACACTTGAACTACTTTCTCGAATCATATTAACACCCTGCACCGATCTGAACTACGTGTTTGACCCCTTTACTTATCTGTATGAGTTGTCTTATTATGGTCTTATTATTCATACTCTCTTATTATTCATATTATTGTCTTATTATTCATATTGTCTTATTATTCATATGATTGGCTTTGCACTCATTTATTTGTACTATTTGTACTGGGTGATATATTGATGTACTTGTCTGACTATGTTCCCTCATGTACCCTTCTATGTAAAGCGCTCTGATATCTTCAAAGATCTTGTTCGCGCTATATAAAACTTTAAAATAAATAAATAAATAAATACTGATCAAGTCACCTTGGAGGACCATCAGTGCTTACAATTCGTTTCCTGACTTGCTCACAATGACAGGTGGATGGGAAGGATTTGCCCTAAGTGAATGTTGTGTAGATGAAGTCATTTTTGGGACCAAGCTTAGATTGGCCAATATCCCCCGATTGGCTTCCAAATCAAAAAGCAAACATGCTTAACTCCCAAGGTAAATTTCCCAGGGCCATTACAAATCTGATTGATGAGAAGTCTACTTTGTGCCACTGAGTGAAGGTTGTATTTCATAATGCGTTCTACCAACTAACACAAGCAATAGAGTTATTGTTAACATGTGGGCTACTATGGATTAGGCCTATTATAGTTTACATCCGGAGTACAAAAATTCCCCTATCAAATTGTTCAAAAGTGCTGGTTGTGCCGTTGGCATTCTGAATGAAAAATTCAACTGGCTGTCAGGAGGCCACTTCATTTGCACCTCATTGACTTTAGAGTTCCATTTAAATGCCAGAGTCTAACACCAATGAAGACATAGAAACTGCTCCCAGGTGCCAACTGTTCCATGCTTCGCTACAAAAGCACTATGGTAATCTAGTATGGATTGTCCTTCACAGGTAGGTCATCTAGGTGAACAGTAGTTGACCAAGTTTTGGGTCCACACCTTAAAAATACATTTTCTTTTAAATGAGAACGTAACCTACATAAATACACAGTAGAGACAGTTTTATGTATCATACACTAAACAAGTATACCCACTCTCTCCTGGAAAGCCAAAATAAGGAAACCCGACTGAGCCCAAAACTTGTTGCTTTCCTCCATCTGCTATAAAAAAAAGTGAGTAATTCGTTTGAAAAGGGTATTGTTCTTGTCCTGAATTTATGTGAATGTGTTGTGTATATGGGCTTGTGAAGCAGCAAGGGAAACAAAGAGCAGTTGTCTTCTTTATCCCTGTATGCCTTGCAAAGCAACAACATTTAACTGTGCTAGAAGGCCATATACAAGCATCGCATATCCAGACATGAGATCCCATTACCTAGGTAAATAACATGCATTTAATATGTTATTTTACTCCGGATATCATTTGAAAAGATTAGGGAATATTTACCAAGTAAGGCTGTAGTCTCTCCAGCATCCTCCTTCGGGCTGTTGCAGTGCTCTACGGATTCCTCTGTAGACGAAGATGGCAAGTTGTTTACTTCGCTCCTGTTATCCTCTTGAGTGATGCTCAAACTGCCAGCTGACACGCTGCCAGCCATAGAATCAGGGACAGCAATGTCAAGTGTGTCTTCAGCATCCACCTTAAAAATGTTTAAGAAGGATTACATATACACCATCACTTATGCATAGTATTCTCAGGCTCTATGTGGGATGGTTAATACATACTCATCTTGGATTCGAATTTTACAGCCATATTTTTAACTAGGTGGTATGGTTGGATAGCTTACTATTACTAGAGACCTGCAACTGTTCTGTAGATTTTACATGATAGGGCTGGGCTAAATTGCGTAATTTCATCTTTCAGATTTTCATGAAATAACATGAAAATTTCAACAAATTACACCATGGTAATCAAATGTGGTTATCTGGTAGTTCACATAATTATTTTTCAACCAAACATGTATCTCATGTTAAACTTTTTGCAAAACAATGGTCGGAGACTGGTTCAAATAGAAAATATAACCTGGTCAGATATTTTCTACTCGATATAGTATCCACTGGTATCAAGCAAGACTAACAAGAGATATGCTCTCAGGTAATAAAAAAATGTAAAATCATGTAATAAGACCTTTTGAGAAATATAACATGAGATTTTTTAATTTTGCCAACGCAATAAAAATGCTCCCCACCTACTTAATAGTACTTTCCTCATGTTTCACGTGAATTTCCAGGTTTTTTTTTTTTTAATAACACGGTTTAGTAAAAGACCTTAAAAGACTACAACAACATCCCTCAACAAAAGTATTTTCAGTGATTTATTACATTTTTTGTATATTTTACTGATTAATAACGTTTTCAAAGAAATAAGCAGATTTCTTTGAATGTCATGATTCTAAATGCATCACTGAGAAAGAAAACACAATTTCAAGGTAAGCCTGAGGTAATGAAAATTTCTATTTTGAAAGCATCAGAGCTTAAGATCAAAAGCTCCTGAATACAAATACCAGCACGTGCTACCATTTTTACTTGTAAACCAGACAACCCACCATACTTCTATATAAAACATAATTTAAAGGCAAGACAAGGCATCATAAATACAAAAAAATAAAGACGAGAGGACAGGAGGGATATCATGACACACCTTACCATACGCTCACAGACACCACACAAAGCAAATGGTAGGAAAATTAAAAATACTCTGCTGTGGTAAATAAAACAAGTATTGGCAAAACAAATATGTCTGGCTTTAATGTGCTAAGATATATAAACAAAGACATTCACAAATACTGTTTACGTGTGTGGAATGGGCAAATGTAATTTATCACAATAAAGCCAGCCCTAATGACTTTGCTGCAAAAAGGAATGGTTTTCGGTATCAAATGTGTATAGGATATGAATATTTGAATGTGACAAACAGCATAATGAAATGAATGAATGGAAGCACTTGCAGGAAGGCTGAATGAGGACACCAAATAGCCATCAGCATGAAGTGCGAGAGTGATACTTCTATTAGAGCAGCAAAAGCCCAGGCTCTGTAAAATTTAAAGTACCAGTAACAACGGGTCACACAGTTGTGTTGTCAAATCGACCTTAAAAAATACAGGAACGATCAGCCATTTGAATCTCCAAGTGTGGCCTCTCAATGTTTCCAAACACAAGGTAAGAAGAAAAAGAAATATAGGGGGTCAGGGATCAGAGGACAAGTGAGAGGCTAAAAACCACCACCTCACTTACAGAAATGGCTGTTATTTGAAACTGGAAAGTAAGGAAAAATGAAACAAACAAACAGCCACATCACCAAGAATCAATGGTAATCGCATTTTCTTGAGAAGCTGGTCTGGTATACCGTGGCTCATCATCTCCTCAGCCACGTCATGCTCCAGCGTCTGCAGGGAATGGTCTGAGGGCTTACTGTGGGTTTTGGAGAACAGAGAGTACTTGCTGTACCTACCGAGTATGGCTTCCGGCTTTGCTCATGGGCATGAACGAACAGTTCAAGAATCGTGCCAGATGTGTGTTTTCTTTACTGTACTTAGCTCGGTTACAATATATTTAATAATACAAATAACATTTTATAAAAACTGCTAACATCAGCCGATCTTTAGCTTGGCCATAATACGATATTCATAAATTGCAGGCTCTACAGCTTAGGTTAGCATTGTTTATTGACATGAGAATAATGGAATTTCAAATCACAACGCTGACATAAGCTTCAATAGCTTCCATGTATTACTATCGATTGTGTGGAATGTACATTTATATGTAGTTGATAGTAAAAAATAGTTTTTTGCACAGTTTGCCCTAAAACAGCATGAATATTGCATAAGTGCTCAAGCTAAGGTAATTGTATTAAGGGAAAATATTCCTTTTGTTATTTCACATATATATAACAGTGTAAGCCTTGAACCACAATATAGCTTGTTAGCGTAGCAGCAGACTATTCCTACATAAAACAGATTTGTTTCCAACGTTGCTTGAATTATGAAGTAAAAACTTTTAGACAGCAAGGAACTTTAATCAATGCACATTTCCAAGGACTGATTTCCCAGTTGATAAAGACAACTGTATAAAGCTGAGCACCAACAAGACAGAAATTGTGACCTTCAGATCACTGTGGTACTCCATCTGGTCGCCAGCAGATACAGGACCGACACCCACACAAAGAACATCGGGATCATCATGAACAGCAAACTCAACATGACCGCCCAAGTCCATGCAGTCAGCGCCTCATGTTTCTATACCCCGAGATGCTGAGGAAGATTTTTAAATGGCTCCAAATCAGCACCAGGAGAACAGTCATGCAGGCCCTCTATGCCAGGATCAACACAAAACTCACCCGGAGGCTGCAGACTATTCAGAACTCAGTGGCCAGAATCACTCTTAAGCTCCCATGCTCCACTCACATCAGAGCATAATTGAAGGAGTTCCACTTGCTCCCCATTCATAAACAACCACAATTCAAACTCCTCACGCACACTTTCAAGGCACTACATAACGCTGACCCAGCATACCTCAACAATCACACCTGCTTTCACAAACCTTCCAGACAACTCAGCTCGTCCAGACACCTACTTCAACAAACCTTATGCATACAGAAAACAAGAACCAGTGCGTGAGCCTACTTCAAAAGTGTGGAACAAACCTGCCGATACACACAAGCGCCTCCTCCTCACTTCTGGAATTACCCAATATGCTGATGCCCTGGATTTTCGAGTAGTCACACTAAGCCCTAGGTGTGCCTACACTAATACCTGCTCAGTGCCACAATACCCTCCTGAGTGATAATTCACTCTACAAATCTGTGTAAGATAGCAAAAAGGAAATGGAAATAGAGCATGTAAATTGGGAGCAGTGAGTGCACACATCCAAACACAAGCACAGCTGTTTCACAACAGAGGAAATCACTTGTCTGAAGTATTTGATCTTAATGTGTAGTAAGACAAGTGACACTACTATTAGAACACTTGGGTGCTGTAGAACATAAAAAAAGCCCAAATGACGAAACACCTAGTCATGAAAACTACACAGACAGGCCGGATTCCAAGAATTTCCTATTATGTCATGCAGTAATGTGCCACATGATGCATGTTAAATGCGTCACAGCAAAGGAATACGCACTAACATCTTTCGGACTTCAAGCTTTTTTCTTTTTTTAAAGACCTGCAGGCAAAGCGAATACATTGCGTGATAGAAGAGAAGCTTTTCTATCACCTTTACCTCTTTTCATTGCACTTTGACAACCCACAAATCTCACAAATCATGTGGTTCTCTTTTTTTGCATGAGAAGGCTTTAATGCATCATACCTACCCAAAACCCAAGCGCTTTGATAACATCCAGTTTACACATTGGACAAGTTCTGTGCTCAAGCAGCCACGGGTCAATGCACACTCGATGGAATATATGCCTAGGAAGAATAAGTACAGTTCATTAAAATATTATAATCAAAAACTGGCCGCATTTAGTTCAATATTCAGCTCGTAATGTTAAACTCAACAGCAACAGACATGCAAACGATGGCTATTGTGCTGATACACCTGCAGGCAAAGAAGGCTGAGAGCCCAAGTCCTCTACAAAGATCACATTTGTTTATGATATGTAGGAGTGCTTGCACCTCTTTTGTATCATTCAACAGAAATAAATCTAGAATTAAACAAGACTTTTACATTTGTGAAGACACAAATTATGTTCAAATAAAAACTAAATATAAGAAGGAATGCTCTGCTTCACTGTTATGGCAGAACAGCAAGTTAAAGGACCTTGCAACAGAAGCTATGTAAAGCCTAGATCTCATGGGTCCCAAACGTCAGCGAAATGGCCCATCCATTCGGAGCTGTGAAAAGCAATATATACCACCAATGGACTGACGGGAACCCTTGACACCCCACCTATAGGCATAGAGCGCACAGGGGAATAGCGTAGCAGACCCTTCTCACGTTCCCTGCACGATTACCATTATAGATCAATGATAATCCCACACCAGATTATTTACCATTATCCTCCAGAGAGACGAGTTATAGCAATTATTGCAGCCATGGTTCTCACAATGTATTCTTTTTATTAAAGAAAGGAATTACTGCACAGGACTGTCGTGGGGGCGGGGAGGTGTTATGCCTCATTTAACACATGTAAAAGGCCCAAAATCCTGACTGTTATATCAGTGTCATAAATCATACGACATGTAATGTAATAACTACATCAAAGCAATAAAAACAGGTTAAAAATATATATACCAGCAGTGGCATAATGCAGCATGATGTCCCTGCAACATGTTATGAGGGGCCTCTGAGTCTCCCATTGCTCACAAATATTCACTGGCCTTGGGCTGAAAAAAGATCCAATGAAGGATTGCGAGCCCCCTAAAGGTAATTGGAAAATAGGGAGACTGTGGTTCCATCTCAAAGCAGGTCGAAATGTATTTCACAACTGAGGTGCATCCTAGGACAACACAGCCCAACAGAGTTGGGTGTGATACCCAAAGTCTAGCAAGGCCTGAAAACCCAAGGTGCCTTATGATGAAAAGGCTAATGTTTCAGATGATCAAAAAGAGGGCCATTAAACTTCTAAACTTTAAAAGTCAATAAGATTTAAATGCTCAAGAACAAATAAAATCAGTGCAAGTTGTGCAAAGTCGTTGGCTTTTCCATTTATCTGTAATAATTATACTCTTCACATCGTTCAAAATTGCTGGTCTGCAGTTGGCATACTGAATGAAGAAATTCAACTGGCTGTCAGGAGGACCCTTCATTTGCACCTCCTTGACTTTAGAGTTTCATTTAAATACCAGCGTCCAAAGTACAAATGGAGACATAGAATTCGCTCCCTAGTGCCAACTGCTCCATGCTCCCCTACAAGAGCACTAAGGTCATCTAGTAGGGATTGGCTTGTGTGCTTGAAGAAAGACGAGTTCATGATCAAAGTTACATCAATGGCATTTAGCTGGAGCTCCCTTATGATACTTGTTAAGCTTTACATTTAGTCAATTCTAGCATTCAAGACGACTTGACCGGAGGCGATGATTACATTTTTGGACCGGAGAAGATGGAACAAGATCTCCCAAAATTCCTCAGAGGGAAAAGGCTGCTGTAGCCATTTATGCCCCATGCCCAAACTGAGGTAAAAGGATGCCTCGCTAAGTCACAATTGGGGGTTGTACTTTACTGTTTGATAACGACTCACACTCCTGTTGTCCCAATACCAAGTGAGTTGCATAGTCTACAATTTTCAGTTCCACTTTGTCCATGCTTAACTTAAGTGAAACAGTCTATCTAGTCCATTGGCCGCTTTGGCCAAGCAAGGGTCAGAACTAAAAGGCCATCTCAGGCTCGCCATAGAATGAAACTGTTGAAAGTTTCATCAGCATGCCTGCCAATAACACTTCCCAGTGACGTAAATTATACAATTAATAAAAGGGTGAGTACACAGAGTCATGAGCTCTCGACAGGATACTACTGGACGCTGTGTCTCTGGATCAAGAAACTTGCAGAGAAAGCATCCTAATCAATGACTGAATAGTTTAAAATGGCAGTTTTCCACAAAGACACCAGAACTGTCATGGATACAGGTGGAATTGCTTCACAAGCTCTGCCTCATGTGTGTCTCAAATACTTCTCCCTACATTGAGACTATCAGCAAGAGAGAACATGGGCCACCACACAGCTGCTATCAACCAGTGGAGGGAACCGACCATGCCAAGCTAACGTAAACTGTGAACAAACTACAATTGAAATGCTAGCCTCAACACTGATGAGCCAATGTGCGACAACAGAAGCAACAATTAAGTGAGCAGAGAAAATCATGCCTTCAGCATCAGAATCAGATGCTTGTCTAACACTAGCAGTGTCAGCTTGTATTGTGTCCAAGCAGAAAGAATGCAGACCAGAACACCGCCTCACAGATCTGCAGAGATGCAAAGCGACGCCACTTACAGCCATGTACATCAATGCCACAGAAACATGAAGCATGCAATTAAGACAAACCCATGCTTCAATCTTGCTGTCGAGTTGTAATGTGTGGTTTTGTAAAAAGACAATACAAAAAATATTTTTAAAACAGTCTTCCGCACAAAACAGGCGAAAGGCCAAGCAGGTCCAACAAGAACATGGAAACATTCTTCAGAATCAGACAGTTTGAAAATTTGCCTCTGCAAAGACGATATACTCAATCCTCGCAAGAACAGACACACCATTACCGCAGCACATGACAGAGGGCACCCTAAAACCTAGACATACAATGATGGGGTTGGTAGCTTCCTCTACTCTGAGGCAGAATCATACAAGGAGGAGGTCAGGGGACAGTGTGGTTTACAGACTGTCATATCAATGTTTCTTTCAACCTGCACGCTACATTCACTGCCCCCTCCCCCATTCTTTCACTTGCCATAGAATAGAGGTTGTGTGAGATCCTCTCCTGGAAACAAGAGGGCGATTGTGAAATACGCATGGAAAACTGCTCAGCAGCGCCTTTTGAAAATTCATCAAGACTACTGCTAGGCTGTAGCCACAGGTAACAAGCATTTACAATGCAATGGTCTCGGCAGCATTAAAGGTAGAGCTATTGGCATTGCTCATTATTTTTTTGTTTTACATCATAAATAAATGGCATTGTCATTTACATTGCCAATAGCTTCATCGCTTTCATATGCGAGACCTATTGCATTAGCACCCACACACACAGTAAGTAGTAAAGTGAGAAGTTGATAGTGAGTAGGAGAGTTATTAGTAAAGAGTATTTGAGAGCGCATCAGAGCTGTGTGAATAATAACAGCTGTGAGCCCGTGCCTGAGGTGCATCATCAGAGCTGTGTGAATAATAACTGCGTCAGCCCGTGCCTGAGGTGCATCATGAGAGCTGTGTGAATAATAACTGCGTCAGCCCCATACCTGAGGTGCATCAGAGCTGTGTGAATAATAAGTGCGTCAGCCCCGTGCCTCTGGTGCATCATCAGAGCTGTGTGAATAATAACAGCTGTCAGCCCGTGCCCGAGGTGCATCATCAGAGCTGTGTGAATAATAACAGCTGTGAGCCCCTGCCTGAGGTGCATCATCAGAGCTGTGTGAGACTGCTGATGGGAAATTCATTCTGCAATATAAAATCAGTTGCACCACCAAAGATACACCTGCTTCACCATCAGACAATACCAGACAAAATCTTCACCCCATCTAGCATAAGTCGAGTTGCTGTAGAGGCGTCTTTAAATCAAATAGCAACAGGCAGACAATTGACGTATGCCATATACCAACCAGTACAAGACAAACTCCCAATAATACATGAACTACACTATTTGATCTCAGACAAGTAGCAATTGAAAAATCCTTAGCCAGACATGGTTCCAGTAACATGCCCTCTACACCAGCTGTTACCAAAACACCTCCAATGACAAATTGATTTACACCCTTCAATTGCCAGTTCCACTTAAACAACTTACCAACAGTTTATTGATGCAGCCAACTCACCTGATGAGCTTCTCGATGGTACTCTCTGCCTTTAATACATTCCCTCAGCTTTCTAACATCTGATGCACGCTGACCACTAACCCTCTGTGCTGTCTCCACGCATGTCCTTAGATCCAGGTGACGCGCCCTGTAGTGTGTGGTGGGATGGACCCCTCTCTCTCTCTCTCTCTCTCTCTCTCTCTCTCTCTCTCTCTCTCTCTCTCTCTTTCCCCCTGCGACCTTTTCTCCAGTCTCTTCCCCTATGCGGCTCCTGTCCACGGCTCTCGGATGTCCTTGTCTCAGTATCCCCTCAGTGTTGGCTGCGAGGTTGATGGAGATGTTATGACACCTGCCACAGGCGCTGCTTTCTCAGAACAAGGCTTTTCTTTGGTGTCTCAGTGGACACTGGATGGAGCATGAAGACAACAAGGATGTCAAGTCACGGGTTCCATGAGCTCTGAATAATTGTATGGCAGTATTTCTGCTTTAAAGGCAGTGCATCTGTGGGACTATCAGTTTTTTCTAGGATGTTTACACAACCTTCAATGCCATCCCGAATGGAATTTCTTTGGAAATAAAGGCTTATTTGCTGTGTTTTCAATACCTTGCACGATGGTACAGTGTGTCCCCTTGATCTGCAGGACAGTTAGCTCCCGGCAGTACCGCATAAGAGGCAAGCATGTGCATGGAATTGCTCGTGCAAGGGTCCTCTGGCAGATATAAAGAGCAATAATTAGACTAGAAGTGACTCATCTTACAAGCTCTAGTGTTTTCTGTTATCGCTTTAATAGCTTGGATTTCAAAACTAGTAAATCTCTTTTAAAGGGAAATATGTTAATACTAAACAGTTATTTCTGTTTGGTTGAGGGTGTCAGAGATTTGACGAATTAATCCAAGAGCACAGTGTGTCAGTGAAGAGCTGGGACTTTACGCTCTTTATTTGAAACCAATGGTACAAAGCACCATAACAATCCTTTGGCATTTAAAAGAAAACAATGCTCATAGCCTATTTTGGTGTCCCTTTTGGAGATTTCCGGCTCACGCCCACGACCGTTTCACTCTTAATTGCACGTGAGCCAAGTGTCCTCCAGGGCTGAAACTTGATAGGCTGAAAAAATGGACTGCCTACACTGAATTGCCAAACGCGACCGCGTTTCGGTTGTTTACAATTCCACGAAGAAAGGCAAGTTCTCGGCAGAAGCCCTTTATGGAGAACGAGAGCAGGTGTTTAAATAAAGCGGCAAAACAACCAATTAATCTTGATTTATTTTGTCTCTTATTTTTGATAATTTTGCCCTAGAGACTCGCCGGTGAGACAGCCACTGGCTCCAAGCGATGGACAGCAGGGACACACAAGCCACCTTCTGCTGATACTCTGGCGGGCGCCGCTCAGCTCCCGGACTCTTAAAGGCGCAGCACCCTGCCAAAGAGAAGGGGCGGAGCGAGTGAGTAAAGACAGCACAGCGCTTCATGCACAGCATGGGCGCTATAGAGAAATTAGACCGATGAACACGCATTTCACAAAAAGATTATATCTACTCTACCATCGCACCGCTTGAAACTGCAGCTCATTGAGATTTAATCGTGGACGGGCGTATTTTCAAATACTGGGTGAGATAAATACACAATTCTTTTCATACGCTTAATGTGTTCACAAATAGACGTCACGGAGCCATCTGAATGTATAATTACCTTGAATATTCAGTACGATAATTAAGGTACCATTAAATAATTCATGGAGAAGCCACGCATGAATTCCCCTACAATTTCAACAAGACACGGACAGCGGGCAGGACACGACAGCGGCCGGGAGGAAGCAAAGCCTGCCTATCGGCGCCGCACCACGGAGTCTGCAGCCAGCCTGTTTATCAGCGCCGTGCGCCCCTCTGCAGACTCCCCCTGCAGTCCAGAAAGGCGCGCGACGCGATCCGGTCTGGCATGCAATTCTGTGGAGAAAAGACCTGGCCGCGCGCACAACATTATCCTATGGGGAAACGCTGCGCGCGGACAGGTCTTGTCTCACTTCGGCGTTCTCAGACTGCTGAGACGCCGACTATAGTTCTCTGGCGAGAACGCGCTTTCAGCGCGTTACTAGCTGAGACCTAAAAATGAATACTCCCTGATAAACCATATTTTCTTCCTTGCCCTCGTAGCCATTTTCAGTAGATGTTTCACAGGTCCTTGTCAAAAATATTTTAGAAGATAGGAACACATACCAAACTTAATTTGAAAAAAAGATTTGTTGTATAAAGCTAAACTTCACTTTCCTGTAGCCAATGGGATACTGAATGTGAAGTACTTGCAAAGCTGGTTGTACATCTTCACAAGCAACTCATTGGAATATTCGGATAGCTAAGCCTGCTTTGGCAAGAGACAAAGTCACGGTTTGTAAAATGTTGCTGGCGACATCCTAATACCGAAGGTAGGAACTAGGCGCCATCCGATCCCTGTTGCTTTCAATATGATAACTCTGATACCGTAGTCAAACTCCTTTCCTTCTCGGTTGTCCAGTAATTTTAGGACTAATCAAACTGTGATTAGTTCAAGGTTTACAGCATCAGGAAGCAATGTTCACATGGCAAACATGTTGCTTTGTAAACCAGTGTGGTTTTTAGCTCTTGCCTGTGTGAGCATGCGATAACGCACAAGCTCTTGCTTGTGAGACTTTTGTGTTGAGTAATGAACTTGGGGCCCACCCACGGCTTACCATTCATTGGCATCACTGCCACTCTTCTTTGCCGACTTCTAATTGGGCAGTGTTAGCCAGGTGTCACTTCACTTCCTTTTCTTGCTGTGGTGCATGGATTAAGTACAGATGAATTTAGTTTTATTAGTGTCCTTACGCTATCCGTCCACTGCTTGTGCTGTCATTCAGGTACTATTTGTTTTATCCAACCCACCCTCTGAGTTTTGCCATCATCCCTCCCTACCACCCTCTGTGTGATTTGTTTTTCCTCTCCCTCCCACACTCCATCCGTTTTGCTTTTATCACTCCCTCACTGTCCGTTTTGCCTTTATCCATTCCTCCTTCTCCCCGCACCTGCCTGCCTTCATTTCCCCTGTCCAAGTTTCGTCTCCCCCCCCTACAGAACAGGAAGAAACGTGCTTGGATGTGGTCTGCGCAGGTCGCTTCATAGCACATTGTGTTTTTTAATGTCCTGATGTTCACCAACCACCTGCCCTCTGGTTTACCACCCCCAACTCATTGCCAAACCCGATAGCTTGCCCATAGGCGAGACTTTTGCCAATGCTTGTGGGCTTGGTCTTTGCTCTCTCAGTTTCTTTAGTGTACAGCGTAAATATTTGGGCAAAACTTCTGGGTAGGGACTCTGCAGAATACCAGTTCAGAGTTTTGCCAAACTGCACTCTAACTAAACCGAGATTGGATGGAATTCTGTGAGAATTTTGCCTAGAAGGGAATCTATCTTCAGGAAGGATGCAACTTTTTCTAAAGGCTAATCTTGCGACTGTCTACTGCATGTACTTTACTTTTTGTACTTTGTTTGACAAAGACTCTGTTGGCTATTTCTGCAATAAATGAATAACTGTCTGCCACCTGTCTCTCCCCCAGACTGTTTTCTAATCCACATTAGAGATGAAAGGGAACCTACGTAAGGTCAGTGCAAGAGTAGGCTGTTATCAGCATTTCCCCAGGCATTACAAATCTGGTCACTGGCTGTATTTCAATGCCGATAACACAAATCCAACAATTGACTAGTACAGGGCATTCTGCCATCTACCAGCATGAGTAAGTTCCTGTTACACCACATCTTGTGCGAGGGGATGTTTCGAGTTGCTGCCTTATTGCTCTGTACACACACAGACATGGCGTTGCATACGTTTTTCATGTAAGACAAAATGGATTGCTGTAACAAATGTCTTTCCTATAGAGCTGCAGGTTTATTTTTTGCCTGTAAAAGGTGGTGCTGTGTTTATCGTTATTCCTCTCTTTCTGCATTAAAAGATAGTGCTCTGCATCCCAGGTGGCTAGCCTTGTGCCATAGGACAAAGAACCGCTGTACAAGGCAACAAACAGTATATTGCAGAAAGTGCATACCGGACGCTTTCTAAACCAGCACAGCACCAACAGCTGCACGCGCATGCAAACTGCACATTGACCTGGTTAGAAACCCAAACACCCCTTCTGGAGCTACACATTCCTGGATAGGTCTCGGCCTACAGTAAATTTGGTGCTTTTGGGAAAAGTCTGACAAACCAACCTGAACGGCTTAAAAGCCAAACTCGGTTCACAGCTAGCACGGATTCTTTTTCACATTTCTTAAGGCTAGCAGTTAGTTACTCTAATTACATAAAACGTTTAACACCTTTTTACTGTAATATGTACCACAAAAAAATGCTACCTATACGTGTCCACCATAGGCTTTCATAAAAATAAAAATGAAAAAACACATTCACTATTGTGGCCATTTTACTAGTGGTCTCCTATAGTTGTGCCATACATTGTATTACTTGTGAAGAAGACAAAAAGGAATTAACCATGCACTCAAATCCTAGTTAGCTACAATGTTACTATGTCAACACTTAAAAAAGCAGAAAGGAAATAAATCACCAATAAAGTCGGCACTCGAAGTGCAGGAAAAATAAACAGCCAGAACTTTAGCTATATTATATAAAAGAATAAATTAAATTAAAAGTTCACTTCACCCCTGCATGGCCATTGCAGAGAAGTATTATTTTGGTGGATAAGAACAATGTGCACAGGTCTTGTGCAGTCACTCAAAACGAAGGGAGCCAATGGGTAAAGTAGGCTGACCCATGGCTTTTTGCGATATGCGGTGGTGGATGGAAGCAAAACGTGAATGACAATTTAACGGGCCAATAGATAAAGCGTGCTGACAAACACTCTCCTTGTATGCAACTCATGTATGGATTTCGTGGAAAAACAATAAGGTGAAACAGCTTAAAGCGTCTCAAAGGCCAGACCTAATAATAACATGGGAACTGGAAGCAGCACAGAAAGGACGGACGTAAACACGAACTTGTTGGTTATACTTGGGTTCCAAAACATTTTACATCTTTTAAGGCGCGATCTTTTGAAGGTTCCACAAATATTATTTCACGAAAGTTTGTTCTCAAACATGTTATTGCTTTAAACCCAAGTTCCCCACCACACTTTTGCAGATAGTTTGTCGTGGTGCTTTACCGGAAACAGAACATCGAATGTGGAGTTCAATTAAATCCACTACAAGGTGATATATTTTATTAGCAAGGAGTCTCTACTAGCAACAGAAACAGTCGGTACGAAGAGGATTAAACCATTTTTACAAAGACCTGCACCCTGATGGAGACGAGCCTCACAGTACAACTGCTACAGATTTAAAGATACTGTCGCGGTTTTCCTCTCCTGTAGTTCGGTTTTACAATAAAACAGCAACACGATTTATCAATTTATTTGAACCCTTATCTGCAGTGCTGCAAGCAACAGTCAGTCTACATTCCTCTTTCGGGCTGGTCCTTTCTTGTTGGCACAGAGCAGGTCGCCTCCTCCTTATCTGTGCTTATGTTGTGCGCCTTCATTTTCCCCGAGGCTCTTTGGCAATTTACAAAACATGCTTTACAAAACAATTTTTGTTTATACCAACAGTGGTTTTCTGAATGGGTCTTTTCTTTTAAGATGCGTCAAACGTTTGTGGTGCGGGGCAAACAAACACCTCTGCAAAACCTCCCAAAAAAGTCGAGCACAACAATAAACCTGCGGGTTACCTTCAAAGACACATACTTTTAGAGGCTACCAAAAACAGCCTGCCTGTTTTGAGGACAAACTAGTATACTATCATGGCATTCTAACACATCTAAAAAAACTTGGACCTTTATTTTTTTAACACATCATTTTCGCCCGTCTTTCTGGTAGAGAAGAGTCTGGGTCCCAGGGTAGGGAACAGGGTTAAAAACTGCAACTACCTTGCTACCGGTTCGTGGTCTCACTACCGCATACACGGTACCAATAGATAAATTAGCCCCAGAAGACTTAGGACTGGTCTTCCAATATAAACTCCTCAGAAGATACAGAGTTTGGTTGCAAAGATGCCTCCTGGGGGCCCAGTTTTATGATAAGCACCACAGCCCGATGTCTGGTGCTAGGGTCTCTGGAAATATTTAGACCAGGCTGGGTGTTCGGCCTTAGAGGCATCTCGCGGTGTTGTACCCGCAGAACCAACCACCCAGAGAACAAAGGATAACCAGGGGTGGTGTAAAGAGGTCTACTCTTATTGTACTTTTGAGTAATCACTGCTTCGTATCTCCCAAAGAGTGCTGATTCCATTGAATTCTATTCACTGACACCACTGGCAGAGCAGAGTCTTGGCGGAAAAGAATTTGCATGTATAAGTGCATTGAGTGGTTAGACGGCAGGTACTCAGATTACTACAACCAACACTTTGGTTAAAAGCAGTAAATGTGCATTGGCACACGAAGGCTTAGAGTGACTCCTCAACAGCATAGAAGGAAGCCTTGAAATTCAAGAGAGCAATAGGAGTAAGAAACTGCGATTGGAAAAAATGCATGGGCCTTGGGCCATGCCAGTTTGTGTCTGAAATCCCTGGGCACAAGAAAGTAGTAAAGCTAAAAGAAGACCGCAAAGGAGAAAATGGGGTCCAAGGAGGGGGGACAATGCATACAGTGGACTTCTACATTTCTTCTGCCTGGTGACGAAAGAGAAAGTGCTCTGGCGCTCTCCCCTACAAGGACAATACATTAGAAATGGGTGGCGAGGGGGTGTCCAGGCTTGCAAGAATAGAAGCAACATAATGTAAGGGGTGACATTCCAAAGCAAATACCTTAAGCACTGAGATACCTCATTCCTTGAGTAAACATTTCCTGCTGCCCTGGTAGAAGACTCTACTAATGCAACTTGTGCAGAAATGAAGCCGAATTTATTTTCAAATGATAGATAAGTGGACCATGCTGTCCCCCCACGTGGAAAGTCTCTGCCAGGTCACATAGCCTTCTCATTAATACACTATTACCTGCTTGTTCACGTTACTTGGCATTCACATCAGATACAGTCATATTACCCCTAGACTGAAAATTCACACTGAGGTTGCACTTTGTTTATATTTTGCTTTTCGGTCAGATTAATATTTATCTTGCACATTTGTTCTTTCTCATATAACTAGGTTCTATAGTGAAATTTCCTAGAATATGGAAACAATTACATAAAAACACAAAATAAAACAAAACCGGTGACAAGTGTTGAAGGACATACAGTGTGTGCATATTGGCTATGCAATATTGTTTTAAAATAATCCTGCCTGTCGAGTCTTTTTAAATTTTATTTTTTAAGTTCTATCTTGGATGTATCGTCATCTATCTGATTTTGTGGAGTCTTCTTTTAATGTCCCTTCGGTCCCAGGTATTTTTTTCAATGAGACTCTACAGCACGGATTGACCTACCCTTTATGCTAGTTTCAACAAGTATGGACAAAGTGAAACAAGTTTCACCTTTTGGCTTTGCCAAGGCATGACCTGTTGACTGGTTTTCTATTGGCTGGTGTTCAGCGTTGGCAAAAAGTTAAATAACAAAAAAAGAAGAAAAGTGTAATGTGTATACTTTTGCATGAGTCATAGTACTACGGCAGCCGCAACCTGGTGACAGATACAAATGGGTCACACGTAGGCACGCATCCCTCAAGATGGGGCACCTATTTCGCGTGTACATTTTTTTAAAAATAACTTCGCCCTCACTATGGCTCTAATGCCTGCAAGTGTAGGAGAAAGGAGGTCCATTCAGCAGAATGTGCCTAGGCAACATAAAACTCAGCTGGTCAGATAGCAAGGAGCTACAGATCAGGCCAGTTGCAGGTGACCTACTGATTGTTAAGATCCCCTCTTCCACGAGCCCTAATGGAATTACCAGTTGACCGGTGTGTGGGTAGCACCGAACCTGCTGGCATAGCTTGATAAATAATGCAAAGCCACCCTGACCAGTCTCGCTGGATGGGGAGATGGGAAAGAACTAAAGACAGTTAAACAACGCCTTTTACATACCTATCTTCTATGGTAATGAAGGAAGTAAAGGATGCAGAAGCCTGAACTCCTCAATGCTAAAATGCTCTACGGGCATAGGTGGACAGACGGTCAAATCACTCACAGAACAGCAGGTCATACCGGATGAGAGGTGAGGCCTATGGGATAGTATCAGCCTTGTATGCTGCTCTTCCAGTTTCCAGTCACTTGTACCCTTCTCAGGTCCATGAATGCAGGAACAAACCAACCTCTCTGAGCGCATGTAGCTTGCTGGCATGCTGCCCTTTTTCCTCACCCAAAAGCGGTGCAAGAGGGGGTGGTGATGGACAGAGCATCTGAATCAATGAAACACTCACACCCAGTCAAAAGATCTGGGTTTAATCCATCACCGTTCTTTAGCCCACACTGCCACCCCAGTTCAGACATGGCTATATGCAAATCAGTCTGATCCTGTGCCTCATGGGAACAGTCCAGCCCGAATTGCCAAGCCAGGTCTTCCCTGGACCAGAAACAAGCTTCCGAGGATCGATTTCTGGCATTCCAGCCGTCTTCAGCCCGGCTTGCTTGAATCCAGTGGCAAAGTGAGCAAGGGACTCACGTCAGAGCATACCCTGCCACACTTGTGGCGGCCAAAAGCGGTACAAAAGGGGGTGGTGATGGACGGAGCATCTGAATGAAACACTCACACCCAGTCAAAAGATCTGGGTTTAATCCATCACCGTTCTTTAGCCCACTCTGCCACCCCAGTTTAGACATGGCTATATGCAAATCAGTCTGACCCTGTGCCTCATGGGAACAGTCCAGCCCGAACTGCCAAGCCATGTCTTTTGTACCGCTTTTGGCCGCTATAAGTGTGGCAGGGGTGGCAGAATGGGCTAAAGAACGGTGATGGATTAAACCCAGATCTTTTGACTGGGTGTGAGTGTTTCATTCAGATGCTCCGTCCATCACCACCCCCTTTTGTACCGCTTTTGGCCGCCACAAGTGTGGCAGGGTATGCTCTGACGTGAGTCCCTTGCTCACTTTGCCACTGGATTCAAGCAAGCCGGGCTGAAGACGGCTGGAATGCCAGAAATCGATCCTCGGAAGCTTGTTTCTGGTCCAGGGAAGACCTGGCTTGGCAATTCGGGCTGGACTGTTCCCATGAGGCACAGGATCAGACTGATTTGCATATAGCCATGTCTGAACTGGGGTGGCAGTGTGGGCTAAAGAACGGTGATGGATTAAACCCAGATCTTTTGACTGGGTGTGAGTGTTTGATTGATTCAGATGCTCTGTCCATCACCACCCCCTTTTGTACCGCTTTTTCCTCACCCATGCACAACAATCTGCACCTCGGACAGCAATAGCAGCGCATGGGTAACACAGAGCGTTAGTAAATAAGAAGACACCACTAGCTAGTAAGGCAGGTATCAAACCAAACAGACAATTCCTCTACATACTGTTTAAAAAGCAACATGTGTAGAAGCCAGGATACCTTTCCCTGCAACAGAAGCTTCTGGAGTCAGGGGAAGACAGAAATTTAATGTAAGAAGCAAAACGCACAGGATGGAACCTATCCAGCATAAAGACAAAACAACAGTTCTCTAAAAGCACAGGTCTAGACTAGGCTTTGGTCACCCGCTACTGGTTGCATTCGTATTTGAATGCTGGGACGTTAAGACTCTCCGCAACAAGATCTTCGGGAGCAAGGAAATGTTGGGCTAGTCTATTAAAGTGAAAACAAATTTATCACTGTGTTACAAAACAAAGAATCCCAGGGAGACTTGTAAAAAAAAAAAAAAAAAAAAAGTATTCATGGCCCAGCCCCATGCTCTCGTGGTAAGTCAGCTTGACTAAACACCCTGTAAAGTCTTAGTCACTTCCGCAGACTACAGGATCCTAGAACCACAGGCGTATGAGACAAATTGTTTTCATATTTTACTAAACTAATTCTTTGTGTGTTCTGGAGTAGCATGCTACTCTCCGAGAAAGCACTTCGACACCTCGTCACGGGTAGTAGGCGCTACATAAATCCAATTACAATACAATGATTAGAACTACAAGCCTAGATGCTCAAAAACGCTAGGAAGAACGGAGACAGTTATGAAATGCTTTCTGTTTGTGCGCTAACATTTTTAAAACGGAGTATTAAAAGCAACATACTTGCATGGCAGAATTCGAACAACGTCTTTTGGCTTGTAGTTCTCAATGCATACGGCACAGTTTTCAGCATCGACATCGATCCCCTGTAAGAAAATTACAGTCAGCAATGCAAAAACAAGTAGCAAAAAGTAACAGTAATTCACAGTCACTTCATATGTGACTCTTTGGCCACAGACCAGTAATCTAGTCCCAGAGCCTGAGAAACTGTATCTGGGCACGTGAGCAGATCTTTTGAAACAAACCACTTCCTTCTTGCAGCAAGTGAAGCTCGCGCTACTTCATCCATTATTAGGCCAGCAGTGCTGCAGAAATGTAGCATGCTAGTTCTGGCACAGGCCTCTTGCCCTGACTTCCTGGTATTCCACAGTGGCTTCATTCAACCAGTGCAGGTTAGACCTTCAAGTGGCATAATTCACTGTGCTTAGTGGGTCTCAAGAAGGATACAAAAATGGATACCACCGACAAGAATGAAACCAGTAGTGCCAAAGCAATAGGACTTGCCTGTGCAATCGCTATTGGCTTTGGCAATGTGTGTTAGCCATGTTGTACATCAGTGTGGTTGCTGTTCAGCATGGCTATAAGGTTTGGGGTAGAGTGGGGTAGGGTAGATTGGAGCAGGGAAGAATGGAGCGGGTCAGAGAGTGGGGTAGATTAGAGTGTGGGGTAGATTAGAGTGTGGGGTAGATTAGAGTGTGGGGTAGATTAGAGTGTGGGGTAGATTAGAGTGTGGGGTAGATTAGAGTGTGGGGTAGATTGGAGTGTGGGGTAGATTGGAGTGTGGGGTAGATTGGAGTGTGGGGTAGATTGGAGTGTGGGGTAGATTGGAGTGTGGGGTAGATTGGAGTGTGGGGTAGATTGGAGTGTGGGGAAGATTAGAGTGTGGGGAAGATTAGAGTGTGGGGAAGATTAGAGTGTGGGGAAGATTAGAGTGTGGGGAAGATTAGAGTAGACTGGAATGGGGTTGATGGAGTAAGGGACATTGGGGAAGAGAGGAACTGTGGAGATTAGAATGGGGTGGAATGGGGTGTAGTGGGGTAGAGTGGAGTAGATTGTGTTAGAGTGGAATGGGATAGATTGGTGGAATGGGATAGATTGGGGTAGGGTATACCGGGGTAGTAGTAGTGTGGAGTTGGGTAGACTGGGGTACACTAGTTGAGTTATGTAGATTGGAGTGCAGTAGTTTAGGGCAAACTGAATGTGGTAGATTGGGGTAAAGTGGGGTAGATTATGATAGACTGGGGTTGGGTACCTTGGGGTAAAGTGGAGTGAAGTGGGGTAGACTGGAGTGAAGTGGGGAATATTGGGGTAGAGTAGTCTGTGGTAGGATGGAGTAGAGTGCGGTAGATTTCAGTGGGGTTGAAAGGAGTGGGGAGGAGTGGAGAGGGGTAAAGTGGAGTGAAGTAGATTGGAGTGGAGTAAATTGGAGTGGGGGAGATTGGGGTAGTGTGGAGTGGGGTAGATTGGGGTACACTGCTGTTGAGCTTAGTAGTAGTCTGGAGAAAATTGAATGGGGTAGATTGGGGTAAAGTGGACAGGGGTAGAATAGGATAGACTGGGGTTGGGTAGATTGTAGTGGAGTGTGGTAGATTGGAGTGGGGTAGACTGGGGTTGGATAGATAGGAGTATATTAGAGTGGGGTAGATTGTAGTTGAGTGGAGGTAGACTGAAGTTAGGTAGATTCGGGCAGAGTGGGAATGGGGTAGAGTTGAGCAGGGCAGATTGGTGTAGAGTGGGGTAAATTGGGGTGTAGATTGGGGTAGAGTAGGGTACAGTACAACGGGGTAGTGTGGAGTGGGGTAGATTGGGGTATATGTAGTTGAGTTTAGTAGCCTGGAGTATGGTAGACAGGGGTAAATTGGAGTGTGGAACATTGGGGGTAAAGTGGAGTGGGTTAGAGGGGAATACACTATGGTAGACTGGGGGTTGGGTAGAATGGAGTGGGGCAGATTGGAGATGAGTGGGGTAGACTGAAAGGGGGTAGGTTAGGATAGATGGGACTGGAGTGGTGTAGATCGGAGTAGAGTGGGGTAGTTTGGGGTGGAGTGGGGTAGAATGGAGCAAGGTGGAGAGGGGCGCGGCAGATTGGAGTACATAGAAGGGGGATTGAGGTAGTGTGGAGTGGGGTATATTGGAAAGGGTTAGATTGGAATTGAGTGGGGTAGACTGTGGTAGATTGCGATGGAGTGGTGTAGAGTGGGGTAAATTGGCGCAGAGTTGGATAGAGCAGAGTGGAGTAGATTGGAGTAGAGTGGGGTGGGGCTGATTCGAGTAGAGTGGGATAGAGAAGATTGGGGTAGAACAGAGTGGGGTAGATAAGGGGTACACTGTACATTTTTTTATATTGGAGTGCGGTAGACTGGGGTAGATTTGGTAAAGTGGGACATATATCCGGGCTGCTTCCAACTAGTGCATGTTGTGGGTTACTTCTCGGTCTCCAAAACTAACCCTTTTGGGGAATATACCCTTTTAATTCGCTGTAGCTCTAAAGAGCATTACTATGGCTATAGTTCACCAGTGCAAGCCTATGGGCTTTCCTCACTGCCCCTGGATAGATTCAGTTCACAAGAACTTTGGAGCCTCACTTGGTACAATGGAATTTCTAAAATACAATAGGTGCTCCGACCTTGATTGAGAACATATTCTTGTTGAACCAAGTCTGATGAATGTCATTTGATCAGACCTTTTATTTCATGTAGCCGCTGTATGCAGTACTGCAACTGCTATTATTAATGTTGGGACTGGGAACAGGCATTTTGCTTTACTCAGTCCACCATGCAAACAACAGTGTTCTAGTTCTCTTTCAAAGTTTTATTTTTGAGCAAGCATGGCCAATTGCAAACATGTCAGCTCTTTCGGTGGAATAATGCACATCTTATAAATCCAGAAAAGATTCACGCTGCAAAAATAATGTTCAAAGCAACTTCAAATCCTCCCAATTATAGCAACACTATCAGAGAATGTGGTGCCAAAACAACGTGCCAGCTACACATTTTCTATTATCGTTGGTCTAATAAAAGAACTATATATATATATATATATATATATATATATATATATATATATAAAAAAAAAAAATCCGCGGCGTTAGGAATTTAGGCAGAAGAATTATTCCCTTCCAAGAGCTTCTCAAAAACACACTTTCTCGTATACGTATACGAGCGGGTTGGAAACAGACGATTTGCAGTCCTATGCTCACTTGAGGACCCTCCCCAGGCTGCAGGATGCATAAAATGATCAGTTCAAATGAATTCTTTAAAGTGTTTCTCAGTCGGGGCAACACTTGCCCATCATGAGCCAGTGAAGTAAGAGCTTGGCACAAGAGGCATTCATTTTCTATTCAATGTCCTTAATTCTGAAAACTCAACACTTTTGAAACACTTTACAAATCGACCAGTGGCCAGGCAGCCAGACAGACAGTTTCTCAAGGGAAATCATGTCCGGAGGTGAATGCACTAGATTTAGAGCCACAGAGATTCCTAAGCCTGTGACAAACCTTGGGAGAACCTCTTCAACACGGTCATCACTGAGACAGATACAGATTCAACAGCGCCCAAAGGCGTCTCTGTTAGCATGAATACAAGAGAAAAGGTGGCTGAGCAGATACCTATATACAAAATATGGTTTACCATATGTGATATACTGGTCTCAGAAATACCTCTAACCCCCGCCACCCCCTTATGAGATGCATTTGGAGAGTGCTTACAAGCTTAAGTATGTCATCAAAAATACAACAATTGCTTGAAAAAGTCCAAAGGCCTTTAAGATTGCAAAACTATGGAACAATTTTTGCACATTAAATGTGAAACATACTTGTTGGGCTGAGCATATGAGAGAATAAGCTGCAAAATATTTACTTACCAACTCCTCTGCCATTTTAATGTTTCAAATCATTGCTCTGTGTACACACACACGTGTGCAAACAAGCACATATATAAATATTTCAATGAGCTATTTTATTGAGTTAACGTTATGTTACACTCCAAAAGCTGTTAAGAGGGCCTGCATCTTTACATCTGTTTATTATTTGAGAAATGATTCTTCCTTGTTCATTGGTAAAAGCATAGCTGCCGGAATGTGGCCTGTGTCCACACCGCATAAATGAGTGGAACCTGACGAGACACCCCAACTTTTTAACACATACTGCTTGTAGCGACGGAGGGATTGGAAACCTTTGTAAGTAATGACTATATATGCCCTAGTGAGAATCAGTATAGTTCATGTTTAAAATGCACTGTGGGAAAAATTCACACATGGTGACTGCTGTGGACTGGTGAATAGAGGACTTAACCTCACAAAATTCAGTGGTTAAAGGGAGGTTTCATCAGAAACAAAGTACAGACAGGAGACGGCGTCAACCACTTACTGGATAATGTAAACTGGTAGTGGTGGTGGCGACAATGTTAAATGTAGGTAATTTCAAACAAGCGATAGAAGTGTGGGCTACACATTCAGAGGAGGGGGATATTGGTGGTGTGAGTAAGTCAGCTTTCAATATCATGGTTACATAGGATCAGCAGCAGTACAGATCAATATTGATTGAAGATGAAAATAAAAGATCAATGCACCGAAAGCAACCTAGATCCTTGCCTACAAGATCTAGCTTTGTCTCAAAGGCACTCTATGACAAGCAAATCAACAGAGAAGTATTCTGTAAAACATTCAATGTATTAAGTTAGGGAAGTAAGTAGTCGTGATAAATACCCATGGTATTTGCCATATATATTGCTGCCTTACTACTTACACATGCCAACAATTAAAATCTGGCCTATCTGGATCCAATGTTTAAGTTTCTCATGTAGAGCTAAACCTCAGGGGTAAAGAGGCCCTTTAGTCTCAAATCCTTATCAATTTATTTTATTTATTTAATTTCTTGTATAGCGCAAGAATTGACCCCGGTCGGGGTATCTCCGCACTTTGCTCGCTAAGATGGAAGGAAGGAGGACTTTGCAGATGAGCTATGGTCTTGTAAGCTAACCAAGGCCAGTTATTCCTCTAGGAACAGGTTGGTTTTAAGCGTTTTCCTGAAGGAAAGGTGGTTGGAAATTTGCCTAAGACTGAAGGGCAAGTTGTTCCACAGGGAAACGAAGTTAGAATGACAACCAACGTGGAGAGCACAAAATATTCCGCAAAGGAACCACTTACCTTCTCTCCTCGTTTTACAGTGTGGAGTTGAAGCTGGCTGATGGCCTTCTTGGTTTCCTTCCGGTTATTCTTTGGAAGAGGAAAAAAAAATAGGAGCGCCACCGTTAGAAGCTAATATTGCTTAAGAGTCTGAAGTACAATGCAAGTGATGGGACACCGTGATTAAAGCAGCTACTTAAATGACTTTGTGGGACTCTCCCTAAGTATGGGCGGACACGGACACACACAGCTTAGTGTTCGGCAATCACAGCTTTGGGTCATGGAAGCATAATTTCTTGGTTTCCCTTGTACCATATTATCCTTGCATCTCTTTATTTCCACTTAGTTTTCGACTCCTAGTCACTTTGCATGTTTTGAATTTAGCACCACTATGAAGCAACTATTTCACTGGAATTAACAAGAAAATTAGTTTTAGTTCAGAATTCAGAGTATGTTCCACATATATAGACCACTTCCGCTGTTGTCAGGCAGGTCACAATGAACATTAGTCTTAGCGAGCCTTGAGGACACTAGTGTCCAAACATTTAAGATGTTTAACTCTGGCATAGTACAAGCATTAATACGACAGGGTATCTTTATCACAATCCCTAAACAGATATTCCACAAGGCATTTCAGAATGTGGATTTAGCAAAGACGGAGAACAGCAAAAGATCAGAGCAGCGACATTGTATCTAATGAAACCGGAGAAAGAGTAGATTTACTACTGCCAGCATGGTGTGAAGATAATGGCCCTCAGAATACGAAGCAAACCAATTTACACCTACCATGATAAACAATATCAAACATTATTTCTCATTTGTTTTACCCACGAAACTAACTTCAAGCTCTCAAAACACAATTCAGACAAATAAACATAGTGTCTCTAAGTTTTGCACCTGCCGCAGGGGCGTAGCCACTATTTCTACCGCAGGTGCAGTGGCAGCGGAACCCAGTCCCTATGGGATCCACAGAACCCTATAATTACTGTGCTTAACTATCATAACCGCAATGGGGCCATATTCCTTGCTTGCTCCTGGGCCGAAGACATGCAAGCTATGCTTCTGATCTGGTGTGTGGCATGTAAGCACAAAGAGAGAAACATACAGACCAGTATCCGATTAAAATTTGAATTTTCTCTCCCTTTGCATAACACATCACTGGTGTGAAAACAGTGAAAACTAAGCTCTTTAGATCCTTTCAGTTTCCGGCAGAGAATTGTGGGAAGGGGTGGAAAGAATAGGGAAGGTGTGTGGATGGTGACTCTGGTGTATGGGTAGGTTTCAAGGTCTAATCAGAACTCACAAAAGAGCCTCAAAAGGATCCCTGCTATGCAAGAAACTAAAATCACACGAAACCATAAGAATCACTTAACACAGAAACAATTTATAGATGAAAAATTCAGGTTGCGGGACTGTGATTACTTAATCATCTTCAAAAATCCTTGAGCTGCTTCTGGTCCAGAGATTTTTTGGTCTTTTCCCCTCTCTATTTGCAACTTACAAAGGTACCAGACATGAATTTTAATGTTATCCAGGGACAACATTCTCTTTTTTAGCTGTAGCTAGTCTGCTCTTATCTTAGTTTTGTGGAGTCCAGCTTACAACGATGGTATTGGCTTTGACCAGATTGCTTCTTAAACCAACTCTGACTGGTCTGATGGTTTTTCATTCTTCAGTCGGTATGGGGGTAGCAATTCAACTTACCTAGGTCGTGAAGAATTCTTGCCTTTGGAAATGGGCGGAGCCCCAGTACTCTCAATTTGGTTGCCCCAGTAGCATCCCATAAGCATTTTACTTTTGGATTCAAGCTACAGTATGGTTAGGTCTCACACAATTATGATGTCTAGTCCTGGAACGCTGACCAGAGTCATAAGCACCAGGTGAGCCACAGATTCAGAAACCAGCACTTCAGAGCTATGTGAAAAAGTGGCCATGACAGTGCCTGCCAGCTCCATTATTTTCTTTGTAATCAACATCATACCGGAATTCAATTTCTCCCACTCCTCCTCTCTTCTTTCCAACAACATAACTCTTTGTATTTCCTCTCTTTACCAGATTTCTATATAGCATTATTTGCTTCCGTTGTTATTTTACTTCCCATTACAAGTTCTTCACCTACGCCCCCCCCCATATCTTTGTCCAACTCACTTAAGATCTCTTCTACTTCTCTTGGTTTTGTCCATTATCTACCCCTTGCTTCATCTCATCTGCTCTTCCTCGCCCTATAGTTACTCGTGCTGCTTGGCTCCACCCTCCTACCAGTCAAAAGGCTGCACCCTACCACCACTATCAGTCATAGAAGCAACCAGGGAAAGGAATTGGATAAGAGGGCATCACAGTACCCTGAAACAGCAACTTGTACATTTAGTCCATAAGCCTATGCAGTTGAAGCTTTCTTATGAGGTAAAAGATGTAACAGACATATTTAATGTACATCTCACAAATAATAAAGATTTACTGTTAAGTCTCATTTCACTTAAGTGTCTACACTTTCAGGATAATTTAACAACTTTGACTGGTAGAGACTTACTCTCCCCTGTGATGCTGCACTGGATGTAGAAAGTCCAAATTAAGGTATCTCTAGAGAAAAGTGTTATTTTAACTGCACAAAGGCAAACACTGACAATACTTGTTCCAGCTTTGTGAAATTAGTGCCCAAACCTCTAAAGTCGGTTGTCAAGTCAGAATGGAACGAAGACAGTTGGCCATACTTTTGACACAGAAATTTGCACTGGCTCTGGTGAAGATTATCTGCCAAGGTTGTTGGCTATTTCCAGTTCTAAAAAAACACTCACTTTGTCAAACACGAGTGAAAATAGGAAATATGGCAGAGACCACACTCTAAAGGGGACACCAACCTATTTTAGCTCCAGCAATGTACTTTAACATTTTAAGCCAGACGGGTGGCTCATAGGCAAACCACTTGTTTGGACTACACAAGACCCTTCTGAAAATCTACAGCGTGCATGGTGCCAGTGGTCATTTTAAACTTCACGCTGTGTTTTTCAACCTTCACATATCTCTTCACAGGAAATATCTAATCTTGGTGCAACACTGCATGGCAATATCACAAAGTGCTAACATTACTTGAATGCTCTTAAGCCTGCAGTGCTAAGATAAAAACGCCCGCAAAAGCAAGCCAGAATTACAACAAAATGACTCAAATGCACACCAATTTGCCCGTGCTTTGTCTCTCTTGGAGGTCCTAAAAAGCCAAATCTGAAATCTTTCCTTTTTGAAAATAAACTTTCACTGCTTCCAATTCCACAACACGCTAGCCACACCATAGCAGTACCATTTTCCGTGGGCTCACTGCACTCAAAGTCTGTAATTTGTACAGCACCTATACTGACATTTCAGGGCATTTCTAAACAGTTAAAATGACTCATCAAAAAGGGAGCAACGATTTAGATCTCATTTAAATTCTTCACAGTCATGAACAGCTCTTGATACATTTAAATATAGAGTTATTTCGGGGTGGACCCCCGGCACTGAAAAGTAATTATCATCCGTGGTTGATCCATATGTGAAGGGTATGAAATGATCATCTTGACTAGATGACGGATCATCTTGACTACAGGACGAGAGTTTACAGATTTTAAACAAAGTTAACTCTTAAATCCGAAATGGACCTGATTAAACAGTGTGTTTTTAATATTAGAAGGTATCCCAGTCCATGAGTCGTGTGATGATTGCAGATGAGGTTTAATAGGAAATTCCGGTCCTTCTGTCATGATTAAAATATAATCTCCTTATTATAAAGTTAGTGCAATGTCTTTCATAAACCTTGTCTTGAGAAGGTCATGTTCTGACAAAAAACGTGCTGGAAAACAGTGAACTCCAAAGAAACAAAAAGGTATATGAAAACATCTGTCACAAATGAATCTATGGATAGTTTTCAAAAGGAGTCAACTGGCAGGCCTATGCCCTGAAAATAAATAACACAGGCGCCATGTACTGACACACCCAAACTATATGTAAAATAATTTTAAAAAAATCAGCAAGACCACAAAATCCTTACTTGATTTCCATACTGTGCCCCAGTGTAGAGGAACCGCTGGATGTAGTAGAATATCAGCCAGGCCAAAGAGATTATCATCATTGTGATGAAGGCTATTGCAACAAAAACCACTGATTGACCGCTGATGTACTCTTGGACATGCCGTGTGCCAACGGTGATCATCATCTTCACCGGAATTCTACTTCGTACGGGTTCAAAAATCTCCATTCCTTTTGGATACCCTACCATGATCACCACTGTACTTCCAGTTCCTGCGAGAGGAAGAAAAGAAGAAAGAAGAATTAATGTATATAACAGTTCACAGCTCGGCCTTCATGATTTGTTTTTTCTTTCCGTTTTTAAAAAACAAAGCAGTACGACAGGCAATCAATCAGACTGGCAATACAAAGAAAAGTTATGTAGCCAATCTGAACTGTAGTTATTTTAGCTAACAGCCCAGAAGTGGTAATGTAAACAAGCACTGGCGTTGCCAATAGGTCTCGCAGTAGGAAAGTTGGAGCTATTGGTTTTGTAAATGACAAAGCCCTTTATGTTTTAAAATTGATAAAAAAATAAAAGGCATTGTTATTTGCAATTGTAATGGCTCCAACTTTCCTACTGCGATACCTATTGGCAACGTGAGTGGCGTTGCCTGTGCGAGTGGCGTTGCCTGTGCGAGTGGCGTTGCCTGTACGAGTGGCGTTGCATGTACGAGTGGCGTTGCATGTACGAGTGGCGTTGCCTGTACGAGTGGCGTTGCCTGTACGAGTGGCGTTGCCTGTACGAGTGGCGTTGCCTGTACGAGTGGCGTTGCATGTACGAGTGGCGTTGCATGTACGAGTGGCGTTGCATGTACGAGTGGCGTTGCATGTACGAGTGGCGTTGCATGTACGAGTGGCGTTGCATGTACGAGTGGCGTTGCATGTACGAGTGGCGTTGCATGTACGAGTGGCGTTGCATGTACGAGTGGCGTTGCATGTACGAGTGGCGTTGCATGTACGAGTGGCGTTGCATGTACGAGTGGCGTTGCATGTACGAGTGGCGTTGCATGTACGAGTGGCGTTGCATGTACGAGTGGCGTTGCATGTACGAGTGGCGTTGCATGTACGAGTGGCGTTGCATGTACGAGTGGCGTTGCATGTACGAGTGGCGTTGCATGTACGAGTGGCGTTGCATGTACGAGTGGCGTTGCATGTACGAGTGGCGTTGCATGTACGAGTGGCGTTGCATGTACGAGTGGCGTTGCATGTACGAGTGGCGTTGCATGTACGAGTGGCGTTGCATGTACGAGTGGCGTTGCATGTACGAGTGGCGTTGCATGTACGAGTGGCGTTGCATGTACGAGTGGCGTTGCATGTACGAGTGGCGTTGCATGTACGAGTGGCGTTGCATGTACGAGTGGCGTTGCATGTACGAGTGGCGTTGCATGTACGAGTGGCGTTGCATGTACGAGTGGCGTTGCATGTACGAGTGGCGTTGCATGTACGAGTGGCGTTGCATGTACGAGTGGCGTTGCATGTACGAGTGGCGTTGCATGTACGAGTGGCGTTGCATGTACGAGTGGCGTTGCATGTACGAGTGGCGTTGCATGTACGAGTGGCGTTGCATGTACGAGTGGCGTTGCATGTACGAGTGGCGTTGCATGTACGAGTGGCGTTGCATGTACGAGTGGCGTTGCATGTACGAGTGGCGTTGCATGTACGAGTGGCGTTGCATGTACGAGTGGCGTTGCATGTACGAGTGGCGTTGCATGTACGAGTGGCGTTGCATGTACGAGTGGCGTTGCATGTACGAGTGGCGTTGCATGTACGAGTGGCGTTGCATGTACGAGTGGCGTTGCATGTACGAGTGGCGTTGCATGTACGAGTGGCGTTGCATGTACGAGTGGCGTTGCATGTACGAGTGGCGTTGCATGTACGAGTGGCGTTGCATGTACGAGTGGCGTTGCATGTACGAGTGGCGTTGCATGTACGAGTGGCGTTGCATGTACGAGTGGCGTTGCATGTACGAGTGGCGTTGCATGTACGAGTGGCGTTGCATGTACGAGTGGCGTTGCATGTACGAGTGGCGTTGCATGTACGAGTGGCGTTGCATGTACGAGTGGCGTTGCATGTACGAGTGGCGTTGCATGTACGAGTGGCGTTGCATGTACGAGTGGCGTTGCATGTACGAGTGGCGTTGCATGTACGAGTGGCGTTGCATGTACGAGTGGCGTTGCATGTACGAGTGGCGTTGCATGTACGAGTGGCGTTGCATGTACGAGTGGCGTTGCATGTACGAGTGGCGTTGCATGTACGAGTGGCGTTGCATGTACGAGTGGCGTTGCATGTACGAGTGGCGTTGCATGTACGAGTGGCGTTGCATGTACGAGTGGCGTTGCATGTACGAGTGGCGTTGCATGTACGAGTGGCGTTGCATGTACGAGTGGCGTTGCATGTACGAGTGGCGTTGCATGTACGAGTGGCGTTGCATGTACGAGTGGCGTTGCATGTACGAGTGGCGTTGCATGTACGAGTGGCGTTGCATGTACGAGTGGCGTTGCATGTACGAGTGGCGTTGCATGTACGAGTGGCGTTGCATGTACGAGTGGCGTTGCATGTACGAGTGGCGTTGCATGTACGAGTGGCGTTACATGTACGAGTGGCGTTACATGTACGAGTGGCGTTACATGTACGAGTGGCGTTACATGTACGAGTGGCGTTACATGTACGAGTGGCGTTACATGTACGAGTGGCGTTACATGTACGAGTGGCGTTACATGTACGAGTGGCGTTGCATGTACGAGTGGCGTTGCATGTACGAGTGGCGTTGCATGTACGAGTGGCGTTGCATGTACGAGTGGCGTTGCATGTACGAGTGGCGTTGCATGTACGAGTGGCGTTGCATGTACGAGTGGCGTTGCATGTACGAGTGGCGTTGCATGTACGAGTGGCGTTGCATGTACGAGTGGCGTTGAGTTGTTGAGTGGCGTTGAGTTGTTGAGTGGCGTTGTGTTGTTGAGTGGCGTTGTGTTGTTGAGTGGCGTTGTGTTGTTGAGTGGCGTTGTGTTGTTGAGTGGCGTTGTGTTGTTGAGTGGCGTTGTGTGTTTGATTGGCGTTGCATTGGTGAGTGGCGTTGCATGATGTGTGATTAGGCGTAAGCACTCTCTGCAACCTGAGGCGACCCCGTGATTAGAAAACAAGGGAATACAAAAGAACATATAGCAATATCAACCTTTCACAAACTATCACAAAGCTCAAATGCATTAAGGGTCTATTGCTAGCCAACTTGCTGGTACATACAAAGTTGGCAAAAATTTCATAAGAGGTGCGGCGACTAGAATCTCTTGATTCACTAAAACAACATGGCGTTGACATATTATATATAAGTAGTAGTTCTCCTAAAGCCAACTTGTTGCTACAGGTCTGGCAATTTTTTGTGACACGTTTAAACCAAGCGACACAAAAAATCCACTTTGAAAACAGTTTCGTATGTAAACATCGGACAAAAATATGCATTTGTTTAGCTTATGCGTTTAAAATACTATTTGCCTTCTTATTATCTCGAAGTTAACATTGGCCCTGAAGGTAGGCTGAAAGCTAGTTAGTTTATTCTTGACCTTTAAAAGTTGTGAGGCGAGTTCTTTGGCTTTGTAATGCGAACCCGGTTTAAATTTTTAACGGCAAGGGGTGCAACACAAGAATGTTCTGGACCCACACCGGCCTTTGTCATCGCGGAAATGGCGACAAACAAGGGCAGGATGGGTGCTTGATAGCAGCAGAATGGCTGCAAAGGGCACCTCATTATCCGATGCTCAGTTTAACCGGCTGGCGCCAAGCCTGCCTCACATGCCGGTGATATGCTAGGACTGTTGTAAGGAGGAGTGCTGCTACGGCCTGGGGGAAGCTGGCTGGAGAGGGGGAGGAGGAATGGTGACAAAGCCAGTAGGCATGCATGGCTGGTCGGGGTAAACACTTAAGGGGGGGGTTGCGGGAGTGAGCGTGGAGGAATGGTGACAAAGCCAGTAGGCATGCACGGCCGGTCGGGGTGAACGCGCAAGGGAGGGGTGGGAGTGAGCATAGAGGAATGGTGACAAAGTCAATAGGCATGCACGGCCGGTCGGGGTGAACGCACAAGGGGGGGGGGGGGGGGTGGTAGCGTGGAGGAATGGTGACACGGTCGGGGTGAATACGCAAAGGGGGGGGGGGTGAGCGTGGAGGAATGGTGACAAAGCCAGTAGGCATGCACGGCCGGTCGGGGTAAACGCGCGAGGGGGGGTTGCGGGAGTGAGCGTGGAGGAATGGTGACAAAGCCAGTAGGCATGCACAGCCGGTCGGGGTGAATACGCAAAGGGGGGCTGGGAGTGAGCGTGGAGGAATGGTGAACTCGCTATACGAGTGTGTTCATGTCTTGCAAACAATTAGTATGGCATAGAGCCCAAGTGGCTTAAAATATCTAGTGATGGGAGCGGGCAATGAATCTGATGACCAGGACTTTAGATAAAGTGTTGAAGTGGAAACATTTTGCTCGTAAAAGTAAGATTAGAGTGCTAAATTGAGCTTTTGGTTCTAAAATTCGATTTCAGTTTGCCGTTTTCGAAGCTCCTGACGCCCAGGCATATTTGTTTACCTTAAGTGTCTAAGTAAATATATAATTAAAATAAATGAGTACATGGTTTGATAATCCGTACTGCAATCTGAAGTGACTCCACTTAGACTGAAGAAATCATGCAGCCAGCGGCTGAACGCCATAAAAAGTTTCGCAGCTGGGATCCAAGGCGCAGTGGGGGTCGGTTGGTGAGTGTGGAGGCGTAGGTAGAAAGAACAACAACAATATACTTTAACTATTTCGTTGGCTCTAAACGCCCCTTAAAAAAAGCGTCAGAATACGTGCATGGTTATTACGATCTGAGCTATTTTGCCTCTATATTCCAATGTGATTGTCATATCGAAAATAGTATAGCTCAGCTGCTCGTGAAAACTTAAAGCTCATTTTGAAATGGGTTCTCACGAGCTGCAGTAAAAATATATGATGTCATTTGTTTTTAATTGGGTATTTTTAACGTGTTTCTATAAGGAGCCCTCGGTGGAAAAAAAGTGGTGAAGTCCGTTTTCTATGTTTACAGATGAGCGCTCCGTAATGTTGTGTGCAGCTGTCCCGGCATCCCCTTTGACTGGTGATGGCTGAATCATAGAGTGATGTTAGAGCGGAAATCCGGGTCCCCTGAATCAGAGTTGTTTTAGGATCCACAGTGTTCCGGTCAGACCTCGGCTCTCTCTCTTGAACATGGCGGCAGTGAAACAGCATCAATCGCTGCTTGAAGAACCTCCGCACCTCAATGGAGAGTTGGAAGTAGAGGACAAGGATGAGGCAGATACGTCAGAAGAGCCTGGCAAGAGGAAGAAGAGCAAGGCTCCTGGGGGTCAGAAGTAAAATAAGTGGAGGTGGAGGAGAGCAGCATGGATAGGCGGGGTGTTGTAGGAGGAGTGAGATCATGGCTGAATGAAAGAAGAGGAATAAAATAACCAGACGGCAAGGCTGTGATTGCGTGGAGAGAGGGGAGGTGCTGGTGTGGGAGGGGGGAGGAGTGCTGCTAGGGAAAGGCTGTGATTGCGTGGAGAGAGAGGGGAGGTGCTGGTGTGGGAGGGGGTAGGTGCTGGTGTGGGAGGAGTGCTGCTAGGGAAAGGCTGTGATTGCGTGGAGAGAGAGGGGAGGTGCTGGTGTGGGAGGGGGGAGGTGCTGGTGTGGGAAAGGGCAAGGCTGTGCTTGCGGGGAGAGAGAGGGGAGGTTCTGGTGTGGGAGGGGGGAGTTGCTGGTGTGGGAGGAGTGCTGCTAGGGGAGTGAATGCTCGTGCATGTTTGATCACGTGATTCACGTGAACTGCAAGAAAACCGCGGCTGAAAGCCCTTTGGTTTGAAGAGAAAATAGCCGACTTGAATTCTCCCCATTTCCCATTCCTGCGGAATGGTAAAGGCGAGACCTAAAAATCACAACATAAGGTAGTGAGGCATCTGCATCACACTCATCTCACCAATGGAACACCCCTCAATCTTTGTAAACCCTCAAGCATCATCTGAGCACCTCACCTCTAGTTAACAATACTTCAGTTGATATGCAATAAAGAGAGTTAGTTTGTAGAGCTGGAAGGTCTACATTTGAGGTACTGGAGCTGCCAATAGAATAAACCTACTTCAATAACCGGGCTATTCCTTGATTTTAATGTAAAGGGATAAAAGGAACAAAATTAATCACAAGTGCTGGGAGATGAGGCACAGGAGCAACCCCTATTGACCTGGTTATTTTGGAAGCAGCCACTAGATTCAATAGTCTTGAAATCCTTTTTGGCTATGATAACAAGCTTTTACAATGCAACGGTCTCGCCTTTGCAAAAGTTAGAGCTATTGGCATTGTAAATGACAAGATTTATTTATGTGTTGGTTTTAAAAACATAAATAAATGGCATTGTTATTTACAATGCCAATAGCTTAATCTCTCGCAAATGCGAGACCTATTGCATTTGCACCCACACACACAGCCACACACAGAGCCCCCCCACACACACAGAGCCCCCCACACACACACACACACACGCACAGAGCCCCACGCACTCGCACAGAGCCCCCCACACACACGCACAGAGCCCCACGCACTCGCACAGAGCCCCACGCACTCGCACAGAGCCCCACGCACTCGCACAGAGCCCCACGCACTCGCACAGAGCCCCACGCACTCGCACAGAGCCCCACGCACTCACACAGAGCCCCACGCACTCACACAGAGCCCCACGCACTCACACAGAGCCCCACGCACTCACACAGAGCCCCACGCACTCACACAGAGCCCCACGCACTCACACAGAGCCCCACGCACTCACACAGAGCCCCACGCACTCACACAGAGCCCCACGCACTCACAGAGCCCCACGCACTCTCACACAGAGCCCCACGCACTCTCACACAGAGCCCCACGCACTCTCACACAGAGCCCCACGCACTCTCACACAGAGCCCCACGCACTCTCACACAGAGCCCCACGCACTCACACAGTGCCTCACGCACTCTCACACAGAGCCCCACGCACTCACACAGAGCCCCACGCACTCACACAGAGCCCCACGCACTCACACAGAGCCCCACGCACTCACACAGAGCCCCACGCACTCACACAGAGCCCCACACACTCACACAGAGCCACACGCACATTCTGACTACCTATATTGTTTGTGACTACTATTTTAATGTATTGAACACCTATAGAAATCCAAGTAACTAAACTAAAAATGCTGGGACTGAAAATTGCATTGGGTGGCCATTTTAAATGTACTATGTTAATGAGGACACATTACTCTTGAAATGTTGATCTTTCAGCAACACGAGACTCCAGTTTGAGCAAAATAAGATATTGGGCGTTGCGTTGGGCAATGTCTGCCAATGTACATACATCTAAGCAGCAAGAAAACTAATACCACTCTATTGCACAGTGGAAGAGTCCTTTCAGGTCGCATAACTGCGCTTTGAGATAAAATAGCTCTCTTGGAAGACATGCATACCACTTCGACACAGTTTATAATCTGGTTCAATACTAGCATGCACTGACCGAATGTCATTTGATACTACTGGTGAAGCTGCTGCTGCCGCTGCTCGCGCTGCTAATATTTTAAAACTGCACAAACTGTTAATCTGCTTATTATGAGCCGCTCTTAACAATTGCCAATTTTACACAACCCCGAGGACGACAGCGAGTTAGGCTGCTCCTCTCATTTTAGCTGATCGCGCTGCTAGTATTTTAAAAACTGCACAAACTGGTAAATCTGCATTCTATGAGCCGTTTTAATAATTGTCTATTTTGCACAACCCCAAGGACGACAGGGAGTTAGGCTGCTCCTCTCATTTTAGTAGTTTGGCCGCCGAATCCCGGGCTCCGTTCCGCCACGGCCGAGTGGCGATTGTGTGGAGAGCTAATGGGGAGGTAGGCGGACCAATCAGTGGACATCCCCTGCAAGCCGGAGGGCGGAGCCAGGAGCCCGCGCTTGCCGCTACCCCACTACTTTACTCAATGTGTTGGCCGAGGCGCAGCGGGCGCGCCAAAAGCGCGCCTAAGGCAAGCCAGTCTGCGCCCGTCCGCGACCAGGGGCGATACAAGTTAATTTTGGTGCCAAACTGCTCACCAAACTCCTACCACTTTGCCTAAAATATAAAAACTACCTAGTAATCGGAGACTTTAACACTCACTATGAGAAAAAGTACACTCCAGTGGTCTCCCAACTGGAGAGCGACATGGAGATCCTCAATCTCAAACAATGGATAGAGGGCCCTACCCACACAGCGGGCCACACACTAGATCTACTCTTCACTAACATTGAAGCCACAGAAATTTGTGAGGTCTTGCCATTACTCTGGTCAGACCACTCCCTCATAGTCTTTACACTGAACTTACCCATTAAATCATTGAAACCCAGAGCAACCCACCAGATTTCCAATCTAGCCTGGAGGTTAGTTAATGAATCAAATTTCGATACTCATTTCCGGGATGTCAACAAAGTTTTCAGACGATACCACAGTATGCTCAGATGCAACCACCTTAGATTCTGGGATTTACCATACACCAAACAAGCTGGCCCCCATGCGGAAACCCAGGAAACGATCCCATATGGAAAAATGGTACACCCCACAATTAAAAAGCCTCAAGAGGGAGTGCCAGAAACTAGAACACCTATGGAGGCAGTCTAAGGACGTCGCAATCAAACTAAGCTATATGCTTAAGCGGAAGTCTTAAAATCTTACTATTAAAAATACCAAAAAAAATTACTTCTCCCAGCGCATTCATGAAAATTGCAACTCAGCCAAAGAGCTCTTTAGAATAGTTAAGGAGCTTAACAAACCGTCTATCACTCAAACCCTAACCCCCTCGGTTGAGGCTTGCGAACGAATCAGTGCCTTCTTCATTGAGAAGATCAGGAAAATCTACTCCACCTTCAGTTCCCAAAGCCCCCCTAGTACAACGGACGTAGTAAAGACCTCTAACACAGCCAACATAGTAAAGACCACGGGAGTCTCCCCCGATCTGGAAGTCACACCTACCTTAGCCAGCTTTGAGCCTCTCACAGTGGATGAGGTTCTGTTAGCTATGAGCACAGTAACATCTAGTTCCCCACTGGATCCTTGTCCCCATTTTGTTTTCTCAAAAATTGCCCCCACGCTTTGTCCCCTGATTACCCAGCTCTTTAACAAATCTCTCAGAACCGCCACCTTCCCGGGCTCATGGAAGCATGCCTCAGTGATCCCCCTTTTGAAAAAAGCGGGGACAGAAATTCTCAACCCCGAAAACTATCGCCCATTTCCCAGCTCCCCTACCTTTCTAAAGTCCTGGAGAAATTGGTGAATAGCCAGTTGACCAGCTATCTGGAAACGAACCATCTCCTGGACCTCTCCCAGACTGGTTTCAGAGCCAATAACAGCACGGAGGCAACGCTGCTGGCAGTGACGGACAGTGTCAGATCAGCCACCGACCAAGGCGGGGCGGTGGCTCTGATACTGCTTGACCTGTCGGCAGCGTTCGACACGGTCTCCCACAATTGTCTGCTGAACATCCTCCATGGAAAAGGAGTTCACTCTACTGCCCTAAGCTGGCTGCAATCATTTCTGAGTAACCGTACCCAAGCAGTCCATATGGAACAATTCCATTCCAAACCCAGCCCCATCAGTTGTGGGGTCCCTCAAGGGGCCTCATTAAGCCCCACCCTTTTTAATGTCTATATGTCATCTTTAGCTGATATTGGCAGGAAGTGGGGCATTGGCATCTGCTCCTATGCGGATGATACGCAACTGATGGTGGCCTTGGACGAAAAACCAGACATGAAATCTAAACTGCATAACTGTCTTTCTGAAATGGCACAGTGGATGCACACACATTGCCTGAAGCTGAATGCCGGCAAATCCGAAATCCTTCTGTTTGGTGGCGTCAAACGTGTGTGGGACGCTACTTGGTGAACACCCACTTTAGGTACGGCCCCCACCCCGAAACAACATGCCAAAAACCTGGGCGTCATTATGGATGACGCCCTGTCCATGAAGGATCATGTGCGATCCCTCTGTGGTAAAGGCTTTGCCATCCTGAAGCTACTTGCCAGACTATTCCCATGGATACCACTGGACTGCAGACGGTCCGTTACACAAGCCTTGCTGGTCAGTCTTTTGGACTACGGCAACGCCTTATTTGTAGGTATGAACGAGCATTTATTCACACGCCTACAAGTACTGCAGAATGCTGCGGCTAAACTTATCTGCAATAAAGGAAAGCTTGAGTCCGCCTCGGGGTGCCTGAAGAAACTGCACGGGCTGCCGATGCGCCAAAGGGCAGTCTTCAAACTGCTTGGTCATGCTCATAGAGCTCACCATAAGACATGCCCTTCTATACTCCAGGAGAAGATTGAATTTTACGTCCCCACAAGAAATCTACGATCACTCCAATCAGCCCTCGCTAGAACAAAACGGATATACAAAGTAAGGACAGGTGGTCGCTCATTCTCCTATCTAGCAGCAAAAAAATTGAATGAGCTTCCTCAAGATCTAAGACACACCGCCAACTATCTCCAGTTCCGGAAGAAACTAAAAACTTACCTTTTTCCCCAAACCCTAATGCCTCGTCTCAGTGTTAGTTCTGCAGAGTCATCAGCTCTGTTATAAGCCCCTTGATATCTCTCGGGATGAGTGTTGCGCTCTACAAATACCGCAAATAAAATAAATTTGAGGCTGGCTTGATACCAGTTATCTCATTAGTCAAATTCTAAACAGAGCTACAAATTCATCTTAAGGAACAGGGGAGGCTATAATTTACGTGGACATTTACTTCCGCACATAGACCTTTCCAGGGCGGGCATTTTAGTTTGAAAAAAGGGACAATGCCTAATAATAATGCTGGGGCACAAATAGCATGACAATCAAGTTCTGCACACCAGCTCGGTTAATTAGGGTTTCCAAGGCTGAAGTGTGAGCGAGAATTGGAAGGAGAGCAAACATTTAAATGAAAACTCAATTTTCAAAAGGATGGTGAAAAAGCCCCTTTACTGCCAATGTGATTGGCTGCAGCAGACCCCCGTAGGGTGGAGAGTACCGGGCAGCTTAAGCACGAAACGAGTAGTAAATCGGGGCAGTTCTATACTGAGAGAAGATTGAAAACTGATCAGGGGAGGGGGGACGAGGACATCACCACAGAACAGTGGAACTTCTCCCCTGTAGATTAACCACTCAACTTTTTCGTAGCATGGCTGAAAGCCGATGCAAGTTTGCGATAGAGCGCCACAACAACATCCAGGTCCGCGCTACATAAGGCCGCGGGAGCCCTAGTACACACCATGCACCCTACACGGCGGTACAAGATGAGGCCTAATCCAGAGCAGGACCGACCGTATTCCAGAGCAGCAGGAGGGATGGTGGGGCGGAGGTGACACGCTCATGACGCAAGTACAGACTGGGTGGCTCCCGACGGCGAATTACGCCATGAAACCGGTGAAATCCACATTCCGGCCGCAGTGATTCTGCGTTGGAGAAAGTATATTCACACCGCACAAATCCAGTAGCTGCGAGTGACTAAATCTTCCGGGGGCGGAGGGCGAACCCTTTTTCCCAGGAAAAGATCAGCATCTGTGTGCCCTTCTCTCTATAGTACACCAGCCGCCCGGCACATCATGGACTAGCAGCACAAGAAAACTGTTCCAGGGGCGCGCTCCAGCTGCCCGGGACATTATAGTCAGTGAATTTTTGCCAGCGTTGTAACAGCCAATAGAAAGCCACGGTACAGTCTCCGAGGCCTTGGCCCCGTTAGAAAGGCAATTTTAGAGCCAGACTTACGTGTGTGGTAAAAGGTTTATCATCATCTTTATGGGGTGAAACAGATGGCCCGATAAAGAAGATAAGAAAGCTTTTACCATAAACGTAAGTCAAGCAAGCCAGTCTGAAAAGGACGGGGCTTACAGAGAAAGGAGAACGTCACTAGGACCTCTTCTCCAACGGCTGGCCACCGTTTAGCATGAACTGTGACGCCAGCCAATGGAAAAGAGGGGCGGGGCTTAACCTCGCTAGTGAAAAATAACCTACCTCATTAAATCTCGCCAGCTCGACTGCGCATGTGCGCAGTCTTTTGCAGGCCGAGACGTAAAAACCGAATGAGCAGTTAAACACTGCTGTTTGCAATCTTTTAAGCTTAGGACACATCATTCCCTATGTAGACTCCTGATGTTAGCTTTAAATGCAGGAACAGCTGCATGGGTTTTCTTTCCAACTAACACAAAACAGACTCCCTTAGCTGCTTCAGCAAAAAATGTGAGGCATGTCTTTAGGCAAAGATCCTTGTGTAGTGAACTACAGGAGTAGTAGCAGTTATAGTGTTAACATGGAATCAAGTCTAATCATTACAAAAAACATTTGGTGTAGTACATGTTGCTGCTCATCAGATCTTGTTTATAGCTCTATGTCCCAGAAAAAGCCATGTACAATGCTTTATCTGTGGAGGAACGGAATGATCACTGGTTGTAAGAATTCCGATATCAAAAGCTGTGTGCAAAATTGTCACTGCAAGAAGACCACCTTCGCGGTCGGTACCAAAATGGACCCCCCCCCCCCGGATTACTAACGTTTACTTTCTTAGTAAATCACTCATGGCTCAATTGTTTCTATGTTCTACTGAGAGAGATGATTTGGACATTGGCAGATTACACAGCAATCTAAGGATAATATTCTGTAAACATTATATGTTATGGTGGAACAAAGTTTGTGTTGTGTTCTGTTGAAGAGGGGCCACACTGCATTCACTTCCTCTGTTGCTTCTTGAGTCAAGCAGTTTTGGGTTGGACAGGTGAGCTTTTAGTTTTGCCCTGAATTCCAGGATGTTGGGGCCGCTACCAATGTTGGTGGAGAGGTTACTCCATGACCATGACCCATCCACTCTTGATTTGATTTACATTTGGCTCTGGGAATAAACATTTGGCACAACAGTAGGCTGTCAAATTGACAGTGGGTGTTTTTTCCATGCAGGTATGTATGACAATGCTGTGCATTCCAAGCTTTTGTAAGTAATGGAAAGTATTTTGAATTCAAATCAAGGCCTCTATGAGCGTTCAGCAGGTTGATCCAAGTTATGAGGAAGTGGAATGTTTTTTTCTGGATCCAGAAAGTGAGGCGTACTGCTGCATTTTAAGCTTTTTTGTTATCTTCGTGTTGAACGTAGCTAGACCGCGCTAAATGGCAATGCCATAGTGTAGGTAGGATTTAAATAGAGGGAGTTGGTGCTTGTTTAGAGGACGAGCAGAGTTCTTTTAAGGCGTTTTAGTTGGTGCAAGGTTGACTTGATTGTTTCCAGTTTGTGTATTACGGGTCAATCAGTAGGTCATACTACCACTAAAAACATGGCTTTCGAATTTAATGGTAACTGCAATATCAAACAAAACAAGGGTGCGTCTGAAGCGCTGAGCTGTTTGAGGAGGAGACCTAGGGCTCGTAGCTCAGTTGTTATTTTATTGTGCTTTAAACCACACAGGTTTTGATAGACCTAAAGATTTTTGGGACCTAATATTATTTTATTTTTGGGGAGTTTTATACAGCAAAATCACATCCTTAGCCTCAGTTCAGCAGTTTGTGATTACGAGAAAATCACTTTATCAGCCCGTGTCTAAACACAAACTGTTTTTCTGATTTAACAAAACTTTAAAAAAAAAAAGCTTTATATAGTCCTAACACCACCCGAAAGTATTGGAGCGTTTTACATAAGCACCAGTTGCGTTACAGACGGACACATTTATTTTTTGTTAGGCACAGGGAGATTACGCGATTTGCCCAGAATGTTGAGTGTCCCTGCCGTGACTGGAACCCGGTTCCCCAGCTCAGACGTCAACCACTCGAGCCGTTAGGCCACATTGAACTAGTCTTCACAAAACCACAATAGGCATATTCAGTAATGTAAAAATAGGTTATTATACTGTTTGTGCCAAGTGACTGGCTGTGATAGGCATGCAGCCCCTAAGCAATCATAAAATAAATAACTGTAGTTTATAAGCAGCTTCAAGGTATAATATTTAAATACACAGTATCTTGGTCTAATTTCTATAAAAGGAAGTGGATCGGGATGGCTTTTTTATGAATAGTTCTAAATTGAGCTCCACACTAACTGCTTTCAATCAAGTGTACTTGGATAAAAACAAAATCACAAAACAAAATAATGTACTGCTTAACATATAGTAAGCAAAACATTGCTTAATCTATAACTATCGGTTTGTAGCTCTGTATAGTCACATGCTTTGCACTCTCCTACCATCAAGTTTTGGGCATGGATGTTTACAAGTAGTTTTCCTTCAAATAAGTATTTGATCCCGAGAGGCCTTGCGATTCCTCCCGGAGGCCCGCAATGCACCAGGACAAAGACTCCACCTCAGGTCAGCTTGCAACCAGGGGTATGCGAGGGTGCATGTGAATCTATGGCACCGCAAGCACCAATCACTAGTTACAGTGAAACATTTTCCATTTGTAGCATGTGCTGCTGTGGATTACATGCCTTGTATACACTACAAAGCAGTGCAAATCCCTCCCCAACCACCATTTCCCTACCCCCGAAGTAGTGACTAGCAAGTGGCTGAGGCAGATATGTGATATAAATTTGAGTGTAGTTTGGCCAACTTGAGCCTCTTGCCAGGCTTGGACGTCCACATAGTAATGTCTAGTGAAGGTGTGTGGTCTGCTAATGGTTTGTTACCTAAAAAGTACATTGTAGATTCTTTCTTCCTCATACCATATAGAATTTGTTTTGCCTTTGCAAAAGATACTTGAATGACCTACCGACCTTCTAAAACCAACTTAGAAATGGGCATTTCAAAGTGAGGCTTTACAAATTCAACAAAGAGTGGCTCTGTTTTACGAATGTTTTTTTCTGTCAGCTTAACACTTTAATCCTCTCTTAACATCTATTTGGTGTAATCCCTTTTCCACAGTTCTCTCAAAGCGTCGTAAGAAAACTGGCAACTCAATAGTTTGGTTCACATGAAAAGGGGAAACGACTTCGGAAAGAACAAAGGGATTTATTTTCAAGATAACTATCCCTGCAAACTTGAATGAATGTTTATTCTACTGTCAATACTCATAAGTAATTAACTCTTCTTAAAGAAGTTAATGGTACAAGAAATGCTACTTTTGACTAACTGCATTGCATAGCACAAAAGTGTAGTGGGTCAAAATGAGTCCCAATGTACCTGCAGAGCACAACGGTGAGGTCCCATGGTGTCATTTGGGGGTGAGACCTTAACAAGGAACACCTATAAGCTGGAATCATCTTGAAGACCTGTACTGTAGCCTCCCCATCATGTGATGACAGTGGGTCATAGTAAGGATCCAGAGTATTATCTTGGCTGTCATCATCTGAGTCGAAAGGTGCATGAGATAAATCTTGTGGGGATGGTGACCTGTGTGGGGAGGGTGTACGTTGTTACGATGCGTGGTATTACCACGCGTACAGTTACAACGCGTATTTTACAACGCAAGTCGTTACCACGACTTGCGCTGTAGGGGTGCAGACTTAGTAATAGTTTAATTTACTATTCCAACACCAGCCTAAGTACAGTAGGGAAGGTGTTGGAATAGTAAATCTACTATTCCTTGTCCTTTAGCGCCCTCCAGCGCAAGTCGTGGTTACGACTTGAGTTCTAAAATACGCGTTTTAACGGTACTGCGGGGTAACATCCGCGTCGTAAAGGATGTTTCCCGTGTGGGGACTGCAGTGGAGGTGTAGTTGGGCTTGATGCTGGTGGCCTGGGGTATTGTGACTGAGACATAGGGCCGGAGTGCTCTTGCTTCTTTTCTTGGGAATTGGATATTCTGCTTATTCCTCAGATATTTCCTCTTCAAGTGTCAGCCTTTTTTTGTGGGCTGTGAGATTAGGCCTCTGTGCTGGTAGAGGACGGGCCAGTATTTTCCATGATTTTTGATTCATATAGTGTTTCCTCTGTTTAAAATCATCTTAGAGCTCAATTGGTTGTAGTCATGCCTCGGATGTAGGAGTCTGTGTCAATCATTTTTGGCATGGATTTCAGCACCTCTGTGCTTTGCTGGTATGGAGTCTGATTGAGGTACGAAGTTTCTTCAGAGGAGAGGGGGGATTTAGTGCAGAGCAGGCTTGGTGACCATGGCAAAGCACAGTCTCAAAATCCTTTATTGGGCGGCCTGGATTTCGATGCTCGACTATATCAAGAGTGGTGCTCAGTCTCCGATGACATTTCTTTTTAGGTCAAGCCCCGGATGGTTGATCCTTGTACGCAGGAGAAGTCTTTGCCTTTGGTTCACTCTCTATCCCATAATGTCCTTCCCAAACATCAGTGCCCTACTAAGAATGCATCGAGGACTACCCTCCGTCTGTCCTGGAGGAATGCTAAAAAGACTCGCCTCCAATGAGTAATGTCCCTTGATATGCTCGGGCTCTAACAACAACATTGATTCAGATGGGTCTTGTCACTCTATCCTATTATGAGCCCTGAAAAGCTGCCTGGTGTATCGAATTGCCTTTTTGTTCTTGAAGGCCTTACAGGTCAAGTAACTCAGTTCCTCATGGTCTTAGGTTAAACAGAGTTTGCAAGATGGTCTAAGCATTGCTACATACAGTAGTATTTGGAGAAGAATTGGGAGGGCATACTCTCCATCAACCAATCCCCCCCGCTTTTCAAGAGGCACTCTTATACGACCTATCATTTGTCAAAAGTCCTCCTGTCCAGGTCAAATTTAAAGCGATGACCGTGAACAGGAGTACTTTGATGCCCTCTGTTGGAAATCAAGTGTTTGGAATCGAACAGTTCTTGGTTGCAGCTCAAAGACCCCAGAACTCTCGATTAACGTCCAAACCAAAATGGTACATTGAGGATTTTAGGGAGTAGTCACAGGGCATCTCAAGATCAAAGATTTCTTCAAAGAGAAGCAACTTGAACACATCAATGCCCAACATTAGATGGCAAATTGTAAACAAGGCTATTTGAGAAAGTTGTACGTCATCAGGCTATAGGGGGACACGTTGCGAGTATGAGACACACCATTGTGCTTCTAAAGAGATGTCTGAGCTTTCTCCTCTGGTCACCACACTTATGGGATAGTACGCACCCACGTTAACTATTCCTGAACAATCTTCAAAAAGAAGACCCCATAATGACCCCTCCGCAAGTGGTGACAGAGCTGTGTTCATCCACTTCTTCAAACCTTGGATTCTCAGTAATGCTGTTAGATTCTGTCTAACCGTTTTTTTTAAAGTTGCATTATATTTTTTAGCTTTTGATATTTGCTCGAGATGTGTTGCCTAATAGCTTTTCAAAAGCATGCAACTCATCTGCTGACGGCACATGCCCTCGCTACAGCAGTACCCTTTGTTTCAGAGCTGTGTCGTTTGCAAGGCCTAACAAAAATATCTGCTGACGCACTTTAAAACCTCAATGCTCCATTTATTGAATGACAGGCACAAATGTAGCCTGTTTAGACTCGCGCATTGTTCCATTTTTATCTCCAAATGAGACAATATTACTTTTGCCAGGATTGCTTTTCAACACAACAAATTTAATTTATGGTTTACAAAGCAAGGTGTCACAAACAGTAAGGTGGAGAAGCGCAACAATGGGAGTGAACCCAGTCAATTACTTCTAAGAATACATACACATAAATGTTGATACTGGGCAGTCCCACAAGGCTGGCCCTATTCTGACCTTGCCAAGACAACGTTTCTAGAAAATGCTCAAAATGTAAAAAAAAAAAAAAAAGAAGAAAAAGAAAGGAAGTATATCTGATCTTTGCTTTGCAGGACTGAAAAAAAAATTACTCGTCAGCTGCTCACCCAACAAGCTCTTGCTTCAATGCGTTAGGGCACAGTCTATGTGCAAAAAGAAGGGACTGTTACAAATGGTGCATAAATGAGGCTTTTATGTATTGAAAGGAATTTGCTGGGGTGTAAATCATTATGCTGTATGCCCACGCACAGCGGGGTTTACTGGCATGCGGAAGATTGCGACTGCACAATAATACTGTCCATTTAAAACCTGCGTCTAATAAGGGTATATTTTACATAAGCTTACAATGCTAAACTGGTCTAATACTCACCAGCTTTGAACAGGACGCTGACATACCTTTTCAAGCATGGGAGAAGTTTCCTCAGCTATTGCTTGAGGTATCAGACACACTGCATTTCAGAATGGAGGGAATTCATCTCTTCAGGACTGGGCTGCGTGGGTCGACATAAAGGATCCCCAATAGGCAGTTTCAGTCATCAGATTCAACCCAGATAGGAAATTGCTGCAGTTTTGGTCGGCAAGGGGCAGGTACATGAGTTTGAAGTATGAATGTTTGGTTTACTGTTTGCCCTGTGGTACTTCACCAAGCTACTGAAGCCACTGGTGATGGCATTGAGAGCTCATGTCAGGATTACAGAGTATCAAGAAAACACTGTATTTACGCTGCAGAAAGGAGAGGGGTACATTTGCAGGTCAGACTGGAAGTGAATACCCTCGAGACCTGGACTTCATTGTAAATTGAGCGCAGGTCCCAAGGATCTTTTTGGCCTTTACATTAGACTCTACAGTGTCAACCATCTAGCTCAGGCGTCAACAATTAACCGAAACAGATTCTGAAGAACCACACGGTTTCTGTCTGGGTGTTCGTCGGATAATCTTCCTCCTAGAATAGATAATCCAAGCAATCTATGGTCTCCTGCAGCACAGCACCAACCTCCAGCACCTGAACATGCTCCACTTCTTCAAGCTTCTTAGCTGTTCATTCAGAGTTGCTTAGTCTGTTGGGGAAGACCAGATTTACTGGTGGAACCCTGGAACGGGCAAGCCATTTTCAGCAGCACTTCAGAACTTGGACATAGAGGTTTGATGCCAAAAGGTCATGCTAGGAAAGCAACAGCAACTCGGGGGCATTTGCACCATTGGTGGGCTTTGTTGAGTAACAAATGTCTGAAATTCCTGTTAAGGCTCTCAGCACCGGCTACCTAGTAGACATTGCTAAATGCTATGGTCTTTTTTTGTGTGTGGGGGGGGGGGGGGGGGGGGGGGGTATTCAGTGTCTCACCAGTGCAGTTAATAAGCCTCCATGGCAGAATGAGATCCAGACTGTTAGTCTTCTTCACTTATAATCATGAATACTTTACTTATGGGAAGCTCGAGAGTTCAACTTTTAAGTTCTATCCCACTTTTGACAGTTTCACTCTGGCTGCTCACGACAACTGTCTTTGACCTGTAGCAATTTTACTCTTATTACAACAGAAGAAAACCACATTTTGAACTTTCTAGTCTTTATTTCAATTTTGTTTACTATAGTGTAGACCTGCAGCGCTCTGTATAACAGGATATGTAACCCATACATGCAAAGCAACATGGTGAACACTAAATATTAAAATAGGTGGATACAACAAACCGCATCTTATATAGTTTAAATAGGAAGGCCATCAAGGTGTGCATATTTCGTCGATTGGTAATGCATAAGACCGAAATGAGGGCAATATAAGCATACACTGACCAAATAGAACACTGCTACTGGTGGTACAGGAGGATGGGGAAATATCTTTTAGTACAAATACCAAAACAACTTGTGGTACACATAGAAGGGAGAGGGGGTATTAGATCTAAAGAAGCATTGGAAATGGAATAGGTCTCGCATTAGGAAAGTTTGAGCTATTGGTCTTATAAATTACATTTTTTTTATTTTTGTGTTGTTTTTTAAAATAGCTAAATTAATAGCTTTGTCATTTACAATGCCAATAGTTATAAGTTTCGCAAAAAAAAACTTAATTTGTAATGGCAATAACAAACTTTTGTAAATAACTTTGGTGAAGATTATGTTCAGTGTTTTCTATTGTGACGAAAATCCAAGAACAGAAGTGAAATAACATCTTTTTGTGATTTGTAATAAAGCTTGAAAACAGCTTGAAAAATTGAAAAAACATATTTGAACCAGTGATGTTGTGGTTGCGCCGAGTGATGCTGTGGTTGCGCCGAGTGATGCTGTGGTTGCGCCCAATTGATGCTGTGGTTGCGCCCAATTGATGCTGTGGTTGCGCCCAATTGATGCTGTGGTTGCGCCCAGTTGACCGGTGCATGCGCTTTATGCACTTCAGGAACCGAGCTGCTGCTCGTTTTAATATAACCTTGTTTTGTATTTCTTTTAAAGCTTAGTTAATTATCCCCTGTTTTTAATTGCGCTGACAGCGCCTGGCCCTCACTTGCACTCTAACTTAAGGGAAACCCACCGCTGTTTGGCGGGTCCGCTTCCCGGCGCAGGTCCGTTTTTAGCGCCATCTTGGATGTGGATGGTGCAGAGTATTAGCGCTGATTGGCAGGCATAGCGCTCTAGTCGCCAGGAGAACGCTAGGCGTGTACTTAAGTGAGTCATGCTGACGCGCAGCGGATACGCGCTGCGGGGACGCCAGACTGACGCCGGAGTTACGCCAGAGTTCAGCCCGTCTGCGCCCGTCCGCGCTGAGGACGCGCTGCTGGACGGGCTGGACCCTGGGACTCCTAACCTATCCTTTTCTTCCACCCAGGATGATTTGTTTCGCAACCTGATATCACTGAGACCCCCTACGCACCCTTGTCATCATCAGCTCAGACCGGAGGTACTGCTTCAGGCGCATGCATGTTCTTCCTGCAAAATATCTTTTAATTCTTCCAGTCTGGCCTGCAGGCATCCTGCTCCTCCGGCGTTTGTTAGTCTCAGTTCCCAATCCAAACAGGGCTTTTTAATCAACACACGCTCTTTGATCAGACATGGGATTGAATTTCATGATTTTGTTAGCACGAGGCATCCCGACTGGGTCTTTGTTACCGAGACCTGGGCCTCTGACACCTCTGGTCACGACCTTCTTTTGGCCATACCTGAAGGATATACCTTCCTGAGGCTAGACAGAGAACGATGTAGAGGTGGTGGAATCGCTATTCTCTTTAAATCCACACTCTCTTGTACCATAAAACCTCTATCGGTTCCTACTGACCCCTTCGAGGCCCTATATTTCTGTATTGTGCTTGCCCCTTCGAGCTCTTTTTCTGGCATTTTACTTTATAGGCCTCCCGGTTCCAGAGCTAATTTTTGCCCAGAACTCTTCAGAATCCTGGAACCCTACTTTGGCAGACCACATTTTACCATTCTGGGTGATATCAATTTCCACTTAGAGGATCTGGCCTCCAAAGATACTTCCTCCTTGCTTAATTCATTGGAGGCGTGCGACTTTGTCCAAAGAGTTCTCTACCCGACCCATAAGGCGGGGCATACCCTTGATGGGATCTTTTCTAACGACTCCAGACTAACTGTTGGTACGCCGGTACCGATTACTTGGTCCGACCACCTAGCAGTCCCATTGGTCCTAGACACCCCCTGCTCTGATGTTGATCTAGACACTGGCAAAAAACAGTCTAAAAGGAGCTTCAGAAATGTCACAAATGAGGCTCTCGCCCCTTTTATTCGTAACATCAATATCACATCTCAGCGGAAGGTGGAGGAGTCGGCTCAAGAGCTCTCCGATGCTATCACCAGAGCCGCAGATGAATTAGCCCCCCATTCTTTGAAATCTGCAACCCGACAGAAGCCAACTGCCCCTTGGTTTTCATCGGACCTGAGGTCTCTTAGGCAAAAATGCAGACAGAAGGAACGAGGATGGCGTAAATCCTGGGATCCCAAGGATCGTGAAGCCTATAAGAGCGTGTTACGAGAGTATAAAAACAAAGTGATTAAGGAAAAACAGGACTATTTTACTAACTTAACCGGTTCTCTAACATCCTCTAAAGAACTCTTTAAAATTGTAGATTCACTGTGCTCTCTCCAGGTTCCGGATCCTGTGGTTGCTTCACAGGAGCTATGTAATAACATATCAGATTTCTTCTATAAAAAAATAGATGATATCTACATAGCTCTACAATCACAGAGGAACTCTCTGAGTTCTGAAGGCACCTCCCGTATCAAACTGCTGGAGGCTTGGAGCAGAGAAACTCCCCTGTCCTTCGAACAGTTTCCTGCTCTTTCTTTGGAGGGACTTAATAGCCTGTTAGACAAAACGAAATCATCTTCCCCATTGGACCCAGTTCCTTTGAAACAACTAAAAAACTGTAGGGAAATCATTCTTCCGCCGATGTTGGAAATAATGAATGGAGCCTTGGAACAAGGCATTTTTCCATCACCTTGGAAGAAAGCCATTGTAAAGCCGCTGCTGAAAAAGACCACCTTAGACCCAGGAGTGCTGAAGGACTTTAGACCCATTTCTCTTCTGCCGGCCCCTGCCAAGATGTTGGAGACCCACTTGAACTTCCACCTCTCTAACTTCCTCGATGCCTCAGGTTTCTTGGATGGGTCCCAACACGGCTTTAGAAAGCTGCATAGCACGGAGTCTGCCTTGACTATGGTCATGGATAACATCCGCAGGAAAGTTGACTTAGGTCAAACTACCGTGCTGGTGCTGCTGGACCTTACAGCAGCTTTCGACACCCTGTCTCCCCTTACCTTAACATCCAGGTTAAGGGAGGCAGGGGTAGAAGGACCGGCCCTCAGTCTCCTGAGCTCCTTCTTACATCAACGAGAGCAGCGTGTCATGCTAGGTGAGTACCTCTCCCCTGCTAAGTCTTTGCAATGTGGGGTGCCACAGGGGTCGGCATTGAGCCCGACCCTGTTCAATATCTACGTGGCCCCCTTGCAAGACTAGTAAGATCTCAGGGGATGGAGGTAGTGTCGTATGCCGACGACACGCAGATTATGGTATCCCTGACCCACGCTGTGAATGAAGCCGCGTCAAACTTTAGGGCCTGCATGCAACTAGTTGCAGAGTGGATGATTTCCAACTCCCTAAAGCTGAACGGGGACAAGACAGAGGTCCTGGTCTTTGGCAAAGACCAGGACATGTGGTCAGGTGAATGGTGGCCTCCTTCTCTGGGCATCTGCCCCCACCTACTCAATCTGCCAGGAACCTTGGTGTCATCTTTGACACTCAGCTCTCTATGGAGCTTCAGGTCAACCGAACGGTTGCTACCTGTTGGGGCGTCATCAGGACCCTGAAAAGGATTGTCCATTATCTTTCCCCACAGGCACGGAAACAGGTGGTGATCGCCCTTGTTGGCTCAAGGCTTGATTATTGTAATTCACTCTACGCCGGGGCCAACAAGGGCCTTCTGCAGCGCCTACAGGTCATACAAAATGCGGCAGCACGTTTCGCCCTTGCCCTGCCTTGGCTGTCATCTATGACCTTGGCGAGGAAGAATCTCCATTGGCTCCCCATTCCCGCAAGGATCACGTTCAAGCTTCTTTGTCTAACTTTTAAGGCTTTAAGTGCAGGCTCGGCGGATGCCCTCGGATCACTACTTACCAGATATGTCCCGAATAGATGCCTTCGCTCCAGCGAGCTCAATCAACTGGTAATTCCTCGAGCCAAGAAGGCTAGATGGGGGAGCAAAGCTTTTTCCATTCTGGCACCCCAGATGTGGAATTCACTCCCCCTTGAGATTAAGTCACTCCCATCTCTTGACCTTTTCAGGAAGTCACTGAAAACTTGGCTCTTTATTAAGGCATACCAGTAAGCTCTATTTCTGACTTTTGACAGCTAGCTATTTTTTTTTAGGCGCCTTGACGCCCATTGGGCATAGCTGCGCATTACAAATGCCATTTCATTCATTAATTCATTCATTCAATTGATGCTGTGGCTGCGCCGAGTGATGCTGTGGCTGCGCCGAGTGATGCTGTGGCTGCGCCGAGTGATGCTGTGGTTGCGCCGAGTGATGCTGTGGTTGCGCCGAGTGATGCTGTGGTGGCGCCGAGTGACGCGATGGTGAGTGGTGCTGAGGGATGATGGTGAGTGGTGCTGAGTGATGATGGTGAGTGGTGCTGAGGGATGATGGTGGGCGGTGCTGAGGGATGATGGTGGGCGGTGCTGAGGGATGCTGGGGCGGTGCTGAGGGATGCTGAGGCGGTGCTGAGGGATGCTGGGGCGGTGCTGAGGGATGCTGGGGCGGTGCTGAGGGATGCTGGGGCGGTGCTGAGGGATGCTGGGGCGGTGCTGAGGGATGCTGGGGCGGTGCTGAGGGATGCTGGGGTGATGGTGCTGAGTGATGATGTGGTGATGGTGCTGAGTGATGCTGTGGTGGCGCTGTGGTGGTGCTGTGGTGGTGCTGTGGTGGTGTGATGCTGAGTGGTGCTGAGTGATGCTGTGGTGGTGCTGAGTGATAATGTGGTGGTGCTGAGTGATAATGTGGTGGTGCTGAGTGATGCTGTGGTGGTGCTGAGTGATGCTGTGGTGGTGCTGAGTGATGCTGTGGTGGTGCTGAGTGATGCTGTGGTGGTGCTGAGTGATGCTGTAGTGGTGCTGAGTGATGCTGTGGTGGTGCTGAGTGATGCTGTGGTGGTGCTGAGTGATGCTGTTGTGGAGCTGAAAAAATGCGTCCAGCACATGAGCTTAATGTCGTGTCTGCAGTCTTTAGTTATTTCAAAATATTCGCTATTAAAATGGTATCATGATCATAGGCGGTGTAGTTCCAATGTTTATAAACAAAGCAATATCCTGTGTTGGACAACTGTAGGGTTTGCAGCGTCGTGCCAGAGGACTGAAATAATTACCCACAGTCAAAGTATAACAGATGAACATTTGGCAAAGGTCCATCAGAGCTCACATAAGTATAGCATGACTCGAAGCTCCCAGGGCTGCCAAGTAATGAGTTGTTAGGACCAGCAAGTGAGAAAGGGTTTCGCAGGCTTTACTACACGGGGAGGCTGCACCACACCAGCATGATATGAACAGGGAAAACATTTTCCAGAACAGCAAAAAACAAGTGTTGGACACATTTTAGCTCGGTGGAAAAACGGAAATTACATATGATACTGTATGCAGTGCAAGATAATAGGAGCGAGCGTTTGTGCCACACAACATTTTAACTATATAGTCAAAAATAAGTCTAAAAGTGTATAACAATTCAAAAATCGGAAACAACCTGGTCAAACTCGCTTCCTACATATGTACAGGTCGGTCCATATTTAGCTTACATGGAGTACAGCCAACAGACACCAACCACGTGTGGCAGAGAATGAAGGCGAGAATGTGCTAGCATACCATGCTCTTGGCATTGCTGTTAGGAGGGGGAGGGGAAATGCGAGACACGGCCCCCAAGACAGGATGTGGCATAACGGCTACAGCGGTCACTTTTGAAGCTGGGGAACAGAGTTGGAGTCTCGGCGGGAGGGTCAAGATCCTGTGAATCTGGGCAAATCGATTAATCTCTCCATGCATAACAAGTCGGGCGGCACAACAGGGGCAAAAAAAAAAAAGCGGCCGCGAAATGAAAGTAACAAGCATTTGCAATGCAATAGGTCTCGCATTAGGAAAGTTTGAGGTATTGGTATTGTAAATGACAAATTTTTTATTTATGTGTTGGTTTTGAAAATAGCGAAATTAATAGCTTTGTCATTTACAATGCCAATAGTTTTAACTTTCGCAAACGTGACACCTATAGCATTTGTAATGCATTATGTGTTGTATTTACATGACTTAGATGTATTAATATTACAAATAAGAATGGCTTTTATTTTTTTCATAATTAATACTTAAATAAAAGTTATTGTAATTCATACTGGCAATAGCTTAAACTTGTGTAAATAACTTGGGAGGATTATGTTCAGTGTATTTTATTGTGATGAAATTCCAAGAGCAGAAGTGAAATATTAACATCTTTTTGTGACATTTGTAATAAAGCTTGAAACATTGAGAGAACATATTAGAAACAGTTGTTGTTGAGTGGTTGCACAGAGTGATGTTGTGTTGTTGAGTGGTTGCACAGAGTGATGTTGTGTTGTTGAGTGGTTGCACAGAGTGATGTTGTGTTGTTGAGTGGTTGCACAGAGTGATGTTGTGTTGTTGAGTGATTGCACAGAGTGATGCTGTGGCCTTCAGTGGTGCTGAGTGATGCTGTGGCCTTCAGTGGTGCTGAGTGATGCTGTGGCCTTCAGGGGTGCTGAGGGATGCTGTGGCCTTCAGGGGTGCTGAGGGATGCTGTGGCCTTCAGGGGTGCTGAGGGATGCTGTGGCCTTCAGGGGTGCTGAGGGATGCTGTGGCCTTCAGGGGTGCTGAGGGATGCTGTGGCCTTCAGGGGTGCTGAGGGATGCTGTGGCCTTCAGGGGTGCTGAGGGATGCTGTGGCCTTCAGGGGTGCTGAGGGATGCTGTGGCCTTCAGGGGTGCTGAGGGATGCTGTGGCCTTCAGGGGTGCTGAGGGATGCTGTGGCCTTCAGGGGTGCTGAGGGATGCTGTGGCCTTCAGGGGTGCTGAGGGATGCTGTGGCCTTCAGGGGTGCTGAGGGATGCTGTGGCCTTCAGGGGTGCTGAGGGATGCTGTGGCCTTCAGGGGTGCTGAGGGATGCTGTGGCCTTCAGGGGTGCTGAGGGATGCTGTGGCCTTCAGGGGTGCTGAGGGATGCTGTGGCCTTCAGGGGTGCTGGGGGATGCTGTGGCCTTCAGGGGTGCTGGGGGATGCTGTGGCCTTCAGGGGGATGCTGTGGCCTTGAGGGGGATGCTGTGGCCTTGAGGGGGATGCTGTGGCCTTGAGGGGGATGCTGTGGCCTTCAGGGGTTCTGGGGGATGCTGTGGCCTTCAGGGGGATGCTGTGGCCTTGAGGGGGATGCTGTGGCCTTGAGGGGGATGCTGTGGCCTTGAGGGGGATGCTGTGGCCTTGAGGGGGATGCTGTGGCCTTGAGGGGGATGCTGTGGCCTTGAGGGGGATGCTGTGGCCTTGAGGGGGATGCTGTGGCCTTGAGGGGGATGCTGTGGCCTTGAGGGGGATGCTGTGGCCTTGAGGGGGATGCTGTGGCCTTGAGGGGGATGCTGTGGCCTTGAGGGGGATGCTGTGGCCTTGAGGGGGATGCTGTGGCCTTGAGGGGGATGCTGTGGCCTTGAGGGGGATGCTGTGGCCTTGAGGGGGATGCTGTGGCCTTGAGGGGGATGCTGTGGCCTTGAGGGGGATGCTGTGGCCTTGAGGGGGATGCTGTGGCCTTGAGGGGGATGCTGTGGCCTTGAGGGATGCTGTGGCCTTGAGTGGTGCTGTGGCCTTGAGTGGTGCTGTGGCGTTGAGTGGTGCTGTGGCGTTGAGTAATGCTGTGGCATTGAGTAATGCTGTGGCATTGAGTAATGCTGTGGCATTGAGTGGTGCTGTGGCATTGAGTGGTGCTGTGGCATTGAGTGGTGCTGTGGCATTGAGTGGTGCTGTGGCATTGAGTGGTGCTGTGGCATTGAGTGGTGCTGTGGTGTTGAGGGGTTGTGTTGGAGGGTGGAGTTGGAGGGTGTAGTTGGATGGGTGGAGATGTAGGGTGGAGGGTGGATTTGGAGGGTGGATATGGATATAGGATTTGGAGGGTGGAGCTGGAGGGTGGAGCTGGAGGGTGGAGCTGGAGGGTGGAGTTGGAGGGTGGAGTTGGAGTCCGTAGTTGTAGTTTGCAGGTGGATTTGGAGGGTGGATTTGGAGGCTGGATTTGGAGGCTGGAATTGTAGTTGGAGCGTGGATTTGTAGGGTGTATTTGGATGTTGGAGTTGGAGGGTGGAGTTGGATGGTGTTTTTGGAGGGTGGATTTGTAGTTGGAGGAAGGAGTTGGAGTGTGGATTTGGAGTGTTGAGTTGGAGGGTGTAGTTGGATGGTGGAGTTAGAAGGTGTAGTCGGAGGGTGTATTTGGAGGGTGTACTAGTGCTTGGATGGTGGATTTGGATGGTAATTTTGAGGGTGGAGTTGGAGGGTAGAGTGATGGGCGGGTAGAGTGGTGGTGCTATAGTGTGGGCCCTAGAGTGGTGGATAGGGTGGTGGTGGCGCATAGATATAAATATGCATATGGTCTTTCGAACACCTGTGAAAAAGGCAGGAGTGCCGGCGACTCCAGACACTGCCCTGCCAAGCTCACAGTAGCTCGAGTTGCAGCAGCCCGGGCTGAAACACACGACGGAAAGGGCTGAAGCCCTGTCAGCCCTATGGGCGTTGTGCAAACTGGTTGCTTCGTATTGTAGTAATACAATGCATTCTTTCACGTTTCTAATAACGCAACGCAGCGCGGTGCGACAAGTTGGCTTGCAGCGCCGTGCTGCATCACTTTTTTGTAAATATGCCCCTCAGTTCTGTTTACTCCTTGGACCGCTTGAGAGACTGGAACTGTTCCAAATGTTGCGATAAATTATCTGCCAGGTAAACGTTAGTAAAAATAAAGAATAACATTCAGAAATTCTGCTCGAAACCGCAAGGTACTGGAAACTGCAGGTTCAACTCCAGGAATAGAAAGATCTGTACCATTTTCGTTTCTAAGGAGTTGCCAGAAACAGATTCATCCTAGGTAACATGTGTTAAGTAAGGGCCCTGCCTGTGTACGTGTTATGAATCTGAAGGAGCAGGATGTGTGCAGTGAGCTGTGTATGCTCCGGTGTTACACATAAAGGTGGAGCTTACAATGGTGCAGCAGGTGCAGTGAAGGCGGTGTCCCCAGTTATGGCTGTGCTTTTTTACTTGTTACAAACAAATGGAGGAGTACCACCCGATGAGAGAAGAGAAGAGAAGGCTTTATTCCTGACAAGGAAACACTATTCCTTTGTAAGTAAACCCCTCACTCACCACCTAGTGGTGACTTGCTTCATCATCGGGGCCCACCCAAGTGGCCTAGCGTCACTTGGGTGTGCTTCAACACCTGGTTTACAGTGGAGCAGGTAGTGAAGTGTGGGGTGCAAAAAAACAGTGTGAATGTTAAAATTGTCCTGGTTAACACTTCAGTATTAGCTTTAATAAAAAGGTAACTGGACAAAGTTAAAACGTATGGTGAGATACTGGCAGGGGAGTTACGGCCTGTGTATCTCTACTATGTGTTGGTCGACATGTTTCTACCTTATGGGGTAATCCCCGGTATTCCTCAGGACCAAAAACAAGGAAGTGGGAGGTGTGGTTCCCCTAAAAGACTCACCCTGTCCTAATTCCTTGGTCTTCCAGAAGATAAAACTGACCGAGCGGCGGACGGTAGACGTAGGCTACTTGCCTCTATCCTTCACGACTAACTAATACGTTGGCAAACGTGAAGTGCCTACCCCTAGCTCGATGAAGTCCACCACGAGCTTTACAAAAGTTTTTTGTTCATCTCCTAAACCCTAGGAGTGAATTCCCAGAGATACAGTTTTATCTAGGTGGTGAGTGAGGGGTTTACTTACAAAGGAATAGTGTTTCCTTGTCAGGAATAAAGCCTTCTCTTCTCTTCTCTCATCGGGTGGTACTGCTCCATTTGTTTGTAACAATTCCATTGATCAGGGGATCAGGAGTATTCCCCGTCCAGCCACTTTGGACGAAATTCCTTACTCTCTACCTTGGTTATAGATGTGCTTTTTTACTACCAACCCAATGGAGGGGCACCAGTTTTCCTTGTTTGCACGAGGACCCATGGCACACAGATGTATTTATATACAGGTGTAACGTATTGTATGTATGTGTAATGTATGGTCAGGGTTATGCGTGCATAAAGGACATTTATGTAAATATGTAGGTCATGTGCATGTGTTGGGCAAGTTCTTTGCCTATGTATAGAAGTGATGTGTATACTGTTTTTGATTAAGTACTGGTTCCATATACTTCGAATGACGTGCATGTTCAGCAGCATGGGTGAGATAGAAGTATGTTTGACATTTTGCAAAGATGATATGCATGGTCCACTTGCTTATAAAAATGGCACGTGTCTGTGCAAAGTTAGTTTCCCCGGCACCCTTCAGATGTTTCTCTGTATAAATCTGCAACCACTTTTAGCGACCTCCTACTGCAATGTCCTCTGCAGAGAATACATCCCCGCCACTCTGGGTGGTCATAGTGCAGTCTTGGTGAATGTCGCCAGGTAGTGCCGCAGAGGGCCAGAGCACGCACAACACACAAGTGCACGCACGCGCACACTTGCTATGGTCAGACTCAAAGATTTTTGTTGTTAGGTCCAAAATTCGAGATGCACCATAGTTTTACTGTGGACTGTCCAGTAGGGCAACGGAAGACGTTAAGTGAAGCATCAGAGAAGGGGGTCCAGGGCGCCCTGCTTTGCCCTCGGGCTGTCGCCGCCCCCTCCTCGTCACGCACGGCCGGCTGGCTCTCGAGAATGTAATACACGCACCACCCGACACCTGCGTGGAGCGTACCCACGCCCCCGCCCCCACTCACCATCAACTCCAGGCCGGGAATCTTCAGAGGTGGGCGGAGCGCACGAGCTCAGTGCCCGGGCACCGGTGAGCAAGGCACTGAATCAACTCAGTGAGGCCCGCCTGCAGCACAGCGGTTGGGCATTGACTCCTGTCCCCACTCCAATGGGCGAGGAGGCGCCTCTTTCACTCCTTCTGTACATAGGAGCGCAGATGCGCTGGAGAGAGGTGAATGCCCGGTGAACCTAAAAGGGGGCAGTTTATGTTAACTTGGCACTCCCCTTGGGTATGCGGAACCGCCGACGGTGTGATGAGCCGACTGTTCCGGTGTAGGTGGCAGCCAGAATCGGTCAATATTGCGAGGTTTAGGCCAAGTTGGCGAGTAACAGGGCTATAGTAGACAATCATGCTGACGGGCTCAGGATGCAGACATGTCCTTACATTTCTAGACCTGCGAACTGCTTGGTGGGTTGAAGTGACGTGGGACCAGTCATCAGGGAGCGCTCATTCCCCGCACCGCCATCTGTCCAGACGGCATCCGTGGTTGTCATAGTTATAGAATCCGGGGACAAACCACGCCAGCGTGTGTTAACGATGTCTCTGCCCTGTCCCCTCACTCACTCGTCCACGAAGTTCAAGGCTTCCAAACAAAGGGCCGCCATCTCCCCAAATCTGACGGGTGAAGGGATGTCCCCTTCTCCCGCAGTGACCAGTCACCCCTGGAAATGCGTCCGCGCCGGGTGCAGACACCAAGCGCCGCATACTTGGGGGTTTACTGTCACCATCCAGGCAACCTTACATGGGGGAGACAGTTAAAAGAAAAGGTGAGCGCGCGCGGCCGGCTCCGATCCGATCCGATTTCTGAGCGTGCGCGTGCCAGTCTCCTGTCTCCTGGGAAGCAGCCGATTCCTGAGCGTGCGTGTGCCAGCTGCTGTCTCCTGGGAAGCAGACTCAGCAACTATAGTATCGCGCCTGTGCGATTGCATATGGCTTCGCCATATGCATCGCAGGCGCGAGACCTAAAAAACACGGCCGCGAACAAACGGAAAGTGCCATTATTGGGTGATATTGTGGGTCAGCCAAACATAAGATAAAGTAAACATGCGTGGCTTACCAAGGTCCATTAGATGAGGTAAATGCAACTAGAAAAATAAAGAGAAAGGTAGGCGATTGTCAGAAGAAAGACGGGAGGAGAAGAGGCACAAAGAGAAACGGGGACTGGAGTCAGGTAGCGACCTTAGAAGCGACATACAACAACAGAAACCGGCCGAAGTCTAAGGGTATGAGCGTATATGAGCATGGCCGTAAGCTTGTAAGCCAAAGGGCTAGGGCTAGAGCTGGTGAGCTAATTCTCGCAAAGGCACAAGGAGAGTGGCGGGCGGGCGCAGAAAAAAATAAAATGTAAACGCTCAGTAGGAAAGGCTTTATACACTTATAATCGGGGGTGAAAAGGTAAGGTCAAGGTATGACTTACTTATGCTAGACAAGTCAGGCGGCACAACAGGGGCAGAAAAAAAAAACGCGGCCGCGAAATGAAAGCCTTTGATGCAGCAGGGGGCGGAGCGGATACCTTTGAAGAGCTGCTGTAGGCACCAAGCTGGGGAACAGATAGCTGGCTTTAATGTGCACGCGCTTTTTAGGTCAATGCGCTTGCGCATTGAGCTTGCTTTTCACGGGCACAGCATGAAATTGCCCGATGGTTAAGCCCCTATGTTCTGGCAAGCTCAACGCGCAAGCGCATTGACAGGCGAGACCTAAAAAGACCAGAGCGACATAAAAAACGTGGGAAATTCCTTTTTCTGCATTGAAAACAGCAGCAGGGTGTAGCTAAATAGGGTGTCGTAACAGCTACCCTGCAAACACAAATCACAGGCTCTATCACAGAGCTTCAAGTGCTTATGGGATTGATATTCAGCTCCGTGTTACCTTTGGCACCTGCAGAACTCTCAAAGCTCCAAGGTATGCAGAGATAAAAGGCTAGGTCTGAAAACCAGTTTCTCTTCCTGGCGCCTTTCTTGATAGGCCCAGACAGCGACAGACTTCAGAACAGCAGACTTTTCATCTCTAATTAACCCAAGAAGCCAGAAGAACAGTGTAAGGCGTGGGCTTAAGGATAGCTCGTCGTTCACAACGCAACCCAATATATTGCACACATTTAGCTAATTGCAAAAAAGCGAAGTTGCTTCAATTTGTTTGCAACAGAAAGTCGTGTGACGCGCTTACCCATTTCAAAGCACGCCTGTTGTAAAACACTTAACCATAGTCAATTGTGGAGGACATATTTCAAAATAATTCTTAATGGCACGAAAAATACCATATATGAGCATTCAAAAGCACATTTCATTTTTCTACCACTAATACCAATCTGCCCATGCTCAACCTGTCAAACAGATAAGTTATAAATTACCGATTATCAAACGCATAGGACCTGAAGCTTCTCCTGAAGGCTTGCTCCGAATTACCAAAATGAATGGGTGCAAGTCAGACCAAACACCCAATTATCAAATGCACACACAAAGGCATTTCCCAAGACAGAGGAAAATATTACATAATCAGTTTTCAAGAAATGCAATCAAACTCCGAGCTAAAGATAACCTAGCACAAGCCAACATACTAAAAAACACTATCAGTTAACAAGCACTGGTGAAGCAAAGAGGTCTAGTCTTGCAGGCCGGTGCAGTAGATAATTTTTTTCAGTGCAAGACTATGCGACAAGAATAAAGAAAGACCTAGCTGCATATCCTTGCAATTAGATACATTAAAAAAAAATTAACCATCACATAGAATATTAACTTAACGGTAGGATTGCTTATTAGCAGGAAGGTGTACAAAGAACAGGTATATAAACTTTTATTTTAATGCACATAGCAGGAGAGTACGATTCATATTACCACAAAAAAAGGTACTGATAGCTTTGTATTCTTGTAACGTGAAGACGCATCATAAGCACAATGAAAACAGGATAAAATAGGAAAGAAAAAAAAAACACGTCATCGTAAAAGTACTGGAACCCTGACTCCTCCCCTCCCCGACACTGAAGTGCCCTTCTTGACAGGCAGATGTGCACATATGAGGAGGGAAAATGCTCTTACTCACAGTGCAAGAGAGCCAGTGGCTCTAGTAGGCTGCACCACTGCCCTACGCTGTATGATGTGGTGGGCAGAAGCATAATGTGAATGACAGTTGAACAGACCAATGGAGATCAAAAGGGGTAACCCAAAGCACCTCTATGCAGTGTTTATTTATGATTTTGTTTCATCAGAGGAAGCTATGGAGAACCTTCAATCCAAAGATAACAAGCATTTGCAATGCAATGGTCTTGAATTTATTAGTTTGAACTATTGGCACTGTAAATGATATTCTGTGATTCATGTTCAATCCACATAAAAAGTAGTGAGGAGTGATCACTTACCATGTCCTCAGATGCAAGTACTGCATTGCGAAGTGTAATATGGCGGAGTAGCGCCTACAATACTTATTGGCACTTTAACAAGCTCAGATACATGCGCTTTACACTGTAAGCTAATTGTAATGCATTCATATGTTTTTACTGCAGTGGCATATGTGGAACACACCGTGAATCAGTTGCCATAAACAATAGGATCTCAAACTTCACACAAAGACTAAAACTTGCTTCGTGAGCTGCCAAACCACTTAGAGAGGACAGTAAGCATTAATAGAGCCAAGAGAAAAAATAAATGTGTAGTTTGTCAATTCAAGCCCACAAGAGTACGGGATGAAAAAGGCCAGTGGAAGAAACACGCGAGAAGCCCTTTACCAGCCGAGGCACAGGGTGAGTGACGCACATGTGGAGGTGCTTCCGTCTCCATGATGAGCTACGATTTTACGAGCAGCACAAACGAGACAGTTGGAGTACTGAACAAAAAGATATGCTCGGTAGAAGCCTGTTGTGTGTAATGCCGGCAGTGGTCTAGTCGCTGCACGCACACACGCATCCCTACATCTGCAGGCCAGGCGTGGCCTGCGGGGTTGAATAAAAGGATGACGTCCGCTCGGGGGCGTCACTTCCGACTGTTATCCAGTGTCGGTGTGGGTTACTCGTTGCTGCGCGCCCTGCCCACGCGCTACCCAGCAGGCCTACGCGAGGTCCCAGGCACCCCCAGCGTAGAGCACAACATTGGCGACAAGCGGAGGGGTCCCAACCCTCGCCCGTGCACCGGGGACAAGAGCAGAGTGACCGGCTCTTCTACGCGGCACCACCGCGTGTCTTCCTGCTGCAACAGCCTGGCCTTGGCTCCGCCGGTGCACTTCTACCCCTCCCCACCTGAGCGCTGAAGGCTCCGCTTGGCTGCCCGTACAACACGGCGCAGCGGGAGGCGACACAGGACCGGAGGTGCGACGCATTGCTGTTCCTCACGCATGTCGCGGGTACGCAGGAGGCCCTGCTGAAGCTCACGCATTGCGCGTAAGCACGAAAATGGCCCTCTGGTGGTCCATACTACGCCCTGGTGAGAGTGCAAGGTACAAGCTGACCTGAGGAAGGACACTATCCAGGACCCTGAAACCCCTACATCACCTGACGTCGGAGACGCACTCGACAAGGCCGAGGTAGGCCGCCCCAGCTGCCACGTGGCACCGCAGAACCGGCGCGGAAGGGGGTACAGTCAACAAGGGCACGCGCCATCTCGTCAAGTCGTGGTAAAAGGGGAAGACAAGGTAAATCCACCCTGACAGGCTGCCACCATGGGGGATGAAGACGCGCCAGCGGCCACTATCAACATCCCATTCCAGCATGCCGCGTCGAGGGTGTTACCGTTGTTTAGAGCAATGGGAGACCCATCCACAGCCTCACCAAGATGGAAAATATGGCTCGAGAGACTAGAGAACTACTTCGTAGTCACGAGAGAGACAGACAAAGCGGTGAAAAGATCACTCTTACTACATTACGCAGGGGATGAAATATTTAGACTGTTCAAACACCTGCCCAATACGGGGGCGGCAGATGACTATGATGCTGCAGTAGCCGCCCTCAACTGTCATTTCGATCCACAGCTGAACTTAGACTTTGAAGTATTCAAGTTGGGACAGGCACGTCAGCGGGAAGGCGAGACCATGGACCAATTCTATGCCCACGTGAGAGAACTAGCTAGCTCCTGCACCGACGAGGATCAACCGAAAGCAATACGAAGACAGATTATACAAGGGTGCCGTGACAAGGCGCTGAGAGGTTCGATACTACGCAAACCAGGGATATCGCTAGAAGACACTCATTTTGGCCAGGTCCCATGACCTATCCAATGTCAGGGCCACCGCTATGGAACAAGCACTCCACAAGCCCCAAATTAAACTGGAGACCGTCAAGAGTGAACAGGCAGATGCAGTAAGGACCCCGCAGCGAGGACCACCCCAGCAAGAGTACCGGAAAGACCAAGCCCAAACATGGTGCGGCTATTGCGGACATGAGCCCCACGCGGCCAAAGACTGCCCAGCCCAGGGCAAGACCTGCTCGAACTGCGGGATCCCAAACCATTTTGCGACAGTGTGCCGACGGAAGAACACGTCAAAGACCTTCAAGAAGTCATGGATGCCTACCAAAGCCATTAGACAACTGTCACTAGCCGAACAACAACCGCCGAAGACGGACAGGTACCTACCCACGGTAGACGATGACGGAGTCGGAGGATGAAGAGGCCTACATTGTCTCGTTCGCGCGAGAACTCGAACGGCGGCCGCAGCCGACGTGCATTGTGCAGATGGCGGGCAATGAAGTCAAGGCAATAATCGACACTGGCGCCACTGTAAATGTGATGGGCCTGCAGCAGTTCAGGAAACTATGCCCGCGCCCTCAGATACTGCCGTCCAAAATGAGGATATTCGCATATGGAGCGGACACACCGCTGCCCCTCAAAAGGGAAGATCACCATACCTATCCAAGCCGACGAAGCGGAGGTGGTGGCGACAATCCACATAATCAACCAAGAGGCTGACACTCTACTAAGCAACCACACAGCCGAAGATCTCAAATTAATAGCGTTTGCCAACCGCATCAGAGCACACCAGGTAGACGAACTACTGGGACGATTCCCCGAACTCTTCCGGGGCCTAGGCTGCATAAAATGTGAACCAATCAAACTACACATCGATGGGTCGATCACCCCCACAGCCCTACGACACCGTCGGATACCATTTCATTTGAGGCCGCTGGTGGAGAAAGAACTTGAGAAGCTGGAAAGCTTGGGGGTCATAGAAAAGGTCACCGGGCCCACACCGTGGGTATCACCAATGGTCATTGTGGAGAAACCTAAGCAACCGGGAGAAATCAGACAGTGCATCGACATGCGACTACCGAATGCCGCGATTCGGAGGGAGAGACATCTGATCACCACCATGGACGACATTATTGCTGACATAACCGGATCGAAATGGTTTTCGAAAATTGATCTAAACGCTGGATATCACCAGTTGCCACTAGCGGAGGAGTCATTTCATAACCACTTTTAGCACCCACCTTGGCCTACGACAAGCGATTGAACTTCGGAATCTCCCCAGCGGCTGAGGTGTTCCAGAATACCATCAGGGAGCTCCTGTCTGGGCTGCCTGGGGTAATAAACGTCAGCGATGACATCCTGATCCACTCCGCTACCGCGTCAGAACTTCAAAAACACCTCAGGGATGTCCTGAAGAGGCTGAGTGCCCATGGATCTACATTACACAAGGAGAAGTGTCAATTTTTCCAGCCCTCCCTAGAATTCTTCGGGTACATCTTTAACCAGGAAGGTATCCAGGTAGATCAGAGGAAGTCCAAGGCCATCAAGGACACCATTGCGCCAAAATCCCCGACGGAAATAAGAAGCTTCCTGGGGATGGCTACTTATTGTGGCCGGTTCATACCGGGTTTAGCCACCTGGAGTGAACCCCTACGAGCACTCACTAAAGTGGATGCCATCTGGCAGTGGGGGCCGAAGGAAGACGAGGCGTTCCAGGGAATCAAGGACGCCCTCCTGGAGAAAGCCACCCTGTCATACTTTGACCCCACGAAACGCACAGAGGTATTGGTGGGCGCTAGTCCGGTGGGCCTCGGTGCAGTGCTGACCCAGGAACACGAACCCGGCCAGTGGACGGCGCTGGCATTTGCCAGCAAAGCTCTTACTCCAACTGAAACAAGATATGCCCAGATCGAGAGGGAGGCCCTGGCGATCAAATGGGCCTGTGGCCACTTCCACCTGTACCTGCGAGGACACCCTTTTGTCATGGTCACCGACCACCAACCTCTGGAGTCACTCTTCAAGGGGACCGCTCCACACCTGCCGCCTCGCATAGAACGTTGGGTGATCCAACTCCAACCGTATGAGATGGAAGTTGTATATCGGCCGGGGGCCAAAAACCCTGCAGACTTCTTATCGCGACATCCATCCCTGCCCGAACCGGAGTCAGTGTACGACAACTGTGAGGAGTATGTACAGTGGGTGGCACTCACGTCATGCCCCCAAAGCATGTCAATAGAATAAGTGAAACAAGCAGCCGCTACCGACAATATCTACTTGAGGTCGCTGAAGGCCGTGCAAGAAGGCTCGTGGGCTGAATATCTCCGACCACCCAGTTCCTGGCTCCTGACGACAGAGAATCTCTCACGAAGATGTGGCGAGTCCGGCACGAACTCAGTGCCACTGAAGAAGGGGTGCTGATGAGAGGGTCACGTCTAGTCATCCCGCGAAGCCTGAGAGATAGGGCAGTACAACTCGCCCATGGGGGCCACCAAGGCACGAATAAAATTAAAGCGCGCATGAGAGAAAAAGTATGGTTCCCGGAGCTGGAGAGCATGGTGGAGGAGTACGTAAGGCAATGTATGGCCTGTCAACTGACAAGTGACCCTGAAAGACCCCTACCCATCATCACCGAAGAAGCATGCACATAACCCTGGACGAAGATCAGCATTGACTTCGGGAGCTTTCCCGGGGAAGGACATACATTAGTGGCCATTGACTTCTACTCCAAGTATCCCTTAGTGGAGAAGGTGACTTCTACTACGTTCACTCACGTAGGGCCGGCACTAGAGAAAATGTTCTCCATGTTTGGGTATCCGTCCGAGATCCGGAGTGACAACGGCCCACCTTTCCGAGGGGCTGAGTTCGCCACATTCTTACGACAAAGAGGAATTCAACACCGCCGCATCACACCTCAGTGGCCCCAGGCAAATTGGGATGTTGAAAGATTTATGTGGACTCTAAACAAAGTATTCCGGTAGCAATGGTAGAACAGGCTGACCCGGAACAGAGGCTACATGAATTTCTGCGGGAATACAGAAGCACTCCTCATTGCACCACCAAAAACAGCCCATGGACCCTCATGCTCCAAGGACCACGAAGAGATCTCCCCAGTGCCCCGGGGTGGGCACCATCCCCAGTCGCCACCGGGAAAGCGCAGGAACGAAGACGCTAAGGAAACCAAAGGGCCAGTCGTCGTAGAAAGGCGACTCCTAAAAGAAAATGTCTGGGGACCCGGGTGATCATACGGAACAGACGCCCAGGGGGAAAATTCCAAACTCGCTACGAGCCAGGCACCTGGACGGTCACATCCACGAGAGGCACTATGGTCACAGCCCAGAAAGGAGGGGAGGAAGTATCCAGGAATGCCTCCTGGTTCACGGCTATATCGCCAAGAGATGGACAATGCTTAGGAGGGGACGAAGGGGAAAACGACTCAAACGTGATAACTCCTGAGGAAGTAGATAACAGCGATGGGGAGCCACGTGGATGGGCCAGAATCCGCGTTGGAGCCTCAGACCACGCCTGTCACGGCCACAGAGTCTTGCCACGACGCCGAAGGCGGAAGGGCAGTTTACAGCGTTACAACCTGCGGCCCAATCCACCACCAAGTCAGAGACTAAGAGACTATGCCTGCCTGCTGAGACCCTGAAGATGTCACCAAGGGACACGCAAGTACCAAGGCATTTGTTTTCACCTGTTTTGCTAACCGAGACTGTTTTGTTTGCTTCACGAACAATAAAGAAAGAAAACAATATATAGTTCGATACAGATGTAATGCCGGCAGCGGTCTAGTCGCTGCACGCACACACGCATCCCTACATCCGCATGCCAGGCGTGGCCTGCGGGGTTGAATAAAAGGATGACGTCCGCTCGGGGGCGTCACTTCCGACTGTTATCCAGTGTCGGTGTGGGTTATTCGCTGCTGCGCGCCCTGCCCACGCGCTACCCAGCAGGCCAACGCGAGGTCCCAGGCACCCCCAGCGTAGAGCACAACATTGTGCACGCTGCCCTAACAAATTATTAAAAATAAACTGTTTATGCAGTGGTGTTACTTGGGCCCTGTGGCAGCCAGGCAATGATGTAATGGGTGCAGACGTTCAGAGCATTTATGTGAACTGTGCATAGCCTCACGTAAAGGCAGAGAGGTGCACAGCGGGTGAAAGCACACCAGGTGCTGCTTTCTTCTTGGTGTGTGGAAGTGTGATTGACGCCTGCAAGAAGCCCAAAAAAAGAAACCATTTGAAAGGCACACACTACAAAGCGTTTTACTGGGCAAATGTAGGCCGCAGGAACGATTTGTGCACCTAACATAAGTGTTGTGTTAATTATTAAATAAATCTGCAGGACACCTCCGCTTTGGAAAAATGGGGCCAGGAACACCCACACTTCGCTACCAGCACTGAAAGCGTCGACTGTCCGTCCGCAGCCTGCTCACCTCTCCGCTGGTCACACGCTCCTCCAACTGCTGCCACCACCCTTCAAACCGCAAAGAAAGTTGTTCACCTGCCTGGAATACATCCGGATCATGTGGCGAACACCTATTGACACAGTGGAAACAGAGAAAGGACGGACGGAGATGCACCGGAGAATTTCAGGATCCTGATGAGTGAGAGTGTTACCTTTGTCCGCCATGTCAAAGTTTCATTTTTTACTGTGTGCAGACGTTTGTAAATAAAAAATAATTACTAAAAAAGGAGTTTAAAAAAGTTTTCTGTTCATAAAAAGCAATTACCTTTGAAGCTTTGTTTTTTTTAAAAATATGTAGAAATAATAAAAATATAAACATCTACGCTTAATAACTTAGCTTAAAACACATTGGAGGCTTAATTTTGATTTTATTACTTTAACAGTTGTATATAAATAACGAAATGCTTTAATTATCTGAGAGCTGTTTTTTCCCAGGAGGGCTGTGTTCAATTCACACCACTCGAACTACATACATGCTTGCCGAATTGCCGGCCTGGCTGAGGGGGGAGAGAGCAGCCTGTGACGCGAAAAAATAGTGCGAATTCTCCCAGCCAATCCAACAACAAACAAGCATTTCTAATGCAATAGGAGTTGTATTTACGCAACACCTATTGCATTGGAAACTGGAGGGAGGGCGTCGAAGAAGGCACAAACGGGAGTGGGGGGGCGAATAGTTACAGACTGCAGGAATGGGGGGTGGGGGAAAACAAGGAAGAAAACACAGTTGGAGTAAAGGGGCCAATAGCCTCAGAAGTTTACAAATAACGACATGGATGTGAGGAGGAGGGACAAACAAGCCTAAACGCAATCAGAAGGCAGCATTTAAAAATGGAAGCCAATCAAAAAAATGGGCGGAGCTTAAATGAAGCTCCCCCGGTATAGTGTATACAAGCATGCCTCGCAGAGCAATGGCAGCGCGTTGAGCTGCAACGCATATGCGAGACCTAAAAAGGTGATGTCTGAAACACTGTACTCGATCAAGCACTCCACTGGAGAAAAAGGTTTGTATTGAATGAGTTGCTAGTGGCAAACGTTGTCCGATACAAGACCACTTTATCATACAACTTATTTAAGAAATTCACCTGGATCGCCCATTCAGCCCAAACTGGATTGTGTCATTCCTAGAGGAAGTCCTAACCACCAGTACTCTGCACATTTCTCTTTTTTGTGCTTACCTGCACTATCAGCATCCAGTCTTAAAAAACACAATTATGATCTATGGTACCTACCCAATGGACCTTGTTAATCTGGTCACCTTATGAGTGAATGACATTAATGATGTAGAAAACTCAACTGACTTCCTAATGATACTTCCTGAAAGATGTGGGACAAAGGAGTTACAAGCAATGTATTCTCAGACTCTTTCTGACGACCAGTTGGTTCTGCTAAAAACAGGTGCTGGCAGGGAGGGCTTTCAAAGTTTGCACCTCTAAACTGAAAGAGGCGTCAGTCTTTTAAGCTACAACATGCTGAAGGACATAGAGCAGATTTGGATATTGTGGGTGAGCAAGAGTCTAATTTCATGAGAGATGTGGGTGCTTGTTCATGGATCCTTATATGAGGAAGCAGAAGTCTCAGATGAACTGGACATTCACTGAGTGCCAATTTAGCGTCCTCAGTCGAATGGTGTCATGGGATTTTCATTCTGGGAACGAGTCTAGCTGCAACATTCTACATAGGATGGAGACAGTCAGTCAGAAACTTTATTTCGCCAACACAAAGTAGACATATAAAGTATACTACATATAAAAAAGCAATTCACAACATTACAACACGCATAACATTTTACAAAAATATATATAGTTACTTTAAAAAGATGGATGGAGACAGGATGTCTCACATCAGGTGTGGAGCCACTATTTTATTTTATTAATAAAGTTTTATATAGAGCCAACTTGATCCCGAAGGATATCAGAGCGCTTTACAATTTTAGGCAAAGGTAACAAATCGGAACATTAGTCTAACTGGCAGAATCTAATGGGCATTGAGATGTTTACTCCTCTCAAAATCGAAATGGTTGTTGTATTAAAAATGCATTGATAGAGTGAGGGCGATAGATAGATCGCCTATATTACCAGTTGTCATTTGCGGAGAAGGAAGCCCCTCGAATTTGAGGAAACTGAGGAAGTGGTAGGAGGTGGCATTGCCGGGTTTTATTGAGCCAGTGAATGTCCTATCTGAGTACTGGAACCTCCTGGGATTTTGGCTCGTGGAGTTTTACTGAGATGGTTTATGTAAAAACTAGACGCCACAAGTGGTTAAGGTAGTTTGACAGTGGTGATCAATATAAGTTGAGGAAAAACAGTCATGATTAAAAGCCACCCACTGCGAGGATGAGCACAGTCATCCATTTTATCACGCAAGACAGTTTGTGAGGGCCTAGCCAGACACATGAGAAAAGTCTAATTTATAAAAACTGACGATATTCATTATATCCAGAATTCTTCAAACCTACAAGCAGAACTGATGTCTAGTAGAAGTAACAAATTAACCATCATATTTTATAAATTCAGATCCAAAACTCTTAACTTCTGCAAGGGTCACTACTAGTAGGCACTCAACTTAGACTCTGCCATATAATGCAGTTCCACCTCAAAGGAAGGAACAAACAAAAACTCGGACGGAACCTTCTTGAAGCAAGCATTTGATATTTTAGTCGGACAGTCCAATGCATCAGGATTTGTCACTTGATTTGCAGCAGTAGCACTGTACTCAAAAGCATCCTTAAACTACACCAGAGGTTTCCCCACCACAAGGTACAGTGATGTTGGTATTGTCAGGTTGCTACGCTGTAGAGTAGTTCAATCAGGCCAGTGGACTTAAAGTTTGGCATCCACGGGAAGCCACAAAGCCTTATTTATCACAATCAGCACTTTGAACTCCGTATCTCCTGGTTGTGATAGACTCATTGTAGGAGCTGTAAAGACAGAGGTGCCCCACACAGGAAATGTAGAATTCCCCTCATTAAAGAAAATAATCCTCACTCCACAGGGAGTCATGAAAAGGGACTGCATTTAGTAGGCTTGTCCGAAGATTGAGAAAGAGCCGGACTCAATCTTAACTGCTGAGGATGACGAAATCTGGTAACAGTGCATGCTCACTAACTTCGGATTCAAGTCCAAACTAATAAAAAAACGCAAATCCAACACAGAGTTGGAAAGAACATTTATGCCTTTAAGGACTAATAAAATAGGGACAGATGTCCATTCTGTTGTTTTTTTTTACACCACTGTACCTCATTCAGATCAGATGATGCCTAACGCCCATCACTTGAAATAAGTTCAGACAGAAACTTTTATGGAAGCCTTGAGGGTGCAAATACCAAAGCAAGATAAGAATAGCAATAATATAAAGTAAACACAAGGAGATGAAAGACGGAGCACTGAAACTTTTCAGACACTCACCCCTAGACACAGATCTGTTTTGAAACCATGATAGTTCTTTAGCTCACTTCGCCACCCAAATTCAGACCCAGCCATATTCAAATCAGTCTTGACCCTGTTCCTCATAGGAACAGTCTACCCTGAACTGCCAAGCCAGATCAGCAATAATATGGACATTACAAAACTACTTACTGAAAAAATGTCACATGGACCTGACTGAGGAAAACAACTCTGCTAATGGTCAAGAGACTATTCAGTGCGATATTAGGCCAATGTACAGATTTACCTATTTTATCCTAGACCAGCTGAGTAAATGTGTTTAGGACTGCTACACAACACGGCAGGGCACAAATCACTGCAGATATGCAGACTGTAATATGGCATTTAATACCATTCTTGGGGGGTGGGGGGGGGCAGTTATGCCCCACTCAAGTCTTCGTCGCCTGAGCCATGGCAGCTCCCCACACTCAACGGTAGCAAAAAGGCAAACTGTACTTTGTTCAACTTCATATCTTTAAAACATTCGCCTGGAGAGGTTTCCTTGAGATATCAATGTGAAATAACCATAACCTGAATGAGAAAGGATAAGTAAACTCGAAGTAACAAAAACAAGCATTTACAATGCAATAGGTCTCGCAGTTACACGAGTTTAAGCTATTGGCATTGTAAATGACAATGCCTTTTATTTATGTTTTTAAAATGAAAACAAAAATAAAAGGCATTGTTATTTGCAATGTCAATAGCTCAAACTTGCGTAAATGCGAGACCTAATGCATTGTAAACGCTGGTTAAAAAAGTACTCCCGGTAGCATGCGACCATTGGAAAGACACTGGATGTTGACAGGAAGAAGTACTTAGTCCATTCTCCACAGAAGAGACAAACACACAGAGAGATAGTGAAACCAGTATGCATGGACCTATAAGAAACAAGAAAATGAGAGTGACTTTGAAGCCAACCAATGTTTAAAATGGGTGGGCTATAAAATGCTTGTATGTGAACAAAATGTGGTGCTTGGACTGTGAGGCAAGACCTAAAAAGAGAGACTTGACTACACGTGGGCTGCACAGCATTTTAAAGCTTAGATTGGAGTATCAGAGTTCACCCAAAGATTGCATCACAAGTGTGAGAAGTGAGCCTGGCATATGATGTCCACTATTCTATTCGGCACCTTGCACCAGTCTAATCGATCCTTATTGATGGTGGTTGTAAAGTCAACCTTATAGACAAGCTACCCTAGTGGTACCATGGACCAGCAGTCTTAGGCTAAGACTTCAGAGAGCATTTGAAGCAAGCTGTTTTACCAATTATAATCCCTTGAATACCAAATGAAAGGACACCACACAAGGTATATATCAAATATATATGTATTTATTCTAAACACAACCCCTCTGCACTCTTTGAGGTCAGAGGTCAAAGTACATCACAAGTTACTCAATTAGCATACGATAAGTTGCACAAATACAGTTATGCCCTAGGGGCCTCACAAACCATATACTAAAGAAGTGGTATAAGAACCACTTGAGAGTTAGACAGCAGGCCTAGGGCCTGTCGCTGGGACTACACTAAACAACCAAAGGTTAGGAAGTAGGAGGTCCACGGGAGACGCGTGCAGCGTCTAAACACAGTTGCGAGTTCCCATTGACTTATAATGGGAAACGAAGAAGTTACAAAGTTACTGTTTTAGGACACTTCCGGATAGACTACGATAAAACCCCTTTAGACTAGGACACTTCGAGAGTCAAGACCCACGGAAGCACCGGAGTACTCGTGTTACCTCACCCAGGGAAGCCGGGTGCATAGGTGCCTTTTGGTGTCGGGTTTCATCGTCGTTTTCTATGGAGATCTGCAAAGAAGTGCTGCAGGCGACCAGAGGAAAAGTGTCCGGGTGGATCCAAGGGTGGATCGGTGAAATGAAGAACCTGAAAGCAGAGGGGACAGAGTCTGGGTCACTAGCCAGTGACCAGGAAGGAAGCAGGCGATGTCGAGTGCTTGAAGGTGAACTTGTCTCTTCAGCCATGAGGTCCAGGAGGCATCGACTATGACCAAGCGCTGGATTCGAGCTGTCCCATGAAGGATCTAGTTGACTGCGATGTCGGTATCCGGATTGGACCCAACAAGCCATGGCAAATGCAACCCACGCAAGAGGTCGAGATTGGCTCTGTTGAAGACCAGCAAGGTCTGTAGCGCTTCTCCTTTGAAGGGAAGCTGGAGCAAGCCTGGAGCAACCAGGAAAACAGTTTAGTTCAATAGAAAAGTCTTCAGGGGGCTCACTAGCCAACGGGCAAGGAACCGGGAAGACGCGTCAAGCTGAAATGCAAGAGCGGGCCCCACGCGGCACTCGTGGAGTGTGGAGGGCTGAGCTTCGGTGCAAATGGCGCTCGGGTCCGGGGCTTCCCGTACCCCAATGCACAACTGAGAGGGTACCTCGGTAGTCGAGCTGTTAGCAAAATGCAGGATGTCCAGGGTGTCTGGTCCCACGTCTCTCGTGTCCGCCATGGGTCTCAGCTTTGCTGTGGATGTGGGTCGGAGTTAGAGGAGTCTGAGAGTCCAGTTCCTGTGTCGCTGAGTCTTCGGGTTCCGGCGGGAGCGTCGACAAAGCAGACCGGCAAGTTACTGGTGGTGCCTGTTTGCACAGGGTAGTCACTCCTTGACCACAAGGGAGATGTCTTCCGTCTTCTAGTCAGAATAGAATGTCGAAGGTCCAAGAGTTCTGTATCAAAGTTTCTTTCCAGGATAATCTAAAGTCCCTGTCCCAATACACATCTGCCTGTCTGGGGAGGTGCTGGCACCTCCCTGGAAAGGAAACCTATTGTCCAGGCCTCCCCTGCCGAAGTTTCGTCCAGCAGCAGGAGGTCAGACTTGTGTCTGTGGCAGCAGCATCCATTTTGTGATGCTGGGGCTCTGTTTAACTTTAACCGGGTAAAGCAGTAACATACATGTGTTTTCCCTCTAGAAGGGTGGAATGCTACCCCAGCCGCCAGAATTGGCGGTTGGGGGGGGGGGGGGGTAGTATTCCAAATTGTATGACACCTTACACTACATGTTTTGATAAAGCCAAACCAAAGTTAGCTTTAACCGCGAGGATTATAATGCACTTAAGAGTATATGGTATAGAACAGCTATAAGGAGATGGTTCCGAAAGCTGCAGAGGGGCTCAGCTCATGCTAGGGCACCCTCTAACATAAAACCAAGCACTCTGCCTCCAGGTTTGTCGAGGCCTACCATAGGAGTGACTTATAGGTGCATATGTGTCTATATGTATAGGTAGATATAGAAATACTATATCTAAGTAAGGGGTGATTACACCACCTTACCCAAACTGAGTGATCAGCCTGTGGTGTCAGTTTGGAGGGCCAGCCATGGGTGGCATAATACATGCTGCAGCCCCTGGTAGGCCTTGGATGCACCTATGCCCTGGGTACCTATGGTACACTATACAGGGGCTCACAAATGTGACCCAAAACCCAATCTGGTATGTACCTAAAGTACATGGTATCAATTTAGAGAGAGAACAGCTGGGCTGTGGGTCGCATTAGCAGGTCCACAGCCACACTACAGTGGAAAAAACAGAGAATCGGAGCAAAAAGTGGGGGTGACCATAGGAAGCAGACGCTACTCTCCTACAACAAGTCATTCATTTGCATTTTGTTGAGATTAGCCACCACACAATTTTAATATGAAGCACATGATTAGCCACCACACAATTTTAATGTGAAGCACATTGCTGTAGTGTTACATAAAAGAGCAGGTTTTGTATCATGATTACTCGTGCAGATCGATGAAGAGGTAATGGATGAGAACGAGAGGTAGGAACGAGAGGTAAAGTGACCCGTGGTAACATTGGATTTGAAGCGGGAACACTGTGTAATAGAGAATGAACGGCGAGAGGTGTATCGGTAGAACAAGATGCTGAAGATGATTATGGAATTTGTGAGAGATTGGTGACTTAGACAAGTATTGAGCAGGAGTTACCTCCAGGGCTGCCTATAGACAAGAGTCTTCTTATGAGTGGTGGAAAGTGTGTGTTCCTACCAATGTGCTGAACAGCGAAATGAGTTGAGTTGGTTCACATTACCCATTTAGACATGAATACGAATTAAAAAAAGGCTATATGATGATGGTGGTACATGGATGAACCATGGAGTTCAAAATTAAGAGATATATGGTTTGCAAGAAGACAAATATTTAAATTGCAGCAAGGCATTTATGATGCCAAAAGAGGTGCACGAAGGACCTTGTGAGAATATTGGCTGTTAGACGGACCGGGAGGGTCGGCCGAGGTTACGGGGAGAGGTCTCCAGGGAGAGCCGTCTCCAACGACTGTACAGATAAGTAACTTCCCCCCCACAGACGGACACCACACAAGGTTGAAGGTTAACGAGACTTTATATGCAATTCTTAGGTTACGATGATGGATACAAGGAGGTCTGGACTCAGGGGTCCCCTCGGTTCTAGTCTCTGGTTTAGGAAAGGGGTAGCGGGACAGTCTTAGTTACCAATGAGTACAAAATAGCTCTCAATCCTCGAGCTCGGCGTTCTAGATGATCGGGCCGTGGAGGAGCCAAGCAGGTCCCGAGGTGGATGAAGGAAGGACGACGGTCCGCGGCGGAGCCTGCAGGTCCCGGTGGAAGATGACGGTTACAACGGTCCGCGGCCACGCCAGCAGATCCCGACGACGATGAAGGATGAAGGTTACGACGGCTGTGGCAGCGCCAACAGGCAGGACGATGGTGCACAGGACAGAGCTATGGCAGCGCCAGTAGTCCGTCCAGGATGAGTTCCTCTTTACGTCTCTCGACTCCAAGATACAACTGCCTTCCTGCTCTGGAGCTGCCCCAGTTATAGGGCTGGCGTGCTTTGATGTCCGGACCCTCGCACTTGGAGGTCGGGAGGTCCGGGATGGGGGAGTCCAGACAACCAGCAGGGGGGTGGAGCCAGCGCCCGGGGAGGCGATGGGCGAGCGGCACTTGGTGGGGGAGAGCCATCGGCACCTCTTTCTCCCATTGACGTGTCAAGTAGCCCGCTCACCTCCTGGGTGGAGGGTGGTGCCGGAATGTCTGAGGCCGGGCCAGGCCCAGGGTTGAGGTCGATCGGGGGCCAGGCGGCCTCGTGGTGGAGTGTCCAAGATGGCGCCCCAGGCTGGGCGCGTGGGCCGGCAGTGGATCGGACCCACGAGGTCGGCAGGCTCGAGGGCAGGGGTCCCTGAGGGGACGGAGGACGTGCAATGGTGGTGTGTGGTACTTGCGGGACTGGGCTCAGGCCTGGTTGGGCCGGGGGAGAGCGGCCCTTCATGTGGCCTGTCCAACATGCGTCCCCCCCAGCTGAAGGCGGGGAGAGTTACCCATCCTCTTGGGGACTCTCCTCGTCGAGGCGGAAAAACCGGGACAGGCCATCCGCGTTGGCGTGATCTGGCCCAGGCCGGTGTTCGACTGTGAAGTCCATACCTTGCAAGGAGATGGACCAGCGTAGCAACTTTGGGTTCTCCCCCCGCATATGCATCAGCCATTGCAGGGGTCGGTGGTCGGTCTGCACCCGAAAGTGGGTGCCGAAAAGGTAGGGCCGGAGCTTCTTGAGGGCCCATACCACAGCGAAGGCTTCCCTCTCTATGGTGCTCCAGCGTTGCTCCCGGGGTAGGAGTCTCCGGCTGATGAAGGCCACCGGTTGATCAAGGCCTTCGGTGTTCACTTGAGACAGGACTGCCCCAATGCCCTGGTCGGAGGCGTCCGTCTGGACGACGAACTCTCGGCTGTAGTCTGGGGCCTGGAGCACAGGGGCGGAACACATGGCGGCCTTTAATTGTTCAAATGCAGTTTGACACTCTGGGGTCCAGGTGACTTTCTTGGGTTGGTTCTTTGACGTGAGTTCTGTGAGGGGCCCCACTATGGTACCATAGTCTTTTACGAACCTTCGGTAGTAGCCCGTGAGGCCCAGGAAGGCTCGTACCTCGGTCTGGGTGATGGGGGGCTGCCAGGCCTGGATGGCGGCAATTTTCAGCTGTAGCGGGGCCACTAGGCCGCTTCCCACCTGGTGTCCGAGGTAGGTTACAGACCCTTGCCCAATTTGACACTTGCTGGCCTTGATCGTGAGGCCAGCTCGCTGAAGGGCTTGCAGCACTGCTCGGAGGTGGTGGAGGTGCTCGGTCCAATGGTGGCTGTATACAGCGATGTCGTCTAGGTAGGCGGCGCTGAATCCTTCGAGCCCCGCTAGGACCTGATTGACGAGCCGTTGGAATGTTGCTGGGGCATTCTTCATGCCGAAGGGCATGACCGTGAAATGGTAATGGCCATCGGGGGTGGAGAAGGCAGAACGTTCTTGCGCCCGGGGTGTGAGGCCGATCTGCCAATAGCCTGCTGTCAGGTCGAAGATGCTGAGGTAGCGGGCAGCTCCCATTCGGTCGACTAGTTCATCTGCCCGGGGGATGGGGTGCGCGTCTGTTCTGGTGACCGCATTCAAGCCCCGGTAGTCGACGCAGAACCGGAGTTCTGGTGTGGTGCCGGGGGCAGCTGCTTTGGGGACCAGTACGACAGGGCTGGCCCAGGGACTGTCTGAGGGCTCGATGACCCCGATCGTGAGCATCTTGGCTATTTCTTCCTGGATGCAGGCCCGTACCCGGTCTGGCACGCGGTAGGCCCGGTGGCGGATAGGGGGGCTGTCCCCGGTATCCACATCGTGCACACACCAGGAAGTGACACCCGGGGTGAGGGAGAACAGGCTGGCGAACTGTGATAGGAGGGCTTGACACTCCTGGCGTTGTTCTCTGGTGAGGGCCTCTGAGAGCCGGACCCCATCCACGGAGCCGTCTTGCTCTTGAGTCCGTAGGAGGTCAGGGAGAGGCTCGGAGTCTTCTTCAACCCCAGTGTCTGTGGCCATCAGGAGGCTGAGCTCTGTTCGCACAAAGTGGGGCTTTAGTCTGTTAGCGTGGAGGACCCGGAGAGGGTTCCGGGAGGATTCCATGTCGATGAGATAAGTGGCAGGACCCTTGCGCTCTATTACTTTGAAGGGCCCCGTCCATTTGTCTTGCAGGGCGCATGGTTCAGTGGGGGACATCACCCATACCTGTTGGCCAGGTTCGAATTCGATGGATGAGGCATTCTGGTCATACCATTTTTTCATGTCCTCTTGACTGGCCTCTAGGTTGGCCTTCGCTAGTTCTCTGAACCGCCGGGTCTGGTTGCGGAGGGTGAGGAGGTACCGGAAGACATCTGGAGGGTTCTTTAGCGGAGGCATCTCCCAGCCTTCTTTGACGAGACTGAGCGGCCCTCGCACTGGGTGTCCATATAGCAGTTCAAATGGGCTGAAGCCCAGGGATTTCTGGGGGACTTCTCGATATGCGAAGAGGAGGCACGGCAGCAGCACATCCCACTGGCGACGGAGGGGCTCTTCCAACCCCCCGATCATTCCCTTTAGCGTGCGGTTGAACCGCTCAACGAGTCCGTTCCCTTGAGGGTGATAGGGGGTTGTGAATCTGTAGGTGACCCCGCACTGTTGCCAGAGGGACTTCATGTATTTGGAAATAAAGTTCGTGCCTCTGTCGCTGACGACTTCTCGGGGGAAGCCCACACGGGAGAAGATCCCCATCAGGGCCCGGCCGACCACCGGGGCTGTCACAGTTCGCAGAGGAACAGCCTCAGGGTAGCGGGTGGCGTGGTCCACTAGCACCAGGATGAATCGATGGCCTTGTTTTGTGCGTGGGTCCAAGGGCCCCACAATGTCTATTCCGACTCTCTCAAACGGGGTAGTGACCACGGGAAAAGGTTGCAGGGGAGCCTTTAGTTTGCGGCCGCTCTTCCCACTGGCTTGGCACGTGGGGCAAGATCGGCAATGCTGGTGCACATCGTTTCTCATTTTGGGCCAGAAGAAGTGGGTCACTAGGCGACTGTAGGTTTTATCTTGTCCCAGATGTCCTGCCAGGGGGACATCGTGGGCCAGGTTTAACAGGAAGTCTCTGAAACGGAGGGGTACCACTAGTACTCGGTTGCTCCCCAGCTCGGCGATTCTTTGCTCGCTGTACAGCAGATCATTGTCCCAGTAGACCCAATGAGTTCCGGGGGTATCCCCTGCGCTTTGGGCGAGCGCTTGCTGGCGGAGTCCCTCGAGGGAGGGACAGGTCTTCTGTTCTTTGCGAAATTGTTCTTGCGTGGGCCCCCCTTCTTGAGGCCACTGGTCGAGGCTAGCGAGGTCGGTAGGTTGAGCTGGTTCGGCGGGAATGTTACGGTCGGTGTTTTCGGCCGGGGCGACCGGAGGCGGTGGCGCCGGCCATTCGGGTTCTTCTGGCTGGTGGTTGGCACGGGCGGCCATGGAACGGGTGGTGACGCACGCCCAGTCTGGGACGCCCAACATCCCCAGGTGTTCTTTTCGCTCCACGGCGGCCCACGGAGAGCTTTCCAGGTCATTGCCCAGGAGGCAATCTACGGGGGCATCGTCTCGGACCGTCACTTTCAACATGCCGGAGACCCCCCCCCATTCGAAGGGGACGCAGGCCATCCGACACAGGCTCTCCGAGTTATCGGCTGATCGTACAGGGCAGAGAATGTTCGGTAGATACTGTTCCGGGGCCACCAGGTGACAGCGGACGGCTGTTACACTGGCCCCGGTGTCACGAAGGGCTTCGGCCTGGTGTCCATTGATGCTCACCCATTGGCTGTACTTCTGGGTGTTAGCGGGTAGGGGGACCCGCGGGACCATGTCTTTCCCCCCTAAGCAGGCTAGAGTCATGGCGGCTGGCTCCCACTCTTGATGCTCTTGTTCGTACTCTTCCTGTTCCTCGGAGATCTGTTCTTCCCCTAGGGCTGCAGCGGCCACTTGGCGGGGTCTTGGGCTCTGGTACTGCGGGCAGTTTGGGTCGTTCGCATAGTGGCCGACTCGTTGACATCGGTGACACGTGACATTGGCTCTGTACCCCGGTCGTGCTGGGGTGCTGCCCCGGTTGGCCGGGGGGGTGGTGTTGGTAGCGGGGGCGACCGGGGCGTTGTCTCTTCCTCGCCCTTGGCCCCCTCCTCCTCCTCTGGGTCGGTGCTGACCATTGTTGTTCCGGTTCTGTTCGTAGGACCCATTCCGGCCCACTCTGGTGATCTCCCACCGGTCAGCTTCGGCTGCGAGCTGCCGGGGATCCGTTAACTTGCTGTCGAGGAGGTGTTGGCGGAGTTCAATGAAGCAATTGTTCGACAGATGCTCCCATACCATCAGGTTAAATAGTTGCTCGTATGTCGTGACGTTGCTTCCTCGGATCCAGCCCTCGAAGGCTCGGCTAAAGTATGTTACATAGTCCACCCAAGTTGTACCCGGGATGCGGGTGCAGTCTCGGAACCTCTGACGGTACATCTCGGGTGTGAGACCATAGCGGGTGAGGAGGGCCGCTTTCATATGGTCGTAGGAGGTCATCTGGTGGTCCGGGAGCTGTAGTAGGGTGTCGCGGCCCTCATTGAGGAATCTTCCCCAGAGACCGGCTCCCCAGTCACTTCTATCGATCCGGTGTGCAGTCATAGCGATTTCATAGGCTTTAAACCATTGCTGGATGTCGTCCTCTCTGAAGTATTCTCGGACAACATCCTTGGGGATGTGTACCTTTTTGTCTGTGGCCCCTGGGGTGGGGGGTCGCTCGGGCACCCCTGCTTCTTTATTCTGCTTGCGTAGGTTGATCTCGGCTAGGTTTCGTTCGTGTTCGTACGCTAGTTTTTTTTCCTCGAGCTCCCTTTGTCTCTGTTTCTCCTCTCTTTCTTCTCGGAGACGCAGGTGCTCTAAGTTGATTTTTTGTTCGGCCAACTTAAGTTCAACGTCCATTTTAAGTCGGGCCATCTCTAGTTCGTGTAGTCGGGTCCTTTCTCTTTCCTGGATCTCGCCTTGCGAGAGACCCGTTCTTTGCCCTTCTGGGGCCGTGGTCGTTTTCTCTACGGTGCTTTGATCAGGGGTTCCGGCAGCCCCGGTTTCTGCCCAAGATTCTAGGGCATGCTTAAAATCGTCCTTGGTACTCAGTCCGGTGGTAGCGATACCCAGTTCGATGCAGAATTGTTTAAGTTCACGATGGTTGTACTCCTCCAATTTCTCCATTTGGAATTTCTCGGTTGATCCGCTCTCTTTCGTGGTCATTGTGACTTCGTCGTGGGGTGAGCTACTCTCTGTACGTTTATGCGGTGATTCGGATCGCGCCGCTGGCCACCAATGTTAGACGGACCGGGAGGGTCGGCCGAGGTTACGGGGAGAGGTCTCCAGGGAGAGCCGTCTCCAACGACTGTACAGATAAGTAACTTCCCCCCCACAGACGGACACCACACAAGGTTGAAGGTTAACGAGACTTTATATGCAATTCTTAGGTTACGATGATGGATACAAGGAGGTCTGGACTCAGGGGTCCCCTCGGTTCTAGTCTCTGGTTTAGGAAAGGGGTAGCGGGACAGTCTTAGTTACCAATGAGTACAAAATAGCTCTCAATCCTCGAGCTCGGCGTTCTAGATGATCGGGCCGTGGAGGAGCCAAGCAGGTCCCGAGGTGGATGAAGGAAGGACGACGGTCCGCGGCGGAGCCTGCAGGTCCCGGTGGAAGATGACGGTTACAACGGTCCGCGGCCACGCCAGCAGATCCCGACGACGATGAAGGATGAAGGTTACGACGGCTGTGGCAGCGCCAACAGGCAGGACGATGGTGCACAGGACAGAGCTATGGCAGCGCCAGTAGTCCGTCCAGGATGAGTTCCTCTTTACGTCTCTCGACTCCAAGATACAACTGCCTTCCTGCTCTGGAGCTGCCCCAGTTATAGGGCTGGCGTGCTTTGATGTCCGGACCCTCGCACTTGGAGGTCGGGAGGTCCGGGATGGGGGAGTCCAGACAACCAGCAGGGGGGTGGAGCCAGCGCCCGGGGAGGCGATGGGCGAGCGGCACTTGGTGGGGGAGAGCCATCGGCACCTCTTTCTCCCATTGACGTGTCAAGTAGCCCGCTCACCTCCTGGGTGGAGGGTGGTGCCGGAATGTCTGAGGCCGGGCCAGGCCCAGGGTTGAGGTCGATCGGGGGCCAGGCGGCCTCGTGGTGGAGTGTCCAAGATGGCGCCCCAGGCTGGGCGCGTGGGCCGGCAGTGGATCGGACCCACGAGGTCGGCAGGCTCGAGGGCAGGGGTCCCTGAGGGGACGGAGGACGTGCAATGGTGGTGTGTGGTACTTGCGGGACTGGGCTCAGGCCTGGTTGGGCCGGGGGAGAGCGGCCCTTCATGTGGCCTGTCCAACATTGGCCATGAGGTTGTGGCCTTGCACCAACCATTACCCCTGTCAGCGCTGCCAAAGAGAGTACTAACACAACTACTCAGCATCACCCTCCTACAAGTGTGACCATGAGCAATATTCAAGGCCCCCCAAATTTACAGGAATTGCTTGGGTAGCAGGTATTAGCCAATTTTAGTATATCGTGAAATAATAAGCAGCTGTTGTGTGCTCAACTCTGAATTACACAAACAGCACCACCATGTGGTAGACTGTAATACGTGCCGGTGTTGACAACTAAGTGTCTGTGTCGAGCTCCGGAAACCACCGGATGAAATTAAGCACTGATCTAAAACCATCTCAAGTATTAAAACAAGTGTAACTTTTAATATAATTTCAAAGCCTTCATATCTGTTATGTGTAATGCAAAGGAATCTCATGTGACAGCTGTTATATTGCCCGCTGCCAGCCTACCTTCTCGCTGCAGGCGGTGGTAGAGATTCACCCATGGTACCTGATAGATGCCATCTCTACGGCTGCATGCAAAGCACTGCTTGATGCCTGTTGGTGTGTGTGCAGTGACCCCCCTCAGGACATGGACAACATTTCATGTAGGCCCAATGCAGGTGTTCTGTGGCCAAGAGAATCTATGCTGTTGCCCTTCGGTAGAACAGAAGTCAGTTGGAAAATAAAGAGATCCCCTGAAATGTTGTGATTCTACAGTTTTGGCGTTCTCGCATAATAATGGATTTGTTGCATTTGCCACTTAATTCTCCATCTGATGCATAATTTGCAGATTTCACTAAACAGTTTCTAGCTCAAGTGATTTTAAAGTTATTTTGAAAAGCACTTGGTTATGCGCCGTGGCAGACACTTTGTGCAGGTTAGTTAACGGGTCGCCTTTTAGTTGCTGACTGTTGTACTCAGGTGTTAAATTGATACTAAAGAGTTGCAGCCTTGGGTTACAGAGTATAAATAGTGGTTAAAATACCAAAATAATATATATTACCGTTGCATTATGTCAAATATCTCGCCAGTTTTAGTTGCATAATTGTTTCAACTCTGCCACATAATTTGGTCCTCCACCACCCCATAATTTCAGTGGCCCTGAAAATAAGATATCACACTGGCAGTCTTCAGTCCAGGGCTTTCCTTAATAGATTTATGTTTTACGTACCCTCTGAAACAATATCTCAGGTTTGTGAGTTTCAATCCTTTATCTTGTTGTGAATGTCCTATTATTCCCCAACTAAAAAAAATGTTATTCATATAATGTGTAAATCATTCCAAGAATTCCCTTTTAAGCAAAGTAACCTTGCAAGTGCGCGCTAAGTCAGTAATATTTTTGATCTACTGGTCAGACTTTAAAAACGTTTGGTGTACAAAGTTTTCCTTATATAAAAAAATGAAACTAGAAATATCCAGTCACTGTAAAGTTAGGCCTACTTGTACTAGTTAGTAGTGAATAAGGTCCTCAACAGCAGCTTAAAGTCTCTTCACTGTTATTAGTATGTTGCTTTGTCATTAATTTATTAATTAAGCAGTTTATCATCGATACCCTTTGCACCTTTCTGGTCAGTCCTTCCTTCCGTGGTTTGTCATCAGTGCAGCAAGTGGTCAACAGTTCAGGAGTTTGCCATTAATTCAGTAGTCTGTCATCAGTTCGACATCAGTACCAGGGTTTGTCGTCATTTCCGCAGTTGGCATCAGTTGAAGAGTTTGCGATTGATACAGCGAGGTGTCATCAGGTCAGCCTCAATGACAATACAAATGTTAGCACCGGAGCGCGACAGCACGAAGCTGCGCGTGAGTATTCCATGCACATATTACCACATGGTCACGTGCCTCTCTGCAGACATGGAGGGATCGGCTTCTGGCATTTACTGTCCGTTTCTATACTAGGAAAAGACAGTGTTCTATTAGAGTGAGTCTGAGACAAGGAGGGATGCGTGCACTGTGCCGCTGGTTTCTCTGCTAAAGGGAGACAGAAGGTGGCACGCTCGGACAGGAGATGTGCACGTGTACGGAGTGCACATCTCCTGTCTGCGCGTCCCACCTCCTGTCTCCCTTCGGGAAGTGGCAGCAATAGAGTCTTGTTAGCGAAGCAGCTGCACTGCATTCGCTAGCGAGACCTAAAAAAAGTGTAAAAGAGAAGGTACTAATCCAACCCTGGTATATATTAACAGGAAAATACCATCTCGTTTTACTAGAATGGTATGAAAGCAATCACAAACTTCGTTCCGGTGTCAGAAAATGAACTAAATCGGATGGGCTACAGGAAACTTGAACAAAATCACCAACCAAAAAATGTACTTTAAGCGTTCATAATGGCATTACAATCAATTTTATATGCAGTCAGAGGTTAACCCTTTAAAACACCACAGCTAACTAGTTACAGTATCGCTTTGTAGTCATGCATTACTAATGTTAAAAACTGTAGAGTATTTTAAAGCTGTATACTGATATTTTTATTTCTAGGCTTACAAAACTAATCAGTCGTGGGTGAATAAAGGGGTGTGAATAAAATTGCAGATTTTGACATTCGGAGGGTATGAAAGGCACTGGTAGTGCATGGTAATGGATTACGCATGGCAACAGGGGGCTTGGCCAGATTGCCAATGGCCATGGACCAGGATTGCTCTATAAAGCATTGGAGTCTCACACCGTATGTCCTTCATGTATCTGAACTCGGTCTAGCAAAAAGACGGAGCATAATAAAAGGTTTATAAATGCATGCAGATTAGATGCTCCCTGCCACCCGTTGTATCTAGGAGTCCAAAAGGCTATGAGAGAGGCCTTCTAAAGCCTCATTTGTGCATTCTGTATCCTCAAAGAACCGTGAAAAGCAAGGTTTTGTAGCAAATGATAATCAAAGGAGTATTTGAGAAGAGGAAACTGGGATTCTGTTTTTGACCCACTGCCGGAGAGGAGGCAGTTCTACGGAAGAGTTGTATTTCAGTCTGTTGAGGCAGGATCTAGTTCAGCTCCTGTTCTTTTTTCAAGTTCAACCTGTCCGAGTGTAACTACTCCTCATCTTCTCAACATGCCCGATGCTACTCATCCAAAAACTGGAGGTGGTGAAAGCGGGCCTTCCCTTCCTCGAGTCACTGGTGTAAAGGGGCTACTGGCAATTTGACGTAAAGGTTAGAGCTTCATGGTTTCTACTTTCCAGAGAATAGAGGCATTTGTTTTTTTGTTTTAACAAATGTCAGTTACCTTTACTGACTGTGGTTTGAGAAGGCAAAAACAGTTAAGCTAGTGACCTCATGGTGGGGCTCAGCCATTTCTGTTACCTCTAGGTCAGGGACTCAGGTTACCAATGCTTCCCTGAAAAGGTAGGGGAAACACGCTAGCAAGGGGAAAAAACAGCATCTATTGTTTTCCCCCCTGGAGTGTAGGGTCTGTAGTTAAATAAATTACATTGGTATGGAGTTTCATTCTGGGGTTTATTCCTTTCAACCAGTTCAGTACCTTGTCACCCATCCTTTGTAATTGCAGAGAGGTGCATTTTGTTCAAGGTTATTTCAAGAACTCAAAAGGGCCCTGATTACAAGGTGGGAGGAATGGGTGAGGTACTTACCACACCCTGTAAACAACGTTCACAAGTGAAGGCATTTACCAGGTTTGTTAAACAGCTCCTATTCCATGTTTCCCCTTGGAAATGAGGCAGAACGTACAAATTCTGTTTTTAACACACCCAATTCTGTAGATCTTGCCTTATTTTCTTATGCCCATACTCCTGACTGATTCTGGCAGGTTAAATGTGACGGAAGCCATCAGGGAAAACTGCAAGGGTGTGATAATTAACATCACTGAACACAGGAATCCAAATGTACCCATAAACTTGCAATATGGCTCTGCAGGGGAGTTCAACACTCATTTTGTAGGGACGCACCTTGCTTGATCCCTGAAAGGCTGAGACCTCCTTAAGAAAGGAAGAATCCCACCCTACCTTTTGCTAACACTGTTCAAAACTAAATGAGACACGCAGTAAAATAAGCTATATTTAAAACCTAGGATGCATCTGCATTTACTGACTGCAATATTGTTAATCTGCAATACTTGTGCTAAAGGATCCATGGGTTTTGGGTGCCCGCCTGGGTACGCTTTCCAATTTACTGATCGGGACCAAGCTGCTAATCATGAAGCATTAATATATAGAAAGTACAGAAAATATGTTCCTAATCCCAGGATCTAGAAAGCTATCAGTGCTTTTGTGTTTGATGCTGTGGTAACTAAAATCAATTTTATATTTTGTTCAATCAAATCAAAAGGGAAAAAAGAAAGTACACCCTTGAGAAAACAACCCGCCAAAAAATACTTTAACAGGGCAAAGGAAAAAATAAAAATATATACAGTGCAGAAAACGTGAATGAGCAATGTGTAGTAATATTTGAATTTAGTCATTCCCATATATTCCAGCAGTTCCTCCCTTCCCCCAAACTATGCCTCTAATATACTTGAGGGGTGAGGCGAAATCAGCAAACATTTTCACTTTAGTGATTTTGTCTTCAGCGTACAATGCTTTCCAGATGTTTGGAAATACTTTTATTTCGTTTGTACCAGATCCTGTATAAATGAGTAGCCCCTCCCCCACAGCCACCACAGCTTCCCTATCCGTAACAACTGAAAAGGGGGTACTGAGGAAATGACAAAGTTAGGGTCACCAAAGAAACACAAATAATGTACTCACGCTGTTGCAACACCACTAAACGCTGGTGAAAAGGCTGAATTGGATGTGGGTTGGCACTGTGGTAGGACTGACCTTTTACCCTAAGAAGGCACAGCCAGGCACGGCTCGCCTCCAGTAAACAGGAGTTCAGACTCCTAAAATCAAAAAGAATGGAAAATCCACTCTCTGAAACAATGGATTGCTAATCCCCAACAATTCCTGAATACTTAGAAGTGACCTTTCCGGCTCGAAACAAACACTCTGAAAGAAAGCGTTCTTTTATTCAATTATGAGCCAGCGATTCGACGTCTGAGCCGGCACCGCCATCAGAGCGAAAAAACAGATTATCTGTTTACAGATAAGGGTATTTTCTGCAGCAGGAGTCAATAGCACAGAGAGAAAAAAAATGATCATGAATACCAGAGGTGGTACAAACGTCAAGGGAACAAAATATTATGATTTTGAACGATATAGGTGCAACAAAATCGATTTGGAAAACCAGAGTCGAATCTGTGAAGGGGTCGAGAGACAAACAAAATAAAAGTGATAGCTAGGTTAAAAGATATAAGATATATTAGGAATGGCAGCATTAGGGTCCTCTAAAAGGGGAAGTTGTGCAAAGCTGAACGAGGGCGGAAAAATGTGCAGAAATGCATTGCTGAGCAAATAGTGGCTGATCTGGTGTATATAATAAGTTGATGGGAAGTTGACCAGACATTTGCAGAAAAGTGTTGGAACGGGTGAATACGATATCAATGAATACCATGGTTTGTGCAGACACGACAACATCAACATATGCCATAACCTGTGTTCCCATAACAAAATCAATGCTCATAAATGCAATATCAATGTATGCCATAATCTATGCCCACACAACAGTGTGGACATCGATAGTAACAATGTCAATGTATGTGATAATGCAGTCATGTATAACACGGTTACGCTTAAGTGAAACAATGCCGATGTATGCCACGATCTAGGCCTCCATAACTATGTCAGTATCAGCATAATGTCGATGTATACTATGACAACTGTATGCACAAGGTTGAGAATGTCAGTAAAAATGAGGTCAATGACTGACATATTATATTTAGAAGTTCTAATGAACTTGTATCAATGCTGACAGATTCACCTAAGGTAAACTCCCACATTAACCCAGAGCCTGAGATACGTGGTCAGACAGGTACTACCACCCCCAAAACACACCTATAGAATGACAGGTCACAGGTGGGGACTCAGCCCAGAGACAAACGTGCACCCAGAGATAACCCCGATTGATCCCACAGATAGTTGCACCACAAACAGGTCAGAGGAAATTGGCCCCAATAAAACACGTTTGGCCAAAGGCACGCACGCGTTCTCCAAAAATACCACAAAGCTAGATAGGGAAGAAGACTCAGCCAATTAGGAGACAACATGCACGTCACACGTAGTGATTACTCGTTCCCCACACCGGACATCTGGACACACACACTTATCCACACTAGCTCTCCCTGAGGTTGAACGCCATCTGTGTCCTTATCGGATGCCCAAACTTGCTAATTTATGACAGATGCTTTTTCAAGAATAAAGAAATAATTTCATTCTACCTCATGAGATATATATATTGTCAGCCGAAACTTGTACAAAGGGAGACTTTCCTCAGATGCACCCTGTCGGGACTCACCCAACCGCTCATTTAATTAAACAAACATGTTCCTGTTTTGCCAAATGACACTTGTATTTTCATTTATTTAAGGTAAAATCCTATCAGACAAACAAGAGAAAATGGCAGTGGGATAACTAATTTACAACAGAAACCTGTGGCTCAAGAAGGTTGCAAATGTAATAGAGATCGACAACAGGGAATACATTTAGGCATTAGCAAAGCCAATATGTTTAACAACCGTATATCTGGCCTTACATATGGGAACATTTTCAGACATTTAGGCTGTGTTTGTCTGAAGTAGTAACCTCGTGATCAAAGCAACATTAGAGAATATGCAGGGTAAGCAGAGCAAATATCTAATGCAAACATTGAAAAGGAGATCTTGTAAATGCTGGGGAGATGTGTTCGGATGTTTTCCCTCAAAGTCTCACAGTATTAATTACCAAAGCAAAGTAGACCCGTTTGAATTCCTCCGGTTTACATGGGGGTGGGTGAGGTGGAAAAATCTTCCAGACACTGAAAGTGTCATGCCGGTGTTCTGAGAATCATTGTATCCCCGTGAGTGGTTGCCCCCCCTACGTCACGGGCGGAGAAGGGCAGAGAGCGGCCGCGGGGTCCTTGTGCCAACATCGTTCAGAGCCTCGAGCCGCCAGCAGCCCGAGGCGGTGTACGAGGCTGGAACACTTCAAAATCAATTTTATTTAATACCAATTAAATCTCCATCTATCTGATGGAGATTTGATTACTGAAGGAAAGGGAGAGGGGTGTGAGAAGAAGTCCGAGTGACGCCGATTAGATGGACATAGCAAGGAACGGCTAAAGAATTGAGGACACTTACTGGGGATACGCTGAGAGCTGTCAGAAATGTATTGTGTTAAACATGTACATTTTTAATACATATGTACCAGTTTTAATGCGGGGCAATACCGGCCTGCAGGTGGGGTGTACGGAGACGGGCTGTGTATAGAGGCCGGCACAAGGACCCCGCGGGCGCTTTCTGCCCGAGACGCGAGCCATGTTCAAATAGAGCATGCGCAATGGTGATGTCACGGAATGACGGTGGGCGTGGTACCACATCATCAGCGGTAATATGCGCATGCGTGCCCATGCGCAAAACAGGGGGGGCACTGCCTCACGGGGGGCAGCGGATTATGGAACACCGGCATGCCTGTAGCTGGAAGGAGGAGTCCAAGGCATTGATGTGAAGAGGGAGAGATTGTAACAATGTTAGAAATTACATTAGGCCTTTTGTTTAACAAGGAGATGCAGTTTAGTCTTACTAAGCACTGCCATGTAGTAGATGACAGGGGTAAGAGGCTGGACTGTACTTTTTATTTTTCAAGGTGAGGAAGTTCCTAGGTCAGGCCTATCCTGTGTCTGTGCCCCATTCATTGCTGCATTAGAAAGGATGACCCAGCCAGGTGCTGAGATTCCACACTTCAGTTTGCCCATGTTGTGGATGCTCCAATTTGGAGCCAGCCACAGTACTTACTGCTGCGAGAGCAGTATTCATGCTGTGAGAACAAGACCCTCCTTTCCACCTGATGTTTTCTGAATTATAGGACCCGAAGACCTTGAAAGCTACGTTTGAGGTGTGTGCTGTTTCCACCCCTCACACTAGTAAAGCTGATCCTGCACATATCCAAAGGTGTACTCCCACCTCTCCGTGACACCACAAGTCATAACAAATCTAGAAGTTAAAATTGCGTTATGCTTTCTAGGCAAACCAATGGCTTCAACCTTTCTGCTTCACCTCTCAACTCAATTCCTAATCAATCTCTTCTTACCTCATATTCACCCTTCGATCCTACATTACCCAAACCATTTTCTTCTCACCAGATCAATTCTTCTACTCTTTATACATCCTATTGCGCTCAGAACCACAAGCCCCCTTCTGGCTGGCTCTTCTCACGCTACATTTCCCACACCCATTTCATACGAAAGTTGAAGCTAGCTCATCTCTGCTTGCCACTGCACAATCTCATGAACTACGCCACAAGAGTCAAAAAATCATTTCCCTCTCCTCCCCAGTTTTATTCGCTCATTTGCGTTTCTTGCCCTGAACTGTGCCCTCAGGGCAGCAGTGGCATGGAAGACACTAGAAGGTCAAATTGACTATTCTAACTAAAGTCCTAGAAATTTTGGGGAAGGAGCAACGTTTCCTCAAATATTCCAGGAGGCTTATTTAATATTATATTGCCAATCCTGGTATATTTTTGGGAAAGTTACACATTTCCCAAGTGTTTTTAGGAAGGGTTGAAAAATAGTAATTCTAAGTTGCAGAAAGTGCAGCTCAGGGAAAAAAGTAGGAATACTTTTTTCATCTATCTCGGACATTCCAGCTTTGTCCCTCCACCAGTTCTTGTTCTTCTCTGCCACGATGCAATCCCTTTTCGCACGCTTCACTTGTTACCCTCTTGCCCCAGGTGCCCGTATGCTCTTCCCATCTTAAATTCTAAGAATACTTACTCCTCCCGTTTGTCCTACCACAACCAAATAACTCATCTTTCTGTGGTCCAGGGCAAGCCTATCACGTCTATCCACCCTTATCTTCGGACTGCCTCCTTCCCATTAACCAAAATCCACCTTCACTTCCTAATCACTGTCCTGTACCCTCAATAATGCAAGATCAATGGACAAAAAACAAAAAAGACTCCTGGACATTTCCTTCATGACAGAAACCTGGTTAGGCAATGACACAGCCCTGACACTACATGAGGCAATAACACCAGACTATTACACCCAGATTAGAGACTGCCAGTCCTTTCGGTAATACAAGCTAGAAGCCGGCATTTTGAAACTTCTTACCCCTGACAGCTTCTAAGATTTCTCATCTGTAAAATTTCAATCACTACTAACCTGCTGTCATCAGTCTAGTAGCTGCTGATCTACAACCACCTCAGAATAACTCAGCCTTCTCAGAGGACATAGTTAACATTGCCATCAAGTATACCAACCATTGTATACAACTGGCAAACTTGAAAACCTGGTTCGGCCAACCAGGTGGGCCACAAATCATGATCTATTTCAAGTCTAGGCCGTCCACCCACTGTCTATGGTCACCCACCTTCAGCCAGGCACTACATCAACATAATATTCACCCTACCTGGACATTTCAACAGGACAGGAAATCAGTCCATTTCATGGTGTCCCTCCTTCAGCCATTCAATGTGACCATAACCTACCTTCTGCTTCCTTCACATCGCCATTCTTAAAAACCAAGATCTTAAGCAGACCATGGAAGAAACTAGAGTTAGTGGGTTTGATGACTAGCAACACCGTGATGTTAGTTCACCAGTTGTACCCCTGGCTCTCCTTCACCAAACCGATTCCCTCTGAAGACCTTCTTATACCCACAGAATCGATAGAAGACGGCTGATCCTACTTAGATGTGAAGATCTTGATAGTAGGTAACAGAAAACTAGGAAGTCCATGGAAAATACAAATTTCCTTAACAAGAGGCTGACACAGAATCCTCAAAACAATCTACAAAAATGCTATCCAAAAGGCCAAGATGCTTAATTACACCTTTCACTTGTGCAAATCGACATGTGCATGTAAAGAAGTAAGTTATACTGGATTGAATGGGTAAAACATAGCTAATTCAAGCAGTGGCATAACGAAACTTATAGGCCTCTCCCCCTGCAAAGTTCACAGAGACTGCTCCCGACCCAGTCAGGAGCTATCGGACCAGGGACCCACCGCCTGTGGACAGTGCAGGGGGGCTGGAGCTCGGGGCATTACCCGCACTGTGGGGGGCCAATGTTACAGCACTGCGTTCAAAGCTCACTAAGCCACCCACCAGGCTGTCCATGGCACAGGACAGATCTTCCTTCAGCTCAAACACTGCACTTGCTGGCAAAATAGGGATCTCTGATGCAAAATGGCATTAATCCTGATAACCACATCCTTCAGAAAGTCCAGCATATGCAGTACTTTTTTTTTTTCTTTCTTTTTTTTTTTTTAATTCTGTTCAGATGGCGAGTCTCTAGAACATTCAATACCAGAATAAAGATCCTCTTTAACCACCTTGGATTCCAGACAACTGTAAAAATCAAGCTGTTTCTAAATATATCAACGGCTTTAGAACAGGACAAAATATAGAAAGAGGTTGTGTGGCCACAAGTCTGACTCTTCTCTGCTACGCAACAGATCTAAACACAGCTACAGATTTAACTCGATAAAAATAGAAGGTACCTTCAAAACTCATGCAATACACCACCCCTGAACCTCACAGATAACAGCACTTTCCATACAGGCCATGCTACAAGTGTACACACCACCAACCATGCACAACAAAACGAGTTCGCTTTCCACCAGGCCTTGACAGGGGTCTGAAACACTATTTAAATGTTAAAATACAATACCATACTGCCCTGAAGAAGATGGGTTGTGTTAACAAAATATAAACACCCAATATCTTTCCTACAAAACATATAAGCAACAACTCGGGTTCCTTAAACTTAAAAGTACAATTTAACCAAGGTTGGTTTCATAGGAATGGTTTCTCTTACAACAATTTAACAGGTTTATGTTCCAGGATAAAAAGTTATAACAGGACACCTAGGAATGCATCAAATTGGTTACGCTGCTTAACTTGGTTTGTGAACACCAGTGCTTTTTATGTTTTTAAAATAAGAATTCAAAACTGTTTTCATTTTATCAACAGGATATATATTTTTTATTTGTTTATTGAATTTTGCCAGGATATTGGTTTTATAAGCTGTACAAAGATAAAGAGGATTTTAATGTGGCAAGCCCAATAGTCGTATTCCAAGATATGGGGTCATTTCTGTAAGCCTGCCTACAGGATTACCTTTACACGTTGGCCTACTTAATGAGTCCTCCTGGTGGTACTTGGCAGTTCTGGAACCTACATTAACATCAATGCTGGCTCTAAAATAGTTGCCCATTAAGGCAATAGACGTGCCTGTCTAAGAGTGCCTTCCTTTTCGCGCCCATACTTCTGCAAATCACAGACCCATTGCAGCTATCCCAGCACCGTACATTAAGACCATCAAAATGGTATCTGATCCACAAAGTCACCATTTCAAGTGAACGCTTCCTTCGACCTATTGCCAATAGTATTTCAGTTACTGATGAAACCCTTTCTAAATGTATTTAAAGGGAAGATGGGCCTCAATAACTTACAGAAGCTCAACATACTCCACAGGGAGCAGGGTTTTGAGTTCGCAACTTTACCATGGTCTACAACTACCTTTTTAGGTCTCACCTAAGCTGCACATGCTGTATCTAATTCTGTGGGCTAACAGCCGGCTCATCGCTTTCTATCACAGATGATGGAAGGAATTCTGAACCATGCAAACGTTCACCAAAAGTCAACAGGTCTGAGTTTAATCCATTGTTTTTTGCTCACCACGCCACTCTAGTTTGGACCCAACCATATGCAAATCAGTCTTGACCCTGCTCCTCGTGGTAACAGTCCAGCCTGAACTGCCACGCAAGGTCCTCCCTAGATATGAAACAAGCATCCTGGGACCGATTTCGGGTATCACTCCCTCATCAGCCAGGTTAGCTTGAAACCAGTGGCGCAGTGAGCACAGGACACATGTCTGGGCATATCCTTCCAACTTAGGGTGACAAAAGCAAAAAGAACAGATGATGGACGAAATGCTGAACAATGTAAACATTCACCCCCAGTCAACACATCTGGGTTTAATCCGTTTTTTAGTGAGCCAAAGAATGATGTATTTAACTCAGATCTTGCCTGGGGTTAAGTAAATGTTTGAATAATTTAGCAATCCGTCCATAATTTGTTGTCGCAGCACCACAGCACCTCTGTAGGAAAAGAGCAGGGAAACGGTCAAAGTAATGGGCAATGGTAAGGAACAAAAGAACTAGAAGAAAATACAAAAAATTACATGATGATCACCTCCAGCAGTGATGGTAGGCATCTAATAAACGTGGCACCTTGAAACTAGCAGTGTGAAATAGGTCCCTTCAGCCTACCTCTGGTTGCAAGAAAGAGAGCAACGTTGGTGTGAAAAGTGGTCAGCATGCGGTTGAGAGATCACCAATCAACCCCCCCATAGAAAAGACCAGTCGAGGGATGAATACCCAGGAGCAATTTTAGTTTCTATGAGAGGAAACCCATCAGAGGGCATTTGTATACGGTTCTGGACAAGGAAAGCCAATGAGAGAATAGCTTTTGGGTTTTGGCCAATTTTGTTTCTACTTTAATTATTTGAATCTAGCTGAAGGTGTTAACCCTGCTTTCTTTTCATAATGTCTTATTCTTTACTGGTTAGGAAAGTTCATAATCTATTTTGGTGTAATTTGTTATTTTATAGTCTTATCTTTCACTCTTATGTGTGAAATGTTAATCCTTAGGCTCATACTAATGCACATTTTAATGACTTAAGCAGAGTTCTTATTAATCTAGATCTTATTAGAGTGTAACTTAGTGAACTGGGTTTTAAATTCGTTACAGAACAACACCCTGTGGTGTCCAGAGAGATTCAGAATTAAATTCAGTAGCATATTCAGACTCACTATCCATACAGTGACAGTACAAGATGGGTAAGTTAGTACTGCAATAAAATGAAAATTCTAAGCAAATTCCTGGCTCCATCAAAGGTGTTTTCTCACTTACGTGTATGGTGGTAGACCTGCTTCTTTCCTTTCCTGACCCACTTCAATATGAATATTACTGCCGTCAGGGCAATTTTAATTTGTATTTCACTTGCAGCAAATACTATTTTATCACAGTTGATGCATATATTTCAGAGCTTTCTCTGTGTTGGAACTTCATGCTGCAGTGCAACAATCTCCAAGATATGGCCAGTCAAAAGATCGTGCATCCTAGACCTCAGCTAGTCCCAGTTTGCCAACTATATATGTATACTTTGTTTTAAACCTTACACTCATGCAACTCTTTCAAATCTCCGAGTACTTGAAATTCAGTCGACCATTGGGAGAAAAAAAACAAGGAAATAGAAAGAGGCATAAACTTCAGAAATGAAGAAGACCAATTTACTCAACTGCTCCTATTTAAATTCAAAAGTGATGGCTATATTTTCCTACCTCGGGAAGGGTATTTTTTCTCTCTGCATTTTCTGACTTTTAGCCACAGGCGTGTACCGGAGTATCCAGTCAGGGGGGCACTACAGACCAAGGAGATATGCCAACTCATCATTTGTTTAAGTTGCTGCATTTGTCCTTGATTTAAACAAAAAAAGGATATAAGGAAATTAGGGGTATATGGCCATTGACTTGAATGCTCAACCCAGCATTGTGATAACAGAAGTATTAACTGTCATGTATTAAAGCCTTTGAATTCTAGATGATCTTAGCACGACTACTCCCACCATGACATTCTAACCTAAAAAAAAAATAGTCTTCACATGTGACTAGTCAATGGGATGAATACAAAGGATAGGTAACTGGCACGTATACTTGACCCCACCCCATTCACTGCTCCACCTCCTTTCCACCACACCCTACACTCAACCACCCCACCAGGTGTTACAGAACAGCCAATCATTGAAATATTGATCATATCACAAGATATTCAGCAAACTCCTGAAAGCTAAACAATTTAGGCTTGCTTTCAAATTAAACTAATTTTCTGAGGCTATGATGGAAGAATATCAGACGTGCATACTCACCCATCACATTTGACTCCCTCTTCCTTATGCCCTACTCTTTTCATCAATCTGTAAATTTACTACATTCTAATGCGCTCTAAAATAATCCAAACATGTTGTGCTTTATATATTTTTTTCATAAATATATAATCCTTCAGATAGCCACACATTCAGCCTGAAAATACTTATACAGTTACTAAAAACAGGCAGTTATTTTGCTCCACAGTGACTACAAGATAAAATGATAGTACTCAACAAAAGAAATACTTTGAAGGAAACAACTGAATCTGAACTCCCTCAGCTATTTTTGAAATCACAAATATTAAAATGGATGTGAATGTGCTTGGTGACATTTTTTACAGATTGGATCTTGCTCAACACCGACATTATCCAAGAAATTTTATAGTAAAGATTACGAGGCTCCAGCACTGAGCACGTTTCCATTTTAACAGTCCTTTTTTCAAAGTTCTACAAAAAAAAGGCATCAATATACCACTTCCATCAGGCCCTCCTCATACAACACTGAAAAAATTATAGCCCGAACAAAGGTCCCTCCTTCTCCACATCAGTTTGCAAACTATTAGTAAAGTTATCAGTGTCCCCAAATTAGTAGTCGTTCACACACTGCCTTATACTAAACCACTTTCAAGCACAGGCTTCTGCAAACCCATTTTCCCAGACAGTCTTAATAGTAAGATCTTCCACATATCTAACAAGTCTCTCTATATCTAAGCATTTTATATCTGGAAAAAGTACTCTAGTACAATTTGAATGCCAGTGCAATGTAGGTTTTAACCCCGATCATGAGGGAATGCATCTGGTTATATAAATTATTTTAAAAAACATATTTAACTGACACTGAAGCCCTATGTCTTCTAAAACTGACAGAAGGGTGAAATTCTTTATGTGATAATTACTTCAAGACAAATTAAATATATACCCCTTTCCAATAATTATGAAGTACCCTGCAGTGTTATAATGTTTTATTTGAACTAACAAAACTAAGATTTAGCTAGTCCCTTGACTCGAACACCTTTTGATCCCAAAAGGTTCTACCAGGGGAGCTTCAGAATATTAAATTACATCATGTTACCTTAGGATATGAGCGTGTAATGATCTTAAACAGGGTTGACAAGGAGTCCACAAAAAGTCGAGTAGTTTATAACACATGAATATTAGCACCAGCTTAAGAATTAAAGCATGGCTTCTCTGGAGAAAACGCAGCGAGGGAGGAAAGGGCAATACAATTAATTGCAATGGGTAGAATAAACAATCACGGTGGGTAAGTTATTTTCGGCTGATCTGCGATACTTAGAAGACATGATATGAGATTAAAGAGAAGAATGGGATGTTTTGTTATTGGTATAAAGCTTTAGACAACCATAAAGTTGAATTGAACAGGTCACTGCTGAGATGTAAATGAGGACCCGAGACAGGGTAAATGGGTGAAAGGGAATATGGATGGAGTCCTCTTTCTCAAAACGTTAGCCAGACAGAGGAGTGGTTCATTGTGGGTCGCTAGCTTTGGTGCTCGGGCTTCAGTTTAAAGCAAAACTTACTAGCTGCAACAAACAAATTCCAAGTAGAACTGGTAAATTAACAAAAACAATGTTTTAAAAATCCCACACAGAGGTAAGACTGAGCAATGCAAAGGAAAATATGCAGGTTCCTTGAGGAAAGGGGACATTTCATTCGCTGTACAATCAGTCTCAAATGAAAACCTGCATGACTTATTCTTCTGTTAAAAGTCCTCAGAAAAGTTTGAGATACTTGGACGTGGTTTATGTATTGACACTGTTGTAAGAGCGAATGCTGGCAGGGCCATTCAGTCTACCGATTTCTTCTCCATCTGCAATACCACTGGTACCTACTCATTCAGTCTCACTGGTTCTTGTTGTCAGTTCACCCATCACCTTCCTTTGGTCAAGGCTTGAGATAGTGTTCCTTACTTTGACCCCATCAGTTTTGCTGACTAGGAGCACAATATATTTACTGCCCTTCTGCTGAAAAGCATTGTCTCCACCTTGACCAATATTCCAGAGAAGTATTGATGGAATCCATTGAACACACCTGTGTGGCATTAGGATGACAAGAATGATTTCAAAATAAACAAGCATTTGCAATGCAATAGGTCTCGCATTAGGAACGTTTGAGCTATTGGTATTGTAAATGACAAATTTTTTATTTAGGTTTTGTTTTTGAAAATAGCAAAATTAATAGCTTTGTCATTTACAATGCCAATAGTTATAACTTTTGCAAATGTGACACCTATAGCATTTGTAATGCAATGTGTTGTATTTACGTCACTTACATGTATTGATATTACAAATAGCAATGGCTTTTACATTTTTTTCAATAATTAATACTTAAGTAAAATAATAGTAATTTATAATGGCAATAGCTTAAAGTTTTGTCCAAAACTTTTGTGAAGATTATGTTCCGTGTATTTTATTGTGACGAAATCGAAGAACAGAAGTGAAATATTGACATCTTTTTGTTACATTTGTAATAAAGCTTGAAACATTGAGAGAACATATTTGAACCAGGTGTTGTTGAATGGTTGCACAGATTGATGCTGTGGTGGCACGGAGTGATTTTGTGATGGCGAATGAGTGATGCTGTGGTAGCACATAGTGATTTTGTGATGGCGAACGAGTGATGCTGTGGTAGCACATAGTGATTTTGTGATGGCGAACGAGTGATGCTGTGGTAGCACATAGTGATGCTGTGGTAGCACATAGTGATGCTGTGGTAGCACATAGTGATGCTGTGGTAGCACATAGTGATGCTGTGGTAGCACATAGTGATGATGTGGTAGCACATAGTGATGCTGTGGTAGCACATAGTGATGCTGTGGTAGCACATAGTGATGCCGAGTGATGCTGTATGCTATGCTACGTTTTGTTGTGTTTGCTATAATACGTTTTGTTGTGTTTGCTATGCTACGTTTTGTTGTGTTTGCTATGCTACGTTTTGTTGTGTTTGCTATGTTATGTCACGTCACGTTTCGTTTCGTTATGTTTCGTTATGTTATGCTATGTTATGCTATGTTTTGTTATGCTATGTTATGCTATGTTTTGTTATGCTATGTTTTGTTGTGTTTTGTTCTGCTATGTTTTGTTGTGTTTAGTTATGCTATGTTTTGTTTTGCTATGCTTTGTTATGCTATGCTTTGTTTTTTTATGCTATGCTTTGTTTTGTTATGCTATGCTTTGTTTTGTTATACTATGTTGTGTTTTGTTATGCTGTGTTGTGTTTTGCTATGCTGTTGTGTTTTGTTATGCTATGCTACGTTGTGTTATGCTATGCTGGTGAGGAGGGGGTGAGGGGGGTATGAGGGTGGGTGAGGGTGGGTATGAGGGTGGGTGAGGGGGGTATGAGGGTGGGTGAGGGGGGTATGAGGGTGGGTGAGGGGGGTATGAGGGTGGGTGAGAGGGTGGGTGAGAGGGTGGGTGAGAGGGTGGGTGAGAGGGTGGGTGAGAGGGTGGGTGAGAGGGTGGGTGAGAGGGTGGGTGAGAGGGTGGGTGAGAGGGTGGGTGAGAGGGTGGGTGAGAGGGTGGGTGAGAGGGTGGGTGAGGTGGTGAGGGGGCGTGTGATGGTGAGGGTGTGATGGTGAGGGTGTGATGGTGAGGGGGGTGAGGGGTGTGAGGGTGAGTGAGGGTGTGTGAGGTTGAGAGAGGGTGTGAGGGGCTGTGAGGGGGTGAGGGGTGTGAGTGGGGTGAGTGGGTGAGGGTGTGTGTGAGGGTGAGGGGGTGTGAGGGTGAGGGAGAATGGGTGTGTGGGGGTGAGGGTGGGTGAGTGAGGGTGAGGGGGTGTAAGGGTGAGGGGGTGTGGGGGTGACGGTGTGTGAGGGTGGGGGTGTGAGGGGTGGGGGAGAATGGGTGTGTGGGGGTGAGGGTGGGTGAGTGAGGGTGAGGGGGTGTAAGGGTGAGGGGGTGTGGGGGTGACGGTGTGTGAGGGTGGGGGTGTGAGGGGTGGGGGTGTGAGGGGTGGGGATGTGAGGGGGTGTGAGGGTGAGGGGGTGTGAGGCTGAAGGGGTGTGAGGGTGAGAGTGAGTGAGGATGAGGGGGTGTGAGGGAGGGTGAGGGGATGTGAGGGTGAGGGGATGTGAGGGTGAGGGGATGTGAGGGTGAGGGGATGTGAGGGTGAGGGGATGTGAGGGTGAGGGGATGTGAGGGTGAGGGGATGTGAGGGTGAAGGGGTGTGAGGGGACGTGAGGGTGGGTGAGGTTGAGAGGGTGTGAGGGTGAGGATGAGGGTGTGTGAGGGTGATGGGGTGTGAGAGTGAGGGGGTGTAAGGGGGTGTAAGGGTGAGGTGTGTGAGGGGGAGTGAGGGTGAGAGGGTTGTGAGGGTGAGTGAGGGTGAGAGGGTGTGAGGGTGTGTGAGGGTGAGAGGGTGAGAGTCCAAAGTAAATGGTGGCAGGGCAGACATCATAAGACAGAGAGAAGAGACTGCGTGGTAACTGCGTTGGGTCAGTTTCAGAATCAGGAGGGGCAGAGTCAGCACAGTCTGCGAGGGATCAACGCTTCTAGAGGCAAAGCATAGCGGATGTAGCATTGCAGCTAGCAAGTCGAGTGTTTTCAAGCTGAGTATCCCTAGAGAGATGGCAACACAGCAACAGCAAGGCTACTGTAAACAAGCATGGTAGGCTTTGAAAGGTGCAGAGAACGCTGAACAAAACAAGGCTTCCCCGCGAAACGGATGCAAAAAAAAAAACCAAGCTCTCTGCATTGCTGTGGCTGGGGGGCGGGAGCGCATTCCTTTGAAGTCTGATGCCAAGGCTCAGACAGATGCGCTTGCCGCTGGATGGACTCTGACACTTTCCTCTGTTGGATGGCATTTTTTTCGTCTGTGTGAAAACTAAGGACCCTAAAGCACTTCCCTTGTGTGTAATTACATGAAATTTCAGAAAATGTATGTAAAAAACACTAAATGCAAGTAGGGTCTGAAAATCTGTATTTTAGAACAAAGTGCATCCTCGTGTCCATTTTGGACGCATTTCAGCTAAAGCAAAATGATAAGGGCATAAACCTCAAGTACCATGAAGAACGAACTGCTCATGTTCAGCTTGCTTGTATTGTTACTCTGCTCCTACAATACGATTTGTTTACCAGAACAGACTTGAAATTACAGGTGTATCGTTTTTCTTAATTTTAAAACCGAATGCCACAGATTTCGTGGTGTAACAAAAATGTTGCCCACAGCTACTGAAAACCAGAAATAGCAGCCAATTGCGTTCGGAGTATAAAATGATTCTTCCCTCCTTAAGAACCCCTAAACCATGATCCATCACCCCAGACATAACAACCCTTTTTATGTACCATGCAATATACATTAAACTGGGCATGAGAGATTCGTGGCTTGTCAGCCATGAGCTGAATCGACAAGCTTCCCTCTGCCTGAGGTTACAGCTCCTAGTAGCGCTGTAACCTCAGCCTCGCACCTCAGCCTTGTTGGTCTAACAAGAAGACCGCATCCAAACATGTCAACAGACCTGATTCAGGCTTTTTAAAGACAAAAATTGCATTATTTTAGCTGTCTCGCCTAAAATGGTCTCTGATCGAATGCTAATCAACAGGGGAAATAATTTTCCCCGATTTCATTCATTAACCCCTCTTTTACTCTTTCGAAATGTTGGCATGTAAGGAGACTCTGAGATGATATCTTCCTATTGTGCTACTTAACGATACCTGAAGACTTAAACAAACGGTTTGGCATCCTGCCTGGGATAAAAAGATGAAAAGCGACTCGCAGACTAGATCAACAACAGCAGGAGCCGGGCGCGGCCGTCTGGAGTGCACTTGGTAATCCTGGCTGTCCAGCCAGAGACATCGTGGCTGCCGTGGTTGGGTTGGGGGTATTGGGCGCCCTCTCATGGACAATGTATACGTCTGCATACACTTCACGTGCCGTGGAGAGGAAAACCAGAGTCACGCTCATCAGGCTAAAAACAAGCAGGCAGTGATTTAAAAAAAAGCAAAAATGTTATACATATTGAAAACAGGAGAAAAAAAATCCCAACAGTATAATGCTGAAGAAAAAATATTAAGGAAATGGGAGAAAAACGTTGCGGACACAAGGATAAACAATAAGTAAAGGACAAAAGGAGAGAATGGCGCGAAGAAAGACTAAGTAACAGTCACTGTTTAGTAAATGTGTTTGCCTTTCTGTCAAATAATGTCAAAAGTCACAGCAAAGTAAACAAAGAAAACAAGCCTGTAGTGGTGTTACATTATGATAAGAGCGCCTGTCGCACGGCCTGGCGGCCGTGAAAGTGAAAGTACGGCCGGCCGGCCGGCCGTGGTCAGTGAATAATTAGGGGAGGAGAAATGCCTGAGGCAGAGCGCACGCTGGGGGATGCCTGTGGGAGGGAGGCAGATGGATTTGATGTGCACGGGCTTTTCACGGACACTGCATGGAATCGCCCGATGGTTAAGCTCTGGTTAAGCCCCAATATCTCTCGCCAGCAATGCGCAAGCGCATTAGCAGGTGAGACCTAAAAAGAATTGGTGAAACGCCCACATGTGGCCGGTGCATTTATAAGTGTCACTTCATAAGCCAGTCATACGGTGAAAAAAACAATTTCCAATGCTCCTCAAATTCATCAACTGTCAAGACATTTCCAAATGTTTGTGGGTCCAAAATGCTTTCCTCAGATATGGTTTCTGTCCTTCCAAGCTTGAGCGCAGAATTATTTCATCCTCTTATTCATGAGATCGCAGCATTTCTCATTACATATTTTCAAACTAAGTAGTTTGGCTGATGCGTAACACGCCTAAATTCACAGTTTAAACACAAAAGGATGTCTAAACAGTCACAAGCACTGGCAAAGCAAATGGGTCTGGTCTGAGCTATTGAGTTTGCAAATGATTTTTGCAGCTTGCACAAGTGTCGATGTATCAAGGTGCATCACTTTGCCTGGCTAGCATTCTTGAAGTGGGTTTTGCATTTACCACCATCCATTCCAAGATGGCCACTGATGCGCGTGCATGTGTCACATCGAAGCAATGCTTCATGAACCATATGTTGTGATGCATCTGGACATGCCTAATATGGTAGGTGGCCACGTTAGAATGACAAATAAATTTTTAAAATTTAAAGTACCCGCAAAGCGTGACAATGGATGCAAGTGGCACAGCAGCTCTTTGAAGCCACTGGGCTCCTGTAAAAAAATGTTCACTAGGACTAGGATGGGGGACTGGGAGGGGAACAGGGACCATTAGTGAGAGGAGAAGGGAAAGAGGGCATGTGGTAGGAAAACCAGGGTGACAGAGCAAAGAAACACATGCACTCTGTTGGAGTGGTAAAAAGAAATAAAAAAAATAGAGATAAAAGAAAGTTACATTGAACATATAGAGCAGGATGACCAAATGGTGGGTAGCTTTGGGAGCAGGGGGAGCGAGTGGAAGACAGGCATGTGAAAGACCGGTAGAGAGCAAGAAAAGATGCACTCGGATAGGTGCTGAAAATAAACATGGGTACGGAGGAAAACCATTGAATCAGGAGCAGGGGAGTAAGAGACAACAAAGCCATCCAATCATAAGCTAATGGCTGAAATTAAACCTACTCTATTAAAAAGTAATGTACTAGAAATAATAGGTTTCGGCAACAGACAGCTAAGGCTGTCTGTAGTTGAAACACAAAAAGGAATAAAGGAAAGAATCACATAAAAAATTATTACTTCACCACTCCTGGTAACGAAGGGCACTTCTTTTTAGACAGATTTGCACATCGGATCAGACACAATGTTGTCACATTCTGTGCTAGAGAGCCAAAGGCTGAAGCACTGACAGTTATCCAATCTTGTACGCCACGGCTGGTGGGAGCAAAATGTGGATGGCAGTTGAACACACTAATAATATGTGTATTTTTTTTATGAAATGAGGCTGATCCTGGGCCAGATCAAACAAACACTAAAAAAATAAGATCCATTTATAAAGTTCAAAAGTATTGCAGCGCAATTGTAAGTGTAGAACAGGCTCAATGACCCTATACAAGCTATGGTCCTTTGTGAACTTGAAGAGTATTTACAAGTAACATATTAGCAAATCTACTTAGTCAAACGATTTAAGGATCTTAACTCAAATTAATAGAGAAGGTGTATTGGTGAGCAAAGATAAAAAAATTAGATGGGCAAACAATTTGACGAGGGCATGAGGAGAAAGCAAAACAAAAACAATAAAAAGTTAGAGTGCTCATAGATTAATATTTTCAGCAGAAAACAGAGCTTGTGAAATACTTACCATTGCTGAGGCTTATGTGGAGTACTGCATGCTGCCAGAAGAAGGACTGTAGCTTCAAAATCTGCATGCAGCCCCAGGAGATTTGTTAAAACCGTAAATTATTGTGTTCCACATCTATGTTGCCGGCACTCAAGTCCATGTAGGCCTGCCTACCAGGACATAGATCACATCAAACCATCCAATTGACAGACAGTGGAATGCACCAACGCTTGGATGATCTCAAACATCGCTGTGCTTCAACGTCATAAAAACAGTTAGTAACTATAGGATCACCCAGATAGATATCCGCTTTTCAATCCTTCTGTACCGCTCCTCAATTATGAGTCACATTGTCTTTCATAAAAAGTCTTACAGTTACTCTTGACTCAATTCTTCTTCCAACCCCATATCAGCATACAGAATTTGACAGGAAATGTCAATTAAATGTTTTTTTTTCAGCGCCAGAACTCACTTAAACACTGCTTACACTAGCACTGAACTATTGCAACATTGGACAGGAGCACTGCACCGAAATAAAAAATTAAAACACTCAAGTACTAAATGTTAACTCTGAAACCTATCCTAACAACCTTTACTACACTCTATAAAAAGGTTTACAGTCACAAATGCAATCCTTTGGAGCCCTTATCTCCTGTAAGAAACCCAAGATCTGCTACCATGCCATAAAACTGAAAAACATTGCTATCCCAGCAATTGCCATATTCTAGTCTAGTTGACCGTTTTTTGTAGATACCTGGAGATTTATTTGTAATGAGCTCGCCTAATAAATGCTCTCAAAATACATGGGACACAATTGTGTGGCAGTGGTTAGGAAAGGGTAACCAACAAACGCAAAGAGTTCCCTTGAGTTTCTATATCTTAGATCTTATAGAATTTAAGATCTCCAAAAAGATCCAGTGGGGGTCTCACTGTAGTTTCAATGACACAATTGTTCATGCACTCTACTCTCTCAAGCTTTAACGGAACCACAAGAGAGTAGAGTGCATGAACAATTGTGTCATTGAAACTACAGTGAGACCCCCATGGGATCTTTTTGGAGATCTTAAATTCTATAAGATCTAAGATATAGAAACTCAAGGGAACTCTTTGCGTTTGTTGGTTACTATTTACCCTGTTCCCTTGCCACAAGAAAGGTTACTCTCCCTTGCTTTACATTACAACGTGGTTAGGAAAGGGACCATGTAGCATCTGAGGAGAAGCAGAAGTGTCCGACTGAATGGAGAATGGTGGTTTTCACCTAGTCCCACTTTTGTTTCTAATAATAGTGCCTAGCCTAGGACTGCACCACTTTCGCCCTGATTTTTAGTTTCCACTTTCTATAAACCTTAGCAAGTATCTCCACAATGCTTCCAGAGAGCATGTAGAACAGAAAATAATCATTACAAACCGCTGAAGAGGCCTGACAGCCATACCACACTAACCAGAAAGCATTCAATACTGAGAACTTCCTGGTAGAGGTGGGCCAGTCAATGAAAACTCGAGCCAGGGTCGAGGCTAAAGCTTGGCTCTGGATCAGCTCGAGATCCTGTTAAAACCTGGAGCAGAGCTAGCATGTGGCTTCTGTCTGTCACCCTCATGCACGAAGGTAAAAACATATTAACATTTGAGGTAAAAATGGGGGGCAAATAGACATTTAGTGGCTGATTTGTACACAGTGAAAGTAGAAACCCTGGATTAATCTAGAGTGGCCCGCATAACCAAATTACGTGATCCTAGGCAAACTTTTTTTTTTTAACCAATCCTGTTTTTTTTCTATACTGCATATTAAAGCACCTTCAAATGTGTAAGTTCAGAACACCAGGTGTACAAAACCTATTGTGTTTGATTTAATAGACTATAATTTTGCTCGGTCTATAAGAATCTAGCGACACACAGGGTTCACATGACAACTGCTTGCCTCTTAGTTCACTAATAGTACTGTCGTCAGGGGGAGGGTGGGCAGGAACAGTTTAAGTTCAGGTTTTAAAACTGCCTCTTTTAAAAAGCACTTCTCAGTGCAGCGCTGTAACGTGACGTGCTAATTAATGTCAAAGTTTCTGCATGCTTTACAGGGCAAACTTTCTAAGGGCTCGGCTCGTGCACGACTTTAAGAGCCAAGCCAGACCCTGGGCTCGGCTCGCCGTGTGAATATGTTTGCTCGTCCACCTCTACTTCCTGGAGGGCTAAGGCGTCAGTCAGCAGTGATTCCATCGTGATCAGGTGGAAATTGTTCTTACGAGCCAAAAGGTTTCTTTGTTCTTTTAGCATTAACATAATGTCGCCCAACAACCTGCTCTGAAACACAAAATCAAAATTTCAATTCAAAATTTTCTGTGCCTTTCACCAAACATGTGCGAGGCGGATAAGTGAACAAATATTGGAACGTATTATTTGTATTTTGACCTCTCTTCGTTTTCCCTTCAGCACGTTTGCACTATTGCATGTAGAGCTGTAGAAATTAAAGTAGCATCTGCACGACAGGCAGCATACCCATCTGTGCTTGCTGAATCTAAAAGGCGGCGCAGATGCTAAAGCTTTGGATGTGGGGGGCTGCATGTATGCTTGCCTTTAAAAAGTGCTCAGACACGTTCCGTCTGCAGAGGAAAACGTGTGGGGAAGATGGGCGACAAAACTGCCCCAGTTCAGCATCGCATAGACAACCTCCACCCTGCCCCCCAAAAAAAAGACGAAGCATCCCTAAAAACGCATTCTTCCTCAATGCCATGCTACCAAAAAAATCGACGCTTTAGAGAGTGTCACCCCCCCCCCACACCACCACCACCACCAAAAGGGGAGATTTAAGGTAAAAGTCGAACAAGACAGGGAAACGCTCTCTGCATACAACCCTGGTATGCCCGTTCACACGAAATTCTTGTACCAGCATCAAGCAATGAGACCGACAAATGAACACTGCCATGAGACCGCGAGGTGGGCACTGCATACCGACGGGATTATTCCCCTTCAATTGCATGGTTTTCTATCAGGGGGAAATGGGCAAACAGAGCACACGATACTTCAGCTGCAGCCTCAAGGTCAAAGTCACATGTCAAAGAAAAAGTTCTGGGGTGTACTTGGCCACTGCACAAGATCGACCCTTCTGAGCTGTTGTGGGTGTGCACCGGGATAAAAGCCAACGATATACACGTAAGACCAACGGCCAGACCTTTGTTCTGCAGAACGTTTCACAAAAATAAAAGGATCACTCAAACTGTGGGTTTTCGCTGGAATTGCTTAAAAGTAAAGTACATGGGAACAGGGGACACTGGAGAATTCGTTAGATCAGAGCTCTACTCGTTCGTTGGAACAAGCAAACACGTTTATTAAGGGGTACCTGAAGACGACATAATGACCAACCTCTTAATCACGTCACCTCAACCACAGTCGGTTTGTTTAGTGGATGCAACTTAAATCTAGCCCGGGGTGAGGGCGAGCACCTCGGTGGTCTCGCCTCGGGCTGATGCATAATTACAGTGCCAATTATCGAGAGGGGACGCGTGATTGGTGACCCACATTCAAAGTCACTGGCCACAACTGGTAGCTATGGGTCAAAGCAATAATTATGGCGTCGTCCTCCCCCACCTTCGGCGAAGGACAATTGGCAGTTATGGGGTGGACCCCCTAAAGTGCCCCTCCTTAGGCAACCAATGCCTCTGAAAGACAAAGAAACGCCCTCTTCGTGTGCTCCTTCCTGGGCCCAAACAATGCTTAGCTCGCGCTTGCTGCTTGTCGGTGTCAGAGTTTAGTGGGGGGAGAAACGATTTCAGGGGAGAGGAAGACACGTCAAATTAGTCCAACAGAGGTCATTAAGAATACGATAGAGGCCATTATGGTGGACTGGTACAGGTGTAAACTTCATAGTACATGGTCGGCACCTTTAACATCAGGGCAGGTGCTCTCTGTGGTAAGTGGGTGCTGGGTGGGGTGAAAATAAGGTCACTGAGGTCAATGACATCTTGTATGGGTATGCAAATGTAGCTAAAGAACAAGCTGGTGCCGACGTAGGGATAATGGGGGGGGGGGGGGGGGGGAGTCTGTTGCAGTGTGTGAATGTGGCCTTTGCCAGAGTTTACTACAGTGACCATGATTGTATTGCCCGTCTGTGTGTATAAAGGTGCAGGCTGTATGGGGTTGTGCGGTATTGAGTGTAGGGGGTACAAGTCTGCTTCAGGAAGATTTAGGTGTGAAACAGTCCTCTTACATATAAGGGCACACAAAGTGCATGACTAGGGACCTAAGGCCTACCAAACACAACCTAATACCATTCCAACAACCAAGTTAAAAAAAAACTCTCCTAACTCTGTCCAGAAGCGAGGATTTTATCCGATCAACCACCTGAATTCCAAGGTGGAAGAAACAGATGATGTTACCGTAGGCTTAACGCCCAACTGTAATTAGGCCAGCGCGTTATAACCAACTAAAATATCATAACAAAAAAACGAAATGACAGTTGCTGCAACCACATCAGAAATCTCTCCTGTACCATGCGAACCCTATCGAACAGTCTTGGCATGACATGATCGTGCTTTCAAGATGCTTCAAATGTTACTAGCGCTTTATAAACCCTATTTTCCCCCCAAGATGAAGTATATATTAAATAAAAAAACACTTAAGACCTTGTTTTTTTCCCACCGACACATGGATCTTGGAGTACTAAATGCCTTCTAGTGTTAGAGTGGTAACAACATGAGTGTGTCTGCAGCCGGAAATTAAAACACACAGGGGCCCCGAGCTGGTGTTAGAGCCTTTTAGTCAAAAGCAATAAGCAGTTTTGACAGGGGCGGTGGAGATGGTTTCATATTGTGTTGATCTTTGTGGGTAGCTTGGTGTGAAAGGCTGTGTTGTGTGTGCGCCTACTCTAGTGCTCAGACAGGCATCAGTAATGTGGGGTGGCTTCTCTAAGGAGCTGGTGTGTTGAAGGAAGGGGGTCAGTAGTCAGCTGTGGGGGGGAAGGAACTCTGGGGGGGGGGCTGCGTGTGGGGTGATCTAGAAGCTTGGGGCACTCCTGTTGGCGCCATGTCTATGTTCGGGGGGGGGGGGGGAGGGGGTCTCTTACAGAGGTAGAACGCGGTGATACCCGGAGCTGTGTGAGGAGGAGGTCTGAAAACAGGATTTCAGGGATGGGCACTTGTTGTGGTATCTATGTTTATGAGGAAGCCTCTTACAGAGAGGTGGTGGGGGGCTGTGTGTGGAGGTGGTATTGGGGCAGACTATGGTGTTACCCTAGTTCTCGAAGAACCTATTCTTACGTTGGCTGGGAGCCTCTTCTAGACGAAGAATAGGGTGGTGGTGAGGGGGAGGGAGAGAGGTGGCACTCCTAGTTGGAGAGATGTCTTACCTGTGTCTGTAGTGAGCATCTTGCACACGTAGAAGGGGGTAGTGAGGGGCGATTAGCGTTGTGGGTCATGGGTACGGCAAGGGGTAGGGTAGTGTGTGGGAAGGGGCGACGGAAGACTCTTACCTATGTGAGACATGGACACGGTGGCGTTGCCCGCCTTGGGCTCGTTGTAAATGACCACGGCGGCGGCGTTCCTGCGGGCGGCGTTGAAGACCTTTTCCTTAAAAGTGCAGCCCCCCCGGGCCACCAGCGCGATCCACGAACCGGCGACGCCCTCCTCGCCTTCGCCTGGGGGGTGAGGCCAGGCGGCGGCCCCCGGCACATAGTACTCCGTGTCTGCCGCACAGCCCTCCAGGGCTTCGGGGGGCGCCTCGGGGGCCAGCGCGGCCCTCGGGACCCCCACCAGGCCCTGCACGCTCTCCTTGGGCGAGCTGTCCCCGTAGCGGCCGCTCTCCGTGCTCCCCAGCACCGTCAGGTTGCTGGCCGGATCCGTGTAGGCCGTGTTCACCAGCGCCGTGTACCACTCCAGGGAGCGGCCCAGGCAGGGCGCCGAGCAGCACAGCACCAGCAGCACGGCGGCCAGGGGGGCCCGCACCCCCGCCATGGCCCTCGGTGAAGCGCCGGGGCTCGTGGTGAAGAGGAGCAGCGAGCCGGGTCCAAGGCAGACGACGGTGAGAGGAAGGCACCGACCCGGAAGTGTGAGAGGAGAACAGGTCACACCGGGAGGAAGGGGGCAGGAGACACAAGCAAGCACCGCAGGAGCCGGGCACCGGCAGCCCAAACTGAAAGCCTGGACAGGAAGCTTCCTGCTGTCAGAACAAACACACAGCGGCAGGGGGAGGAGACGTGAAGAGGGGAGGCCTGGGAGCAGGCAGGGAGGGGGAGCACTGGGGAAGGGGGGAGGAGACATGCAAGAGGGCCTGAACCTTTTCACTGATAACCAGAACAAGCTGTGGAATATCTGGCAGAAGGGAACATTTAAGGCGCACAGAAAATAGACCTAAACAGGGTCTGACAATGATCGAAAATTGAAGAAACAATGCCCTAACCGAGTTCATCACATGCACAGCTAGCTTTATATGTAAAATAATACCTAGATATAAATGAATCATCTTGCAATAATCATAGTCCTATTATTTTAAACGTGTGTCACATGGGTTCGAATGTAACATTTTTGACTCACAACAACTAGGTTCCACTGGCAAAGGCTACACAAAGTTGTCTTTCTCCTACTGAGAGAGCAGGCCTTGACGTGTTTCTTTTAACGGTGATATTGCATCTCCTCTACTAGTTGTGTCATATGTGCCATTGTATGGTAATTAGAATTATGCACCAACACTTCGTAATTTGCTAGATAACTTCTTTATTGCCGGAGCGCCGGGAATTGCGACCTCTCACTCAGCGGTCGGCGCCTCTAACAAGATGGCCGCCTTCCGCTTCCTCCTGCTCCCCTTCCTGTTCCGGTGACGGAACAACTAGAACGCCACCACATATCTCCCCCCTTTTAATCAATACAAACAATGTAACAATGATGTCCTTACTTCCAGTTCATATCAAAGTCCTTGAACTTCTCCGGTACCTTTACAGTCCTTCCCGCTCTGGTTCTCACCGCTTCAATACCACCTTCTCCCAGTTCCTTCCGGTTCAGACTTCCTCCTGCGCTTTCTCCCTCTCTTTCAATCACTTCCTCACTGCTTTCTTCCTTGCACCAGCTCCTCGTTCCCTCGTTCGTTCCTCCTTCACCTTCACTATCTTTCACTTGCTGCATTCCTTCTTCGACCTCCTCATTTCGCCTTCTGTCACATACTTCTTCACCCTCTTCTACATACTCTGCGCCTTCTTCTTCCTCGTTACTCCATTTGATGATCTTGCTACACCTTGCCATTCTGTCCTGTGACCACACTTTCCCATCACTGAGCAAGGCCGAACGTGCGTAGGGTTCCAGTACCTGCAAGGGCGGTGAGAATTTGCTCTCTCCCTTTTTCTTGAGAACGGCTAGTTTTACCCTTACCCAATCGCCCTTCTCCAGTACTGCACTTTGCACGTTGCGTTTCTTGTTGAAGTGTGTCGTGTACGTTTCTTGAGCCTTTTCCAGATTTCCTCTGACCACTGCAGGTGACCATTTGCTCTGCACCACTAGTTTTCTTCATGCTAAGTTGTCTCTAGTGAAGGCTTCTCTTCCTCTTAGAACTTTAAACGGGCTGTAGCCCGTGCTCCCTGGGGTGATTCGATAGGCCCAGATCATTTTCTCCAGTTCTTTCTCCCAGTCCAATCCATCATTGATCGCCGCTTGGATGGTGCCCATGATCACTCGATTGAAACGCTCTACCTGGCCGTTACCTGCCGGGTGGTAGATGGGTGTGTGTTTGACCTCTATCCCATTCCTGGCGGTGAAGGCCTCCCATTTGGCTGAGGTGAATTGCGGTCCATTATCGCACGTGATTACCTTCGGAATTCCTTCCCTGACAAACGTGGAGCGCAAGAAATTCACTACTGCTTCCGTGTCAACGTTCTCTGTCACCTCCCCCTCCGGCCACTTGGAAAATCTATCAATGAGAACTATGACGTACTTCTGTGTACCTGCACTGTTGAGGATGGGGCCCATAATGTCCACCGATAACATTTCCCAAGGACCATCCGGGACTGGGAACCTTCCCAAGGGTGGCCGCAGCATGCTCTGTGATTTGTCCGCCTTGGCACACGATTCGCACTGCCGCACATATCATTCTAATTGAGCATCGATGGCCGGCCACCAGTACGCTTGTCTAGCAAGGGCCTTAGTCTTTGTGATGCCTTGGTGTCCTTCATGCAGTAAGGCCATCAGATGATTCAGAATGCCTCGTGGTGGAACCACTTTGTCACCTCGCAATAAGAATATCGGGTTCTCTGCCAACGACAGTTCCTCCCTTACTTCCCAGAATCTCCTGAGGTCCTCCCTGAGGTGCCTCTTTTCCGGCCACCCGTGGATTACATATCCCTTGATGGCTTCCAAGTCGTCGTCCTCTTTGTAGGCTTCTTCCCATTCCTGAGCACTGATTACGTTCTCTGTCTCCTGGATGGTGGCCACCACAAATCCTTCCCACCTATGTTGCTCCAGGTTATTTGCCTCTTCCATGGCTGCCGCTCTACTAAGGAAATCTGCCACTTTGTTTTGCGGCCCCGGGATGTGCTCCACTTCATACACGTAGTCTAGTAGTCTGAGTGTCATTTTCGGGATCCTTGGGGTCGCATGGGCATGGCCACTGGAGGTCAGCACTTTGAGTAAGGGCTTGTGGTCTGTCCTCACAAGAAATTTCGCTCCCCACAAGTACTGCCGAAACCTTTCTACGGCCCAAACTACAGCCAGCATTTCTTTTTCAATCACGCTGAACTTTTCTTCATTGGGTGCGAGAGACCTTGAGGCAAAGCTGACTGTCGACATGTCTCCATTCTCGGACTGCTGCATCAGTACAGCTCCCAAGCCACGGTCACTGGCGTCTGTTGTTAAGATTGATGCTGCCATCGGGTCAAACCCTGTCAGGGGAATGGTGGCTCCCATTTCCTGTTTGAGGGAGTCGAATTCTGTCTGCTCCTCCTGGCTCCATACGAACTTGTTCTTTTCCTTCAACAGCTGGCGCAGGAGATGGGTTTTTGTTGCGAAGTGAGGAATGAACTTGCTGTAATACTCGGCCATCCCTAGGAAAGACCGAACATCCTCTTTCTTGCTCGGAGTGGGGGCATCCAGGATGGCGTCCATGTTGGCCTTCTTTGGTTCTATCCCTTTCTCACTCACCTCGTGACCCAGGTAGGTGACAGATTGCACTCCAAACTTACATTTTGTCTATTCTGCTGTTAATCCATTGTCCTGTAACATGCGCAGCACTTTGTGTAGTTTCTCGTTGTGGTCCTGTTTGGTTCTACCCATGACTAAGATGTCGTCTTGGAAGAACTGTACGTCTTCGACGTTCCTCAGAATCCTGTGCATCATCTTTTGGAAGACTGCTGCCGCTGAGGCTAGGCCAAACGGCATTCTCACGAACTCGTAGCAGCCGAAGGGCGTGATGAAGGATGTGAGGTGGCAACATGATGGGTGCAGTTTCACCTGGTGGTAGGCTGACGATAAATCCACCGTGGAAAACCATTTGATGTTTTTTGTCTTCGCCAGCATCTCATTAATGCGGGGCAAAGGGAATTTGTCGATCACGATGTTCTTGTTCAGTTCTCTGACATCGACACACAGCCGCACTTTGCCGTTGGGTTTCTGGGCTACCACCAGTGGTGAAAGCCATTCTGCACTCTCTATGGCTCTGATCACTCCTTCCCTTTCCAGTCTGTCCAGCTCCTTCTGTACTGCTTCTCTGCAACGGAACGGGATGTTCCTCACCTTATGTACTACAGGTTTCGCTCCTTCCTTCAGTTTTATGAGGTGTTTCTACTTGGATAGTTCTCCAATTTGTCCGTTGAAGACTTTGGGGTATGCTCTGTGCCATGACTCCGCATCATCTTTCTCTTCCATGTCCATTAGTAGAATTTTCTCAATGCCTCCTGGGTTGAGTTGTATTCCCAATGCACCCTGGTCCTTCCAGCTTAGCACTGATGGGCCCTTCTCTGCGACGTATAGCTTACACATTGCGTGGCGGCCCCGAAATTCGAACAGGAGGGGGCAGTATCCCAACATGGGAATCTTCTGTCCAGTGTATGTGACCGGCCTCAGGTCCATAGGACGTAGTTCCTCCTCGATGTTGGAGACAAATTTCTCCTCCCACACTCGTCTCTGTATGATGGAGATGGGAGCGCCACTGTCCGCTATCATTTCTATGGGCACCCCTCCTATGTGCATGTCCAGCCTCGGCTTGTCCGACTCAGACCCCTCAATCTCTAACACCTGCACATCAATGTATAGGATCTCTTCTAAGTCATCATCTTCCTCTTGGTTGTCCACTGTCTCTTGTTGCTCTTGGTCGACGTATCTGACCATTGCCCCCTTGGGCTTCCGGCGGCAAACTTTCTCGTAGTGTCCAAACACATTGCAGTAGGAGCATCCCACCCTCGTCGCCATTATGGTAATTAGAATTATGCACCAACACTTCATAATTTGCTAGATAACTTCTTTATTGCTGGAGCGCCGGGAATTGCGACCTCTCACTCAGCGGTCGGCGCCTCTAACAAGATGGCCGCCTTCCGCTTCCTCCTGCTCCCCTTCCTGTTCCGGTGACGGAACAACTAGAACGCCACCACACATTGCTCTGATATTTTTTTTGTATTATTAGTATACTGTATAGTACCTACTTCCCAAAATGGGGTGCTTGAAGAACCTACCCACCTGGATAGTAAGTTACGCATGTCAGGAGTGTGCTTGGGAGGATGTTTTTCTTTTGAGCCGATATGGGAAGTCTTGTCAAGTAGAACATGATGACAACTGAGGTGTGGTTATCATGTTATGGAATGTAGTAGTGCCTGGCTGTTTGAAGGGTGTCGATATGTGAGAGACAGACATGAAAACTGTAGTTATAAAAAGGACCAACCAGCTTAGCCACAGGGGCAGTGGGGTGCTGTATGCCCCTACACCAAAAATGTGGGTAATCAGAGAACGCCTAGTAATTCATTCAGTGGCATGTGCCAGGCGGAGAGATAGTCAAATGAGTAAAATGATACCAAAAGGGCAAGAATGTGAAATGTTGGCAAAAGTTGTAGCTGTGCACCATTCCATTTTGTTTATTTTAAACTATCTACTGCTGTACAAAGTACACCCTTTGAAGGAGGAAGGATGTGGAAGAGCTGCCACTCTGGAAAACTGAATAGCAACAACACAGACTTTAAAAGGCCCAGGTTCCAATACCCCTGCAAGGACTAAGGATGCCAAAAGCTGAGCAGGGTTTCACCCCCCCACAAGCCCTTCTCATGCTCTTGATGGATCCCAAATGTGGACAAGCCCCAGTCGGAGGAGCCATAGTAGGGTTGTATGTCAGACCCCAGCTAGAGGGGCACCTTGCACATGTGTGGATGAGAGATGAAGGGATAGGGTAGGTCCTGCCCTGGCAGTGCAGGAGAGAATCAGCTCACCTTGTGTTACCTTGCTGTCCTCACACACCCCCTGCATGCCTATTACTTTCTGTGGATCCTAGAGAGCTGTGTTCTTTGTAATGTTCATAATGAGGCGTCTCCCTGACCTAGACTTTCCCACAAGAACAACTTCCACTTTCATTATTAGTAGTGAATGCTATTTCAGGGTAAAAAAGAGACGAAGTTGTGAAAGGAAGTTTACCCCACATCTGTTATTTTGGCCATGACAACAGCATGGCACCAATTTGGTAGGTCTCAATTTGCTGAATCTTAGCCCAGCGGTTTGGCACATCTGGTGGAAAGAGGACACTCACAACCTTCAATGGCTTGGGACTTGAGGGAATCTTTGTTTTTGTTTATGTGAAATTCACAATTGTTAATTTGCCTTGCGAGTATTGACAACAACAAGAATAGTTCCACCTTACTGCTGGTGCGTAGAGTGGAGTAAATAACATTCATAGTCCACATTACTCTGAGGCACTAAGTGGCAATGTAAACTGACATTGATCTTGTCATATGTATCAGCCTCATCTTTGGCGAATTCATAGATAATGCGCTCTTAATTGGACCCACTCAGTGCATTATAAGTCTTCTTTTAGCTCCTTGTCCTTTATGCTCATGGCCACGAGGAAGAGATCTGCAAACACTTTATAATGCTTCAATTGACTGCAATGTTCTTTATCAGATTCATAACTGATTCTAGGGGCCAGATGTTTTAAAAACAATGTCAAGTGTACTGGGGACCACTCCTGTAAAAGTGCAACCGTGCATTGAGGACCCTCAAAGGCTTTCACCATATTCCTATTAAAAGTATACCCTGATGCTTCCTCTCTAAAAGTCTCCAATTTTAACAGATGTCTTAAGGTGTCTGGCGCTGCATGTAATAAATTGTACGCCCACCTAATAATATTAGAAATTACTCTGGCTGAGATTCCCGTTACCGTTATAGGAAGAGATCAAATTTTTTGACCGATCTATCCCACCTGGGACCAAGGTTCCTGGATTCTGACAGATCAAAGCTCTGCGCATCGCTGATCACCAAGACCCCAGTGGATGTGGTACTACCTGCGCTGCTCTTCCTGTTTCGAATGCATCAGAGTGCGCTATCCTCAAATTAAGTCCTCCTGTGCCAACACTGCATATGCAGTAATATCGCATCTTTAAATCTTCACATTTGCTTAAGTAATGTTGACAGATCTGCTTCCTGGCTTGGGTGTTGTCAGTCTCATCATCAGTGTAAGATTATCTGTAAGATAGTGACTTGCACTGTGTAAGTACAACATTAAAGTATATTGTTTTACTTGAGGTACACATGAAAAGCAGGATTCTAGAAAAGAATGACTTTGAAATGTAGGCATTTTGTGTGCTCTCTTTAGCTTCCAGCGCAGTTCTGGCAAAACAACACTTCCCTTACTGCTTCATGGTGAGGCACTGAAACTCAAGAGAAGCAGCAAGAATACATGTTGATATTTAGTGGATGAGCAGAAGACAGGTGGAGCACGCACACAAAGTGGGGATCGGCCCATCAAGAAACAGTTTGCAAAGGCCCTGCTGTTATGTTGTTTTAATTGACTGAATAGCACTTTAAGCCATCCTGAGGTTTCCCCATAGGCCTGACAGGAGAGATATAAAGGAAAGCCCAAGTGAGTGAAACGGATGGGGCAAGACAGAGAGGAGGGCAGTGCCTTGAGTACGTGACCTTTCCATAACATTGGTATATCAAAAGTCAGCAGAAAAGTGTATTGTGACACACTGCTTCCTCTGCCCAATTCAGCATGTCAATGGTCAGGCATCTCATGGAAGCCTCTCCAGGATAAATACTTTACGTTCAACCCCATAGCCGAAGAGGTAGATGGAGAGCTGGGAGGGAGGTACTCAAATCCAAGAAGCCAAAGGTCATACGGACCCAGCACAGGGTGCAAAAGGCTGGCCAAGGCATTCACCAATTTTTGTGTTGCCTGGGATTTCAGTGCTCAAGCACTCATCCTATATTGCTTAGTTGGGTACTCTGGGTACATCAATATATATAGTTGATTATAGCATTTAAGGTTTCTTTATATTGCTGTAGCAGCGTGTGTCTTTCTAATACCACTTAACACCAATGTAGGATTCTCTTTCACGTTTTGGAAGTGGATTGCTGACGACCAATGGAGGGAGCCCGTGAGCTGTGTCAGAGCGTCGTGTCAGAACGCCGTCTTGGTCGAGCGAGAAGGTCGCGGAGGTTACCGCTCGCATTTACCTACCCGCCAAGGGGGTTTTGCAGGGGGGGCCAGAGGACCAAAGGACCTACCAAGAAACTACCGGAGAGACACAGGTGAGACAGGTAAGGGCCTGTGAGCCGTTTCTTCGCCGTCTCTGTTTGTTCGCTGAAACTGCTGGTCTTCTGGTCTGCTGATCTCCCGACTGAGGAGGACTGAGGCAGAGTGTGCCTGACCCGACAGCGGGTGCAGCGAAGCAGTGGGGCGGCGTGGCGTGTAGGCGTGAGTAGGAGTGAGCTAGGTGCGAGCGCTGCCGAGCGCTGAGATAACAGCACCCCACTACCTCTGCCTCTGCCTACGCTTTTTGCCTGCGCTGCCGCAAGTTACGATTTAGGAGAAGGAGAAGGGGCAAAGGAGCTAGGAGCAAGGACCCAACGTTCAAGACACATGGGTCAAAGGGTTGCAAAGTACGACTTGCTGCTGTCAGGTGAGAGGGCTTCCCCAAGCTGTGGAAGCGTTGTGGAATTAACACCGCCAAGCAACTCACCGCCCCTCATATGCTGTTTATGCTGTAGGCAGGTGTGAGCGCTATGCCCCGAGCGCTGTTATAACAACACCACCATTACTGCCATTACCGCCATCAAGACAATTAAAACCGAGCTGCTGAGGGCAGGGGGTGTTTGGCCGCGCTAAGAGGCTGCTTCAAGGGGCTGGCTCCAGGATCAGACTTCGGACCACACGGACCACGCTTCACGACCATACTTCCTGAATAGGTAGGGGTTGCAGCGTTTGGGGTCAGTGTGTTCATATACAGTTTCTTGTTTCTAGGTTACTGGGTTGGTGGGACAAGGCGGAACATTACCACACCCACATCTGTTATGAGAGCTCACGATTAGACTGGGACTTTAGTCAACATATCCCTCAGTTTCAGGGGGTCTGTCTATAATTCAATTCGCCTATCACTGCAGTGCTGCCCCTGACGGCAGCTGCTCCTTTGCTCTGTTTAACCTGATTGTGTGGAAACCTCACGCGGCAGGGCACCAGAGCAATCAGAGTGAGTAGACAGGCTTGGGGAGTGCACGTGGTGTTGTGCGGATAGATAGGCTTGGGACACGATTGTGCAAGAGGGGTGATGCAGGAGTGTTTCCAACAAACAAATTAGCAGATACAACAAACTAAACTAAAATTACAATTATAGCTCACTCAACGACATGAGATCAGGAAAAGTAAGGACTGTGGGAACAGCAACTAAACGCGCTAAGAGATTGCAACAATCTATTACATCAAAAAAAGTAAAAACTAACGGACCTGGTCAGACCCAGTCACTTATATCCCCGATTGCGCGGGTGTTCGAGAAAGCAGGAAAAATTGCAGACAAATTTCAATTTTTGAAGGATCCTGCAGGAGGTATGATGACAATGAGAACAGAAACAAATAATGACAAACTACAAACCCCTATGAAACCTATTAATAACATCATGGAAACCCTAAATCTGTCACAAAACAACAAACAAAGGTAAAAAATGGAGCAAACAGAACAAAACTGGAAAAAATATGAATCTGCTGACCTAGTCATACAAAATGGAGACCAACAGCAATGGCTAACTCAGCAGGAACCCCCAAAGGAGACGCAAAACTCCAACTTACTAATGACGAATGATACTAACGCCCTTGAAACGTTTAACTCGGATATTACAACCTCAAACATGTTGATGTCGAAATCCATGAAAACCATCCACCATGAGAGCCAAGATAGGACTGAGCAACCAGAACAAAGGATCCCCTTTGAAGTGAAAGTTGAGATAAAGAATTGTTTGAGTACAACCACTAAGGAATCTGAAACAAACCCCAACTACTATCGGGAGTTCCAGTGGAGTGCTAAGAATAATAATACCCTCAAGGAATTAACAAATGAAACTAGGACGTTAGGGGAAAACTCAGAAGGATCTCAGGAAAATAACAACCTATCCTCTAATACGATTGACAATACCATCAATAACGACAACACTAAGGAAGAACCCACACACGACCGGGGATATGATCAAACTAAGCGTGAAACTGCCCAAACTACAGAACTAGGAGGCAAACAACACGGCGTAGTGAAACCCTGGGATATTTTCTATCAAACATCGACCCTTACATTAGAGGCCCTACAGTGCCAATCAAATAAAATGGACATTCAAATTGACCTGTTAAAAATGATGGCAAACAATGTGGCGGGAATCGACAACAAACTTGCCCAATTAAATGATTTGATAATCAGAGCACAAACAACCTCTGATTGCATCTATGTTCCTATCATGGAAAAGCTATCAGCCCTACCAGCAGTACTAACAAGTATAATAGAAGACACAAAAATAAATATTGAACTCAGTAAGGATAAACCTAAATCGAACATGGATAGTATGAGGGTAATGGAAAAATCTGCAACTGGGGTTGACGTGGATAACCTACAATCCGAAGATCCACAACAGTTAACAAAACAATCTGGTGACATAGTCACTCTTCCATTCCCCCAGGTAAATGCTCTACCGGAAAAGGAAACTATGTGTGAAACACTGTGTAACACCGCCAAAAACGCAGTGACACTGAGTCAGAAGGTTACTCTAAGATGTCAAAACGTCAAAAGAAAAAACTCCGCAAAGCAAGAAAAAATGAGAAACCAAAGTTGAATATTATAAGCCACATAGCTGAGGATCTGACACTATCTACTTCAGGAAATAAAAAGATAGATAAAAAGATCTTCTTCCCTATTTTTGAAAAACAACCAACAAATGGCCCAAAACCAACATCATCTGACAGAATAAAGGACCCTCAAATGCCGGTACGGGAAGACAACAGAGCATGGGAAGTACAACTAACAAACAGTATACCAGACAATTTGCAAATAGTATCTATTCGAGATGAAATCCAAAATAAAGATGAAATAGAGCCTAGCATTTACAACTCTAACAAAAAGAATGGAACCATGCCTATTAATCAGACTGAAACAAGCATTGCTTCCTACAACAAGGTTGGCACGGAGGAAGATTAAAAAAAAGATAGGGTCCACATGGCCCGGAGGGTAGAAACCAGTCCTGAAACAACACCTGAAAGGGACAATCTGCAGATAAAAAGTAGGGACGGGAATAAAACAATCAGCTACACAACGAAGCAAATCGGGAAAAAGGAGGCAGCTATTCGACATAGTCCAAAAACTAGCGAGAAACTTATATTTACACCAGAATTCCACTCTAGAGGTAGACACGACATACTTAATCGAGGGATTCTACTTCGACTTTTCAAATTCATACCCTCACTGAACAAAATTACAAGTGAAGATATCATCTCTGTACAGTTTATGGAGGATGAAAAGAACATCCAGACTTCAACCTTAATCTCACTTACATCGTTACCCATAGCTCAACAGATAATGAAGGAACAAATGACATTCAAATCCTGGGGCATAATACTAACTAAACAAACCCCAGAGGTTTACCCTACCCCTTTTTATAGAAGCTGATACATCACCAAAACATAAATTGGTAGGGACAAAGATTGTTTCAGTCTTGAAAAATGCACTAGGCAGATCACCGGTAAAAAATGTATGTTCCACTTCCCAAAACGAGGCAGAAAGAAAACTAGAAATAAACGATAAATGGATCACCATGGCACTCCATAAATACCAGTCACAATGATATGGTATTCCAACACAAATAGGAGACAACAATGAAGTCAAAGAAAGATTAAGATTATGTTTGGGGAACATTAATGGTTTGAGGGGGAAAATCCATAATGCACAAATCGACTCTATAGTGGGAAATCCAGACATAGTAGCTTTGCAGGAAACATGGGAACTTAATCCATTTATGCTACATGGCTATGCCGGCTATTACAAAAACGCAAAGAAAGAGCAGAGGTTCGGGCGAGCCAGTGGGGGGCAGGCAATATTCATTTCTAATGCGTTGAACATCGACCATGAGCAAGTGGAGATAGTGGACTCAAACATTTTGATGGTTAAATTGAGTTATAAAATAAACACTCAAAATCCTAGAACACTATATTTGATTACGGTCTATATACTGCCCACCAATAAGAGTAGGGAGACAACATGTGGAACCCTGAACAACGTTCTAATCGATAAAATGTTGGAGGATCCGAAAGCAGATTTTCTTATAACTGGGGATTTCAATCTTAATTTATTGTCACCTCACCTAAGAGTTGAGACCACGCTACTCCAAAACCAACAATGGCTAATACCTGAGCAGGATATAGGGATTGATAATAACAGCAATACTAATAAAACGGGACAGAAATTTGTAAAGGACATGGAAGCTATGGGTCTTCGAATACTTAATGGGAGAATAAAAACGGATGTCCAACCAAGATACAGTTATTTCGGGCACAATGCAACCTCGAGGATTGATTACACTATGACATCACTATATATGTTCCATAACATCATCTCGTACCAACTAAATAAAGTAATTGAAAGTGACCATGCCCAGCAGTTAATACTAATGGACATTGGAATACCTATGAAAAAAACCTATCAGACTGTCCAAGGACATATTGGTACTATTAACTACAAAAAATTGATCTGGAACACTGGTAATAAAGAGGAAATGAACGACCAAGTGGAAAAGATCTTGGTAAAATGCCTGAATGACACTGCATCAAAAACAGTAATTGAGCAATGGGAAAATTTGATTAGGATGTTGACTAATACAGAAGGTCAAACTAAAACAAATAGGTTTAAAAACGGGAAAGAGCCCAAGAAGGAAAATGAAGCTTTTCTAAACCTACTGCATACAATTAGGTCACTGAAAAAAGAACGTAATAGGACTATCAGATTAACTAAGAAACCAGGGGTCAACACAGAAATGATTGGAAAGTTAAAGTTAATAAATTTGAATTTGAAAAAACTGATATGGGGTGTGAAAAACAAAGCAAAACAAGAAAACTGGGCAAAAATATTCCACACAAGTAACAAGAAGAACTCAAGAGACTTCTGGTATATTATCAACGGTCTTGCACGTCCCAACAAGCAAGCTGTCTCATCACCTATAACGGAGCAGGAATGGTACAAGTTCTTGAGGAAACACTTGAATCAAGACTCTCTACATACAACCTCTCTGGAAATCCAACAAGGGCGTTAATCTCACAAAGTGAATGACATTACTTATCATGATTGTGACATGGATACACAAGTAGATATAGGAAAAGAAGAGATAATTAAACTCATAAAACAACAGAAGAACGGTGCTCCTGGACCGAATGGGATACCGTTTGCGCTCTTCAAAGAAAACCCAGAACTATGGGCAATGTACCTTGAACAACTGTATTTAGAAGTCGCTCGGACAGGAACAGTACCCAAGTCATGGCACGGATCCCTAATAACTCCAATTTAAAAAAAAAGGATGTTGGGCACTCCCAGAAAACTATAGACTGATCACATTGCAAGACACTGATGCCAACCTATTTGCCAGAATAATTTTGATGAAATTAACTGCCTGGGTGACGGAAGCAAAAATAATGCCTTTAAACCAAACAGGTTTTATACAAGGATTAGGAACTACCACTAACATACTGGTTCTCGCCCTACTTATGAACAAGTCGTTTAGATTAAAGCAACCCTTGTATCTTTGTTTTATAGACTTTAAATCCGAATTTGACTGTGTCAACCGTAAATTACTCTGGAAAAAATTAGAAAAAATGAAAATTCCAGTACCCCTACTTAAGCTAATTTGCCTCTTATACTCAGAGACATGGGTGAGTGTGAGGATGGGTGATGGCCATACACTATCCAGGGAGATCCCAGCTAATGAAGGTCTGAAGCAAGGCTGTGTTTTAGCCCCCCTTCTTTTTAATTTGTTTCTTGCAGACCTACCAGGAATATTGGACAAGGAAAATGTGCATCCCCCGAAACTAGCTGACAAGAGGCTCACAAGCTTGATGTACGCGGACGACGTCATACTTATGAGCCACACAAAAGTGGGCATACAGGGCTTAATGAGAAGGACCTATATGTATTCTAAAGAGAATGGGATGGTTATAAACAAGACCAAAACCAAGATTATGGTAGGTGCCAAAAAAGCTATGTTGAAACACAAAAGCCAATGGTTCATGGACAATATAGAGCTTGAACAAGTAGAGGTTTATAAATACCTGGGCGTACTATTTGACTCAAAGGGCAATTACCAGCTACATGAGAGTGATGCTCAAAGAAAAGCGAACGCACTAGCTGCTGCATTTAGAATTGTGCAGAAGTCTCTTCCCACCCTGATGTATGGTCCTCTCCTGAGCATTGTCGGTGCAAAACTCCTGCCCACTATTGCTTATGGCAGCGAAGCTTTAATGGGCAAAGACAGTGATATTTTGAACAAAATCATAACCAGAATATACAGAGTGTTATTTCATCTCCCAGTGAACGCTTCCCCGGCGCAAGTAAGGTTGGAGTTTGGTTTAACCAATCAACAGTTCGCTAGGCAAGGCCATTTTATAAAAGTCCGGAATCAAATAAAAAGTGACCAGAAAAATGAGATATCGATGCTCTTATGGAGAGAAATAAATAAGGATACTAATTCTTCTGCAGCTCTATATCTTAGAGATGTAATCAATGAGTTTGGGGTCACGTCTATATGGGAAACGAATATAACCAAGTCATCATTCAAGAAAATCATTAATAAAACCGCAGCCCACCTATCCATCATAACGGATAAGGCTACCCTTATCAAGAGGAAACACGCCTGGATCGTGCTAAACGGTTACAAAAAGAAGGAGATACAACAATATCTGATAACCCAGTGGATGGAAAAAAACAAGCAGGTGCTCCTTAAAGCAAGATTCGGATCCATGCCAGCGCTATGTCATCTTCCCCCATGGGAATTTCAAGAAACCCAAACGCTATGCAACAGGGGTGAGGAAGACATCCAACACCTTCTGTGTATTTGCCCTGAATTCCTTCAAGAGAGAAAAACATTGCTGAAAGTTAATCTCAAGTCACGAAGCATACGGTCATGCAGGCAGGCCGTGATTAATTGTATGATCCCAAATGATATCATTTTAAACTCCTCCTTTGTAAAGTTCCTACTATTAGTTAAAAGGAAACTCGGAAACGTAACTAATGCAAATACGTAATGGATTGTAAAGTTCATTTTATGATATTTTATATGATTTTAAACTGAAATATAACTTAAAAATTTTTTTGTGTGGAATGTTGTAAGATTTTAAATAATCATCACAATAAACTACCTTTGTACCTTTACACTTAACACCAATGTTAGGCTTCTTCAAAGCACTACTCTTAAGAGAGCTCGAGGGAGGGGCATAGAGATAAGAAAGAGGACAAGACATAAATTCATGGCTCCATTGAACTTAATTCTAGCCACCAAGCAAGGATGAAAGGTAGAGTCATCTCAACCCAAGCTCGAACTGTGCGCTCACGTTCTTACACAGATCTCTACATCATGAACTCAAACAAAGGCGCTGTGCTGCCAGTAGAGAGACCAGTAAGAAAGACCTAAGATGAGAGTTTAACCAGTCTTTGCTGTTCTCTCCAAACTTGCTTGGCAGAGTCTTATCTATGCAGCTTGAATGAGGAGAAGCTCTGTTCATCGGACAGTGTGGGTTGGAGGCACGCACTAGTCACAGGATGCTGATTGGCTGGCTATGTGATGAGATAGCTTTTTAAATTTGGTTCATGTACAAAACCATCAAAACAAGCATTGAAAATGCAACAGGTCTCGCCTTGGTTAAGTTAAAGCCACTTGCTTTGCTAATGGTATTGTATAGCAAAGCAAATGGCAAATAGTATTAATGTATTATTTATTTTATTGCTGACAATTGGCATCCACACAAATATCTGGTAATGTTTATTAATGTTCTCGTGATTCCAATATTAAGACGTAGCAATGAATGTTTGAAAACTGTAGTGTAGCCCTTCTGTGCTTACGGTGTTATGCATTAGGACAGGGCGACACTAGGATGAGAAATAGGAACAAGGGACCCGGCGTAACTTAAAACGAGCAACCAAAGCACAGAAGAAGTACGTTGGGAGTGCAAGAGGCCAGAAGAGCGTACAGGCATGCGCGAAGGCCCAGTGTCTGATGGAAAGAAAAGTCCATGGGGTATTGCAGAACTGGGAGGCTCCAAAAGAATGTTGACTGGTCGCCTAGCAACGGTCATTGCGCAGCGTGCGTTGCTATCACAGGTAAGAGCAGCAGACAGTTACCACTGCCCACGGCAGAGCGATCTACGCCGGGAGCCTCGCACCGAGCCCCAGTCCCCAAGTCCATCCGACCCTGCCACCCGCCACCCGCCGCCCAGGAGCCTGAAACCCAGCACCCTGCCAGCCCTCAGGATCGAGGCCGGTGTTCAGACAGAGATGGTTGCAGAGCAACAACAGCAGAAGCAACCACAAGTGAAAGAAGCCCCCGAGAAGGCCGCCTTCAGGAGGGAGGCTGCGGGCAGCAGTAGCAAGCACCCCAGGCCTTCACTGTCAGAGCCCTCATGAAGAATTCGGTGGTGAGTGACAAGCAGTATCCCCCAGCCCATCCATTGTTGTAACCATCAGCAATAGCAGTGGGTAATACCCCCCTCTGCATAAAGGGGTTAGAGTTGTGCATTGTTTTCAGAGTGATGTTGTGACGGAGAAGGGAAGTTCACATCTCCACTTCCTTTTTATCTCTTTCCTGGGTCCCAGTAAAAATCGATAGCAAGTTTCTATTCAATGCAAGAAAAACATTCTGAGCAGCTGGCTCTAATAGAGAGGGGAGTGGGGGAGTGGGCCGGCAGTGTGGTGAACGCACAAGGGGGGGTGAGCGTGGCAGCGTGGTGAATACGCTTTTTAGGCAAGATGGCGTCAGATTGTCCACAGACCGTATGGACACGCGGATGCTGTTTGCATTGGACAGATGGCGAGAGCAGCCATCTTTGTCCATGCAGACGTGCGCATGCAAGCGAGGGAGAATTGATTCCAAAAGGTGCTCTTCTTGACGAGAGCAGTGTATGTGCTGCTTTCGCCAGGCAAGACCTAAAAAACAAAAGGGCACAACGAAAAGTAAAACAATCAATACGTTTTAGTCCACTCATACAATAAACATAATTATATTAATCCATATAGAACAATACATTAATTCATCTAATTAAAAAAATACAGAAGTTTGACTTTCCTGCAAAAAAAACTAGTTAAAGAATTGTGCGCAGCAAGATTAGAAGTTAAAAATAGTGTGAGTCTCATCATTTTACAAGAAAAATCATTAAAAATAAATAAATGTTAGCCAAATGCTTGCTGAGCATAGTGGCAAGAGACTTGCACTGAAAACATTATTCGTGAATGAACCTTGCAGAAATGGCTCAATACATGTGTATATATCCAAGGCCCCATTTTTAGGGCTCGCCTGCTGATGCGCTTTGCGCATAGCTGGCGAAGCTCTATAGTGGCGTATCCAGAGTTTAACCACTGGCGATTCCATGCAGTGCAAGTGCTTTTTAGGTCATTGCGCAAGCGCAAGCCCTAAAAAGTGCGTGCACAATGCCACCAGCCGCCTGCCTGCCTCGCATTAGCACATCAAAGGCAGCCCAGCCTCCCTCCCACAGCTTCTCTAATTATTCACGGGCGGCCCGCCGTACTTTCAGTTTCACGGCCGCTAGGCCGTGTCTCATGAACAGCAGGGGACCCGATCATTAACCTGTGTTCTGGCAAACTGCACACATTTGAAGCTCCCTTCCCTGAACGCCTCTCTTAAAAATGAGGAAAACAAGCTAAATTCATATCTGGCATGTGGGGATCGGCAGAAAATTGTCATTTGCTCGGATTTCGTGGTTGTTCGGGCATGCATTTCCTGCAAACCAGCCAGCATGTAGGCGCGGGTGCTGACAAGGACATTCTTTAATCGAATAAAGATTTGAAATCTTTGCAGGTTTCTACAGCCTTGCTTTGCTGTACCGTTCGTGCCAAAAAACAAGAAAGGAGAACGCGCCCTTCAGCAAATACTTTTGCAGGGAATGAGCTCGGGTCACCTGCTATTCATATATTTTCTCCTGACAGCCGTGAAAACAGCACACTTTTTTTTATTAAGTACTTCCACACTCTGTTAGGCATACGGAAAACGGCATTAACTGAAACATACTGATAAATCTGTTTACATACGAGCAAACTCAGGACACCACAAGTGGAAACTAAATCCGCGTGAACAAATACTGGCTTTGACCTGTTTAATAGTAGAAGCCAAAATTATATTGACATTTATGATTTCAGAATCACAGTATTTGCTCTTTGTGCACGGCTGCGGCAAATAATCCCCGATTCGACACCTTCCATTAAAACATCATAGAGACGTACGACCCTCTATGTCAGAAATCCAATTAACGCTTTAAGACACTCACAAATAAAAAACTTGCCAACTACATTACATTGAACTCATGGCATAGGTACATCTGATTGTTGAGTGTCTTTGAGAGGTGACATTCCTGATGTTAGCAATGTTTAAAATGGGACTGCCTGTAAATCAGTGCATCCTTATGCAGTTAGGGAGGGCATGTTTTGTGGAAACGTGGAGTTTCCCAGTGAAAAATGGCATGCCAACCAATGGCATATGTGCCTAGCTTCTGATGTGAAACGTTTTTGATAAAATGCCCATGGAGCCGAGTGGCTTCTGGACGTTTGCGTTCCAGTCTTTTGGGCCTCACCGTAAATTACAGTGGATTCTCCCCACGTTTTCTTTTTACTCTGTGTCATTGAGATTGCTTATGAACGTCAATGAATAGAGGAACACGTCTGAAAAGTGTTGTCTAGCTTTAGAAAAAGAAAATGTATTTTAAATGTTTGTAATTTACATTCACATTGACTGCAAATGGCGTAGGTAGTAGGTAGCATTACCCGTGGGCATAGCACAGGGCCCCAGATCCCCTGTTGTGCAGGAGGCCTTCCGTCTCGAAGTCGTGAGTTCTGAGCCATTTTACCCTCTGTCTGTCCGGGTTTGAGTGGCCCATTAATTAACATTGCAGACCTCATTCCTCACGTTTCGCCACGTCACTGGCATGACTCCCTTTATTATGTTCATTAAGAGCCTTTGAAATAGTTACTGCTTCCTTGTCGCAGGAGGGCAGTATTCGCTAGAATTGAACATACAAGTGTCGAAGCACCCACCACAAAGCTCCACCGAGGCACCCACCACACAGCTCCACCGAACGACCCACCACACAGCTCCACCGATGCACCCACCACACAGCTCCACCGATGTAGCCACCACACAGCTCCACTGACACAGCTCCACCGATGCACCCACCACACAGCTCCACCTACACAGCCCCACCGATGCACCCACCACACACATCCACCGATGCACCCACCCCACAGCTCCACCGAGACACCCACCCACAACTCCACCGAACGACCCACCACACAGCTCCACCGATGCACCCACCACACAGCTCCACCGATGCACCCACCACCCAGCTCCACCAATGCACCCACCACACAGCTTCACCGATGTACCCACCACACAGCTCCACCTACACAGCTCCACGGATGCACCCACCACACAGCTCCACCGATACACCCACCACACAGCTCCACCGAGGCACCCACCACACAGCTCCACCGAATGACCCACCACACAGCTCCACCGATGCACCCACCACACAGCTCCACTGATGCAGCCACCACACAGCTCCACCGACACAGCTCCACCGATGCACCCAACACACAGCTCCACCGATGCACCCACCACACAGCTCCACCGACACAGCTCCACCGATGCACCCACCACACAGCTCCACCGATGCACCCACCACACAGCTCCACCGAAGCACCCACCACACAGCTCCACCGAGGCACCAACCATACAGCTCCACCAAGGCACCCACCACACAGCTCCACTGAACGACCCACCACACAGCTCCACCGATGCACCCACCACACAGCTCCACCGATGCAGCCACCACACAGCTCCACCGACACAGCTCCACTGATGCACCCACCACACAGCTCCACCGATGCACCCACCACACAGCTCCACCTACACAGCTCCACCGATGCACCCACCACACAGCTCCACCGATGCACCCACCACACAGCTCCACCGAGGCACCCACCACACAGCTCCACCGAACGACCCACCACACCGCTACACCGATGCACCCACCACACCACTACACCGATGCACCCACCACACAGCTCCACCGATGCACCCACCACACAGCTCCACCGAGGCACCCACCACACAGCTCCACGGAACGACCCACCACACAGCTCCACCGATGCACCCACCACACAGCTCCACCGATGCAGCCACCACACAGCTCCACCGACACAGCTCCACCGATGCACCCACCGCCCTGCTCCACCAATGCACCCACCACTCAGCTCCACCGATGCACCCACCACACAGCTCCACCTACACAGCTCCACCGATGCACCCACCACACAGCTCCACCGAGGCACCCACCACACAGCTCCACCGAATGACCCACCACACAGCTCCACCGATGCACCCACCACACAGCTCCACCGATGCAGCCACCACACAGCTCCACCGACACATCTCCACCGATGCACCCACCACCCAGCTCCACCGATGCACCCACCACACAGCTCCACTGAGGCACCCACCATACAGCTCCACCAAGGCACTCACCACACAGCTCCACCGAGGCACCCACCACACAGCTCCACCGAACGACCCACCACACAGCTCCACAGATGCACCCACCACACAGCTCCACCGATGCAACCACCACACAGCTCCACCTACACAGCTCCACCGATGCACCCACCACACAGCTCCACTGATGCACCCACCACACAGCTCCACCGAGGCACCCACCACACAGCTTCACCGAACGACCCACCACACAGCTCCACCGATGCACCCACCACACAGCTCCACTGATGCACCCACCACACAGCTCCACCGAGGCACCCACCACACAGCTTCACCGAATGACTCACCACACAGCTCCACCGATGCACCCACCACACAGCTTCACCGATGCAGCCACCACACAGCTCAACCGACACAGCTCCACCGATGCACCCACCACCCAGATCCACCAATGCATCCACCACACAGCTCCCCCGATGCACCCACCACACAGCTCCACCTACACAGCTCCACGATGCACCCACCACACAGCTCCATCGATGCACCCACCACACAGCTCCACCGAGGCACCCACCACACAGCTCCACCGAATGACCCACCACACAGCTCCACAGATGCACCCACCACACAGCTCCACCGATGCAGCCACCACACAGCTCCACCGACACAGCTCCACCGATGCACCCACCACACAGCTCCACCGATGCACCCACCGCACAGCTCCACCGACACAGCTCCACCGATGCACCCACCACACAGCTCCACCGATGCAGCCACCACACAGCTCCACCGACACAGCTCCACCGATGCACCCACCACCTAGCTCCACCGATGCACCCACCACACAGCTCCACCGACACAGCTCCATCAATGCACCCACCACACAGCTCCACCGATGCACCCACCACACAGCTCCACCGATGCACCCACCACACAGCTCCACTGATGCACCCACCACACAGCTCCACCGAGGCACCCACCACACAGCTCCACAGATGCACCCACCACACAGCTCCACAGATGCACCCACCACACAGCTCCACCGAAGCACCCACCACACAGCTCCACAGATGCACCTAGCTCCACCGATGCACCCACCACACAGCTCCGCCGAGGCGCCCACCACACAGCTCCACCGATGTAGCCACCACACAGCTCCACTGACACAGCTCCACCGATGCACCCACCACACAGCTCCACCTACACAGCCCCACCGATGCACCCACCACACACATCCACCGATGCACCCACCCCACAGCTCCACCGAGACACCCACCCACAACTCCACCGAACGACCCACCACACAGCTCCACCGAGGCACCCACCACACAGCTTCACCGAACGACTCACCACACAGCTCCACCGATGCACCCACCACACAGCTTCACCGATGCAGCCACCACACAGCTCAACCGACACAGCTCCACCGATGCACCCACCACCCAGATCCACCAATGCATCCACCACACAGCTCCCCCGATGCACCCACCACACAGCTCCACCTACACAGCTCCACGATGCACCCACCACACAGCTCCATCGATGCACCCACCACACAGCTCCACCGAGGCACCCACCACACAGCTCCACCGAATGACCCACCACACAGCTCCACAGATGCACCCACCACACAGCTCCACCGATGCAGCCACCACACAGCTCCACCGACACAGCTCCACCGATGCACCCACCACACAGCTCCACCGATGCACCCACCGCACAGCTCCACCGACACAGCTCCACCGATGCACCCACCACACAGCTCTACCGATGCAGCCACCACACAGCTCCACCGACACAGCTCCACCGATGCACCCACCACCCAGCTCCACCGATGCACCCACCACACAGCTCCACCGACACAGCTCCATCAATGCACCCACCACACAGCTCCACCGATGCACTCACCCCACAGCTCCACCGATGCACCCACCACACAGCTCCACTGATGCACCCACCACACAGCTCCACCGAGGCACCCACCACACAGCTCCACAGATGCACCCACCACACAGCTCCACAGATGCACCCACCACACAGCTCCACCGAAGCACCCACCACACAGCTCCACAGATGCACCTAGCTCCACCGATGCACCCACCACACAGCTCCGCCGAGGCACCCACCACACAGCTCCACCGATGCACCCACCACACAGCTCCACCGATGCTCCAACTAAGTTCCACCAATGCACCCACCACACAGCTCCACCAATGCACCCACTAAGCTCCACTGATGCACACACCACTCAGCGAAACCACAGCATCACTCAGCGCAACCACAGCATCACTCAGCACCACCACAGCATCACTCAGCGCAACAGCATCACTCAGAGCAACCACAGCATCACTCAGCGTAACCACAGCATCACTGGTTCAAATATGTTCTTTCAATGTTTTAAGCTGTTTTCAAGCTTTCATGCTTTATTACAAATCACAAAAAGATGTTAATATTTCACTTCTGTTCTTGGATTTTCGTCACAATAAAAAACACTGAACATAATCTTCACAAAAGTTATTTACACAAGTTTAAGCTATTGCCATTACAAATTAAATAAATTATTTAAGTATTAATTATTTAAAAAAAATTAAAAGCCATTGTTATTTGTAATATCAATACATCTAAGTCACGTAAATACAAAACATGTTGCATTACAAATGCTATAGGTGTTTGCGAAAGTTATAACTATTGGCATTGTAAATGACAAAGCTATTCATTTAGCTAGTTTAAAAAATAACACATAAAGAAAAAACATTTCATTTATAAGACCAATAGCTCAAACTTTCCTAATGTGAGCCCTATTGCATTTCCAATGCTTGTTAAAAGTCTTTCTAGTGTGCGGACATGCCGGAGTAGACTGCACATGAATGCGATAATTCTGCTGCTATGAAATAAACCTTCAAACAAAAGGATTTCATATGATGTAATGTACCATGCACAATACAAAGTCTAGGAAGACATTCTTTGCAAATTGATCAGGTCGGAAGAGATGTGCTTTGTGTTAGTTGCATGACACAATTTGATCGTTACTCAATTAACAGTGGTTGCACGATCAATTAAGATCTAAAAAAGTACTGGAAACTTCAGTACGGTATTACATAATGGCATACATTCGTAAAATGTAGCCACAAGTGATTTTTTTTAAACCTGCAAGTAACCAAGCAGAAAATATAAATGTTAAGCATGCAGTAGAGGAAAATACCAAATGCAGGTCACATCTAGGGTGAAGCCCATGAGGACCTTTGGCCAGTATCTGGTTGTATTACTTCAAGAGTCGTCACATTTTTGATGCCTAAGAATCTATGCTGTATATATCCTTCAAATCGGGCAAATGGTAAATGTAATGGCATGTGACCAATTACAGCTACTGACATTTTGTATCAGAGCTGCTTCTGGTTTGTAAACTTTAATCTGAGTTTTACTAATATAAACCTGGAGATCTGGATAAGCTGGTAAATAGGTGACTAGAGCGTTGAGGGCCTCTTTCATGCCGACAACAGTTTTATTGAGGATCAGGAGATGGTTTGTTTACTAAAGGGCTCATATGTGATGATACCTCAACACAGGTGGGTCCATTTACGCCAATGCAAGGGATGTCTCAAATCCACCCAGAATTATATTAAACAAGTTACATGCAAGGACCAGCCAATGGCAGGCACATGATCGACAACACCTCAGATGGAACAGATCTCTTGACAATATGACTTGCCAGGTCTCAGAATATGATTCGGCAATTAAGTAGACTAGATTGCCTTGATTACTTGAGGTAATCCCCATTACTCTTAGTCCTACTCGTCCTCGACCCAGTCATAACACATGAGGTATTCCACCCGACAGGAAACAAAACAGGAAACGCTTTTTAGACTCCACCCACCCTCCTGTCAGGTGCTATATTACACCTCACCACCAGAAGCAAATCCTGATGTACCAAGCACCAAAGGCCCAGCAAGGGAGGGCGGGCGGGTTGTATGACTGGGTCGAGGACGAGTAGGACTAAGAGTAATGGAGATTACCTCAAGTAATCAAGGCATTACCTCTATGTCCCTCGTCCTCGACCCAGTCATAACACATGAGGCATACCAAAGCAACCCCAAAAGGCCTTTGGCACACCACAACCAGAAAACAGAACAGACACAAATGCGTGCAGCAAGACAGAGTTTATTAAGAAACCAAATCAAACAAGTGGGGGAACCCCCACCGCACGCAGCACCCCAGAGCCAAAATTAAGGCGCCCGGAAAGAGCACAATTCAGGCGATAATGTCGCACAAAAGTGGACTTGGACGCCCAGGTCCCCGCCCTACAAATTTCATCAAGGGGAACCCCATGGAAAGCCGCCCATGAAGCAGACACACCCCTGGTAGATCTCGCCTGAACACCAGAAGGGCAAGGCAAACCAGAGCCCTGGTAAGCCAAGGAAATCACTGCCTTGATCCAACGACCCAAAGTAAGTCTAGAGGCAGCCTTACCCCTACCCGCCAGACCAAAGGTAACAAAGAGTGAGTCAGAGGACCGAAACTCAGCAGAACGATCAACATAAATAGACAAAGCCCGTCTCACATCCAAAGAATGGAGTAAGACGTCAGAGGGCGAGGAAGGAGAAGGACAGAGAGAAGGAAGAATCAATTCCTGGGAGGAATGAAACTTGGAACGAATCTTAGGTATAAACCCGGGGTCCAAAGCAAGGACCACCGCGTCGTCCAGAAACCTCAAGAAGGGGGGAGAACAGCGCAATGCTGTAAGCTCGCCCAACCTCCGAGCAGAAGTAACAGCGACCAAAAAGGCCACCTTGAAGGACAGGAACTTCAAGTCCACGGACTCCAGAGGCTCAAATGGAGGCGACTGTAAGGCACCCAAAACTAAAGAAAGATCCCAGGGGGGAACCGGGGATCGGACCGTAGGAGCAGAAAGAGAAAAACTACGAAACAAGCGGGAAACCAACAACCCATCCGAAGGCAGAAGAGAAGCAGGATCCCGAAAGGCCCGGATAGCAGCCCACTGACCTTTCAAAGTGGACAAAGCAAAGTGTTTGTGAAACCCATCCAGAAAAAACTGAAGAATAGAAGAAACATCACAAGAGGCAGGGTACAGGCCCACGGAAGCACACCAAGAAGAAAAGGAAACCCAGTGCTTAGAATAGGAGGAAAGCGTGGACTTCCGACGGGAAGCCTGCATCACAGTGATGAGGTGATCGGGCAAACCCCGGACCCCAAGAGACAGCCGTTCAACCTCCAGACCGCCAAGGTGAGGGGCACCAACAGCGAGGATGACTGGCAACTCAGAGGAGACGGGTAACGGGGCAGGATCCAGGGAGGGCCCACCGCCAGCCGCAGCAGAAGGGGGAACCAAGAGCGGCGAGGCCAATAAGGCAGAACCGCCACCACCTGAGCCCCCACCCGCTGAACCTTCAGCAAGAAGGCAGGGATCAGAGGAATGCATAGAGTAACCAAGGAGGCCACAGGACAGTCAAAGCATCCACACCCCAAGCCCCCGCCTCCGGAGTCCTGGAGCAGAACAGGGGAAGCAGGGCGTCCTTCAGCGAGGCAAAAAGATCCAGCACCGGAGTCCCGAACCTCAGGCATAGTGACCGGAAAATCCGAGGTGACAGACACAGGGTGATAGAGGACGGGAACCTCCGACTCAAGGAATCCGCAACCACGTTGTCCACACCCTTGATGTGTTGAGCAGACAGGGCCACCAGATGACACTCGGCCCAACTCGCAATGGCACAGGCCACCAAGTTCAGGGACAGGCAGCGGGTACTGCCCTGGTGGTTGATGTAGGCCACAGTCACAGTGTTGTCCGACCTCACCAACACGTTGCACCCCAGAAGACGATTGTTGAAAAGGCGAAGAGCTCTCTCCACCGCCGACAGTTCCCTCCAATTCGAAGACCTGTGCGACTCCGAAGGAAGCCATCGGGCCTGGAGAGCCCAAGGACCCAGAGTCGCCCCCCAACCGGAAGCGCTGGCATCCGTCGTCAACACCACTGGGGGCGGAGGATGGAACCACATGCCTTTCGACAGATTGGAAGAATCCAGCCACCACTGGAGAGCAGACACCAACCCCGGGGACACCGGAACATGAATCGAGAAGTCCAGGACAGGAAAGGGCACCCAACGCTGAACATGCCACAGCAGAGGCCGAAGATGAACCCTGGCCCAGGGCACCGTGAACACAGTGGCAGACATGTGTCCCTGGACTACCAACCACTGCAGGAGAGGAGCCGACCTCCTGGAAAGCAATGTCCTCAGCAAAGACTGTAGACGCAGAAGCCGGGACTCCGGGAGAAAAACCTTGCCCAGCACAGAGTCGAACACAGCCCCAATGAAGGTCCTCCGAGTAGACGGGTCCAGGTGACTTTTCGGCAGATTGACAAGGAAGCCATGGTCCTCGAGCGTACGCATGGTCAACGAAAGGTGGACGGACATGACCTCCGAAGACGGAGCCTGGAGCAGCCAATCGTCCAAGTAAGGAAACACGGACACCCCCAGGAGATGGAGATGGGCCACCAAAGGAGCAGCCACTTTGGTGAACACTCTGGGGGCGACCGGAGGCCGAAAGGAAGGACGCAGAACTGCCAATGACGACCACCCAGGTAGAAGCGCAGGAACTTCTGATCCTCCAATGCCATCGGGACATGCAGGTAGGCATCCTGAAGATCCAGCGACGTGAACACCCAGCCCTCCTGGATCAAGGGAATCACCTTCTGCAGCGTCTCCATTTTGAAAGGTATCTTCTGAACAAACAAGTTCAAGGCCCGAAGATTGATGACAACACGGAACCCTCCCGTGATCTTTGGAACCACAAAGACAATCGAATAATTCCCCCGTCCCCGTTCCAGGGAGGGAACCGGGACAATCGCCCGCTTGTCGAACAGTGACCCAACCCCCTCCAGCAACGCCCGACGGCGAGCAGGGTCTGCAGGCAAAGGGGTCACCACCACCCCCGAGGGCGGAGGAGGGGACAGGAACTCCATCCGGTAGCCCCGAGAAAGAACATCCAGCACCCACTGGTCCGATGTCGTCACCAGCCAAGCCTGGAGGAACAGCCGCAGTCTCCCACCAACCGCGGGCTGACCACCAGCGAGAACGGGCACTGGAATGGAATAGTCAGGAGCGAGGAGCCCCAGACCCACCATCCGGCTGGGGCTTCTTCTGGAACCTCCGAGGAAAGGACCTGCGAGCCCCACGCTGGCCCCTAAACAAGGACTGCTGGAACCTGGAAGGCTGGCGAAAGGACCTGGCATTCGAGAAGGACGACCCCTTCTGAGAAGTAGTATGACGGAATGACAATGAATGCTTCCTCTCCTTGAAGACTTTATGTAGCTTGGTCTCCAGGGCGTCCCCAAAAAGATGGGTACCCGAGAACGGCAACCTCAAAGCCATAGAACGCTGCGCAGCGTCCGTCTTCCAGCCTCTCAGAAGCAAGTTCCGACAGGCAGCCACCGAGGAACCACAAGACAATGCCGAAGCCCTGACAGAGTCAAAAGCGATGTCCGAAAGGAACTCAGATTGACGTTCCATCGACTCCAGCAACTCAGGACAACTGATCCCCTCCTGCATAGCAGAGAACAAAGTCTTAAAGTCAGCCAGCAAAGACTGCGCCACATAAGCCCCATAGACCCCCGACCGCAGGGCCAGGTGAGAGCCAGCATAGGATTTCTTAAGCGCAGAGTCGATCTTCTTGTCCACACCATCCTGCAGGATATTATCATCAGCCATGGAGGGCCGACCAACCAGGGAAGCAACCACAGAATCCACCTGCACCGAATCAGGCAGGGCAACCTCCAAATCCTGCAAAGGATACAGTTTAGACATGAATCTGGGCACAGAAATATGGTCCGGGTCCTTCCATTCCTTAAGGAGGACATCCATGACAAACGGGTGTACGGGCATAGAAGAGGACGCAGGCTTCCGAAACTGCGGCAAAACAGTATCCTGGGAGGTACTGGGCACAGGCTCCACAGGGAACCCCATATTCTCCCGCACATCGCAAAGCAGATCAGGCATCAACTCTCTCGAAATGTACTTGCCCTGCAGATCCAACGCCCCCAAAGTAGACTCATCAGAGGATGCGGCGGAAGAAATGTCTGAATACAGGGGAGCAGCCTCCCCAGAGCGACCTCCTGCACCCTTCTTGGAAGCCTTGAGACTGGACAGAGTCTCCAACAGCAGGCGCTTCAGGCGCCTAGAGCCCCTCGGACCAGCACACCGACCAGCAGGCGTAGAATCCCGACTGTCGGAGGAGGAAGAGGAGGAGGAAGAGGACCGAACAGGAGAGACATGCTTTCTCTTCCTATGGTGTTTCCCCATTACAAGCAACGTCTTCAAACACAGGAACACAGCTACACGTGAAAACACAGCAACACCAAAGCGTCACAGTACAAACTGAACTCCAGGCAAAGATATAGGCATGAAAAACACTCACCCACGCAGCTGTAGCCAACTCGAATCCAAAAAGGAGGGGCAGAAAGCAGCCTCCCAGCAGTGACCAATGAGGAAATCCAGTCACGACACACCCGCCGAAACGAGGCGATGACGTCATCAGGAAGTGCCATCCCGGCACTCAGGAGAGCGTCAGGGAACTCGGAGCCCACCCGGGCGCCCGACCATGCCAGATGAAGACAAACGCAAACGATGCGCCATCCGGAAGCGTCCCGCTCCCCCACACGGACTCTTCTCCCGTCCGAGGACTCCCGACCCACAGGCCGCAGGAAACACCGCCTACCCGGCGCCCGCCAATCAGGGGCCGACAGGAGGGAAACAGAGGAGAGCGCGTCCCGCCCACAAACACCGGCAAGTGCGGGACGCACGGGCAGCCGCCTGCCCCTCCCAGCAGCGGTCCGCCCCTCCGGGACAGCAGATGAAGAAATGGAAATCCCCGGGGACCCGAGAAGCCCCGCAACCCAGGGTCCCCGTATGGAGGAAAGCACAGGAAGCCCAGCAGCCCGGCTTTGCAAAGGTCCCACGTCGGTCCATGAGCACCCCCAAGGCCCCGCCAAGGAGGACACCACAGGACTCCAGATGCAGGTAAGTGCTCGGCACTCACCCCAGCGTAACCCATCAGCATTCCGACCGACAGGAAACAAAACAGGATTTGCTTCTGGTGGTGAGGTGTAATATAGCACCTGACAGGAGGGTGGGTGGAGTCTAAAAAGCGTTTCCTGTTTTGTTTCCTGTCGGGTGGAATACCTCATGTGTTATGACTGGGTCGAGGACGAGGGACGTAGAGGTAATGTGAGGGTTCTTAGTTATAACAATTTAGGCCACATCAGAGATCTGTTGACACAGTCGAAGGCTTTACTTAAGGCCACAAAGATTAAATGGATTGGGGAGGAGACTTTGTGCAACACTCCATTTGCCATAATTGTTGGGGCCACAGAATTGTGGGATATAGAAAAATCAATTTTGAAAGCCAGTTTGGTTATGGGAATAATATTATTGTTAAACCTGTCAAACTTATTGGCCAATTATATTTTTGCAAAGAAGTTAGCAGGCAGACTGAGCATGGGGTGAAGCAGATAGAATGTTGGGTCCTTGGGAGTTTCCTTCTTTAATAAAGCAATTACTGCGCAAATCCATATCCGAGTAATTGTACCTGTCACACAGTTCATTCTAAACCAGATCTCTAGCTTTTCCCAATAAAAACATGGACCAGCCATCAGGCCTTATGGCTGGCAAGGGCTTGCTGTTCTTAAGAAAATTATCTCTAGCTCAAATAGTTGTATTAGAGGAGGCTGTGTCAAAAGTTAGAGTAACAGGAACTGTCAGGCCATATGGCCCCAAAAAAGTAAAAAAAAAATTATGATGCCTAAGTTTCATAACCAATTTTGTCGAAAAGAATGTTTTCTAGCATTGTTTAGGTTCGTGCTCTAAGCAAGTGATCACAATAATGTATCATTATTATGGGCAGTGGCATTCAACATTCTAATGTGATTTTTATGCACATTATCATTCTTTCTTGCGTTTAATTATATTTTATGAACTAAGCTTAACTAGACAGACTCAGCTGCAAAAAAGGGTTATTTGGTCGGCATTAGGGGATTAAAGAGTACTATATGCAAAAATGAAAGGAGACATCACTATCGTACTACCATGCATTTTGGAAAAACTTTTTATTATCGAGTAAGCTGGCATACGTGGTAATTTTGGTTAGAAATCTCTTTTCGATACATAGTCAGTTTCCGAACCCTGGAAGAGAACAGACCATATCCAACCTGAAAAATAGCAATTCATTTAAGTTTTTAAAGTTTTTGATAGAATAAAAGTGTATTTTGGCATGGAGCTGTACAAAGGGGGTGGACTGGCAGACTAACCACATGTAAAATATAAACCCTTTCAACTGGGCTACTGAGACCGGCAAGGAGTGAGTCTGTAATCAAAGATGCCCGTCTCTCAGTCAGCTGATAGAGTATGTATGCCTGCTGGCAAGTGATCATATATGTAAGGAAGAGAAGCAGTGGCGGCTGCTAGCACGGAAAAGTAGTTGGGCAGCACGGGGCGACAAGAATAAGGAAAACACAAAAGAAAACTTACATGCCACCTCACTGCCTCGCTGTTCTGCAGCTCCCAATGCACAGGCTCCCAGACTCCCATGCACCAATCCGGACACTCCTCTCATGCTGGTATTACCCAGCGTTAGAGATGTGACAGGATTGGGCAGAGCAGTCTGGTTTTACGCTCCAACAAGGAGCCTCCTGTTTCCCATGCAACAGCATGCAGATAGCTAAGTATGCATGACAGTTGGCCATCCTAAGACAGTCAGCCAGAACTTGCAGTGCCCTGTGCCCACCACTCCTCCTGCTGCTGTCTTGATGGTCCCGCCATCAAGACTCGGCTCCGGCTCATATTATAAAATAAAATGATAATAAAGACGTTTTATTAATTACTTTATTATAATTTTATTTGACATGTTTTCATCCGCTGGCAGTGGGGCGACGCTCCTCTGCTATAACGGAGGAGCCGCTGCTGGTTAGAGAGGGAGGAAATACATACGTGCAGATGATGAGGGAAGAAGTGTGTTTGATGCACAGTGTATCGAGGAGAGAGATGGGTCTGGTGTCTGTGTGCACTAATGCATCCACTTCAGGGATTCATGTTTGACCCCATGTGCAGAGGTTTGACTCCCGGGCAGGTTGCTCAGCATTTTGCCCTTTTATCCATTTGAGGTTGATATAATGAGTAGCATTGAACTGAGTAACTTCAAATATCCCTTATATCATCAGCACCAAGATACCTCTTTTGGGGTGAACATGTGTTCTACAGATACCGGTTATGTTATTTATATGGGTGAGAAAGGATTATGAGGGGACGTGGGCAGATAATGAAATATGGAGGATAGAAGAAGGACATAAGGGCATGGGGAGATAGATGGGAAAGAAAGGAGATAAGTGGCTATGGGGAGAGGAGCAGGTGTGGATGTCAAATAGCTAAAATGTGACAGATAAATCAGAGAATCAATTCTGCGGGAACCCCAATGACTGGAAATGAATTGTAGACTCCACACAGGAGGCACTGCCACCAACGTGAACTACAGATCCAAGTCTTCTGACAACTACAGTACACTCAAACCCAACTTTGCCACGTTGGCTTTCAGAAAAAAATAAACAGATGGAAGATAGGATGGGGAATAGTAAATCAAGGAAGAAGTGTGCCTTCTTTTCCGTGAGTGAAATAAATCAATACCAGTGGAACTGGCTGATTGTAGAACAGGAATTGGAAAGTTCCAAAACCTCCTACATGTATCACCACTTGAGTCTGGCGTATTGGAGGCTTCAACAGGAGTCCCCCAAAATCTGAACCAGGAAAAACATCCTCCGTTTGCAGATCCAAACTGCCCCACTTTGTTCCATTTAAAAGTCCTTCATGACCATGGATGGGAGTGTTCTGGAGAGTACCCAAAGGACTGCTGTGTGACCAGGGCTTGTGCTTACCTGACAGCCAGTCTCCCACATCTGAGGGGATCACCTGAAGTCTGAATTTTATGCTGGAAGAGAACAGTAGCTGTGTGGTGTTTAGAAGCCTGCCTATCTGCTGAGAGAGGAAATGAATCTGCTGGGCCCTGCAGGAGGAGTGACTGTCCAGAGGGAAAAGTCAAGATGGTTCCATGGACTAAGAGCCACCCAGACAACTAGAGTACCTGAGAGCAAATTCAGGATTAGCATGAGGGAAATCAGTGGGTGTAGGGAGAATCATAGTCCGGATCACTGCCCTATATCCTGGATTGAAATGTGCATTAGGACTGCTGTGAGATTAAAAAGTACTCTCTTCTCTTAAAAAGACAAGCACTATGCTTGACAGTGAAATTATTGTGGCTGTTTGTTGATTGTTTTTTTAAAAATTTTTTTTATTTTTGTTGCAGGAAGTACACGGATATCACCAGCCCTGAAACATTATTACCATTCAACCCCCGTGTCCATACATAGGTTATATCCTGTAACACGGCCCTTCAGCCCACATCCCAGAGGTCGGGCGGCGTAACCTTGATCAGTCACCAAAACATTTTGCATACTCATCTTTTCGGGCTTTCCATATCATGTCATATCCCTGCATTTTATACTTTTATCCTCTCCCTCCCCCCCAACCGTGTTCTGTAAAACCGAGAAAATACTCCCCAACTTATAACTCGCCACATCATACCTTTCTTAGCACCTTAATGTGTAATTCCTCATCCCCATAACCAGAGTCTCTCACTGCTCCACCTCCCCCCTCCCGACAGCACCTTATAGCACATTACTTTGCTCGTCTCTTTGGTAGCCCATTAGTGCTGCTTACCTCCCCTAGCCATGTCATTGCGGGGTCCTTTTCGGTCTCAATCCTTTCTTTCACCCTCGATAACCAACCTATTCCACCTTACTGTCCCCCTTCAAGACCATGATATTGTCTCCATTTGGCCCACACTTTTCTGAACTTCTTGGGGCAACCTCTTGTTTTATAATCACCCTTTCTGCCACCATGTAGAGATCTAAAGCCCTTCTCCATTCATCTATCTCTGGTGTCTCTGTGGCTCCCCAGTGTTTCGCTATGTCCCTCTTGGCCACCACTAGTGCTAGTACCAGGAATATGAGTTGCGGGCGTGGCAGGTCCACCTCGTTTGTCATGCCCAGCAACGCCAGCTTTGGGTTCCGTGCCAATTCTACACCCAGGACCTCCCCCAATTCCGTGAAGATGTGTGCCCAGTATATTTGTATTTTGTCACAAGACCATATAGTGTGATAGAAATCCCCTTGCTGTTGCTGGCATCTGAGACACGTGGGGTCAGTTATTTTCCCGGTTTTAAGGAGACGTACTCTATCGAAGTAGGTCCTGTGAAGCACATTCAGCTGAATGAGCCGCAGCCGTGACTTGATCGCTACCTCCCGGGGGTGCATCAGGACCATCTCCCAATCCAAGTCTTCCATCTCCCCCACTTCCGCCTCCCAGATCCCTCTCAGTTTCATTAAGTCACCTAGCATGTTGTTCGTTAGTGTCTTGTATGTGAGGGAGACCGCCTGATGTACCATCTGTTCCTGGAGAAGTCTACCTTCTAGTGGCGCGTATTCCGGTATGTCTGTGAGTGTGATATTTTGGGCCCTCCATGCGTGTGCAAACTGGGTATGTTTAAACAGTGGTGAGCGATGCAATCCAAATTCCACCTGTAGCATGTGAAACGATTTCAATTCTCCCCTGCATATCACATCCCCAATATGTGAGATACCTATGTCGTCCCACCTTTGGAACCCCTTCAGTTTATTTATTTCTGTCAGCCATTGGCAATGCCATAGCGGCGTCTGACGTGTCGGTCTCCCCCCCCATCCCATGCGTTTTGTGGCTCGTGTCCAGGCCCGCAGCGTGATCGTTGTTGCCGGTAGGAGCGACCTCCGCACCTTTCCCCCGTATAGGTAGTAGAGTATATTATGAGGTGACAGCTTATGCCACTCCAGTGCGTATGTCGGGTGGTCGGCTGGGGCGTGTATCCAGTCATTTATGGGTGTCAGGTGTTCCGCCCAGTAATACGCCTCTAGATTGGGTAATGAGATCCCCCCACTATACTGGTGTCGTTGGAGTGTCTGGAGGGCAATTCGTGGTTGTTTCCCCAACCACAGGAACGAATATAGGTCAGCATGTATTTTGGGTAGTGCGGTGGCCGGGAGTGGGTAGTACTCATTTTGAAGAGCATAGAGGAACTTGGGGAGAGTAATCATTTTATACATGGCTGCCCTGCCTAGTAGGGTGAGCGGCAGTTGCCTCCATCTGTTCATGTCTTCCAGTGTGCCAGTCATAACTCGCTCTACATTACTGCAGAATGAAAGCGCCCTGTCCAGAGTGATATACACACCCAGGTACTGAAACCCCTCTGTGGTGGTGAGCAGTTGTTCGGGCAAGGCCCCCCACTTGTCGGCCCCCTGTGGGTCGTAGAGGACTGACTTATTCCAATTAATGGTGTGACCCGCCCTCGCTCCAAAGCCTTCCAGTTCCCTGAACAGCTCCGGGACCGAGCTCTCGGGTTTGGTAATGTACAGTAGCACATCATCGGCGTATAGTGATATTTTTTCTTGTGTTCCCCCTAGCTTGTCCCACGAGAAGCCACTAATGTTGGGGTTTTGCCGAATCCTGGCCGCCAGGACTTCGATCGTTAGCGTGAATAGGAGGGGGGACAGTGGGCACCCCTGTCTCGTTTCTCTGGAGACCTGGAACTCTCGGGATAGGCGGCCATTTACCCGGACACGTGCTTTTGGTGCCGTATACAATAGCCTTATCCAACCCTGGAAATTTGTGCCTAGGCCGAACCGTTGCAACGCTGCCATAAGAAAGGGCCAGCGTACTGCATCGAACGCTTTTTCTGCGTCCAGGGATAGAAACCAGTGGGGTTCTTCTCTGTCTTTAACTTCTTGAAGCCAATTGTGTGTGCGTCTAAGGTTTAGCTTAGTCCCTCTGTCCGGTAGGAATCCAGATTGGTCCGAGTGTATGAGATCTGGAAGCACCGATCTCAGGTGAACTGCCAAGACCATTGCCAGAATCTTCACCTCCATGTTGAGGAGGGAGATGGGGCGGTACGAGGCACACTCGTCTTTGGGCTTTCCCTGTTTGTATATCGGGACAATGGTGGCCAATGTGAGGTCTATTGGGAGGCGGCCTTCCTGGTAGGAAGCAGTGTATAAGGCTTTGAGGTGGCACGTCAACAGATCTGATGCGCGTTTAAAAAATTCCGCTGGGAACCCGTTTGGCCCCAGTGTCTTCCCTGTTTTAAGTTTGTCTATGGCATCCGAGATCTCGTCGAGTGGGATTTCCACCTCTAGCGCCGGGCTGGTTTCGGCAGTCAGCGTAGGTAAATCGACCTCTCCCATGTACTGAAGTGCCTCTTCGTCGGTCCCGAGTTGCCTTGCCCTATAGAAGCGTTCGTAATGAGACGCAAAAGCGTCGGATATCTCCTGTTCAGTATTCACCAGGTCGCCGTCCAACCTTCTAATCTGTTCTACCCATCTTGCTGCCCTCTCCTTCCTGCTTAACCAAGCTAGGAGCTTGCCTGATTTGTCACCCACGTCGTATAACCGATGGAGGGTCGCCAGAGATTGTGTCCGTGCCTCGTTAGAGACTATCTCCCTATACTCCCGCTGTTTATCTAGCAATCGTCTTAGAGTATTCTCCTCTTTGTGTGTCTGATATTCCTCCTCTAAGTGCAGTATTGTGGTTTCTAGTTCCGCTGTCTCTGCGTGTTGCTTCCTCCGCTCTACCCTCAATCTACTCTGTGCTCTGTCCCGGAGAACCGGTTTCAGTGCCTCCCAAAAGGTTGATCCGGAATCGACTGAGCCTTCATTCTCTGCCACGTAGACTTTAATGTCGGCCCTAAGTCCTTTTACAATCTCCGGCTTCTGAAGGTCCCAGGCTGCCAGACGCCATTCTGAGCCTCCCTTCCCCCTGTCTGCCCCTACCTTTGCATATAATGGCGAGTGATCCGAGATTCCCCTCGCTTTATACGCCACCTCATCACCCGCAGTGAGGTATTGCCTAGCTATAAATATGTAGTCTAATCTTGAGAATACTCTATGCGCCCCAGAGTAGAAGGAGTATGCCTCTTGGGTAGGGTGTCACCACCGCCAAATGTCCGTGAGACCCAGATTAGTCATGTGTTGCGACAGCGCTGTTCGTGCCCCTCCCCTACGGGTTGGCCCTGTGCGATCTAGCTCTTCCGACATTACGTCGTTAAAGTCTCCTCCCACTATTTGAATCGTGTCTGCCGTCTCTAGGAGGATAGAAGCGATCACCGTGAGTGTTCGCGCCTGAAGTTTCGGTGGAGCATATACCGAGATCACTGTGTATGTTTGCCTCCTCCATACTCCCTGCACCCCTGCATATGTGCCCTGTGGGTCGCTCCATGTACGTGTCGTGTTGAACGGAAATGATTTATTAATCAGCACAGCTACTCCCCTTGAATCTGTCGTGTATCCCGCGTGTGTCAGAACCGCGTATCTCCCTCTTGCTATAAATGCACATTTCTCACCTCTTAGGTGCGTCTCTTGCAGGAGGACAAAGTCCGGTGCCACCCTCTTGATATATGCGTTCACCAGTCCCCTCTTTATTCTGGAACCCAGGCCGTTTACATTCCATGTGAGGAATGATACCCCCCTGCGTTCCTGTTGTGGTTCAGTTAGTGTACCTGCCATGGTGTGGAGTGACTCTTATGTTCCGTAGATGTCCAAGGTATGTGCCAATAGTGGTGCTCCAGCTCGTATGATCGTGGCTGCCCCCCCCCCTGCCTCCCCCTTTCCCCAACTTGTTGAATTCTTCCCCCCCTGCAACCCCTCCCCCCCCCTCCCCACCTCCCTCCCCATCCAGGCTCATCCCCCCAGAGGACCGAGCTTTCAGTAGGAGTCGGTCTGTCGCCCACCCTCTCCCTCCCGCTATTCAGTTATGCCTCACTGTTCCCGCCCCGGCAGGATGTAGTATAGCACTGTCTCCAGGTTGTGCGCCCAGACGCAGCTTTGGTCCAGATCTGAAACCTAAAAGAAATAACTTAAAACTGTCAATAGATACCCAAAGAAAATAAGAAGAAAAGAAACAAAGGGGGAGTGACAACTCGTGTGCCGCCGTTCGCCCCGGCCGACGTCTCCATTAGTCCACTTCAACAGTGTTCAGGAGTGCGAGTCTTGTGTAGACGTTTCTGCCCCGCTAATCTTGTCGGAGTTCTCCTGCTCCAGGTTGCGTATCACAGTCACTAGGGGATGAACAGAGCTCTGATGATTGTCCAGGTCGTCTGCCTCGGCTTCCGAGTCTCTGAGTTCTATATCTTCTTCGTCGTCACCTTCCGAGCATACCTGTTTTCGATACCCCCGGATTCGCCGGTCAGCTGTGCCGGAGGCCCCCGGAGACTCCGATCTCCCCCTCCTGCCTCCCGCAGATGCGCGTGCAAGGTAGGGGGTTCCTTTGGTGCGAGAGTATGTCCTTCTGGATTTCCTTCTTTGCTGTTTAGGCAGGCCTCATTGTGACTTTTCTCTCACGGCTTTTTCCAGTTCCTCGCGACCTGCCGTTTCCCTGCCATTGAAGATCGGTCTCTCCTCGAGCCACTGCCAAGCGTCCTCCGGGTTGTTAAAGAAGATTGCTTTTTCCTTATAGATGACTTTGAGTTTTGCCGGGAAGAGCAGCATGTAGGTAATGTTCATGGATCTGAGTTTAGCCTTTACCGAATCAAAGGAGCGCCTCTGCTTCTGTACCTCCTGACTGTAATCCGGGAAGATCATGATGTTAGTGTTCTCCAACCTGATGTCTCCTAGCTTCCTCGCTTCCCTCAAGATCAAGTCCCTATCTGCAAAGTTGAGGAAGCGTGCGATCACCGGCCTGGGTCTCGCACCCTCCAGAGGTTTCGCCAGTAATGCTCTGTGGGCTCTTTCAATCACGAAGCATGTCGAGAATTGTGCCCCCGGGAAGGTTTCCTTGAGCCATGTGTGTAGGAACGCCGACATGTTGTTCCCCTCAATTCCTTCTCTAAATCCTACAAATCGTAGGTTGTTGCGGCGTGCCCTGTTTTCGGCATCATCCACCTTCCACATCAGCTGTCTGTGTGATGCTTGGAGTTCTGCCATGTCTTTCCGGATCGTGGTGATCGAGTCCTCAGCTTCTCCGATGCGTGATTCTGTCTCCGTCACTCTGGCCGAGAGGTTCCTGAAATCCTGGCGCAGGAGAGTGACCTCAGATCCCACCTCGCCAATCTTGACTTCTAGTGCCGCCCGTGATTCTTGAATGTCTGTTCTTGACGCCTGAATCGCTGCGAGTAGTATCCCAGTGTCAACGGACCCTTCAGATGTTGCGTCCGGGTTCCCCCTGGCCTGCCGTGGCGCCGCAAAATTGTCCATAGGGCCCTGTTTCGGTGGTCTGGGTGGCGGATCTTTTTTCCCCATTATGGTTGTGGTGGATCGGTATTACAAGGTTATAGGGGTGTACGACCCACAATGCTAGTGGTATAGTGGAGATCCTATCCCTGGTCCCACCTGCGCCCGGGGGGGCCTGGTGTTTCTTCCAGTCTCCTCCTTCTGAGCGTTACTTTCGCTGCCAGGTGATCGCAGATGTCCTCCAAGCGTGCCCTTGCTATTGTATCCGTTGGCGCAGTTCGGTTCGGCCGCCACCGGTCTTACTGTCTTACTGGTGGTCGCCGAGAGGTGATGTTGTAGTGTGTCGCCCTTCAGTAGAAGTTTCCGCGGCTTTCACTGTCCCATGAGTGTGGATCCCCACAACCAAACGTCTTTGCTCCGGCCTCTGTCTCAGGAGGACGTGTGTGGGTGCAGCGATGTGCAACAGCTCCGCTGTCGTGTGGCCACGGGTATGTTCCTTCCGTGGACTGGCTTGCGCCCCGGGCCTCTAACCCGACTAACAGGGCAAGGCTCCCTTCACCTTGGGGGGCCTGAACTACACCCAGGTGCTCAGTCACAGGTGGCGGCTCATGGGCTATCCCCTCCTCCGTGGCCTCTATGTCGGTCGATACTGAGGGCTGGGCTTCCGCCTACTCTCTCAATCACAGGCTGCTCAATGTCTTTCTGGCCCTGGCGTCGCTATTCCCAGGTCTAGCGAGACCTCATCTGCGGATTTTCCTAGCGGCGCTACGCGTCGCTGGTTTCTGCCTCCCCACTCCGCCACCCCTCGCTGCCCCAATAGTAGGCGGGCATGTGGGGGGTCGGCGACCTACCGCCTCAGCGTCCGGCACTTCGCGGTCCCTCTCTTCCTTGTGGGCTCCCTCTGGGTCAGGCTAGATCCCTTCCGGTGCGGACCCCCGCTCTATTGATGACCGGCAGAGTAATATGGCCGCCATCTTGGTGTAGTAATTATCTGGCTGCAAGGGGCTCCTCACCTTCTCCTGCAGTTCTCCTGGCGGCCCCGCTGGGTGTCCCTCGCACTGTCCTAGGGTGCTGTCTCACCGGGTGCCACCTCTGTAATCTGCCGGTCACGGCCGCCGAGTCAATCTGCCATCTTGGTGAAGGGTGTGCGTGTACCGGCTCACCGCGTAGGCTCTTGGTGGATCGGGGGATCTGCTCTGTGCACTCGTAGTCCTATCGGCGGCTGCTGCAGTAGGATCGCTCGTTGATGTCTCGATTCGCGCTCCCGGTCGGCGCCCCTAGAGTCCTCAGTGTCGCCCGTCCCGATGTCCAGAGCAATCCGCCATCTTGTGTAGGGACGTCCGGGCTCCGGCACCTCGCACAACCGGGGATCACCGTTTCTAGGTGTGGTGTCTCGTCGTCTATGCACCGCCGGTCTGCGCCTTCCCTGGGTCAAGTGCACCGGACCTGTGGCGCTCTCCTTCGACTCCCGGATGCGGCTCTCACTGCGGGGCCGCCATATTGCCTCACTGGGTCTCCCGCCGGCCGCTGGCTAAACTCCGATTGTAAGGCTCTGGAGTCACCGGAACCTCCCGCAGTCCCGCACACTTGCCTCCGGGCTATCCGCCACACGTTTCTCGGCGATTTGGTGAGTCGTGGCAGTATTTTGTGTCGGATTATGATCTCGTCGGCCGGGAGCTCCCGGGCCACACGTCTAGCACGGCATGCTGTTGGCCACGCCCCCCCCTGTTTGTTGATTGTTGAGTTCCTCTCTGAGAAGCCTGTGAATGTTCACCCTAAGAGTCAAGGGCCGAAAGGTCTGTACTTGGCCCAGTCTGCAGAGCCATAGTAGGACAGGCCCCAACACACCAATAGCAAATGACCTCAACCACCACGGTTGGGCCCAATATCACCCGTTTGCTCACTGGATGTGTTCTGACAAGGACCATTCTTCCGTGTTAGGTTAACAATTCAACTGAAACCTTGGATCCCACCCTGAACTGAATGGTATGCCTTGCACAAGCTGATTATATGTCTAAGTAACACATATGTCTCCAATATAGTTACTTGAGAAAAGGATTGGAGACTCCTGCAAAGCCATTAGCAATCACTTATTGCACTTATTGCACTTTCACTCACCAGTCTGAAGCTGTTCTACCCCATGGACACTGTAAGCAAACAGGTGGTCAAAGACATTTCTCAGAATCACCTTGCCGCACCAAAGCTTTACTGAGACACATCTTTTCCACCCCAAGGCTAATTTTTAAACTGTTTTCATGTGTATTGGTCATGTCAATTCAATTGAATTGGCCAAGCTCACAATTTCCAGAATGCAGTGACTTGTTACATGGATGCAGGGCTCGAGTCGGGTTACCACGCGGGTGAATGGCGCCCCCCCACTTATTTTACCAGGGGGACGCCATCCCCCCTGCCAAACAGCTGGACTTCACTCTTTGGCCTCTCTGAGACGAGGAGCTCGGCACCTTTCGGGATGTCACTTCCTGTTGTGACGTCACTTCTGGGGACAGCGTCCCCCCAACCCCACTTCTTTTTTCAGGACTTGTGCCCTGCATGGATGACAAAGAAGGGAGAAAAGGATCCAGATGACATGGAGGTAACAAGTAACCCTATAACAGATGACTTAGAGACCCCCAGTCTGTGCAGGTCTGAAAAGGCTCAGCTGGAACAGCAGCCTCTGTTCCCTCTAGAGTGGGAGGCTGGGCGGATGGACACATTGTCATTTATGGCCACGCAGGGGGCTCTCCAGAGCGTGCATAACAAAGGGTCCTTCTGCTGATCAGCACACAGGAGAGCTCTTTACACGCATCTGAAAACCAACAAAAACACGGTCACCAGCAATAAAAAGAACAACACAGGGCAGGGTTAACTGGCTCTCTTTAGTTAAAGCAAAGCATAATAGACAAAGTTGACCCCTTTGGAGGCAAATTACCGTGGTCTGCTGCTGCTGTTGTGGCATTTGTCTTTTGTGCTACAGTTAAGACTAGAATCCAATAAGCAGAGCACTGTAAATCTAAAGTATAAACACATTAAAAGAGTGACATCTTTTTCAGCATACATTTTATTCCGTTTCTACATTTTACAGTTTACAGACATCCCTTTAATTTGAGCTCTATACCAGTGTTTCCCAAAAGATGATATGGTCGATGCCTTTAAATTCTCTATTTATCTTGTGTCCACAAATTCCTCTCACTTTGCAGTCCAAGACAGGAAATTAAAGTGAATTATATGCCAATCTTGCTTTGGGTATATCAAGTGTGGAAAAGGGAAAGGCTGTAGGATGCCATTTTCTTGTAACATCCAACAAAATGTAAATACGTGTAAATAAACTGTATAAATTCAGCAATTAGGAAAGCAAAAATGAAGCACATTTCTATATGTTTATGAAGTGTGATTGAAACAAAGATTTTAATAGGATCAGAACAATTCAAGACCATTTACTCGGTGATGCACAAATAATAAATATTAATTGAAACCTTTTTTTTTCTCCGAAGCTTTATATAGAGCGAACTTGACACGAGATCGGGTATCAAAGCACTTTACATGAGCATCAGTTGCGTTACATGAGGACACATTCATTTTTGTTAAGCACAGGGAGAGTAAGTGATTTTCCCAGAATCACAGGATGTTGAGCGTCATTGCGGAGACTCAAACCCGGTTTCCCTGATTTGAGGTTGACCACCCTAGGCGTTAAGTTACATCCTCTCCCCACCTGATTTCCACACATTATCATTTGTGTGCAATAGAGTTTAAAATTGTATGTCTATGAAAATGTAGTGACCGTGTCAATGGAGATGTGCTCTCTGTAAATGACAATGCACTAACACACCATGCTTTTGTTACATTAAAAAAGATCGCCGCCTCATGCCCATTAAAGCTAGGAGAGCTGCGAAAGTTTGTCATATTAAAAAAGGGTCATGGTTCTAAAAGGTTTGGGAAGCATTGCGCCACGCACGACTGTTGGCAGTAAAATTACATCGAAAAGTAGTTTCACTAAACATCTTGGTCCAGATGTACAAAGCACTGGTCACAAAATACTAGAAGCACTGTGAAATACTGGTTGCACTTTGCAACCATTATTTTTGCAACCAGTGTGGTATTTTGAGAACCCACCTATGTACTAATAGTTCGGTCCACAAAATGAGAAATGTTAGTGGGTCACAATTCGACCCACCTCATGAATACTAATGAGGTAGGTAACAAAATGCAACCCACTATGATTAGCAGCCATCACAGGGATAGTGGTCTGCAGGGGTCAGCAGTCCACTATGCCTGTGATTGCTTTTAAATAAAGTACTTTTTTTTTTAAATGCAGCCCTTTTTCCAAAAAGGATAAAGGGATGTGTTTATTATAAAAAAAAGAAATGAATAGTTTATGTAAAAACATTTCAAGAGTAGGGATGGGATCACTATGTTTAGTCAACATTCACAAAGGGGAAGAACTTATAGCAAAATTTGTGTAGTCTGTAAAATATGAATGTTTTGCAACCTGCTTTCGGTCGCAAAACATTATAGCATTCCTGTCTAAAGGTATTTGGAAGGTTATTACAAATGCACATTTGGTATTTAGTTGCAAACCAAAATTGTGATTAAGTAACATGTTTACTATATTGCAATTTAGGTTTGTTACATTCTAAAATGCATTTTTAAGGTAGCAAACAGCCCGATACTACGAGTCAGACCTTTTGTGAAAACAAAATGCCTTTGTATATAAGGCTCTTGTTTTGTTAGCCCTTCCTGGCATCCATGACCACAGTCTCCAATTCCTGCAGAGTCAGAGTCAAAATCACTTTATTCGATTATTTTAAAATCATAAAAGTGTGCTATAGAAATACATTAGAATATCAAAAACAGTAATTAGTTAAAAAGCAATTTAGGAGTTAAAAGAATAAAAATTCAGTATGTACACAATGTTCAGTGGCGGTTGGAAGAGACTAATTGCTAAATTGACAAAATGTACATAGTTTAAAAAAAAAAAAATTTGTTTTTTTTGTTGCAAACTTTACAAGATCCCATAAAATGATAATCTCAGGAATTCTATTGATACAAACTAAGCATTTATGACATCTAGCACTGATCAACATTTACATAATCTAGAGCTGAAATCAACCGAAGTCTATACTGTCTAGAACGAATAGAGGCAGTCAAAAAGTTGGCTACCTCAAACATGACTAGAGGAGACTCCATAAGTTGCAGATACAGCAAGGCAGCATTTATCTGCTTAAACCCTTTGTCCCTTAATATTGGCTTATTGAATTTTTCCCTGCAAGTCTTAAAGAAGGGGTAAAAAAACACAAAATGCAATAAATCCTGGTCAGAGAAATCGTCACATTTACATGGTGCATTCGCATGAGGCTTACACCACTTATCATAAGTACCCAACAGAAAATGCACCTGATTAAAACGGAATTTTGTAAGAAGCCACCGATGGAATGGTTTGGTAACAGTCGTCAAATATGATTGTATAGACATTGACGTGATCAACATATAACGTGACCTTACAGTTGGCTTCATGATTTCACACGCTTCCCTTTCCGATTCTCGCTTTTTTATAAAATGTGTTTTTACCCGTTTAATATCTTCTTTTGTCAGGCTTTTTGGGTTAGTGTACAGTTCAGGTCGGCCCAGATAGCCTGCTGTAGATTTAATAAATGCCAACCACCGTATGTCCGCCACTTTGTCCCGCCCCATACAGTCCCTAATGATTTTATGATTTAGAGATAGATTGGGGTTTAGCCAGGTTCTGATCCATGACAGAAGTGGGGCCATAGACAGGGTATCTCCAATGTACCCCATCCCCAGTTCCATGTGCACTGCAAACGCTGGTGTAGATTGGGGGAGACCCATAAGGGATCGCAAGAATCTATTTTCCTCTCTCTGTATCAGGGCAGAGTCTTTATAGCCCCATATAGAGGCCCCATACCTTGCAATGGCTAAGGTTTTGGCTCTATAGATGGTCAATATAGCCTCAGCTGGTTTCCCACCTAGTCGCTTTGCAAAACCCAAAATAGCAGCCGACGATCTTCTCACGGCCGCTACCTTGTTGGTGATTTGTGGTACCCAGGAACCTTTATCATAGAACGCCACTCCTAGGTAGGTAAAAACTTTAACCCTCGAGATTGCTGAACCATTACAGGAGAGGGTTTTTATACTATTCTTACATTTCTCCACAGACATTACATGCGATTTCTCTATATTTATCACTAGATCCAGATCTTGCATGAAAGCCCCGAAGGAATTGAGCAGATGTTGTAAACCTATCGGGGTTCTTGACAACACCACCATGTTGTCAGCGTATAATAAAACAGGCATCAAAGAACCACCCATACGCGGCACGTCGACAGATGCCGCTGCCAAAGTGTTTCCCAGTGAATTAATTTATAGAGAAAAAGCATTGGGGCCAAGATGCACCCTTGGCGCACCCCCCTGCCAGATTTAAAGAATGCAGTGCACTTCCCCTCTTGGGTCATACGTATGGATGCTCTCAAGTCTCTGTGGAGTTCTGCCAGAAAGTTCACCAATGCCCGATCCAGACCCAGCTCCAGGAGCATTGTCCACAGCTTTGACCTATTAACTAGGTCAAAAGCTGTGGACAAGTCCATAAATGGCAAGTAAATTGACCCCTTGGACGCAACTGTATATTTGCTCAGTATAAGATGTAAATTTAGGCATTGATCCTCGGTGCCTCTCCCGGATCTAAAACCATACTGCGCATTACACAGAATATCATTATTTATGGCCCAAGATGAGATCTTTGCTAGGATAACCTTACCTAGAATTTTAAATGAAGAATCTAGCAATGATATGGGCCTATAACATCTTGGATCACCCCTTTGGCCCTTCTTAAATATGGGGATTATGATAGACTGTGGCCAAGATGGTGGAACTCTGGCTTTATCTGTACAGGCTATATTAAAAACATTAGTGAGGACTACTGACCACACGCTAGAATTTGATTTAAAGATGTCAGCCGGTACCCCATCTGGACCTGGGGCCTTATAGCATGCCGTGTCCTCAATGGCCTTCTGTACCTCCTTGATAGAGAACCTGAGCGGAGTCTCCCGAAACTCACCCAGCACTGGATCAAAAGAGCCTAATTCAAGGTTACTGCCATACATTTTTTCAAAGTGGTCTAACCAATCCCGTTCAGGGATATTTACCTCTAATGGAGCATTTTCTTTGCCATTAAATAAGGGGGTATTAACTATTGACCAGGCGCTATCCCTCAAAGTGACCTTCTCGTAAAGTTGGTCCCATGCTTGTTTTTAATTTCATTCTTTCGCCTCAGAACAGTTGTATTATACTTTTTCCTTAACCTGGCGACTTCCTGTCTATCTCGGGGTGTCTTTTTTAGTGCTATAAGTAGATCTCTATGGGTTTTAGAGCATTCGTTATCAAACCACCCCTGCGCCTTTTGCACCTTATGTTTCGGCTTACTCTTTAAATCCTCAGCCACTTGTCGACAGATTAATTTGAATGAGGAAATAATGTTGCCACCAAACTTCAGTGGTTCCCTACAAGTGTTGAGTTCCTTCCCCACCTTTAAATTAAGTGAGTGAAAAAAGTCCTCTGGGATGATTTTATTCCATTTTACCCATCTCCCCTGGTCCTGGACAACTAGATCTAACATGGTTTCTGTGTTTGCAGCTTTATTAAATAAAAACAAATTATTATTGTCCAGTTCCAACACCACTGGGTTGTGATCACTAAATGTGGTTTGTATAGCATTATAAAAAATAACATTATCTAACATGCCAGGAGAAATGAATTCCTGCAGATCCCATTAATATGCAATAAGTTGGATTTGTATTTACAACCCTGTGCAGTCTAGGAGTTGTGGTCTTGATTTACATGGTTTGATCATTTGAGCTAACACGCTTGGAAACAATTTTCATTCATCAATTTTATGTAGTACCAACCTGGTCCAAGGGCCTTGGAGCACTTCATATAAGCACCAGAAAATGTTACCTTTTTTTAGGTCTTGCCTAAGACAGCGCATGGAAGATCTTTTGTTTTCATATAAAGTGGGCTTAAAGGCCACCTATTACTTACCAATGGTTGGCTTCTTTGTCACTCTCATTTGCTTGCATCACATTGATCAACTGGCGTAAGTTTCCTTCCACTTCGTGTGTATGTCCCTCCCCTGGAGTATCGATGCATTACTTGTGTCCTTCCACTGCTCATTTTATTTGGTGCTACTTTTTTCTCTAAGTTAAAGCACTCTACCGGAGTGCGTATTTTTCATTTGGCTCTCTCATGTACTTCTCCCCCTCCTGCTGTTTGTGTTGTTGCTTGCCCCCTCCTACCCATTGTCTGTGTTGTAATATAATGTTTATAAACCCAATATGTCCATTAATATTCAACAATTTTCAAAACACAACATCCACTTGAATCAATTGTGTTCAAATATTTATCTCAAGTTTTATTTTATATACCTTTTTTCAAAGGTGTATTCATTTTAAATCAGTCTCTTTGTCTGCAGTCCAAAATACATAACGAATATAGACAACATATAGTACATTAGACAGGAGATTCAACACAAATGACAACACTACATACACATAAAGTATTATTGAAAAGGAAATTTCACAACAATTCAAGTAGCTTTTTATACAAAATCCAAGGATGCTTAAGGTCCGGGGGTTATACAGCGTCCAAGCAATATTTTTAAAACGGTACAATCATTGTGATATCTCTCTGGGGATAGAGATGCATGTCATGCCCCGAGATTCCCGACGTACTGTCCCTTTAAGGCAAACCACTATAAATGCTAACTAGACCCTTGGAGCGACGCTTTACGTTCTTGAGTCTAGCTCCGTTGGTTAACAGTTCCGTCCTGTTCCTGTGTGCCTGATTTCCTGTTGATACTTCCGGTTTTGTACGAAAGTTGGAAGTCCACCGTTCCTTCGTGCCTTCAGCGCGTTGCACGGTTCCCCTTCTGTCCCGCTATTTGGTGCTTTGCTCCTTGTTCGGATTGTCATTGGTGCCTCGCCCGACTGCCGGGCTTGGTCTCTGCGGTCCGGCCGGGCAACGCCTCCCTGCAGACTTTTGCTGTCTCCTCCTTGCTCCGCCCGACTGCCGGGCTTGGTCTCCGCAGTCCGGCCGGGCAACGTTTCCCGGTATACTTCTCTGTTAAGTCCTTGCTCCGCCCGACTGCCGGGCTTGGTCTCCGCAGTCCGGCCGGGCTACATTTCCCTGCAACCTTCACCTTCACGTTCTTGCTCCGCCCGACGGCCGGGCTTGGTCTCCGCCGTCCGGCCGGGCAGTGTGTTCTCCCTTTTAGGTATTTAGGTTTCTTTTTTCCTTTTTCCACCCGGCGGCCGGGCTTGGTCTCCGCCATCCGGTGGTGTCCCATTTTCTTTCCCCTTATTCTGTTGCTTGATTGTATCTTGGCGAGCCCCATCATCATTCATTCCTGGGCAGCCTCACTACGTGTTTGGGGATACTTGCGTGGACCCGAGTGGTGTGCAGACATCTACCTTCACATCAAAGAACACGACTTCCAGGCAAGGCTGTGATGTTGACGTTGGATTGGTATCAAGTTCAATTGATTTACACATGCATCTAGAAGACTTCTACAACGCACTGATAAGAGCTTAAGTTGAACTCCTACAACTCCTACACATCTGATTTGGCGGTTCAGACAAAACATTTGTGGTATGTAATGGTCATTTGCGGAATATATGATACCTTTACATGTGTGTAGGAACTGTTGTTAGATAGCCTGTATTTCTCTTTCAGCCTCACGTCTACCCGAAGTCCTTATAGTGTTGTGACACCTCCACGCAGAAGAATACAGTCAAGCCTTTTGTCTTCCCCGCCTTTCCTTGTTTTGTCTCCCTGTTTTCCCCTGGCGAGCCTCTCGATACTCTAGTTTATGATAGAGTCGGAAGGACGTAGGGGAAGGCTGTGGACTAATCTTCGGATTCCTGACGCTCCTGCAGAACCTGCCTGGAAACCCTTACAATGCATTCCTGTGGTTCCTTCACTATTTGACCTAAGTATTATGTTTAGTTCACATGAACAGCTCTCATGTATCACCACATAATAAACTTTGTTTATATGTAGAGAAGGTTCCCAGTCTTCATCCCCAGAATAAATGCCAACGCGTTTCGACCTCTATCTTTGTGGGGTATACATGTACTTATTACGAGGTCATCATCAGGGCTCTACATTTAATCTAAACAAAAAAGCAAAGCAAAGAAATGGATAAAATTATCTTTATGATTGTTTGGTTTAACTATATCTATAGCGAGCACGCTATAGTATACCCAACTAATGGGGCAGTGCCTGCTGCATTAGTGCCTCTTCACTCCCATTCAGTTTAAAAGGGTCCATTGTTCATTATTGACAAGAGTCATAGTGAAAATGTGCATGCTTTAAAAAAAAAAAAGAGTGTGGATGTATGCGCATGTAAAGTTTTAAGGTTTACCGTCTCCCTAATTAGTGTGGCTTGGGGGGTTTATATAAAAGTGGTTTTATATAAAAGTGAACAAAGTCATGCATCAATGTTAAAACAAAGTGACGCTTGCTGTAAAAATATATTCAAGAGGAGAAGCCGAGCCAGCGACCAAGATGGCCGCTTGAAGATCGGCTCTGGCCGACCTCACTCACCCGACTCGCCATCCCCCGACCCGTTCCTTGGGTGGGGGAACCGAAGCGGAGCCAGAGGAGACGTTTTGGGGCATTTTTGGACCCCCAGTGACCGCGCTGCATCGCTCGGAAGTCTGCGGCCTGCGGCAGCTGGAAGCCAGGGCCTCGAGTGCTGAGGGTCCCTGGCCTCCAATTCAACAACATCGGCTGCTTGTTTGGATCCGGTCGACCTGGCTGGAGGCTGCCGGGGTCACGGGCCGCTTTGGCCCCGGTATACTGCTGGCTGTCCTGGCCACCCCCTGGACCTCGGGGGGTGCCTGAATTTCCCTGGATTTCAGCCCCCGGGACCGGCTTGCAGTGGTTGCTGGCCCGCATCTGCTTCATTGGGGCACGGCGCCTGGTAGTGACCCGGCTTGAGGGGCCCACGGTGAGGCTCCCACCGAAGCCCATAACGCGGAGACACGCCTTTTTTATCGATTTGGTGGGGCTGGGGACGACCAGTCGCTGCGGGTGTGCAGCGAGACACACTGAGTGTGGTATCTACTGAGGTGGTGAGCCTTGTCCCCTGGGGGCCCTGGAGTATCAAGCTGGGCCCTGGAACACGAGGAGAGACCCCGAAGGCGCGCAGCTTCTTCTCCTGGGCAGCCTGTCCCCATTGGGGGCCTGTTTATTCCTGACCGCCGGCCGGCTGGGGGATCGGTCTTGGCCCCTGAGTGGCGTCCAATTGCTGGACGGGAGGCGCAGGACACTATGTACTAAACCAAGTCAATATTGGGCCCAAGCGTCGCAGCTCATGAGTGACCGGGACTGGGTCCCTGGATAATATCTGCCTGTGGGAGGACGAAAGGGGTACTGGTTTCTTGGCTGGGTTCCACGTGCCACGGAGTATTGCCCATTCCTCACCTCAGAGCGGGCATACCGGGAGGAGGCAGAATGGCGTCGAAGACGGAGTCGGAGAAACAGCAGCCTAAGACCACCAGGAGAGGGAGGCAGGTGCAGTCCAACAAGTTAGACCGATATACCCTCCCTAAGGGGTCTCCACTTGAATCGAAGAAGGGCCCCGGGAGGTTGCTCGGACGACAACCCCGCTGGGGAGGAACCGACGTTAAAGGACCTTATGGCGGCCATCACAGGGCTTCGGACGTCTCTGGGCCAGAAAATGGAAACTCTAGACACTAAGCTGGACACTGTCTCAATAGAAATGGGGCTGATCAGGGCAGACCTTTTGAAAGCCAATGAGAAGGTCAAATCGCTGGAAGTGAAGACAACGAGCCTGATTGATGATGTCAACCAGCTGCCGCAGGAGGTGCGTGATCTTAGGTCCTATAGGGAGTCCACTGATCGCCTGTTGGATGAATATGAAGGGCGGGCTTGGCGCAATAATGTCCGCATCCTGGGAGTCCCGGAGGAGGCGGAGGGGCAGGCAACGGATTTGTTTGTCGAGAATCTCATCCTGGATCATCTCAAGCCTAAGGGCCTCAGTAAGTTGTTCACCGTGGAGCGCGCCCATAGGGTCCCAGGTGGCAGGCCCCGTGTCGGTGCAAATCCTAGACCGATCATCGCTCGAGTCCTTAACTTTCGTGACTGGGACGCTATCCTGCAGGAGGCTCGAGCTGCGGACCCTCTGAAATTTGAGAATGCAACACGCTTGTTTTTTCCGGACTTTACTCAGACAGTGCAGAAGCAGAGGCAGAGGTTCTTGTCTATCAAAAAGAAACTGAGAGACAAAGGTACGCTATGATGTTCCCCGCCCGCCTTCGAGTGGAACTTGGCGGAAAAGCCTGGTTCTTTGATAATCCTGAAGTGGCTGGGGACTGATTGGACAGTGTTCAACGGCCGGACCAGGAGCCCCATGACCAGGGGGAAACAGACGAATAATGACTTGGTTTAATGTGAAGCTGGCAGGGGGCTGTAGGTAGTTGCTCCAGGGACAGTTTGGTGGGGGCCAGAGATGGGGTTTCCCGCAGGTCTGAGTCTGCATTGTTGTTGAGAAGCTTCATGAGGCGGGATTATCAACATAGATTTGGGTGGGGGTCCTTATTGGCCCTCCTCCGTTTTCTACTTTTAGATTTTTGTAGATTAGCTGGGGGTAACAGGCACACTGCTAGTTGGGGATGAGCGTAAGCTGTAGGCAGGGGTGCAGGGAGGGGGATTGGGGGGCTGTTTGGGGTTTGTTTTTGTTTTATTGTATATTGTTTTATTTTACACTGGGTGCTGTCAGTCGATTTTGTAATGTCACGTCATTATAATGTCCTCCGTTAAAAGGGTGGCTGGGATCTCCGCACTGAGCTGGAATGTAAATGGGCTTGGAGACAAGATCAAGAGAGGTACGGAGCTCCTTACAGGTCTTAACTTTAGCCATCACATCACTACCGCTACCCATACTAAAGGACACATACTCGACCAGAGTTGGAACACTAACCATAACATTTGCTCCCCTGTCGTCTCCCCCTGTATATGGTCTGACCACTCCCTGATCAAATTCAGCATCTCTATCCCTGAGCCTAAAAAAACCGCAAACACCAAGGAGGACCTCTTTAGAAAATGGGGCTCCCTGGATACCCCAGCCTTCTTGGGAAATTTAGAGAATTCTATCCCAGCCTACAATATTGACCTCGATCAGGCCGAGGCCTACATCTCTAACTGGCTCTCAGCTGCAAGTGACATATATGCCCCGTTAAACAAAACTAAAAACCATTCGCCAATCTGATGCTCACAAATGGTTCTCCCCCGACCTTAGGGCAAAAAAATTAATCACCCATCCAAAGGAACGGGTATGGAGGAGAGCCTATGGCCCTCTCGAAAAGACCCTCTATTCGGCCGCCCGTGCAGACTATATGAAGGCTATTATCCTAGCCAAAGCTGCCTTATTTTCCAGTATAATTGAACAATCCAATAACAATTCTAAGGACATCTTTGCCATCGTCAATAAACTCTCTAACCCTGGAAGAATCCTGCCTAGTATTCTTGTCACCACTCCCCCTTCCCCTGGCCCGGTACACGTAACCAGCACTCATTCCTTAGATCACTTTCCGATCCTGGATGCCCCTTCCCTACTTGCCCTTCTGAATACGGTAAAGTCAAGATCTCCTCGAGACTGTTGCCCCCTATATCTTAAAAAACGTATTTACCGCATTTCCCCCTCCTCTCTTAAGACTCCTTAATACATCCTTAACTCAAGGCGACCCTTGACCCTGTGTTCAGGCAGGTCGCTCCCTCTGCCATCGCAAAGACCCCCTGTGCGCCGCTACTTCTCCTGACTGCCTCGTTGCTCCCTGTGTGCCCTTGTTTGCTAACTGCTATTTCGTTTGTGACTCATTTTTTTCCCTTCAGTTTCGTTCCTTGTGTGCCCCTTCTCTGCCTGCCTGCACTGTTATTCAGGGCCGGACTGGGAACCAGAACCGGCCCTGGCAAAGTGCTCGGCCGGCCCCCCTCCCCCCTCCGGGAGGAGAGGGGAGGGAGGAGAGGTGCGACCGCGCTCTGTGACAGGGCCGGTTTTCGGCCGTTTTTGTTACAGGGCCGTTTTTGCAGCATAACGGCCCTGTAACAAAAACGGCCCCAGGGGCCCAAAACCGGCCCCCAACCATGCGGCCCACCGGGGAATTGCCCGGTGCCCTCAACGGCCAGTCCGGGCCTGCTGTTATTTCGTTTGTGACTCAGTCCTTTTCCCTTCGTTTTTCGCTCCTTGTGTGCCCCTGTGTGCCCCTTCTCTGCCTGCCTGCACTGTTATTTCGTTTGTGATTCATTCCATTTCCCTTCGTTTTTCGCTCCTGTGTGCCCCTGTGTGCCCCTTCTCTGCCTGCCTGCACTGCTAATTAATTTTTGTGACTCCTCAGTGTGTTTTTTTGCCTTCTCCACTGTGCCCTCTCCCCCAGCCACCTCTTGCCTTCTGTATCACCTGCTTCCCGCCGCTCACGCTCCCCGCGGCCCCGCCCCCCCGCCCCCCGCTTCCCATTGGCCGCCCCGCTCCCGCCTCCCAGCTTCTCCTCCTTCCCTCTCTCCCTCTTATGGAGGCCGCGCGGTGGTGAGAGGAGCGACCCTTGACCCTGTGTTCAGGCAGGTCGCTCCCTCTGCCACCGTACAGACCCCCTGTGCGCCGCTACTTCTCCTGACTGCCTCGTTGATCCGTGTGTGCCCTTGGTTGCTAACTGCTATTTCGTTTGTGACTAATTTTTTTCCCTTCGGTTTCGCTCCTTGCGTGCCCCTGTGTGCTCCTTCTCTGCCTGCCTGCACTGTTATTTTGTTTGTGATTCACCTCCCAGCTGCTCCTCCCTACCTCTCTCTCTCTTATGGAGGCCGCGCAGCGGCCGAGCATCGCCGCGCCGCTGGCATGCCAGAGGCGCGCCTAAGGCAAGCCCGTCTGCGCCCGTCTGCGCCTGGACCGCGCCCAGCGCCAGAACCCCTGAAAGCCGTCGAGGACAGCCCACCAGACGGATCTATGATGCCACCACCCTCCACGCACTCAACACCGACCGGACCCCCGCCTGCCACCGAGCAACCCCAAAACGCACCCACAGACCCTTCACCTGCCAAGCCTGCAAATTCACCTGCCTCCGCACCTCCCCCCCACCCGCCGGACCAAGCATCAACAGCAACCACCTCAAGTGCATCCTCCTCAACACCCGCTCCGTCCACAAACATGCCGTCGAACTCTGGAACCTCATCGACACAACAGCACCGCACGTCGCCTTCCTCACAGAAACCTGGATGAACGCCTCCTCAGCCCCCGACATCGCCATAGCCATTCCTGAGGGCTACAAGATCACTCGGAGGGATCACACCAACCAAACCGGAGGAGGCATCGCCATCGTCCACAAAAACACCATCCGCAGCACGAAGAACTCCGACGACACCCTCACCGCCGCTGAGCACCTTCACTTCCAGATACACACTGACCACAAGACCACCCTCAGAGGCACCCTCATCTACAGACCCCCGGGACTACGCACACAACTAAGCGAAGCATTGCAGACTTCATCAGCCCGCTTGCCCTCACCTCCTCAGACTACATCCTCCTAGGGGACCTCAACTTCCACCTGGAAAACAACAATGACAACAACACCACCACCCTACTGGACAACCTTGCCAACCTCGGACTCAAGCAACTGGTGAACACCCCCACCCACTACGCCAGCCACACACTTGACCCAGTCTTCTCCTCCAGCAACCACATCTCCTTCAGCCACACAACCAGACTACACTGGACAGACCACAACTGCGTCCACTTCAGCTTCAGGAAAACCATAACCAACCACCACCCGCATCAGGCCCCCCGAAGATGCTGGGGCAAGATCACCACCGACCAGCTCACCACCTCCCTGAGCCAGAACCCCCCCGGATCACAACGGACTCCAACGAAACAGCCCGCAACCTCACACAGTGGCTCACCAACTACGTCGATGCCCTTGCACCAATGAAGAATGCCCCCAGCAGACCAGGCAGCAACAAAGTCTTGTGGTTCACCAACGACCTCAAAATCTCCAAGAAATCCTGCTGTACCCACAACAGCAAGGAACTCTTCAGCATCGTTAAAGAACTCTCCAACCCAAGAGCCAGCAACAACAACATCACGCCCTCGCAAGACCTCTGCGACTCACTCGCCTCATTCTTCCACCGCAAGATCGCCGACATACACAACAGCTTCGGCGCCCACACCATGCTCCCATCCACCGAACCAACACCCCCTACCACCACCCTCCACACCTGGACCCCCGTCAGCACTGAAGACACCACCCACGTGATGAACACCATCCACTCTGGCTCCCCAGCCGACCCATGTCCACACCACATCTACATCAAAGCCGACTCCATCATCGTACCCCAACCCCGGAACGTCATTAACTCTTCCTTCGCATCCTCCACCTTCCCAGAAAGCTGGAACACGCGGAGATCAGCGCCCTCCTGAAGAAGCCCACCGCAGACCCCACGGACCTCAAGAACTTCCGCCCCATCTCGCTCCTCCCGTTCCCCGCCAAAGTCATCGAGAAGATCGTCAACAAACAACTAACCGCCTTCCTTGAGACAAACGACTCCCTCGACCCATCACAGTCAGGTTTCCGAGCAAACCGCCCTCATCGCAGCTACCGACGACATCAGGTCCATGCTCGACAACGGGGAAACGGCTGCCCTCATCCTCCTCGACCTCTCGACACTGTCTGCCACCGCAACCTAACTACACGCCTCCACCACGCCGGCATCCAGGGAAAAGCCCCGGAATGGATCACCTCCTTCCTCGCCCACAGATCCCAGCGAGTCCGCCTTCCTCCCTTCTACTCAGCAGCCACCAAGATCATCTGCGGCGTTCCTCAAGGCTCCTCGCTCAGCCCCACCCTCTTCAACGTCTACATGAGTCCCCTTGCAGCCATCGCACGCCAACACAACCTCAACATCATCTCCTACGCTGACGACACCCAGCTGATTCTCTCCCTCACCAACGACCCCGCCACCGCCAGAGCCGGCCTCCAGGAAGGAATGAAAGACGTCGCGGAATGGATGAAGCTCAGCCGTCTGAAGCTGAACTCGGACAAGATGGAAGTCCTCATCTTCGGACCATCCCCCTCCGCCTGGGACGACTCCTGGTGGCCTGCTCTGGGCACCGCCCCCAAGCCCACGGACCACGCACGCAACCTGGGCTTCATCCTGGACTTCTCCCTCACGATGACCAAGCAAGTCAACGCCGTCGCATCATCCTGCTTCAACACCCTGCGCATGCTCCAAAAAATCTTCCAGTGGATCCCCACTGAAACCAGAAAAACAGTCATCCAGGCCCTTGTCACCAGCCGACTGGACTATTGGAACACCCTCTACGCAGGAACCACAGCCAAACTACAGAAAAGACTCCAGCGCATACAGAACGTCTCTGCACGACTCATCCTCGATGTCCCCCGCCACAGCCACATCTCTGCCCATCTAAGAGACCTGCATTGGCTCCCCGTCAGCAAGAGGATCACGTTCAGGCTCCTCACCCACGCACACAAAGCCCTCCACGACATGGGCCCCAATTACCTCAACAACCGCCTCACGATCTACACACCCACCCGCCAGCTCCAATCCACCAGCCTTGCCCTCGCCACTGTCCCACGGATTCGCAGAACCACCAAGGGGGAAGATCCTTCTCCTACCTAGCGGCCAAGACATGGAACTCCCTCCCCACCCACCTACGGCTGACCCAGGACCATCTCTTCTTCAGGAAGCAACTCAAGACCTGGCTCTTCGAGCAGTAGCAGCACCCCCCTCCCAGCGCCTTGAGACCCTAGAGGGTGAGCAGCGCGCTCTACAAATTCATTGATTGATTGATTGAAGGCGTGGTTCCTAATTCTTTTTTTAATAACATTTTTATTTATTCAAGGTTTTAAGCAGAAAGAAAAGAAGGAGAAAAGAAGGTGAGAAAAAGAAAGAGGATAAGAATAAAGGAACAGGCGACATTCCGCCATAAATCCCCACACAGGGGGCGCTGGAGAATATTGCTGCAGAAAAAATCAAAATTACATAAAGGGAGACGGCAACTAGCGTTGTCAGACGCAGTGACAATGTCATTGTTCGCCAATCACCATCGATTGGAGGGAGCACCAACGTCTCAGCAGATGATCCAAAGTTCACAAAAGTAGGAGGTATCCCAACCAGGATCACAATCATATAGGAAGGCCGTGCAATCCGTCTCCACATGCAAATATTGTCGCAACCAAAATTAAATCAACAACCCCAACCCAACACCCCACCCACCCCACTTCCCCCCCACCCCCACCCTGTCCCTGGTGGTGGCGACCATCATGCACTCAAAACAACATCATAAAAGCAGGCGGTTAAATTTGGAAGAGATGCAATGCACGAAGCGCTGAGGGGCAAACCGCAGATGGCAAACCTCGAGACAGAAACCTAACCAAGGGTCCCCAGTTGAACATGAAGTTTTTAAAATTCCCCCCAAAAATATCTGACAGTCTCTCCATACTCAGTAGTCGCCATAACCGTGCGTGCCATAAAGAGATAGTTGGAGCTGTTGGGCTTTTCCAAGCAGCTGCCAAGGTCAATTTGGCCGCTCCCAGGCATAGCCATATAATGCGTTTATCAGCCCTAGTCTGATGTTCCAACAGCGGGTCTCTAAGCCCCAACAGGACATACTCCATCGAATTCGGAATTGGATAGCCCATCACATCCTTAATGTGGGATAGGATCTCGGACCAGAATGGTTGGATAGTGGGACAGTCCCACCAGATGTGGCGGAAGTCACCCAGCATACCGCAGCCTCGCCAGCACTTATCTGAGGTCGTCGGAAATATCCGATGTAACTTGGATGGATATAGATACCAGTCAAATATAAGCTTTAGATGAGCCTCTCTAAGGTCTGTTGAATGATTATGTGCCGCTACATCTCGCCAAAGGCTCCTCCACTCACTGTCAGAAATGTCGCTACCCAATGCAGTCTCCCAGTGGTCCATGTATCGAGGTCGGGGGGACACAGTCCGATCCATATGGAGCCAGTGCTTCTCTGAGAGCTGCTGGGACCATTCCACCAGTACTCTCAATTGGGCAGCTTTATAATACAAGTGCATGTCTGGGAACCCCACCCCCCCTTCCATTCGTGGACGTCGAAGAACTGCATAAGAAAGTCGCGCCCGGCCGCCTTGCCATACAAATTTCAACATCAAGGTTGTAAGCCGACGGAAATAGTCCAGCTCCACCGGAATGGGCAATGCCTGGAAGAGATACAAAAGTTTTGGTAGGAGGACCATTTTAAGCGCGTGAATCCTACCCAACCACGAGATATTCTTCGCCTTCCATCTCTCCAGCTCCGCGCGTATCGCCGCCAACATCGGGGGGAAAGTTGGCCGGGAACAGTGCGCCTAGGGTAGAGGTCAGTCTCACACCCAGATATAACAGGGACGAAGTCGACCATGATAGTGGTGTAAGCGCTCGAATCCGGTGCACCTCTTCGGGAGGTAGAGTCAGGTTCAGAATATACGATTTGTCGAAATTGACTCTGAATCCTGCCACCGTCTCAAATTCAGAGAGCACCGTATGGACATAGAGTAACGATAGTGCCGGGTCCCTAACCGAAAGTAACACGTCGTCTGCGAAGAGCGAAATGTCATGTTGTTTACCTGAGAAGGGGAGGCCCAAGATTTGTTCATTCTCCCGAATCGCTAGGGCCAAAGGTTCAATGCTTAAAGCAAAGAGAAGTGGGGAGAGCGGGCACCCCTGACGCGTTCCGCGGGAATGGTGGAAACTCCCGGATCTATGGCCATTAATCAGCACCCGAGAGGTGGGGCTGTTATAGTTAGCCTCAAGCATTCTTATGAAGTGGGGTGAAAACCCGAAGGCTTCCAGTGTGCGATGTAAAAAGCCCCAATCGACGCGATCAAAGGCTTTCTCCGCGTCGGGCCCTACTAATACCGCCGGTATGCGAAATCTATTAGCCTTCTCGATCAGATGGATCACGCGCCTCAAGTTGTCATGAGTTTGCCGACCCTTTATAAACCCGGACTGGTCCGGGTGAACAAGGGCCGGCATCAAATCCTGTAACCTACCAGCAAGTATAGAAGAATAAAACTTAGCGTCTAGATTGAGGAGCGCCAATGGGCAATAGGACGCGCATTTGGTAAGATCCTTCCCCGGTTTGGGGAGGACGGTAATCAGAGCCTCGGCCATAGTTTCAGAGGTTCTCCCCTCAGACGCCATTGCATTAAAGAGGGAAACCAGGTAATCGCAGAGGTCCGATGCAAACGTCTTGTAGAACAGGGCCGTGTAACCGTCAGGGCCCGGGGCCTTGTGGAGTTTCAGAGCCTTAATGGCATCCAATACCTCCTCCCTAGTGATGGGGGAAGACAGCAAGTCATTCCATTCCCTGGAAACCTGTGGTATAGGGAGACCACTCAAGAATGCAGACTGGGCCTCTGGGTCAAGGGTGTCGCCCGAATAGAGATCTTCATAAAAGCGGCCAAAAAGGGCTGCTTTGTCCGCATCCCTGTGCCGAACAGAACCCGTGTGGTCCTGTATGCCCCCAATGTAATCCTTCTCGCGCTTATCTCGAAGCTGCCGGGCCAGGTGACGCCCCACCTTGTTCCCCTGGGAGTAGGAGACGCGTCAGAGGCGCAGGAGGGTAAACTCAGCCCGGTTGTTGTAGTGGGCTCTCAATTTTCCTCTCACCGCCGTCAGTGGTCGGAGGGTCACCCTAGAAGGGTTTGACTTGTGTGCCTGCTCCAAAGCAGCGAGTTCCGTTTCCAGGTCCTCCCTCTCCTTCCTCTGAAGTTTGTTGAGGTTCGCATTGAGGGCGAGGCATGTACCCCGCAGTGAGGCCTTGCACGCATCCCATGTAGTATATACTGATGTATCAGAAGGTGGGTTAAGAGCAAAAAACTCTCCTATAGCCCTTCGCAGCTCCTTACAGGACACCTCATCCCGTACCAACGCTGCCGGGAAGTACCACTTCCGCCAACCGCCCCCCCCCACGGACCAATGCAACCCAAGCACCACCAGGCTATGGTCAGATACTGAAAGTGGAAAAACACCAGCTATTCGGACATCCCCCCTGAGGGCCTGACTAATAAAAATATGATCTATACGAGAGTACGAGCGATGGACATGAGAAAAAAATGTATAATTCTTGGTCTGAGGGTGTAAGAAGCGCCAGCTGTCCACCAACCCCAATTCGCCTATTTGTCGCTGCGTTTCTTCCGAAAAGATCCCAGAGTCTGCCCTGCCCGCCCCCAAACTATCCATGTCCCTGTCCCACACCATGTTGAGGTCCCCCAATAGGAACAAGTGCCCTTCTACAAAGTCCCCCACCTTGTCCATCAGGCCCTGTAAAAAACCATTCTGTCCAGCATTAGGAGCATAAACCACCACAAACGTACATTGTCGGCCATATAATGACCCCTTTATCATTAGCCAACGACCCTCCTTATCACTGCTCACCCCCAGAAGCTGAAAGTGGAGAGACGCCCGGAACAGGAGGGCCACCCCCCTATGCTTGGTGGATGCTGACGCCCTATAAATGAGGGGGAAGTGTCTGTGTCGGAGTCTAAGTTCATCTTTTCTAGCTAAGTGGGTTTCCTGGAGGGCAACTACATCAAGATGATGATCTGACAGGTACTTCCAGAGTTTCTGGCGCTTCTGTGGGGAATTGAGACCCTTCACATTCCAGGTACCTATACTAACAGGCATAATGATTGCGGGAGACTCCGCTCTGTGTGCTTAGTAGGATGATCAGAGCCCATTCCCCGGTCATCGCTAACCACCACTTCACACACCCCTGGGCCAGACCCACCTCCCAACAACACCCGTTAACCCTCAGGTCTCCCCTCCCCTCTAGCAATTCCACATCTTCGGACCTCCCAGAGCCAGTTAGACAAGATGACCTGCAGAGCACCGCACAGTGAGAACAACCGAATAGAGACACCAATATCAATGTCCCAAGCACCATCCTTCCATGGGGAACAGGACACACCCCTCCCCATAGCTCCAAACATCCCCCATCCATGCAATCACCAGAAAATGTATAATCCTCAGTAAGGCTCAAGATAGCGACCGCAATGGAGAACACCTCCAGAGCAAACAATACCTCATACACACTATTTTTGGTCGCCACCACTCTCCTCTCCCCTCCCCCCGCCCCAAACCCCAACACCTCCCCTGTGCCCCCTGCCCCCGAAGCCCCCCACCCCCCACCCCCCCTGCAAACAGAAAACCAATAAGATATAACTCAAGGCACTGAACCTGAACAAAGTACTCAGCAGTTCCAATAGACCATAGTTTGCAAGGCCCTCATTAGACTGGAATTGGGGTGGGGGTACCAACTCAGGGACCCCCAGGGCCACGGTCCGGGGTGTCTTCTCCAAAAGTACAATCGTACCCCTGGGACCTTAGGGCCAGAGTCCCTCCGGCGCCAGACCTCCACAAAATCGGGGATCACGCTGCTCCAGAGCTTTGTTGAGAATCTGCTACTGTGGCCGAGGCCACCGATGCCACCGCATCACCTCTTTCCTGCAAGCTAGCAGCGCGATCCGGCCGCCGCCGGTCCGGGACGAACCAATTCTATGCCAGGAGGAAGACCGGTGTCGTCTCCTCGATGGCGAGGGACGTGCCGCTTGGGAGGGAGGAACGTCCTCCAGGCCCAGAAGATCCTTTGCCACCTGCAGGGAGCGAATTTGCACCAGCCTATTCTGCCATCGAAATATGATACGGAAGGGGTGCCCCCAGGAGTAGGAGATGTTGCGTTCCCGCAGGAAGGAAGTTACGGGGCGGAATTCGCTCCTCTTCTGAAGCGTCGATGCCGCCAAATTCTGGTAGAGCTGCGGACGGGGGTCCCTAAATTGCAAGGAAGTGATGGCTCTAGCCTTCCACAGGATGCGCTCCTTCACCTGAAAGTCGTGCACACAAACGAGGATGTCCGGAGGGGGACCTCCTCCTCTTCTAGGCAGACCGACTCTATGTACCCTATCAATTTTAATTTCTTGCACATCTTCCTTGTCTTAAATCTGTAAGAACAGGGCTTGGAAATAGCCACGCAAGTCCCCAGCTTCTCCGTCCCATGGGACCGCCCTAATGCGAATGTTGTTCCTCCGGGAACGATTCTCTAAGTCCTCTGTGTGGGTCTGCAGGTCCAAATTCTGTTCAGTAAGGCGGATGATGTCCTGCTGTAGTTGGTGCACGTCGTTTGCCACACTCAGATCATGATCCTCCAGCGTCGCTACACGTTCACCAATTCCATCTACATCTCTCCGCACCTCACGGAGATCCGATGCCAATTGGGCGCGGAGTTCAGAGATGTCCTCTTTAATAGAGGCGAATAGCTCAGTCATAAAGGCCTTGGTGGCGGGCGCTTCATCATCCGACTCTGCTTGGACGTAAATGTAAATGTATAGGCATTTATATAGCGCACTACTTACCCGTAGGGTCCCAAGGCGCTTCGACCGCTGCGAAACCCTTCCTGGCTTCCCTGAGAGATGGTCCCTTAATGGGTATCTCCAGGGTGAGACCAGGCATCCCCGGCGGTCTGGTGGGGCCGTTAGTGAAGATGAGGCAAGCTAATGCCCAGAGTTGCCGAGTGTGATCGCTGATCAGAGTGGGCACCGAGGCGAGAGAATTATCGAGTCCGCTGACCCTGGTCCAGAAACCTGCCGCGCCGGGAATCGAACCCTGGTCCCGGGCCGTCCTCTGCTCTCGGGTCTGCCGCCTCTAACCAGTGAGCCACACTACTTGGACGATCCACTGGCCCCGGGGGAGGCCGGCTGCTGCGAGGACTTAGAGGTGCCGTCCTTTCCCGGCCTTCCCTTACGAAGCGTGGTGGACATCGTGGAGTTCCGGCTGTGGTGCGAGACCAGGGCTGTCTCTCACTCTCCAGGAACTAGAGGTGCTCAGGTGTAACGCAAGGCCTCACTAAGTATCCAGTCCCGGCCCCCGCTTATCTGCGCCACAGTCAGTGGCTGCCCAGCCAAGATGGCGTCGTAGAAGCTTCCCGCCAGGAGGCGCCTTCCAAAGTCAATACCGTGATACTTGTGTCCGGCAGCCCAAGGCCGCAGAACGCGCTGCGTCCGATCCCGAGTCCTCCGCTACTGTAGATCGGGGCCACCAGTCCGGACCCCCCAGCTCCGGCAGTGCTCCTCTGCACTCCTTTCAAGGCTATGGCACGGCGTCAGTCGGAGGGATAGACCAGGCCAGCCTTTCGGTCCGCAAAGCGATGTAGGCCGTACCGCTACTGTTGGTCTCGGCGTGTCTCTGGCCTCCGGACCCACTAGCACCTTTCTCCCGGCTCCCTCAGGGAACCAAACGCCGTGCCTCGGCTCCAGATGGCAGGCAATCTGACCAGAAGGTCCCGAGGCCGTTGCAGCCCTCTTACCGGGGAGCTCCGCGGCGTCCCGAACTCAAGGCCTGGGTCCGCTCCCACGCCAGACAGGTGCCCTCAGGTCAGGGCCTGCTTCCTCGTCACCAGCCGTATCAAGCTGCGGTCAGGACATCAGAAAGCACCAAGTCGCTCTCCATCGCAGTAGGGCCGTCCCCCTCCTCCAGCGGCTGCTATCAGCTCCTTCGGCGCACTCCTCTAATGGCCACTCCCAGCCTCTCTCAGCTCCGCCGGTAGCCCGAGTTGCATTCTCCACGTGGTCGACCGGGCTACCAACTCACCTCAACTGGCTGCAACAGAGCGCCCTAAACCGCCATTTCTTCTCCGATGGTTTGCCGCAGAACTGGCAGGCTTTAGGGGGGGCCGGAAAGACCCGCGGCTCTGCGACACCGCGCCCAGCCGGGGTCGGGCGCCTCCACACTCAAGGGCCGGCCTCCTCCCCACGCGAGTCCGGTGCTTACAAGGCCGGAAGTCGCCTCTCCTCCAACGGCGTTCTCTGGCCTCCCGCAGCCCCGCCGTCAGCGACGGACCGCACCACTCGATGTCAGTGGCCTCTGCTGGTACCTGGAGGCCGGTCAGCACCCCGTGGGCGATGCTATACGAAGCTAAGCTGGTCAGGCGCCGGAGGGACTCGAAAGTGCGTCTTACTCCGACACCATCTTGGCCACGCCCCCTCGTTCCTAATTCTTTTAAGGAGGCAGTTGTGGTGCCCCTCCTAAAACAAGCATTTGCAATGCAATAGGGCTCGCATTAGTACAGTTAGAGGTATTAGTATTGTAAATGACAATTTTTTTATTTATGTTTTTGTTTTGAAAATAGCGAAATTAATAACTTTGTCATTTACAATGCCAATAGTGTTAACTTTTGCAAACGTGACACCTATAGCATTTGTAATGCAATATGTGTTGTATTTACATGACTTAAATGTATTAATATTAAAAATAACAATGGGTTGTATTTTTTTCAATATTTAATACTTAAATAAAAGTTATTGTAATTTATAATGGCAATAGCTTAAACGTTTGCAAATAACATTTTGGAAGATTATGTTTAGTGTATTTTATTGTGATGAAAATACAAGAACATGAGTGAAATATTAACATTTTTTGTGACATTTGTAATAAAGTTTGAAACATTGAGAGAACATATTTGAATCAGTTGTTGTTAAATGGTTGCACAGATTGATGCTGTGGTGGCTCTGAATGATGTTGTAGCGGCGACAAGTGATGCTGTGGCGTTCAGTGATGCTCAGGTAGCGCATAGGGATGTTGTGGTGCCCCTGAGTGATGCTGTGGTGATGCGATGGATAGTGAGGGCGATAGATATTTAGAGGGAGGGCGAAAGATAGTTAGAGGGAGTGCGAGAGATAGAGGCAGGGTGAGAGATAGAGGCAGGGCAAGAGGGCGAGGGATGGAGTATGGGCGAGGGATGGAGTGTGGGCGAGGGATGGAGTGTGGGCCGGGGGAGGGATGGTGTGTGGGCCGGGGAGGGATGGAGTGTGGGCGGGGGGAGGGATGGAGTGTGGGGTGGGGGAGGGATGGAGTGTGGGGCGGGGGAGAGATGGATGGAGTCGGGTGAATTGATGGATGGATAAATGGATGGAGTGCGGGGATGGATGGATGGAGTGGGGGGGATGGATGGATGGAGTGGGGGGATGGATGGATGGATGGTGTGGGGGAGCCAAAGGCAAGAAAAAACGAGTACAATCAGGGAAGCAGAAGGCAAGAAAACGAGGGCAATCAGGGGAGCAGAAGGAAAGAAAAATCAGGGGAGCAGAAGGCACGAAAAATGAGTACAATCAGAGGAGAAGAAGGCATGAAAAAAAAGGGGAGCAGAAGGCCCGAAAAACTAGTACAATCAGAGGAGAAGAAGGCACAAAAAACAAGCCAGCTTAAATCTCACCAGCAGAATGCAGATACCCCCAGTTGCTCATTAACTCGATCAGAGAGTACCCATGCAACACCAACAACCCCAGCTTGTTTTAACTGGGTGTTCAGTCATGAAATGGTGAGCAGAAAGAATTTCCCAATTCCACACGGAGGATGCGGGGTTTGGAATTCAGATGCCATTGTGATGTGAGCGGTAGAGTGAGGGTGGTAGAGTGGTAGTGTGAGGGTGGTAGAGTGAGGGCATGGGGCAGTAGAGTGGTATATTGAGGATGGTAGAGTGAGGGTGTGGGGGCGGTAGAGTCGTAGAGTGAGGGCGGAAGAGTGGTAGAGTTAGGGCGGTAGAGTGAGGGCGGTAGAGTGGTAAAGTGAGTCGGTAGAGTGGTAGGGTGAGGGCGGTAGAGCGGTAGAGTGAGAGTGGTAGAGTGAGGGTGGTAGAGTGAGGGCTGTAGAGTGGTAGAGTGAGGGCGGTAGACTGAGGGCAGTAGAGTGGTAGAGTGAGGGCGGTAGAGTGAGGGCGGTAGAGTGGTAGTGTGAGGGCGGTAGAGTGAGGGCCTGAGGGCAGTAGAGTGGTAGACTGAGGGCGGTAGAGTGGTAGAGTGGTAGGGTGAGGGCGGTAGAGCGGTAGAGTGAGGGCAGTAGAGTGAAGGCGGTAGAGTGGTAGAGTGAGGGTGGTAGAGTGAGGGCTGTAGAGTGGTAGAGAGGGCGGTAGAGTGAGGGCGGTAGAGTGAGGGCGGTAGAGTGAGGGCGGTAGAGTGAGGGTGGTAGAGTGGTAGTGTGAGGGCGGTAGAGTGATGGCAGTAGAGTGGTATATTGAGGGCGGTAGAGTGTGGGTGTGAGGGCGGTAGAGTGGTAGAGGGAGGACGGTAGAGTGAGGGCATGAGGGAGGTAGAGTGGTAGAGTGAGGGCGGTAGAGTGAGGGCGGTAGAGTGGTAGAGTGAGGGCGGTAGAGTGGTAGAGTGAGGGCTGTAGAGTGGTAGAGTGAGGGCGGTAGAGTGGTAGAGTGAGGGTGGTAGAGTGAGGGCATGAGGGCAGTAGAGTGAGGGCGGTAGAGTGTTAGAGTGAGGGCGGTAGAGTGAGGGTCATAGAGTGGTAGTGTGAGGGTGGTAGAGTGAGGGCATGTGGGCAGTAGAGTGGTATATTGAGGGTGGTAGAGTGAGGGTGTGAGGGCCGTAGAGTGAGGGCCGTAGAGTGGTAGAGTGAGGGCAGTAGAGTGGTAGAGTGAGGGTAGTAGAGTGAGGGCTGTAGAGTGGTAGAGAGGGCGGTAGAGTGAGGGCGGTAGAGTGGTAGAGTGAGGGTGGTAGAGAGGTAGAGTGAGGGCGGTAGAGAGGTAGAGTGAGGGCGGTAGAGCAAATGCGGTAGAGTGAGGACGGTAGAGTGGTAGAGTGAGGGGATCGAAAATCAAACATTTTCATATAAACAGACAGAAAACAGTTATACATTCATAAATGTGAACAAAGTCAAAATAATAATTAAATAGAAAAACAACAGAAAACAATAGTACAACTACCTCGATTACATGCACGTGAACATGGAAGGTGCGAAGCCTTGGGGATTTCAGCTTTGTTTCGGTCCAATTAAACCAACACGCCTGAAAACAATGATTTGTAAATGAAAAGTCCAGGACAGTGAAAATGCTGTCACAAAGATGTGTTGTGAGGTTGTGTCCCTGCCCCAACGATACAAATAGCTTTTGGTTAAAAAGTAAGGACTGCCTGAAGGTGTCACTTAGCAGTATTGTTTCTATAATCGGACTAAGAAAATTGGTAGAAAGCTGTAGCTGATATTAAAAGTTGAACCTAGCGCCACTGAGATGCCAAAGGGCGCAGTGTCACGTGCCACGCCTTTAGCCAGTTTGGGGCTTTTAGCCAACACCGTTTACTATTTTTGGACAGAGCTTGTGTTTAGACTTAAGGCGTGTGGGCTTTCAACAGTTTCCCAAATAAAATCGCTTTGCGCCTATCGGACTGAAACTGGCTGTCTCAATGCATTACACATGACATGCGGCTGTCTGGCTTGTCTGTCCGGTGTAACGAATTTCTATTTAACGTGACATCTGAAAATAAAATATAATTTGAGTCAGAACCGAGCAGGGGTGGAGCAGATCGGCTGAAGCCGGAGGTTCGCATTCCTCTTCTAATCTGTGCCGGGATCTGAAGGCGTCCAAGCGACAGGCGATAGACAGAAGTGGAGCAGTCCAGCGAGAGCCGAGACGACTGGCAGCAGAGACAGGAGGACGCGCGCTCCCCCAGGGGGAACGGCAAAAAAAAAAAACGGGATAGGCAACAATGGCTCACAGCGTGAGGCGCTTAAACAGACACTTTCTCACCTTGCGAGGAAAAAATGTTGAAACAACCTCATGAGCAAAAAAACCTCTCCCCCACCTCCTCGGCATGAAAGTGACATTTGTATACAGTTCTTGGTACCTAAATGGTTAAGTAACAGCAAGGATTAAACTTGATAACTTATTTTTTCTTATAAAGAGATAAACGTAGTGTTTACAGGGGACACTTCATAAGAAAATAACGTCAGTATTGGACATTATTTAAAGTGACGGTATCTGCACAGTTTAATCAACAGCAAATGGCAAGATGGCTTCAGTCGCATCCCTTGTTGGATTTCGACTTGCATATGGTAAATTCCTTGCAGGCAGACACTGCAGATCGCGCAGAATTTCAGAGTGGCCCTGTGTCGGTCCATCTTTGGTCAGAGCAGCGTATCACTTTCGGCGTCTGCTTTCTATTTTTATTATGTACTGGCCTGAACCATCGCAGCTGACTATTCATGCTTCCGAAGTGGGTACTTAAGCACAATTAATTAGGCAAATGTAACACCATATAGTGTGCTTAGAGGCGACACAAGTATGATGCTTAGCGCTACATAAAAACAAGTTATTATCATTATAAAACCAATCGATAATGCCTTCACTGTGAGCCGTACCTGGGAGGAGAGGTGATGGGTGGTGGTGGTGGGGGATCGGTGGTTGGGGGGCTAGGGGTCGTGACCGGACCAGTCCTTATTCATGTTCGCTATTTTTATAATCCTCCGAAATGCACAGCCTGGAAGAAACGTTTAGAGCGGGCGAATATGCGCTTTATAAAGCCGATGAAAGCTTCTAGCGGACGGCAATGGCTGATTAAAGATCGCGTGTGGGGACGTGTTGAGGTTAAGAATAACTAACTAGAACAATGACCAGTATAATGCTAAACAAGTACGGGAAATGCAAGCGGCCGGGAAATGCTAGCAGCCCTCTACTAGCAGGGGTTGACAGCTGGCCTGTACAGCGACAAATTAACAATTCAATTCAATATCACCAAAGTTTATGGTATAGATTATAGACAAGTCCGGATTGTCTATGGCAGAAAATAGGATAACTTTGCATTTCCACTATGGCTTTGATTTGGACAACAACGTTTAAGTGGACTAAACACGAAAATTCTAGAGGAAAAAATATAGTTTGTGGCATCACTCCCAAATAAATAAGGAGAGGAGGCAGTGGTGAAAGGTTTTGGAGTAGTCTGGGCGACATGGCATGTTGAGGGGAAGAAGACCTGCATAGAGGAAACCAGGGTCGATGCTTGTGCTGTTTAATGGGGGGCTGACAAGACGCATGGGGAGAAGCAGCCTTTGATGTGCTGGCCGGCCATGCAGTGAATAATTAGGGGAGGAGAAATGCCGGCCTGAGGCCAAGTACAAAGCAACAGATGGCTTTGATGTGGAGGCAGGCGGCTTGGGCAGATAGAAGCGCGTTCACAAGACGGTCTCATGCACTCGTGGAAATCCGCTTTTTGAGGGCTTAGTTTAGCTCTTAGTTTCACCCCAATAGACTCGTCATACTCATTCCTTGCGGAATGGAATAGGACGAGCCCTAAAAACGGGAGCGGAGCCGGCCGCCACCCTATCCAACTGCAGGCCAATCTCCCTCCTTCCTTACTTAGCCAAGGAATTGGAGTCCCATGTGACGTCACATCTTTCCAGCTTTATTGAGCAATCCGATTTTTTGGACCCCTTTCAAGCCGGGTTTCGACCGGCCCACTCCACTGAGTTAGTCATCACGGTTGTCCTGGACTCCATGCGTCATAACACAGACTTGGGAATCCCCCAGGCCCTGGTCTTACTTGATCTGTCGGCAGCGTTTGACACGTTCGAACATGACATCCTCCTCGACCGTGTCAAACTAGCCGGCATCTGCGGATCAGCCCACGACTGGATCAGGTACTTCCTCAGTGACCGCACACAAGCAGTCGGTCTGGCCCCCTTTTCGTCCCCCAAACTCCACACCACTTGCGGGGTCCCCCAAGGTTCCTCGCTGTCCCCATTCTATTTAATATTTAAAATTCTGGTCTCTCAAAACCTTCAAAGTCACCACCTTTAATTATGCAGACGACCTGCAACTTACCTTCACAATTGACAATTCCCCAGATTCTATCCATGAATTCCAGAACACCATGCTCCACATACGTCATTGGATGGACTGTAACCAATTAAAGTTAAACCCTGACAAGACCGAATTGGTCCTTTCAGCAAAATCCAGCTATTCTGGGGCCCGCATTATTGTCCACCCGAACCCGGGCCCCCCCCTACCCCTTCCAGCTCAGTGAAAAGCCTGGGGGTGCTTATTGACAAAGATTTGGCACTAAAGCCTCAAGTGAATTTGGTTGTGTCCACATGTTTTTTTTTCCAGCTCTGCAAGATAAAAAAGATAAGTCGGAAGCTCACCCAGCCAGCCTTGACCCAGGTGGTGATGGCCTTGGTACTGTCACACTTAGACTACGCCAACGCCATCTATCTGGGTCTCTCTGTTGCCCTTAGCAAACTCCTGCAGATGGCCCAAAATCAGGCAGCCAAACTTATATACTGATTGCCACGCTGGCAGTCAGCCAGACCCCTAATGAGACAACTCCACTGGCTCCCCATTACCCAACGTATCACATTCAAACCGGCTTGCATTACCTTCAAATCTCTATATGCTCGCAGTCCTAAGTTTATTCATGACCTCCTGCCCAGATACACTTCTTCCCGTAGCCTACGCTCTGCCTCTCAAAACCTCCTTATTGCCCCTTGCTTTAAGTTCCAACGCAAGGGAGGGCGAAGGTTTGCCACCCTCGCCTCCAAATTATGGAACTCCCTCCCTTTGGAAATTTGCTCTTGCCCCAACCTCCTGCCATTCAGGAAACATCTCAAAACTTGGCTGTTTGTCCAGACTCTTGCCTAACTTTCCTTTAAGCCTTCCAAGCTGCAGCCTCATAGCCTCCGTTGGTCAGCACCATGAAACCTCTGGGTGTACGAGCGCTATATAAAACTTTGTTAAGATAAGATAAGATAAGGTATGGTCAGCCAATTGCTCCGTAGACATTCCCAAGTGTGGTGTTACTGCAGGAGACTCATCTCATGGGAAAGCGTTGTATGGCACTTCACAAAGGGAGATAAAAACTGATAGTTCATTCTGGTTTTACTGCTGGGTCTAGAGGGGTTGGGATCTTGATCAAGAACTCGTTTCCACTAGCCGCTCAGGCCATCTGGACCGACAACAGGGGTAGGTACGCTGGGGTTTCGGGGCTTTGAGAAGGGTGGACTGTTACCTTTATGTCTGTCTATGTCCTACCGGCTCGTCAGACCGACACTTTCCGGGATCTGTGCAGGATCTTCTTGTTGTTGCCTGTAGGAGTGTTGATGGTTGGTGGTGATTTTAATGCAGTTATGAATGGTGAAGTTGATAGGCACCCAGCTCGGGCTCTGTTGCCGTCCCGGAGATGGTTGTCTGACTTTCTTGAGACTACTGGTCTGATTGATGGGTGGAGGCTTAAAAACCCTGGGGAACTCCAATATACACACATTTCGGCAGCGCACAAGTCTGTCTCCAGGATAGATTATGTACAGGTGCCGGCGGCTCAGGCAGCTTGGATCCGTGAGGTGCGTCACTTGGCGAGGGGGGTTTCAGATCATTTGCCGGTCTGGGTCGGTTTGGACCTTGGCGGGTGCGAAGTGGCTAACGTCGCACCTATTAGCGCTTGGCGCTTGTGGGACCCCGCAGTTAAAAAGGAGATTGTATGGATTTCCGATAGTTATTTTCACGAAAATGTTGGCATGGTTGACTCAAAATGTTCCCTGTGGGAAGCTTATAAAACTGTCATTAGAGGGGAACTGCTGTCCCTCATCGCCGGGAAGAAAAGGGAGAGTCGGGCGGAGGTTGACAGAATGGAGGCAGATCTGCTATCTTTGGAACGTGAGGTGGTGCTTAACGCCACCCCGGAGGGACTGCATCGCTTACGCCTTCTGAGAGATGAATATAGGAGCTTGGCTTGGGGTAAGGCACTGACGCAATTGTCAGATACCCAAGCAGGGTGTACGAGCACGGAGATAAGGCCGGGAAATTGATTGCCTGGCTGGAAAGGAGGGAGTGGGCATCACGGTTGGTGCCGTTGCTGCAGCCCGCCGGCTCGGTTAAAATTACTGATCCGCAGGAGATAGTGGACGAATTCGCTGGTTATTACAAGGCGGTGTATGAGGCCGAAAGCCAATACTCGGAGTCTGAAAATGCGGATATGATCCGCGATATTCCGATGCCCACTCTCCCGCGAGGAGGAAAGTTATTATCTAGACTCTCCTATTACTAACGATGAGGTCGCACAGGCCATCAGGGGAGTTCGCTCTGGAAAGGCCTCCGGCCCCAATGGGCTCCCCATAGAGCTTTATAAAGTACATGCAAATAAATTGGCTCCTTTTTTCAGGGATATGTTTAGCGAGAGTAGGAAGAAGGGTCGACGTCCGTACGATCAGCGAATCACGAATATTATAGTTCTGCACAAAGAGGGTAAGCCAAAGACGGAGTGCTCTTCGTACCGGCCGATCTCCCTGCTGAATGCCGAAACAAAGGTTTTGGCAAAGTTGCTCGCAACTCGGCTGGCTAAGGTCATCACAACATTGATTCATCCGGACCAGTCCGGGTTTATGCCTCGCTGCAATACGGCCCTTAATTTGCCCAGATTACACGGGGTCCTTGGGGGTACTTCTAAAATACACAAACCAACTGTCCTGTTGTCCTTGGATGCCACCATGGCTTTTGATAGAGTCGAGTGGCCTTATCTCTTCGCTGTCTTGAACAAACTGGGCATTGGCCCTGAATTTGTTTCCTGGGTTCGTCTTTTATATTCTGATCCCCTTGCTCGGGTTGTAGTGAATAATCACAGGTCTGCTGACTTCGTCTTGGGAAGAGGCACCAGACAGGGATGTCCTCTTTCCCCACTTTTATTCGCTTTGGCACTAGAGCCGCTTGCGGGGTGGGTTCGCTGGGACAGATCGATCAGAGGGCTTAAGTGGAAATCTGAGTGGGAGGATAAGATCTCACTTTATGCTGATGACATTTTATTATATTTGACCTCCCCCCGGACCTCGCTGGTTGCGTTTTTGGACGTTCTGGTGGTGTTTGGACGATATTCCGGCTTCGCCATCAATTGGGCGAAATCGATCCTTTTTGTTTTAAGTGGAGATCCCCCCGTAGTCCCTGCGGGCTGTCCGGTTAGACTGGAACCAGTGGGTTTTCGGTACCTGGGTATCTTTGTTTCCTTGAATCCCCAGAGTCGGTATAGTAATAATTTGTTGCCACCACTGGCCAGAATCTGGAGGGACGTGGTGCGGTGGAGGTCTCTACCGCTCTCCATGCTGGGACGTGCCGTCTTGTTTAAGATGATGGCTCTTCCCCGTTTCTTGTACGCAATCCAAAATTCTATGGACCCTATTCCCCCATCCTATTTTAGGGAAATTGAGTCTCTCCAGAGGCAACTTATTTGGGATGGTAGGCCGCGTATTGCGGTTACTAAACTGACGTTGCCGTGGTAAGACGAGGGATCGGCCTGCCGAATATCCGGAAGTATTATTGGGCGTCTCAGCTGGCGGCGGTTAATCAGGCCATTTATGGATCATTGTTGGATCCTGGTTATGCTATGGATCGTGGTCAGATTCCAGGAGGGGAATACACTAGGCCGATGTATGCCAAACAGGGGCGTTTCCCCCTGGTTGGGCCTACGGCGGTGGCCGTTCAGGTCTGGCAGGAGGCTAGTCGTTCCCTTGGGTGAGACGGGAAGATAACTTTGGCCACGCCCTTATGGAATGCAGAATGCCTGGGTAGTCTATGGAAGACTAAAGGTTTTGATAAGTAGGACCTCATTGGGATCTCGCAGGTAGGAGATTTGTGGGGTAAAGATGTGATCCTTACGTTTGAGACTTTGTAGGAACGGTATAAATTGCAGGAGAGTGAGAGATTTCTGTATTTGCAGATTAGACATGCTCTGCTAGCTGCTATTCCCCGTGGAGTGGTGCCCCCGAGGCTTCCCCTTTGGAGGACCGGGTACGCGACGGCCATCTTCCGACGAAAACGATCTCCTTGATCTATAGGAAGCTCATTAATCACACAGGCGATCCCCTGGTGGCACTAGGAGGCCAATGGACTACGGATGGGATGCTCCTTGACGATGAGGACTGGAGAGAGGCGGTCGCATCCCCTAGGGTCATTGCTATCCAGATGAGACTCCGTTTGGTGCAATTGAAAGTCCTCCACCGTTGTTATGTTACCCGCCCTCGATTAGTGCGCATGAGTTTGGCTGCGAGCGGTGAGTGCAGAAGGGGTTTTGGGGAAGGTGGAACGTTTTTGCATATGTTGTGGTGTCGGTGGATAGTGGGAAATGTAGTTTGAAAAGCGCTCATGCATAAATTGCCCAACTAGCGTCTTTATGAATCTTGCTTCTAAAAAGCGGCGATACATATTTTACCAGTTTTGTGGTCTATACGTTTTTATTTTAAACAAAAACAAACTGTTTAGCACAGAAGATAACTACTTTCTAGATTGAATGTCCGCATTGTAGCAATGCAAAGTGGGAGATGTATTTTGCACATATATCATGTAAGTATTGTACAGATGACGGCTTACTAAAGCTATCCAGGGTTTAATATTAATAACTTCCGGTGTGACTGTGAATGATGTGGGACTTCTCCAGGATTTGACTGCATTACGGGAGGAAGGCGCAATCTCCACATCACAAGATGTAGCTGAGATCTATAATGCTCCAGGCTTAACTAAATTCAAACCAAAGTCTACTTTTTCACCGTTGTTACTCCATGATAACTGACCTTGCTGTGACTGGCATCAAAAAATTGCATGTTTCAATCCTCAAATTTAAACATCAAGGAGGGGCCTGCAACACCAAATATTACAACTTGGTTAAAAAAATCCAGGCAGACAATTCTATCATTGTTCGCCAGGCCGATAAAGGTGGCAATGTTGTACTCTGGCCGCGAACACTTTACCTGGAAGAAGCATATTTACAACGTAATGATGTTTCTTGTTATAAACGGTGTGACCTCTCTGAAATTAAGTTGGCACAGAATAATTTGGGTGGTTTATTGGTCGATGGAAAAGTGCTGGCCTCTTGAGCTTGGACGAATTCAAGTTCCTAAAGAAAGACTTTCCCGTGATGCCGGTACTATACCTAATCCCCAAGTGCACAAAGACATTAACAAACCGCCGGGGAGACCCATCATTTCCGCCCGAGAGGGCTTATTGGAAAATGTCACAAAATACATTGACTTTTTTCTCCAAGACTTTGTCACTGCATTATCATCATATGTGAAAGATTCCAGTGACTTTTTGAGAAAATTAGAGACAATGGACTGGGAGCCACATTATTGCTTAATTACGCTTGATATCTCGTCTCTATACACGAGCATTAAACACCTTGACGGACTAAAAGCTGTTCAATTTTTCTTGGGTAACAGATCTGTGCAATTTTTGAAACACAACAAATAGCTTATTGCAATGATATCCTTCTGTTTAAACAACAATTATTTCCAATTCAACAGCCAATACTTTCAACAAATCAGGGGTGTGGCCATGGGGGCCTGTTTCTCTCCAAGTTATGCCTGTTTGCACATGGGCTATTGGGAGAGACAGGTCTTCATGGGTACACATGGTCTGATTATGGCTAATTTGGTAGCCCAGTGGTATCGTTACATTGACGATATTTTTCTCATATGGCGGGGCACCGAACAGGAGGCAGTTGATTTCATTGCACTATTGAACAACAACTCATACAATCTAGAATTCACCCACAACATGAGTCAAACATCCATTGATTTCTTAGATGTCAGGGTTTTGATTACCAACAACAAGTTAAATACTACATTGTTCCGTAAGCCGACCACCGGAAACACGGTGCTCCATGCTAAGAGTCATCATCCAGCACATCTGATACGTAGTATCCCCTACGGGGAGATGCTACGTATATGCAGCACGGAGGAACAATGTAAACAAGCCCAACGTGACAGTAGAGCTCGTTTCCTTGCCTGAGGTTATGCTGAGAACACAATAGATGCAGCCATCCGTAAGGTTAATGCTATGCCCAGGGAGACAGCCCTAGAACCTAGGAGACTTGCAAAAAAGAGACGAGTGATGCAGACACATTTTATTGCAAACTGTTAGATAAAACAGGGACAAAAAATGAAGACTCGGTCTTCCGGTCGTCCCTGTCCGACACTATAGACACCTACTTCTCCACAAATGCGAACACAGCCACCACACGTCAGATAGAGTGGGACGCTTTCAAAGTCTGTCTCAGGGGGGCGGCAATGACCACCCGGGTGGGCAGGAAGCGGGAGGTGATCAGTCAATTGAAGGAAGTGGAGGGTTCGCTGGCGTCCCTGGAGAACGAGGCAGCGGGCACAAATGCACCTTTCACACCATTGCAAGAGGCTCATATTAGACATGCTGAGCTGCTGGAAGACCTGAGGCTTCTGGACTAGAGAGAATACACGAACAGACAGCATACCCAAGCAGATAGGGCCGGTCCCCTGCTAGCCCGCCTCCTGCGTGATTCCCCAGTTTGCCATCCAATCCTGAAAATTCTAGACCAGACAGGCAGCCCAACCTCCACACAAGTAGGGATTAACACGGCGTTCAAAGACTATTATACTACGCTGTACAGCCCCCCCCCAAGCCCTACCAGCGACTGCGTTCGAGGCCTTCCTGGGGGACCTAGACCTCCCCCAACTCACTGACAGGCAATGCAAAGACCTGAAACGCAACATCTCAGTAGCGGAAGTCAGGCAAGCGATACGAGCTCTCCCGAAGAGCAAGGCCCCCGGAACAGATGGCCTACCGGCCGAATTCTATGCAACATTCCTTGATCTCCTGGCCCCACGATTACACTCAGTTTATTCGGAAGCTCTACGGACGGCCTCCATGCCACAATCATCCATGCAGGCGTTGATCACTTCCCTCTTAAAGCCTGGCAAAGACGGGCTACAGTTGGCCGATTACAGACCCCTATCCCTCCTCAACACTGACTCCAAGATCCTATCCAAGGTGCTGGCTTCGAGACTCGTGCAATTCATACCACATCTGATCCATCCTGACCAATGTGGTTTTGTACCGGGCCGCAATACGGCCATGAATCTCAGGCGCTTAGCCCAGCTGATGCTCGGCAACCAAGAGGATGCGAGCTCGGAAGGCTGCATATCTCTAGATCTGAAACAGGCGTTCGATTCCCTTAGATGGGACTATATGTTCGCCACACTGTCAAAATTCGGGATACCACCCGAATTCATTGCCTGGGTCAGATTACTTTATACCCTCCCCACAGCCAGAGTGCGCGCCTCCAACCACATCTCGGGACCCATAGCTATAGCGAGGGGCACCCGACAGGGCTGCCCACTCTCCCCTCTCCTATTTATTCTCGCCCTCGAACCACTGCTCTGTAAGCTCAGGACGGAGGACCCCCGCCGCGGTGTACAGAGGCACGGGACGGCACACATTGTGTCAGCTTATGCAGATGATATCATATTGTATCTCCGGGATTTGCGGGGCGACTTGAGCCCTATACCCCAAATATTTGAAGACTTCAGGGCAATCTCTGGCCTCACCATCATGGAATCTAAGTTCTATGGATTCGCCTTTGTGACCGCGGGCCTGCCTGCTACCCTACCCTTCGCTCCTCACGAATTCCAGATGGCGGATACCACCTTCCGATACCTTGGGATGCACATTTACAGGGAGGCTGACATGATGATAGACGGCAATCTCGGGAGGGCCATCAGAGCACTGAAAACACAAATTCAATTCTGGCTAACACTGCCCCTCTCAATAGCCGGCAGAGTGGCAATCTCTAAGATGGTGATGCTCCCCCGACTCATTTACCACTTCACCAATCTGCCGTTCCTGATCCCAGCAACGACATTTCATACTCTAGACACACTACTCACGGAACTTGTGTGGGGACATGGGCGCAGACGCATAGGCCTCGCTAAACTACAACTCCCCTCTGACTCCGGTGGTATGGGCCTACCGGACTTTAGGGCTTATAACTATGCGTGCCAACTGCAGTGGCTGGCTTACTGGGTGGCAGGTCGCAATCTCCAAGAGATCAATGTGTCAGAAGATGAGCATGCCAGAGGGAGGATACACACATTGCTCCTACCCAGAGCAGATCTACCGAGGGTCACTCCACCACTCCTCAGGCTTGCAGTGACGTACTGGCGGAAGGCATTAAGGTACACGTCCCCTGAGACGTCTTATGCCCCTACGATCCCACTCTTGGGTATCCCGCTGGGCTCGGGAACGCTCACGACGAACAAACTGACCCCTTGGCACGACGCAGGAGTGTCTCATGTGGGTGACCTGTTTGAAGGGGGGCGCCTATTGTCGTTTGAAGACTTTAGAGCTACGCATGGCGTTCCCCGGGGCTCATTCCTCTTGCACGCAGGCCTCCGCCATTATGTAACACATAAGTGGTCACCTGAGGGGCAGGAGCCTGTTACAAACCCCCTAATAGCAATGCACTACCTCATGGGCACGGGCGGCCATCTGACCAGATGGCTCACTTCTAGCATAAAACTGGGGAGGGCAATCACGCTGTCACCGCTCCGGGCGGCATGGGAAGGTGATATTGGTAGGCCCCTGAGAGATAAAGAGTGGGAGCGTATCCTTCAGTTTCCCAAGAAAGTCGCTAGAAACCCCAAGTTCAGGTTTATTCAATTGATGTTACTACATAGAGCCTACCTGACCCCACACCGCATACATATGATGTTCCCTGGCGCGAGTAGCGCCTGCCCCCGATGTGACATTGACGACGCATCGCTACTACACATGCTATGGCAATGCCCTAAGCTAGGATATTACTGGACCACTGTCCATGACTCGCTTGAGAGGGCCGGTGCCCTATCCCAATCACCTACACCAGAACATACACTATTAGGGCTAGGACCGCCAACACGCACTAGAACCGTGGCGACACGTTTTACAGACATGGCCCTGTTGCTAGCGAAACGAGCAATAACGATGAGGTGGAAGTCGTCCAAGCCACCCAACCCTGAACTATGGAAAGCAGAGGTGGTACGGTGGGGTAAGGCGGAAGGCGAGGCACTACAGCGAGAAGAACGCAGAGGTCTCCGGAAAACTCTAATTTCACTAAACTGGTTTGCCACAGTGGGAGCGTTTGAAGTGGGGGATGACGAGGATGATGGGGATACACAAGACCCACCACATGTGGGGTGAACGTGTTCGGATCTAGTCCCTTCGCACACCGTCACGGACCACGGTGCACTGTGATGGGGTACGGGAAATCCCGAACCATCGACCCTTTCACCCAAAACTACCTGTGTGTGTATACAAGACCAAATGTCAATTGTCACGGGTGACCCGGATGTAAATATTACGGTTATACGCATCATGAGAGAGTGTCGGGGGGGCTCAAGAGGGCGGGGGGAGGGCACGGGTATAGCGTGGGATTGTTCAGTTTGTTTGGTTCCGGGCGACATAATGAAAAATTAATGTTACTATGTACCTATATGTTCCGAGCAAGCACATGCATGTAACATCCTGATTGCAACTTTTTTTTTTTTTTTTTTTTAAACCTTTATTTGGAGATAAGCAAGGAAAAAGGAAGTGCATACATGATACATACAGTCATAAATGGCCATTACAATAGTACGACATACTCAAAAAAGTACCGAGTACAGAGTGGCAAAGCAACCAATATATATAGCAATATTTAAATTCACATAGCATGTAGGAGAATGATGATCCAGGACGCACAGGTAAGCTGATGAGATGATACAGTATGGGCATGTTCTGTTAGCGCAAAAATAAAACAAGGGAGAAACAGAAAGAAGGGCTAAGACCCGACAGGAGTACGATCTCTATTTCTACCATCTGAGTGACATACAAGGAAATACAGCCCCCTTGAGCTCGCAGACAGAGGATGCAGTTCAACCCCCCCCCCCCCGATACCTGAAGATCAGCAGCTGTAGAATGATATCCAGCCCACCGTGCTGCAGTTAACCAACACCTACTCGGTCCTCATGTTCAGAATCAGAATCCTGCACAGCTCTAGTTAGGAGGTACACCTGAAGCGGGCTCCAAAAGTCCTTGGGCCTGCACCTCACAGGCATCAATTCAGAATAGACATTATATTGGTCCTGACAGTATATGAGGTCATTCAACCAATCCTGGAAGCGCGGTACCCTGTCCCGACCCCAGCAGCAAGCAACCCTACGCTTAGCCAGAAGCAGGGCCACGTCAACAAATCTACGATGAGAGGCAGGCACGTCCTTAGAATAACCCAGCAACATCACCAAGGGGTCAAACGCCACCCCATCCTCCGCCATAACCTGCAGGGCCACATGGACCTGAGTCCAGTATTCCAGAACCCCCGCACAACTCCAAGCCAAATGCAGAAAGTCAGCACCTTCTGCTCGACACCTAGCGCATCTGTCATCCTCCGATAAATGAAACCGAAGTTTCCTCGCCGGGGTGTAATAGTACCTCTGGACAAATTTGTAATGGATGATTTTCTGGCGACAACTGGAAGAAACATTGGCCGTGAGTCCACAGCAATACTTCCATTGCTCGTCAGTAATAGGGGCTCCCAGCTCAGCAACGCACTGCTCACGCACCCGATTGGCCGGGACAGAGCGCTGTCGGCGAATAGCACCGTATAATTTCGACACCAGGTGACGCCCATCTGAAACCAACAGCACATGGAGGGGGAGGGTGACCTCCGGCTCCGAAGGGAAATCCCGTAACAAGGCACGCATACCCTGCCTCAGACGAACATAGTAAAACAGCTCCAAAGGGGAGCAGGCAGCAACTCCAAAGAAATGAGCCTGGGTACGGAAGGCACCTTCGTGAAACACGTCACCCCACGTAAGAATACCGAGCCGCTTACACATTCGTTGAAACCCCGTTTCCAGCAACAGAGACAAATCAGGATGATAGGATAGAGGCAGGGCCGGCGAATAAAGAAAGGAGACACCCAGCAGTCGTGCCACCCGTTTCCAAGCATCCACCGTGCACGTCACCGTCGTTCGAGGCGTATCCACATCTGACACCTTGCCCAATACTAACCCCTCCAATGGGAGCGGATGGGCAACCCAATGTTCAGCCTCTATTTGGGGCATAAACGGCGTGGGGCGCATCCAGTGATAAGCGTAATGCGTCTGAGCGCTAAGATAGTAAAGCTCAAATTCAGGGACGTCGAATCCTCCATCAGAATAGGGTAGTGTAAGGGTAGCCCAAGCCACCCACGGCTGTTTGCCCCCCCAAAACAATCGTATGAGCTCAGAGCGAAGTCTGCGAAAGAAATAAGCACCAGGATGATATGGAAGGTTTTGAAAGAGGTACAGGAAGCGGGGCAAAACTACCATCTTGATAAGTGACGCCCGACCGGCCATGGAGAGAGGCAAGGACATCCATCTAGTGACGTTGTCTGCCAGTTTAGTAATAGCCACACCATAATTAAGCCTGATCGTTTCTTCTCTGTCCAATGACACAACAATGCCGAGGTACCGCAGCTCCGAATCGCACCATTCCAAAGGGTAATCAAGAGGAAACCTAGCCACAGCCGCAGTAAGGGGGAAGAGTTGGGATTTCCGCCAGTTGATATGGACACCGGAGACACCCCCAAAAGCAACCAGCTCTCGCAAGAGCGCATTAAGGTTGCTTTCAGGATCTTTCACATAAAGCGTGACATCGTCAGCGTACAAAGGATCCCGACCTGACGCTGAAGACAATTAAAGGCGCTCTGCTGGTGTAGCTGACGAATCCTGCAGGCCAGAGGCTCAATGGCAATGGCAAATAGGAGGGGCGAGAGGGGGCATCCCTGACGAGTACCCCTTGTGAGAGGGAACGGGGGGGACAGCACCCCATTCACCACCACCCTCGCCATCGGATCAGTATATAAGAGCTTAACCCATGAAATAAAGATCAGAGGAAAGCCCATCCGACAAAGTACATCAATAAGATAGCCCCACTCAACGGAGTCGAACGCCTTAGTGGCATCAAGGAAGATGGCGGCGACCGGGATATCTGGAGCGATGGTCGAAATAAGGGAAAACAAGATGCGAAGATTGTGGGAGGTAGCACGACCGGGCACAAACCCCGACTGATCGGGCAGAACAATAACAGGCATGAGCTCAGCGAGCCTCACCGCCAGGACCTTAGCGAGTATTTTGACAACGCAGTTGAGCAATGAGAGGGGCCTATAGGAACCCACATCCAACGGATCCTTTCCCGGCTTGAGCAGCGACGTAATAGCGACCTCCCGCATGGAACACGGCAGTCGCCCCTCCTCCAGGGACTCCTCAAAAACCTCGCGGAGGACGGGGGCCATAATGTCCACATAACACTTATAGAATTCAGCAGGAAGGCCATCCAGACCAGCGGCCTTCCCATTATTCAAAGACATGATGGCATACCTGACCTCCTCCACCTCTAGGGGCCTACCTAAGAACGCCCGATGATCATCCGACAACCAACAAAGTGCCAACTCATCAAGAAATCCGCCATATCGTGTCTCACCAGTCTGCTGTGTCGTGTAAAGGTGTGGGTAATGGTCAATGAAGGTACGCTGAATCTCCGCAGTGTCCCGACCACGAGTGCCATCCGGCAAAACCAATTCCCGCACGTCCGACCCATGCCTTGGATGTCTAGTAAGGGCAGCAAGGACTTTACCGGGCCGCTCCCCCTCACAGTACCTCCTCGCCGTCCAATACTTTCCCCTATGTTTAGCCTCCCTGGCGGCCTCCTCTTCATACTCGGAGAGCTTGGTACGGAACTGGCTCAAAAGATCGGGATCCGAGTCAGCCTGCATCCTGCGTTCTAAGTCTCGCAAGTCACCTTCCAAGCCCCCGAGGGTCCGAACAATCAGTTTAAGCATTCCACAACTTTTAGAGATAGTGACCCCTCGGATCGTAACCTTGAACGCCTCCCATATAACCTCGACACTGTCGACAGAACCCTTGTTTCTGGGGAAGAACGCCTCCACCTCCTCGTCAAGCTCCTCCCTGAACACAGGGTCAAGCAAGGCAGTCGGAAAAAGGCGCCAAGGCGGGCGCGGCCTTTGCAGCCCGGGAACAGATAAAACAACCTTCACCGGGCAGTGATCAGAATACGTACGAGCAAGATGCACAGCCTCCCGTAGGCCAGCCGCCAACCCCCTAGAGAGAAACACATAGTCCAGCTTCGCCCATGAGCGCGCATGTGCAGTGTAATGAGTGCCCTCCGTAGTGGCAGGGTGAGAGTACCTCCAGCTGTCAATCAGTCCAGCCTCCTTTACAACCCCACGCAGAACTTCTCTAGCTTGCACATTATACTGAGGACTCCCGTCCGATCTATCCAACTGAGCATGAAGTGCAAAGTTGAAATCCCCCCCCACACAATGTAAGTGGCATCTACAGCAAGCACATGACCCCACAATGTAACAAAAAAAGTTGGCGTATCAACATTGGGAGCATAACAATTAACAAACAGCACAGTGACCTGCCCAAGCCGCCCCCACAGTAGCATATAGCGCCCCTCAGGGTCCCCCAGAGATCCCAGTTCTTGAAATGCGAGCGATCTTTTAACAAGGATAACAACCCCGCGAGCATAGGAGGAGTATGAAGCAAACATCCTGGCCGCAGCCCACCTCCCACCAAAGCTGGGGGAAGGTCCGGGTCGCAGATGCGTCTCCTGGAGGAGGGCAACATGAATAGCATGCCTGTCCAAATACTGGATCACATTACGACATTTTCTGGCATCATTAAGACCCCGTACATTCCAGGACACAATTGATATCTGGTCTAAAATGACAGTCGACATTAGCCATTTTCAGGGCCCCACAGGACCCAGTGAGCAAAGGCGGAACGTCCGACTCCCAGCAACAGCCAGCAGCAGGACACCAATCCAGGACGCAGTCGTCCCACCACATACACTCCACACACATCCCAGCCATCTCCAAACCAAGCAACCAGAACCACAACAACCCCCCCCCAGCTGCACCATCCGTGCAACAGGCACCAAGGAAACACATCGCGCAGCACGCAGCAAACACAGCTCATCCGGCCCACAACCCGCACACGCGTTCCTCGTGTAGCGCGCTCACCACCACGCGGTCGCCAAAGATGGCGGCCGTTCCTCTCAGGCCCACAATGGACGAAGGCAAGGGCCCCAGGACCAATGCCGCCCAAAATAAAAATGGACCAGCCGAAGCAGCGGGATCGGAGCCGCGCCTGTACACACAGACAGCAATAGCAATCCCTGCAAGGACCCATGAGGCCTGGGCGAGCACGTGTCGTCAGCATCATCCCCACCTCACCCACCCACCTGATGACACCCCAACTATCAGGCCATGCACACCCCCACCCCCCCATTCCCCAACACACATCCAGTCAACCAACAAAGGACTAGAATCCAAACCAAAGGTACAAGTGGGGTACACCCTCCGGGGAACCCTCTAAAGGTGCACGACACCACTCCCAAACACCACGCCAGTGTCCGAGCCAACGAGTCACAAATGGCCCCAGGCGCAGCGCGGGGGGGGGTGGGTGCCCAGAGCGCGAAACCAAATAGCACCATCCTGCGGTTCCATACCGACCCCAATAAACGCCACCCATACATACAATTGCAAACTGGCGATATAAGGCCCCCGCCTCAAAAAAACGGATGGCAGTTAGGCCTCCAATGCGGTTAAGGAAGTCAATGCAAAAGACATACGTCTAAAATGTCTCAATACAAAAAAAAGGAACAAAGTCACCCCAATCAGGCGGCCTCCTCCTCAGCCTCCGAATGTTCACCCTCAGGGTCCCAATCACCTCCTCGATCCGCAGCCGCTCGCTCGCGCTTGAGGCGCTTTGCAAAATCCTCAGCATGCTGTGGGTTAGTGAAAAAGTGTTGCTTAGCCTGGTGTGTCACTCTAAGCTTGGCAGGGTAAAGCAAAGCGTAGTCTACTTGCAGTTCCCGAAGTTTCTTTTTCACCCCCAGGAACTTACGACGCTGGTCCTGCACCATCGGCGTGAAGTCGGGGTACATGGTGAAAGACACCCCATCAAAGGAGAGGGCCCGATTGGTGCGGGCAGCCTGGAGGGCAGCGTCCCGGTCACGATAGTTTAAAAGACGCACAATGATGGGGCGCGGTGTGGCTCCAGAGGCCGGCCGAGGCCCCAGTGACCGGTGCGCTCTCTCGACGATGAACTGGGACGAGAAAGCATCCGCACCAATGGCGCCCACCAGAAGTCTCTCCACATAAGTTTCCATCTTTCCAACATTCGTTGACTCCGGCACACCTACAATACGAACGTTATTGCGCCTACTCCTCGCCTCCAACTCCTCATTCTTAGCGGCAATTACCCGCAATATATTATCCATTCTCGCCAGCTGGGTGGTATGAGTGGCAGCCGTGTCATCGTGGTCCGAGATGCGCTGTTCCGCCGTTGTCAGGCGTTCCTCGTGCACGTCTAGCTTCTGGACCACCGCATCCATGCGCGACGATATCTTGTCCACTTTGTCCACTATCGTGGCAAACCCCTGCCTCATCTCCTGCATCATCTGGTGAAAGTCCGGAGTTGGTGGCTGCGGCACAGTATCAGCGACAGGCGGGGGGGAGACCGCGAAGTCCCAGCATCCTGGAGCAGTCGCGTCCCCCTCCTAGCCACTCCAGAGTCAAAGGACAACTTAGATTGTTTAGTGTCCGGCTTCCCCATAATAAAGCGCTAGTAGCACAGCGGGGCACCAAAGTCAAGAAGAGTTAGGCTGCAGGCCGGTCCAAGTTCTAGGCCAAACGCCGAAAACCGGGGGCACGAGCAGGCATGTACGCCCCGCCACTCCCAGCGAAGAAAAATGGCCGTCCCCGCTCCCAGGCCAAAGGGTTGTTCCCCAGGCGACCAGACGATGAACCGCTTTGTCTCCGTAAGCAATAGTTCCTGGGCAGGCAGATGTAGGAGCCGAGAAATCAGTTCAAGGACAGGGGAGCATCCAGCAGCATGCCCGGCCGGCAGGCAGGCCCGGCGGAGAGAGGCAGAGCAGGGCCTACACCCCACGTGCAGAGCCGCAGGCTAGCGTGAAGGATGACGCCGGGCTACGGAACACCCGACCTCCAGAGCGCAAGTCGGGGAAACTTGGAGCCCTCGTAACTTCGGCCAGCAACCTCCGAATGGACCAGGAGTTGGACCGTGGGTGGCCAGTCGGTATCCCAGTAGATCTATAGGGTCAGATCAGGGCGCAGCGATGGTAATCAGGATCCCTAGGCGGATAATAGCTCCGGGCAGCAGGAGCCTCACGACAGTGCGGCCATTCTGCAGTGCGCCCTCTCCATCCTGATTGCAACTTCGCTCCAATATGTTTGTAACTGCTCTCCTTACTATGCTAATAAACAGATTTATAAAAAAAAAAAAACAGGGACAAAAACTATGCTGACAAATACTAAATTGATTTATTCGGAAACATTTTATGAAAAAATGATTACATTTGGTTTTGATTTCTGGAAAAACAACATTGAAACAAAAACCATCTGGGGTACAAAAGAATGGCAGGTCCAAGGTTTAGAAGCATTATTTCGAGCCTGCATGATCCCGGAACAAATAATGTTCTTGAATGACACCATTCAACAAACTACTTGTCTAGGTCTAGCCAAGATTAAAGACTTAAACAAACCATCTATTCCAAAGCCAATACCTGATAATACAACCACAGATATTGAGATAGACGTATCCCAAATTTTACATCAAAACAGAACACATCCTGATTGGAAAAAGTGGTTAATCTGGCCAACAGACACAAATAACTGTCAAGATAGATTCCTGAACAAAATACAGAGGTTAAAAATGACCAGACCAGACCCTAGATACTCCCAGAGACAACATCCAGGGATAGTAACAACATACAGTGTAGGGAAATTATGCCTTGAATGGCTTCAGACTTCCACACTGGCAGAAATTAAGCAACACTTGACTTTACTTAAAGACGGTGTGACTTGCGCGATTTCATAATGGGACCACGCAAACAGCGTCAAAAACGTTTCATAGTGGCCAGTATATACGCTCCGTACAACGAAGCTTGGAAAGTGACTCAAATTGAGACAGCAGAGAAAATACGAGAAATTGATCGTATTCATTTGGAAAAATCACTTTCTGTTGTGGACAATGGGTTAATGACTCTGTCCTCCAGAATATACTCACTGGACAGTATTGTACCATCTGCTATCGATATAATAGATCAGGACATGCTAATGTTACAACATGGTTAGTCCCAATTACGTTCTATTGTACAGCTAGGCTGGACGTTGCAAAACCTGCGTTAGGGCTATGTGCCATGGTGTTTAATCAACACAACGTCATTGTTCTCTATCTTTAACCTTACTGATAAACAAATCAGTTTGGCACAAAAAGGAGCAGACTATACGATTCTGAGCATTGAAAAACTTGAGAGATTACCATTGACAATGTCAGAAAGACCTGTCATTGAATGGCTAATACACGGAATCATCACAATTCCGATAACAACTTTCCAATTTAAAAATTGCCAAGAGTGTATACCAGCAGGCCAGTATGAAAGGTTGGGTAAAGGGTACATTAAGTCATCATGGAAATTACCTTATACACACACGTTATAGAGACAAAAACCAGAATGTATTTCTTAGTGGTAATAATTGTAAACGATCACTAAGCGGTATACTTCTGTGCCAAGGTATTAATTTACATGGGGCCTGTGAGGGAACTTCAAATAACCTTTCATGCCACCAGTAAGGCACATCTGCAACACAGATAGAGCCATTCTTTAGACAACTTTCTAACGGGAGTTAGGTTCTAATAACGGACCACAGCTGTTGTGGCATGGTGCCAGGGAAAGCATATCTCGTAAGCGTTAGTTCCATGCTCACTTGCTGTATGCAAGTATTTTATCCAAATGGCCCTCCTGATACAGAGGCGACGATTTGGCCGTCCTTGAATATCTCTTCTATACAAATTGATACTTTAAATGTAAAGGTAAATGTATTAGAGCTTGTATAGCGCACAGCTACCCGCAGTGGGTTTCCCGGCGCTTGCTTAGGGAACCCGTCCTGTTATTCCCCTGTGAGATAACCCCGGCAGGGTATCCACAAGGTGAAAGCCAGGCATCCCGCCGCGAGGGGCCGTTGTGGAGATTAAGCAAGCTATTGCCCAGAGTCGCAGAGTGTGAACCCGTGAGTCGAGAAGGCACCGGAGCGAGAATTATCGAGTCCGTGGAATTTTTGAGCCCAAGACCCGCCGAGGCGGGGAATTGAACCCTGGTCCAGGGCCGATCTCAGATTCCGGGTCTGCCGCCTCTAACCCCTGAGCCACACTTCTCCATTCTCCTTTAAGCAGAATGAAGTCTGTTCTTTTACAGACAACAGTGCCTATAACGTCATCAAAAGAAACGTATGATCTTCAAGTTGCAAGGACAACAGCAGAGATACATACACTTTTATCAACTAATTGCCCCGTGCATTTCGTAGAAATGCTAAGCCAAATCCTAAATATGTCTGATGCCAGTGGTATCGCACATGTATTTAAGACAATTTTTTCGGGACTGTTAACACCCTTCGAAGCAGTCCTGGGCATCTTTCCCAATTTTGTCCATTCTGTCTTTGGCGGCCTACCACTACCACTACTTTTGGGACTCGTAGCAGGAATTTTATTTTTGACACTTCTGCGCCGATATGTCAAGCCAAAACGCAGACATGACTCCAGCAACAATGGAAGAAACGATCCTAGCTATACCCTATCGGGACCGCATAACTAAAGTCCTTGGATTAGCTAAGAGATCTGAATATGACCTGGTTTCTTTCAATCAGACCTATATGGCAGAACTGCATCTTACCTGTGCTTCGATGTATGCTTTGCGGAGAAGATTGCGTGTTGGACACCTGTCTTACACTACAATCAGCAGTACCAATGGATATCGATACTTTGCTAAGTCCTGTAACGGCTCATGCACCGTGTTGTCCCCAGCGGTTACCAATCCTGATGACGGCATTCGTTGAAACTTCACCACTACGATTAGGTGGGAGTGAAGCAATAAATGAGAGCAACATCACCCAGGTACGACCTTCTGTGAGCATTGCTGATCCTGACATCGATGATAGCAATCATTCTCACGACTGCCCGGTTACAGCATTTTCAACCATGGTCGAACTTTCACCTGAAGCTGTAGACTGTTTTTTTGCACATCTGTCTGAAGTAATGTTCTCCCCTGAACAGAAAGAATAACTTTTTAAGCAAACCAGCACACAGCGTTCCCCTGAACTCTGAATTCGGCCTTCAGCTTTGATAAACAAAAGCTACTGAAAACATTTGGAACTATTTTTTCCCCTGAAAACGAAATTATTTTTTTCCAAATTCCAAAATATTTACCTTTTTCTGGCACATGTACTCTGCTTAAAGTAGAACTATTCTTAAAGAACAGAGCTTCTATTTTTAGTAAATCTAGAGACAACATATTACCTCATCCTCTAGCACAAGCACAAGCAATTGCATTTATATGTGATGAAATAGTCTCGACCTTCTTTTCTGTATTAAGAGACATTTCATGTGTAATTTTCGCAAATCGTTCAGCTAAATATATATGCATCCTTTTTTTACTGAATGATTACACTGCTTAAAAAACGTACAGTACCAATAATCTTTCGTGTATTTCGCATACACCATTTCAAATGCAAAAATATATTTTGGGGTGGGTTGGAATACACATGCACCTTTACATGTTTACTATTGCTTAGTTTTTAGTAATGATGGACATTAGATCGTGGAGTGGGTATTGTGTTTTTATCTAGGAACCTGAATCAATATTACCATTTTATGCCCTTGTACGGCTATAATCAATAATATCCCTATAATGGCATAAGAATCAGATCCATATTTCAGTAAATCGCCCTTGCAGTCCAAGGCATGGCAAAAGCTACTTCCTTAGATTCCTAGAAAGCACAACGAGTTCTTTCAACACACCAGACCTCCAGCAACCTGGGAAATCCCCGCTTGCTTTGTTTTGATTTGTAATAGAACTCCTGCGAGCACTGTAAGAACTGCCAGTTCTTAGTGACATCTTTATTGGCGTCTTATGTCCAAACCTTACGCCAAACTCGGCACCTTTCAGGTATAAATATACCAACATTGCCTTAAGCAAACACACAGTGGTGGTTTTGGAGCAGAGCAGCGATCTACTTGCCGAGAGCCCAGCAGATGCGAAAAGCCCACGGACGCTGCCCCTCCTCTTTGACGCGCTGAGAAAGACGCTGTCTTTTCTCCTGCCGAGAAAATCCAGCTCCGGCGTTTCCAGCCTACCCTTGCGGGTGACTGGGTTATCGAGTCCTGAGAGAGAGATACCAGACCTCCTACTTTCTATTCCCAAGGTACAGTGCTGACTAAACCCTTGGAGAGAATTCTTGAATCAGATTCTTGGCAAAACCTACTTAACTTAAACTACTACTTACTTACTACTTCCCACGTATTAGGCTTAGGTCAGGTACACCGGGGTAGGCGTATTTTAGAAGCACCAGTTGAGCACGTTAGCCAATGTATATATGTATGTGTATATTTTATCCATTTTAAAGTGTCTTATGGCTAAGCAACCATATCAATGCTTTTACAGTATTATTTCATAATACTCCTTTTACTGTACGTACTTTACTTTATATTAAGTATTGCAATTGTGGCAATTCATTTCTCTTGCATGAGAAGGAAGACTGCTCAATAAATAATACCTTTTATTGAAAACGCCCGTCTCTCTATTCTCTGCACTCTGGTGAAACTAAGTATGCACATCTGACTGAGTGAAATAGCTGTCTATTGTTTTCACATGACTCTAGAGATTTACTCTTATTCTGAGTGAGCAAAGTTGTCATGTTTATGCGGTTGTCGGAAGCTGAATCCCTTCTTGTCTGAGCCAGGGAAGCTGATCTCTCCCCATTCATTCAAGAAAGTTTCCAGTGACCTCTGAGCTAGCTGGCGCAAACCTAAATTAAGTCTAACATAGTCAGTAGAGACCTAGAAGACATCAGTCCTACGTCTACACTGCTGTTTATGTTATTCCAATGCGTAGAGCCTATTGGGAAAATAGGAACTACACTACACTTTATTTTACTTGTCTTGTTGTATTTTACAGCACCACCGTTTTCGCTTTATCTGCAGCAGTTGCCCTGCTTCAACTCACGGAGCAGTGTACTGCTATATCACATCGGCGCAGCATGCCCCGTTTATTTGGCAACAGATCCATGCTCTGTTCCTGACAGCAACCATTCTGCTCTGTACTGTACAGTAGAACTACGCTCAGTGAGAAGCATTCACTCCTGCTGTGCATCATACAACATATTTATTCTCCATGTGTATGACGACATCATGCTCTGCATGTTACCGCAGGTCTGCGCTAGTTGACTGGTAGCAGCGGCCATTTTTAATGTTACAGAGCAGCAGCTTCCTGCTGTGGATCATAAAGAATCAGCATGCTTAATTATCCGAGTAGGTTCCCTGCTCCATGGAAACGTTTCAGCCGGCTTACTGTAGTGGTAGCATCTCAGAGGCTGCATATTTCTGCGCCCAGTTTCACAGAGGTATAGTTTGACTCCACGGAGAATAAGAGCCTAGCTCCCTGAAACGTTACAAGCACTTTGTGCTTGCCCGTTGCTCTTTATAGATTAGCACCCAACGCCTTTACCTATACACTTTGTATCATACCGCAGCACCGCATGTTATTGGCTACTACGGAATATCATAGCGACCATCCACAAACCTCTGCTTGCACCCTACTTTGTTTCTTTCAGCAGCACTTCACAACTTGTTTCTGCATGCTTCTTTGTGTTGTGCAGTACCTCACAAATTCTGCTTTGCTTCAAATATTAGTGCACTTCTTCATAAACTGCAGCACTCCAGCGCCTGTGTCTATATTTGCTCTGTATAATCGAGCAGCCCCTGCAAACGTGCTTGCATGCATTTTTACGTAAAACGACATCTTGACGCAGAAGGCATCTTCAAAGCTCTGAAGACTTTACCTCTGCTTGCACCCAACTTTGTTTCTTTCAGCAGCACTTCACAACTTGTTTCTGCATGCTTCTTTGTGTTGTGTAGTACCTCACAAATTTTGCTTCGTTTCAAAGAGTAGTGCACTTCTTCATAAACTGCAGCACTCAGCGCCTGTGTCTATATTTGCTCTGTATAATCGAGCAGCCCCTGCAAATGTGCTTGCATGCATTTTTACGTAAGGCATCTTCAAAGCTCTGAAGACTTTAGATAATGTGGGACCACACTTTGTTTATTCAAATCTCGCGTATCCATTAGAGGAGTTTGAAGCATACTTTCACTGCTTTCCTTGAAGTGATTGCGGTCCAAAGTTCGCATATCTTGTGGTAAGCCAGGTCATATATTTATACATTAAACACAAATGGCCTTCCCTTCAAATAATACCTTAATTCGGCACTCATCATTGCTTTCTTTGGATAATGAAAACAACTTTCGCTGTTAAATATATTGGACCTCTATCACGTGCTGTGCTGTGTGTTTAAGAGGGCGAGGCTGTAGCGCAGAAGGTGTCATGCACATCGCCAGTCTTCGCCATCTGTTCCCCAGCTTGGTGCCGCCAGCACCTCCCTTCTCTCTCCCCGCACACAGCCAGGCTCGCATTTCTCCTCCCCCTCCCCAGCCGCCAGCACCTCCCCTCTCTCTCCCTGCAGTTTCACGGCCGCCAGGCTCGCATTTCTCCTCCCCCTCCCCAGCCGCCAAGACCTCCCCTCTCTCTCCCTGCAGTTTCACGGCCGCCAGGCTGTGTCTCCCTTTATTTTACTTTTCTTGTATATAATTGTACATTAAACACAAATGGCCTTCCCTTCAAATAATACCTTAATTCGGGACTCAATTTCAATTTATAATCTTTATTCGGGTTCTTAAAAAGACACCATAAAAGCACATATACAAAGTACACACACAGAAAAATGTTTAAAAAAGATACTTTTTCCTTTTTTTTAAAAAAAGTTTTATAAAAGTTAAAATGTTTAAATGTTTCTAACACCGTGGTTCATTAAGCTAGGGGAGCAGGAATCAATTATCCAAAGGGTCAGGTGATGTTATAGTCAAGATTCTCTAGTGTTTCTCAGCCGTAGTGCCATCCGGATGAAATTTATAGTGCAGAAAAGGGTGTAAGCGTCTTCCGCTTCCTTTAGGAACTTCAGGGCGAGTTTTGCATGTTTGAACTTTAAGTCTTTCAGGAGCCCCACCAGGAACTTGCGTCTTGGTGCAGTGTAGAACGGGCACAATAAAACAAAGTGAAGGGTATCCTGCGGAGACCTGTGGTCGCAGCCACAGGTACCCTTCTCTGCCACTGTAAGAGTGAACCCCGCCGGAACTGCAAAAAGATGGTGGAGCATGTTCAGCCTAAACCGGGTCATGACATAGTGGTCCTGAGCATTGTACATGACCCTCAAATAAGGTTCCATTCCTCGCTTCACTGTGAGTTCATTATAAGATGAGACGGTGGATTTGTGGCTTTCTTTCTCTGCCCTTAATGTCTGAAGCCGTGCGGGAAAAAGTTTTTTCACCAGAGCTTTGCTCCCGATGGTTAGAGAGTCTGGAAATGTAAAGAAGTCTACACAGTCAATCTCTGCAAGTGAGGTCTTGACGTACTTCAGCCAGGGTATGGCGTGACCCTTATCTCGTTTGAGGCAATCCAATATAATTTGTCTTGTTACGGTCGCCTCAGGGTTGGTCCATATTTTGACCCAAGCAAGAAGAGGTTTGGTTTTAATCCGGTCTTCTATGAAGGGTTCTCCCACTTCCTCATGGATTATGTAGGCCGGTACACTCTGGGGCACTTTCAAAATTCTTCTCAAGAATTTGTTTTCTTCTGTCTGTATTTGCTGTGCTTTGTTATCCAAGAAGCCCCACACTGCTGCCCCATAGGATACCTTCGCGCAGCAAATTGACCTGTACAAATTCATTATCTGCTCTGGGGACCATTTTCCTAGTCTTTGGCCATACCCCATAATGGCTCCTACCGATGCTGCCAGTTTCATTGAATGCTTCTCTACCAGAGGTTTAAAATTAAGGTGGTTGTCGAATAGTACCCCCAGGTATGAAAAGGTCTTAACCTGGTCTATCTTGTGTGACCCAATGTGATAGATGAAATTCCCTTTTGTCAGTTGCCCTGCTGACATAATATAGGATTTTTCCAGGTTTGTCGACAGGTCCAATTTGTCCATGAACCTGACAAAACCGTCGATCAACTTTTGTAATCCTAGAGGGGTTCTTGCAAGCAAAACTGCGTCATCGGCGTATCGTAGTACGGGCACTGCACGATGACCAATTTGGGGTGAGTCCACCTTGAGTTTGAGGAGATCTTTTTCCAGCGAGTTAATGTATATGGAAAAAAGAAAGGGCGCGAGGATACATCCCTGCCTTACTCCGCTGGTGCAGGCAAAGGGATCGGTCTTTTTTCCCTCTTGTGTGTACCTCACACTAGCGGTTGTGTTCCATTGGAGGTTTTGCAGGGTATCCACTAGCGGCTGATCCACTCCTAAATCTAACAGCATGGCCCAAAGCTTTCTTCTGTTTACGCGGTCAAAAGCCGCTGAGAGGTCCATAAACCCCATGTGAATGGACCCCTTCCCCGCTATGGTATATTTAGCTATCAGAAGATATAAGTTCAAGCATTGGTCGGTGGTGGATCTGCCCTCCCTGAAGCCATATTGAATTTCCGAGAGGATCTGATGCTCCTCGGCCCAATCTTGTAGCCTCTGTAAAATTACTCGCCCCAATACTTTTGCGGTCACATCAATAAGTGAAATGGGTCGGTAACATTGAGGGTCATCGCGGTTCCCTTTTTTGTAAATGGGGACTATAGTCGCTGTTGACCAGGAGCGAGGCAGCCCTGCCATCACAGCCTCGTTCAAAACCCTGGTGAGCAGCGGGGCCCATAGCTCGGGTTTGCTTAAGAATAAGTCAGGTGGAATTCCATCCGGGCCGGGTGCTTTATTTTTGCTGAGCCCTTTTATTCCCATTTCGACTTCTTTCAGGGTAAGATCCAATTTGGCCGGCTGAAAGCTCCTTAATACATCCCCCTGGGTTGAATGGCTTGAGTGATTATATAGACTCTGAAAATGAGTCTGCCATTGATCCGGCAGGATGATGTTCGTTATTTTTGGGGCATCTTGGTCCTGGAAACATGGGGAATTAATGACTTTCCAGAAACTTACCGAATCTTTCCTTTCAGCAGCGTCCCTTAGGTCTTCCCAGGCTTGATTTTGTAAGCTTTGTTTACGCATCTTCTGTGCTTTTTTGTAATCCGCTCTATTCTGTGCGATCAAGATCTTATCCCTTGGTTTTGCGTGGAGGCTGTTTTTCAGCTTTTTGAGCGCCTTGGTACAGGTCAAGTCAAACCAGCGTGGATTTGAAGGCGCTTTACTAGCCCCAGTAGACATTAGGAGTTTGTTTACATGGGACGCAATTTGTTCAAATGCCCTGACCACCAGAACTCCATCCAGGCTTGGGTCAAGACATATGTTTATTACTTCTGAACCCTCTGCTGTCAGTCTTCGATAGAATCTGTCCCCATCGATCCTGGCCCATTTGATTCTTCTTCCCTGGTCCACTGCTTTTTCCATGGTGTCAGATCTCTTTGAACCCAGATTAAAATTAAGGCCTTCTATTGTGATAATAACCGGATTGTGGTCACTACAATGCTAGTGTCTATTATAGTTTTGCCGATATTTCTTTTTAATAAAGGGGAGACTAGAATAAAGTCGATGTAGGAGTGGCAACCTCTTCCCTTGTATGTTGGGGTTAATTCTCCTTTTTCTCCCAGCACAACAAGATCTAGTGTTTGAATCAGAGGATGCCTTTTCGTTAGTCTCTCCAGGTCCCATCCCTCTTTTGAGTGCGTAAAATGTGGGCCTTTCATTATTGTGCATCTCGACCAGTCTTTATTAAAAGGTTTGAGTTTATCACAGAGGTGGCAATTAAAATCCCCCGTGAGTATTAAACTTCGACGGTTTGGTGTCTTGTTTAGGGAGTTCAAATTTTCTAGACAGGCATCAAGCTTGTTTACGGCTATTCCCTTTTCCATCATGCCAGGAGCGTTGTACCAGTTAACTAGAAAAAAGTTAAGTCTTTTTGAGTCAAACCTTAGTACTTGGAGGTTATTTGAGGCCCAGTTGATGTTTGACCAGTTTCCCTGGATGTCTAAATTGACATATGTTACCAGTCCCCCGCTAACTCTCCCCGAGGATACCTTTTTGGCCGGAACAGAAAAACTTTTGTAGCCCTCTAAGCTATAGTCGTTTATTTCAGTGACCCATGTTTCTTGCAGGCATATGATTTGAAATTTATTTATATAGCTGAGCCAGCTGAGCCAATATTGGGATTCGAATTTGGCCGCTAATCCTGCTATATTCCAGGATACGACTTGTGAGTTTTCGCAATATTTTTCCTTTAAGTTTCCTGTTAGATCTCCTAATGGGAACACTGTCTGTTTTCCCGCTTTATCTAATGTATCCGGGCTGGGATGTAAGCTGGGTTGTGGGCTACAAAGAGTTGCTAGTGTGTTCTGTGTAATGGATGGCCTGTGTATTGGGGATTTTGTCGGGCCACCTTTTCCACTACTTCTGTTGTAGCTGCCCCCTATGCTGTGCGCAGGTTCTAATCTGTTTCCCGCCCCCATGCTCCTTCCTATTATGGGTGGACTTGGCTCCTTCAGCCTTATATTATTGGGGGGTTGTGTGTCCCCTCCCTGTCAGTCGACCTCTTCGAGTTCGCTAAACCTGTTCCAGTGTGCATGCTGCATTAGGAAAGGGTCATAAATTGGGGTCGTGTACTGTGGCATTTGCCAATGAGGAAGTCTATGTTGGGGGACCATTTGGGGCATTCTGATCATTGGTGGTCTCTTGCTCTGCGGGGGTCTATGAGGGGCAAATGGGTAAAAGTAGGATAAGTGTACCGGGTGAATTTGTGAGTGGGTATAATTGGGGGTCGCATTGCAGATAAAATTAACAGCTGCAATGTCTCTGAAGTCTTTGTGCCATTGCCGACCCACTCCCCCCTTCGTACTGATAGGATCTCCCCATGAATGTTAGGGGGTAGTAGTCTGTGTATTTGTAACCACTGTGCACACTTATTTTTTAGCTCTACTTGTGTCTCCCTTTTGCCCTCTCTAAGAGGTGGGACACCTGTTAGAACAACCACGAATGGTAAAGCTTCAGGCGGGAGATTAATTGTCCTGAAGCGGGTTGCAAGTTTGTTTTCTTTAGTTGCGGTTGGGGTCGGATTAGTCTTGGATGTCGCCTTGGGAGTTTGCCCATTATTTCCTTGAGATGTTTGGGTGGGTTCAGGGGGTAATTTGTTAGTTTCGATGAGTGTCTGTTTATTAGTTTTGCCTGCGGTTGGTGAAGTAACAGCCTTTTGAGTTTCTTTAGTGCTTTTTTGTGTGACTCTGGTAGAGTTGTTTGCTGCCTTGTCCGATGTTAGACTGGCTTTATCTTTTATTGGTCTTTTAGGTATGGCCTCGTTTTGTTTTGTTAGTGTGCCCTCTTGAGCGGGTTGGCCTCTCGGACCAACACCCTTGTTGTTTATGAGTGACTCATCATTGCTTTCTTTTGATAATGAAAACAACTTTCGCTGTTAAATATATTGGACCTCTATCACGTGATGTGCTGTGTGTTTAAGAGGGCGAGGCTGTAGCGCAGAAGGTGTCATGCACTCCGCAGCTTAAGAAACCTGTTTATCTTTAGCGATGCTAATAAGGATGAATGTGGTGATTCCTTGCTGTGAAGAAGCCTTAAGCGGCGCAGTCATTTGTTAATATTTCCGACGTGAAATCTTCAGAGTAGCGTTCCCATCTTTCCTCTGATCTGGGGCAGCATACGAGGAAGTAATTTAGTTTTCATTAATACCAAGGTCACGTTACTGACAGATTTGTTGCAGTTCTGTTTCCTGATCTGCCCGTGCCACCAGTCGCATAGCTTCCATTTGTGCGGCAGGTGCAGTTGCACCGGGGTACACTGCACTCATGTGATTGCTGTATTTCAAAGTTCAAACAGAGACGACGGAGTCTTTTATTTTCTTGCAATAGGGCCCGTGACCCACGGGCTACGCCACTGCGTGCCACCCTCCCTGGTCTGCAGTCACAGACTCGTGACTTTCCCGTCACTTCTGTGTGTTTGCGACTGCAGAGTGCGGGTAAGTTTTCTGCCAGGGCGGCGCTTCTTTCTGCAGCAGTTCCTTCGGCCTTGTGACCGGGCTGGGTGTCGCTTGCGCAGAGCGGCACACATTCAGTCTTACAGTTCTTTCCTGTCCTCCTATGAAATCATCTAAAATGGCACGTCATGTACTGACTTTGTTAGGCTACTAGGGTGAATTAAGTGTTGTAAATATTTAAACAAATTAGAATAATTAGCCAGCATGAAATGTGTTCACATGTCGCATGGCAGTGCATTTTCACAAAACTAAACGTTTGTATTTACAAGCCTGTTTCTTTTTATAGTCATGTAAATACAACACATATTACATTACAAATGCTATAGGTGTCACGTTTGCAAAAAGTTAAAACTATTGGCATTGTAAATGACAAAGCTATTAATTTTGATATTTTCAAGACCAACACATAAAAAAAAAATGTCATTTACAAAACCAATAGCTCCAACTTTTCTAATGCGAGACCTATTGCATTTCCAATGCTTGTTTATGGATAGGCCTGATTACAGCACCCTTCCAGTTCATTGGCATTCTCCCTTCTGCCAGTATTATTTGAAACAGTTGGGAAAAGAATTTCGTCCACCACTTAATTTCTGATTTCAGAATTATTCCCGGGAGATTGTCTGGCCCTGCCGCACGTGTTAATTTCAATTTCAGTATTATACTTTCTACATTCTGTGCAGAACAGTTTGTTCTAAATTCTTCCGTTGGCGCTTGTCAAGCTTGGGATTCTTCAACTACAGGGTCACCTCGAGTTCCATACAGTTCCTTCAAATACTTTGCCCAGGCTGACTCACTAACTACACAGTTCAGTGCTCCTGTCGAGGGAGCTGACGCTATTTTTACCAGCTTCCAAAACTGTCTTAGGTTTTTTTTTTATTCTATTGTTTCTAGTAGGTTCGCCCAACATTTTTCTTTATATGACCTTTTTGCGCTAGTAACCATATTTTTATATTCCTTTTTTTATTTATTAAGATAGCTTTGTCTTTCTCTATTACATTTTTTCTTTTGGCTTCTAGTTACTGACCTTATCTCCCTTTTTAGGTCTTGCCTGTCAATGCGCTTGCGAGAATATAGGGGCTTATCCAGAGGTTAACCAAACTGGTGATTTCATCCAGTGCCCGTGAAAAGCAAGCTCAATGCGCAAGCGCATTGACATAAAGCGCGTGTACATCAAAGCCAGCCATCTGTTCCCCAGCTCCTCCCTCCTCCCCTAATTATTCACGGCCGGCCGGCCGTACTTTCACTTTCACAGCCACCAGGCCGTGTCTCGCGTTTTATTAACTTGTTTTAACTTGGCTTTTATTTGCAGCAAGGCGCTCCCCAACTTTGCAGCCCTGTGCCACATTATTTTATCAACATGTCTTGTTGTAGAAAAACATCCAAAACAGAGAATTCTTTATGCACATTGCCCCCTAACTCATATTTGTTTTAATTTGGATTAACAGCATTGCTGATGAAAGTAAATTCATCGTTGGGGATGTTTCCTAGCGTCTCTGTCTTGTTTTTTTTTTGCTTTCCTCCTCCCTCCTCGTGTTCTGAGCCCTCACCACCCTGGAAGCACAAACGCAGCTGTGGATTTCTCACAGGGGAGAGCCAACGTTGAGACTTCGCACTGCAAATCAACTCCCCCTACAGCACTCACACATTGCCTTCCTCTGTTTACTTTGGCGGCGCCGGCGGCATTTTCAGATCATTAAGCCTTTCCCCCTCTGCCGATCCTTTCAACAATGTGCATTGCAATGCGCTTCCTCCCCGCCCCCCACAGCAATGCCAAGAGCTTTTTTTAATGTAATGCCCTTTAATGACTGTGGTAGTTCAGCTTGTGTCCTTCTAGTTGCTGCAAAATGTATTTTAACCATGAATTTTATAATGGTCTATTTTTGGTAATGGATTTTAGGGAACGTTTTGCAAAGATTTGTATTAATCATACCATAAACTTGTTTTTAAATAGCTCTCCATAGCAATGCTTTCTGCTCACATGCTGTGCTGCCCTGGCTGAAGAACTTCCAGCAGCAGGGTCGTGAGAAGAGCAGGACCGGGTCTGTTTACTCTTTATTTTTATCAAAGCAGTCCTTCATGGCCCGAGCTGACACTAGCGCCCCCTTTATTCATTTTTTATGGGGCTTGGAGCTGCTCTCCACCTCAGTGTAATATCCTATGATTCAGGATTAAGCTCTTCATTGTCTCCTTAAACTGAAACACAAAGAGGGTGGTCAAAGAGGCTGAGGTATCAAGGGGGAATGTGTTGTGTGATGCTACATATTTACACTGCGCTCAACGCAACATGTAAACCAAATACCACTCAGTGCCACATAATTACTCTATCTATCGCCCTAACTCTATCTATCTATCGCCCTCACTCTATCGCCCTCACTCTATCTATCGCTCTCACTCTATCTATACCCTCACTCTATCAATCTATCTATCGCCCCTCACTCTATCAATCTATCTATCTATCGCCCTCACTCTATCTATCTATCGCCCTCACTCTATCGCCCTCACTCTATCTATTGCCCGCACTCTATCTATCGCCCTCACTCTATCAATCACCCTCACTCTATCAATCACCCTGTGGGGAACGGGGTCGGGAGAATGAGAATCGTCACGAGTTTGAGTCTGCCTTTCACTATTTTTATTCGGTTTGACAACACCGAGGTAGGTTCAAGGACTTTAAAGAACAGCGTCCAAGAGAAACTTAAACAATACACGAGGGTCCTCTCCGTTGGGGAAGCTTCCGAGGTCTTCGGTTCCAGTCTTGAGGGAGCGGGAGCTGACCACAGGGCTGGAGATGCACTCGGAGAAAAGGAAAAGAAAAACAGCCACGTTAGGGGCTGGGCTCGACTTATATAACAGATGAGAGGAGGGAAGGGTAGTGAGGGTTCACCAGGGTGCTACCACCAAACCTATCAGTCAGGGAGTGTAGGCGGCCGGCAAGATACGACGATAGTGACCACCCTCAGGCTACCCCGTCCCACCCTGTGATTTGAACAACCCTTGAAAACGGCCCCGTACCTTGTGGAGCCACACTTCTCCCCTGGAAGTGTGGCGGGGCGGCTCGTGGTATCGTTGGCCTCCTAGCTTGTCGTCACTCAGCTTCAGGGGTCCTAGCAGCGGTTCCACGACAGTTCCTCCGTCTTCCTCCGTGGCGTCCTCCTCGTGCTTCGGCTGGCGTTCCGAAGGTTCCGCGCCGGCAGTCCAGAACGGGGCTTCCTTAAACGCCCCCAGCTCCTCAGATTGGTCAGTGTCAGGTGACGTCGTCTCACCTGATTGGGCGAGCGCTGTCGAACATGCCCCTAGCGTCATAGAGGCTGGATACAGAGGTGCCCGTCCCTGAGGCAAAGCCGGGGAAATCCAGGAAACGTCCAAAGGATCCTGCGGACGGGGTGGAAAGGAAGAAGCGTTAGCAAGGACACCCCGTCCGTCCGACTCAGGGAGCTCATCTAGGTCAGGGAGCTCGGCTTCGTGACACATCCCACCCCCAGGATTGACCCGATCGGGGGGAATCGGATAGCGGGACAGAAAGTCAACATTCCCCTGCCAGGAACCCTTTCGATGGCGGACCTCGATCTGGAAGGGCTGCAGGGCCAAAAACCAACGCAGAATGCGATCATTGTTCCCCCAGTTACGCTGAAGCCAAGTCAAAGGAGCATGGTCCGTGTACAACACAAACGGCCTCCCCTCAAGATAGTACCTCAGTTTTTCTACACCCCAACGGACAGCCAGGCACTCCTTCTCAATCGTCGAATATGCCTGCTCCCTAGGAAACAGCTTGCGACTGATAAAGAGCACAGGTCTTTCAGCCCCATTCTCATCCTCCTGGGAAAGGACCGCACCAATGCCAACCCCCGAAGCGTCCGTCTGGAGGATGAACGGTTTAAGGAAATCAGGGGAAATGAGGACAGACGAGGAAGTCAAAGCGTCCTTCAAGGCTTGGAAAGCCGAAGACTGTGCTAAAGAGGGTGCGGGGAGTGCAGGAGACTTGATGTTCTTCCCCAGGAGGTCTGTGAGAGGAGCGGCCAGGCTAGCAAACTGAGCGATGAATCGGCGGTAATAACCCACCAATCCCAAGAAGGCCCTGAGTTCTTTTTTTGAAGAGGGGTAAGGTAAAGCTTTGATCGCTTCCAGTTTCTCAGTCTGGGGCTTATGCTTAATCTGTCCATCTCCCAAAAGATACCCAAGATATTTGACCTGCTGGAAAGCAAATCGGGATTTCTTCGCATTGATGTGGAGATTGGCCTCCCTTAGACTGGTCAGTATGTTTTCAAGGTGACGTAAATGGTCAGCCCAGGTTTTGCTAAACACTACAATATCGTCCAGGTAGGCAGACGTGTATTGTAGGTGAGGTGCCAGCAGTGTATCCATAACTCTCTGAAATGTAGCTGGCGCCCCATGTAAACCAAAGGGGAGTACCGTGAAGTGGTAATGACCAGATGGTGTTGAAAATGCTGTCTTTTCCATGTCTTTGGGAGCAAGGGGAATCTGCCAATACCCCTTGGTGAGGTCTATGGTGGTGATATACCGTGCCTCCCCAAGGCGTTCCAGTAGCTCATCGACCCTAGGTAGAGGGTATGCATCCTGTTTAGACACCCGGTTAACGGCCCTAAAGTCGATGCAGAAGCGGATACTACCATCAGGCTTCGGTACTAATACCACCGGCGAGCACCAGTTGCTGTGGGAAGGGACTATGATCCCAGCCTTCAGCATGTTGTCCACCTCGGCTTGGAAAGCTGAGCGTCTTGCCTCGGGGATTCGGTAGGGCTTCTGTTTTACCACTGTGTTTGGGAGGGTAGGTATGCTGTGTTCCGCTAAGTGGGTACGGCCCGGTTGATCCGAGAAAACTACTGAGTGTGATAAGAGTAGTTTTCTAACTTCTTGTTGCTGGCTCGATGATAAGTCAGGATTCACAGGAGCAGCGCCAACAGTATGCTCTGTATTGGGTACAGGAGACACCACGTTGACTGACTGGGGGGGTGGACCTAACCATTTTTTTAGGATGTTAATATGATACATTTGGGTTTTGCCTCTTCCTAACTGGACCAGATACGTGGTACGTCCTATTTTCTTCAGGATTTTGAAGGGTCCCTGCCACTCCTTCCTCATTTTATGCGTAGAAGAGGGTAATAGAATTAGAACCCAGTCATCTACGTCCAACACCCTCCACTTTGTACCACGGTCATACAGGGTTTTCTGTTTAGTTTGTGCTACCGCTAAATGCTCGTGAGCAAGTGTTCTGAGTTTATGTAGCCTGCTCTGGAGTTGTCTGGTATAATCCAACAGGGCTTCAGCTTCTTGTGCTCCCTCAGTTTCCCAGCTATCCTCCGTGATCTCGAGGAGTGTTCTAGGGGGTCTCCCGAACAGCAATTCAAATGGGGAGGTCCCTAGACTGGATTGTTTCTGGCTACGAAGTACAAAGAGGGCCAAGGGTAATAACTGATCCCAGTTCTTTCCATCACCCGACAATAATTTTTTTAGGGTTAACTTAAGGGAGCCGTTGTAGCGCTCAACCAAACCATCTGTTTGTGGGTGATATACAGAGGTCTTGATGTGTTTGATACTTAGCTGTTTGCATACTTGTTGCATCAAACGGGAAACAAAAGGGGTGCCCTGATCGGTAACGATCTCTTTTGGAAAACCCATGCGTGAGAAGACTTCAACTAGCCTCTGGGCTATTGCTACTGAAGTGGCTGATTTGAGAGGAAAGGCCTCGGGATACCGCGTAGCGTAGTCAACCAAAACCAAGGCGTACTGATGTCCTCGGGATGATTTTGGTAAAGGCCCGATTAGGTCCATTCCAATACGATCAAATGGGACCCCTATAATAGGCATGGGTACCAACGGGGCAGGAGGTGGAGTGTAGGGGTTCCGTTTCTGGCATATTCTACACTCCTGACAATATTTCTGTACTTGGGCGTACATACCGGGCCAGAAAAAGTGTCGCAATATAGATTGACTCGTTTTTTCTACCCCGGAATGGCCAGCTAGCAAATGGGCATGACCAAAGAACAAAATCTGCTCACGAAAGTCATTCGGGACCAGCAGCTGGGGTTCAGCGTCAGCCTTGGCGAGTCTATACAGCAAACCGTTTTTTTCGAGAAAAGTGGGATAGGTCCTAGTGGTCGGATCCTGTCCGTTTCGTGCTATCTGCCAGGCGTTGGTGAGACTTGCATCATTCAATTGGGCAGTCCTAAAATGGGTATCCCTGGCCCATGGTTCTGCGGCTAACAAGGTGTCATGGGGAAGGGACAGGTGCTGTAGGGTATCCAATAGCAAAGTACTAAACAAAGGATTATCAGTCCCTATGATTATGGGTTCAGGTAAACCAGCCATAACTCCCACAACAACTTCCATATCCTTCCCTGAAGGTGTGTGAAGTGTGATTTTAGCTATAGGATAGTCCTTAACGTCCCCATGGACACAACGGATACTAACCCGTTTCCCTGGAATGAGAGAGTTGCGGTCTACCAGCTCTTCCCTTATTACTGAATGTTTGCACCCGGAATCTAGCAATGCTCTTATACTAGTACCGTTCAAAGAGACACGTACATAGAAGGTGGTTCCGGTTTCTTGTGCATATAGGATAGACCTTGGGGCATAGCTCACGTCCATAGGTTCGTCTTCTCTTTCTTTTTTTTCCCGACAAAACCGAGCAATATGCCCCCATTCACCACAGTCATAGCATTGAGGCCCTGAATTGGGAAGTTCAGGTCGTTGGAAACGGACTTTCGGAGGTTCGGGAACGGGTTTTTGGAACCTTTTCTCATTTTTAACAGGTGGTATGATTTTAGTGTTTTTTTCGGGCTCCTTCATATAAGGCTTACCCTGAGCCCGGGCATAACAAGTAGCCATTTTGATAGCATGCTCCAAGGTTAACCCCGCATGTTGTTTAAGCCACCTCTGGGTACTATAGATAAGGGCTTCGATGAACTGTTCAAGGTATACTTTATTCATAATGGCGTCAATGTTTCCTTCATGGGGTTTTAACCACAAGTCCGCAGACTCCTTTAGTTTGAAAAACAAGGTTTTGGGTAAATCCCCGGGTGACCCCTTCTCTTGCCGAAATCGTAGTCGATGGGTTTCTTCGTCTACCCCCAACCTATCGAGGATGTACTGTTTCACAACCGCATACGCAGTTGTTCCATCCCGGTTTACTGTCTGATACGCTGCCTGGGCCTCACCAGTTAGCAATGGCGCCAAATAGAAGGGCCACCTATCGCCAGGCCAGGAACTAGCTCTCGCCGCTCTTTCAAAGTTCAAAAAGAAAGCAAGGGGGTCTTCACATGTGCTAAATTTCTGTAATGGAACGACAGTGCCCGGAGGTGGAGCTGTGGCCCTTCCCTGTCCTATTACAGTCATCAATTGTGTTTGTCCCTCCGCCAATTTTAGAATGTTATCGGACTGCGTTTGGATGGCTTGGGAAAACGCAGTCCGGTCTGCTTCCATTTGGGTCAAAGGATTCTCCATTCTGTATCGGATGGCGTGGTTCACTGGTTGATCCGAGTCACGGCACCACTTGTGGGGAACGGGGTCGGGAGGATGAGAATCGTCACGAGTTTGAGTCTGTCTTTCACTATTTTTATTCGGTTTGACAACACCGAGGTAGGTTCAAGGACTTTAAAGAACAGCGTCCAAGAGAAACTTAAACAATACACGAGGGTCCTCTCCGTTGGGGAAGCTTCCGAGGTCTTCGGTTCCAGTCTTGAGGGAGCGGGAGCTGACCACAGGGCTGGAGATGCACTCGGAGAAAAGGAAAAGAAAAACAGCCACGTTAGGGGCTGGGCTCGACTTATATAACAGATGAGAGGAGGGAAGGGTAGTGAGGGTTCACCAGGGTGCTACCACCAAACCTATCAGTCAGGGAGTGTAGGCGGCCGGCAAGATACGACGATAGTGACCACCCTCAGGCTACCCCGTCCCACCCCGTGATTTGAACAACCCTTGAAAACGGCCCCGTACCTTGTGGAGCCACACTTCTCCCCTGGAAGTGTGGCGGGGCGGCTCGTGGTATTGTTGGCCTCCTAGCTTGTCGTCACTCAGCTTCAGGGGTCCTAGCAGCGGTTCCACGACAGTTCCTCCGTCTTCCTCCGTGGCGTCCTCCTCGTGCTTCGGCTGGCGTTCCGAAGGTTCCGCGCCGGCAGTCCAGAACGGGGCTTCCTTAAACGCCCCCAGCTCCTCCGATTGGTCAGTGTCAGGTGACGTTGTCTCACCTGATTGGGCGAGCGCTGTCGAACATGCCCCTGGCGTCATAGAGGCTGGATACAGATGTGCCCGTCCCTGAGGCAGAGCCGGGGAAATCCAGGAAATGTCCAAAGGATCCTGCGGACGGGGTGGAAAGGAAGAAGCATTAGCAAGGACACCCCGTCCGTCCGACTCAGGGAGCTCATCTAGGTCAGGGAGCTCGGCTTCGTGACACACCCTCACTCTATCAATCACCCTCACTCTATCTAATGACCTCTATCTATCTATCGCCCTCACTCTTTCTATCTATCGCCCTCACTCTTTCTATCTATCGCCCTCACTCTGTCTATCTATCGCACTCACTCTATCTATCGCCATCACTCTATCTATCTATCTATTGATCGCCCTCACTCTGTCTATCACCCTCACTCTATCTATCGCCCTCACTCTATCTATCTATCTATCTATCTATCTATCTATCTATCTATCTATCTATCTATCTATCTATCTATCTATCTATCGCCCTCCCTCTATCTTTCGCCCGCCCTCTATCTATCTATCGCCCTCACTCTATCTGTCTATTGCACTCACTCTATCTATCGTATCACCACAGCATCACTCAGCACCACCACAGCATCACTCAGGGGCACCACAACATCCCTATGCGCTATCACAGCATCACTCGTCGCCATCAATCAATCAATCAGTGACACTTATAGAGGCGCTGGGGGGGGGGGGGGGGGGGGCGCTACTGCTCGAACAGCCAGGTCTTCAGCTTCTTCCTGAAGGAGAGGTGGTCTTGGGTCAGGCGCAGGTCGGGAGGGAGGGAGTTCCAGGTCTTGGCGGCCAGGTGGGAGAAGGACCTTCCTCCTGTAGTCGCTCTTCGGATGCGGGGATGGTGGCGAGGGCGTGGTTGGCTGAACGGAGGTGGCGTTTGGGAGCGTAGAAGTTGACTCGGCTGTTGAGGTAGCTCGGGCCTTGGTCGTGTAGGGCTTTGTGTGCGTGGGTGAGGAGGTGGAAGGTGATTCTTTTGTTGACGGGGAGCCAGTGAAGGTCTCTCAGATGTCCGGAGATGTGGCTGGTTCGTGGGATGTCGAGGATGAGTCTGGCTGAGGCGTTCTGGATCCGTCAGGGGCTGTGGCGTCTAGGAGGTTCCAGAGTTCGATGGCGTGTCTGTGGACGGAGCGGGTGTTGAGCAGGATGCACTTGAGGTGGGTGCTGCTGGTGTTCGACTTGGCGGGTGCTGGTGCGAGGCTGGTCCGGATGCATGTGAACTTGCAGGCGTGGCAGCTGAAAGGTCCGTGGGTACGTCGTGGAGTGGCTTGATGGCAATCTGGGAGTCGGCCGGTGTTGAGAGCGGTGAGGGTGGCGGCGGAGTACGTCAGGCGGGTCGGTCGAGGTCTTCGTGGGCCAGGGGTCCTGGCACTGGGCGCGGTCCAGACGCGGACGGGCGCAGACGGGCTTACCTTTGGCGCGCCTTCGGCGCACAATCGGCGCGCCCGCTGCGCGTGACCGCTGCGCGTTCGCACGGTCGCCATATAAAGGCGAAGTGCGCGGGTGGGCGGAGCAGCTGGGAGGGGGGAGCGGGGAGGGAACAGAATGAAAATAGGGGCGGGGCTTGCGGTGGTGGCGGGAAGCGGGGAGCGGGGAGGGAAGACGGAGGTCGGCGAGGGTAGGCGGGCAAACAGGAAGGACACAAGCTGAGAAAAGAAAAATACAGGAAAAACAGAGGCAAACGCTAACACGGGCAGGGAAACAAGAAAACAATTTTAGCAAGCACAAATGTCGGACAAAACAAAGTCAAAACAATCGACAGCCGAGTCGGCCGGCAGCGAGGCAGGCAGCGAGGCAGGGAAGGCTGAGGGGCACACGCAGCAGCTGGCGGCCGTGCGGCGCAGGGGTGTCCCACAAGTGGGTCACACTCACCTGTGTCGCACGGTCGCCATATAAAGGCCAAGTGCGCGGGTGGGCGGAGCAGCTGGGAGGCGGGAGCGGGGAGGGAACAGAATGAAAAAAGGGGCGGGGCTTGCGGTGGTGGCGGGAAGCGGGGAGCGGGGAGGGAAGACGGAGGTCGGCGAGGGTAGGCGGGCAAACAGGAAGGACACAAGCTGAGAAAAGAAAAATACAGAAAAAACAGAGGCAAACGCTAACACGGGCAGGGAAACAAGAAAACAATTTTAGCAAGCACAAATGTCGGACAAAACAAAGTCAAAACAATCGACAGCCGAGTCGGCCGGCAGCGAGGCAGGCAGCGAGGCAGGGAAGGCTGAGGGGCACACGCAGCAGCTGGCGGCCGTGCGGCGTAGGGGTGTCCCACAAGTGGGTCACACTCACCTGTGTCGCACGGTCGCCATATAAAGGCCAAGTGCGCGGGTGGGCGGAGCAGCTGGGAGGCGGGAGCGGGGAGGGAACAGAATGAAAAAAGGGGCGGGGCTTGCGGTGGTGGCGGGAAGCGGGGAGCGGGGAGGGAAGACGGAGGTCGGCGAGGGTAGGCGGGCAAACAGGAAGGACACAAGCTGAGAAAAGAAAAATACAGAAAAAACAGAGGCAAACGCTAACACGGGCAGGGAAACAAGAAAACAATTTTAGCAAGCACAAATGTCGGACAAAACAAAGTCAAAACAATCGACAGCCGAGTCGGCCGGCAGCGAGGCAGGCAGCGAGGCAGGGAAGGCTGAGGGGCACACGCAGCAGCTGGCGGCCGTGCGGCGCAGGGGTGTCCCACAAGTGGGTCACACTCACCTGTGTCGCACGGTCGCCATATAAAGGCCAAGTGCGCGGGTGGGCGGAGCAGCTGGGAGGCGGGAGCGGGGAGGGAACAGAATGAAAAAAGGGGCGGGGCTTGCGGTGGTGGCGGGAAGCGGGGAGCGGGGAGGGAAGACGGAGGTCGGCGAGGGTAGGCGGGCAAACAGGAAGGACACAAGCTGAGAAAAGAAAAATACAGAAAAAACAGAGGCAAACGCTAACACGGGCAGGGAAACAAGAAAACAATTTTAGCAAGCACAAATGTCGGACAAAACAAAGTCAAAACAATCGACAGCCGAGTCGGCCGGCAGCGAGGCAGGCAGCGAGGCAGGGAAGGCTGAGGGGCACACGCAGCAGCTGGCGGCCGTGCGGCGCAGGGGTGTCCCACAAGTGGGTCACACTCACCTGTGTCGCACGGTCGCCATATAAAGGCCAAGTGCGCGGGTGGGCGGAGCAGCTGGGAGGCGGGAGCGGGGAGGGAACAGAATGAAAAAAGGGGCGGGGCTTGCGGTGGTGGCGGGAAGCGGGGAGCGGGGAGGGAAGACGGAGGTCGGCGAGGGTAGGCGGGCAAACAGGAAGGACACAAGCTGAGAAAAGAAAAATACAGAAAAAACAGAGGCAAACGCTAACACGGGCAGGGAAACAAGAAAACAACATCACTCAGCGCCACCACAGCATCAATCTGTGCAACCATTCAACAACAACTGGTTCAAATATGTTCTATCAATGTTTCAGGCTTTATTACAAATGTCACAAAAAGATGTTAATATTTCACTTCTGTTCTTGGATTTTTGTCACAATAAAATACACTGAATATAATCTTCACAAAAGTTATTTACAAAAGTTTAAGCTATTGCAATTATAAATTACAATAACTTTTAATTAAGTATTAATTATTTTAAAAAATGAAAAGCCATTGTTATTTGTAATATCGATACATCCAAGTCACGTAAATATAACAAATATTGCATTACAAATCCTATAGGTGTCACATTTGCGAAAGTTATAACTATTGGCATTGTAAATGACAAAGCTATTCATTTCGCTATTTTCAAAACCAACACATAAATAAAAAATTGTCATTTACAATACCAATAGCTCAAACTTTCCTAATGCGAGATCTATTGCATTGCAAATGCTTGTTTTATTTTGGAACTCAACCGTGAACCATTTAGGTCGGCTAACCGGGATTATTGGCTCTTTTCTTTTGCCTTTTTTTTATTCTATTCTGAGGCTTTGGACTACTTGGTCTATCTTCTTCTCATACGATTCCAGATAATTACTCCCTATATCCCCCAGTACAACCTTATTCTGGAATTTCTTTAGTTTCTCCAAATAGACTTTTGTCAGACTTGTTGAAGCTCGCTTTGGGTAGTCAACTAGTTGTGGGATCACTTTATCTCTATGTTCCCAAGTTCCCCCATCTAAATTCAACTGCAACAGGTTATGGTCGCTGCCTTCACTTTGGGGTATTCTAAATTCTCGCACTAAAGGAAAATTCTAGGCAAATATAAATATAAAATCAATTGAGCTGATTTTAAACGATTTCTTAGCAGGGTAGTCTGCTTTAAATCTGCCTTTTAGGCAGAGAAGACCTTTTGTCCCTAAAAAATTCACCAGGTCTCTGTCCTGCCTCAGGATTTCACAATCTGGGAATTTGGCTTGGTTTATTCCGTATGCATCCAATAGTTCCTTGTGCCAACGGTCAACCTCCTTTGGAATCAACTTATGATTAAAGTCCCCCCATGATGAGAAAAACATCTGCATCATACTTTTCACATAGAGAGTCTATATCCTCTTTGAAATTCCCCATCTCAGTTCCATACTCTGCAGCTTTCACCCAATGCATGTATACATTTATAACAATTACATTTTCATATTTCCTATCCTGGGTCAACAGGGTTAGTCTACATGCCTATAGTCATTTACATGTTCTAGTGAGTTTTCCCCACTCATCGCTACATGAAGTTTCCACATTCAGCGCTCTGTCAGGTGTCCCTTCGGAGCGGAGTCTGACATGTGTTTTCAGTGGGTTTTCCCCGCCCAACAATGCACAAAGTTTCCGCCTCGGCCTGCCATTCCATGTTGTTCAGCTACACGCTTCACCCCCTCCTGGCACCTTCTATTACTGCACAATGTTAAAACAGAAATTGACTTCAAATTGCCTGCAAGTATGAAATAAATCACACATATTAGCGTTCCATGGCCATTCTGGATTAAGCAAAATATATTATATAATCTACGTATGTCCCACACATTTTTCCAATTGGGAAATGCTGGAGCATGTTATAATTGTAGATGGACATGTTAAAATTGCAGTACTCCAATAATTAGAGTAAGGTGTAGGAATCCCACCATTGACTTTTGCCTCTGATTTCTTATTATTACTACACCTTGTACCCAGTTCATCTAGAAGGCAGGAATAATGAATGCCATTTCTACACAAACACATTTCCTGGAAATACTGGGAACTCCTAGAGAGAGATGAGGCCAATGGATTAAAAGTTTGGAGATGTTTTAGATGGCAATAGATGGATTGGAATACAATGCTAAATGAAAAACTGCACTCTTGCACAATAGTCTTAATATGTAGGTAGGTGGTTATTTGATAATGGGAGCCCACCTTTGAAACCTGAAGGTGAAACAGTCTGGAACTCATACACGGAGGCAAAGAAAAGAATGGGAAATTACTTTGATACTACTCTTAGCATCATAAAGTTGAGACAGAATTTCTATTACAGATACCAAGCCAATGATGAATCTATTGAGGTGTATGCTGCCAACAGAACAAATTATTTGTGATCAAATAGTAATGTGTACAACATGGGATAAAGCACAGGAGCCTCTGTTATGCTATAAAAAACAAAGATTACATAAGGGCATAAGTACTATAAAAAAGTTGTGAAGGTTCAGCAATAAGTATTAAAATGTTAAGAAGACCAGAAACAATGACTAATGAAATCAATTTGGCTCTCATGCAGAAAAACGACAAAGAAAGAATTATACGACCAAGGGGCAAAACAGGATTACCAATACAGAAACTAAATGAGTATGCAAAATCTGAATGCTACCGTGGTAATTCAGTAATGTACCATCATATACAAGCTGTGTGGCTTTTGGGAAGAATTGCCGGAAATGTAGTAGAAAGGATCTTTTTGCTAAGGTCTGTCATTCGGCTTCCCACCTTAAAAAAGGTCCTAACTGTACAGGAAGATGATAATATGCCTAGCAATCTTGAGGAGCACTTACATGATTGAGTTCTGTTGGTAGCTCCCCTCAATGAACCAGGTCATCATAACAAACCAAGATGCACTGTACAAATAAACAAACAATCTCTGGAAATTTTAGTTGATACTGGATCTCACATTTGTATAATTTCAAGAAAAGAATACAACAAAATTACTGTATAAGAAACATTACAACCTAGTTAAATAACAGCAGATGCTTATGGAGGCCAGTAAATCCATATAGAAAGAGTTTTTGAAGAAAATATCAGATTTGAAGAGAGAATGACAAAAACAAAAGTATATATAGTCAAACAAGGTATGAACTTTCTAGGATAGTCTGAGCAAAGTTAATTGCATAGCTCCTTATGTATTCGATTTAGCAGATGAACATTCTGAGAAAATTCCACAAGAATTTTAACCAGTATTCAAGGATAAATTGGGACATTTGAAAGGATTTCAACATATGTCAAAAATTAAAGAGAATGCAATCCCTGTAAAATCTAGTGAAATCAGACTATGCATAGACTTGAGGCAGCTGAATTGTCGAAAAATTGTTGAGTCACAACCTTTGCTTAACATTCATGAATTGATGGCAACCCTGGATAATGCAAAGATGTTTTCCACATTGGACTTCACTACATCAAATCACCAAGTGTTACTACATAAGGATTTTAATGATTTCACACCATTCAAAAGACCTATGGAATCATTCAGGTTTTGCCGCATGCCCTTTGGCCATAGTTCAGTGTCTAGCATCTTCCAAAAATTAGTGAATAAGCTATTCGATGGAATGCAAGTGGTAAACGTTTTCCAAGAGGATGGATTCTTTTTTTGCCATGATAAAGAATTTCACCTAGAATTTTGAGAGAAGTACTCACTCGCATACAGTCCAGTTGGTTGCTCTTCGAAAAGACAAATATACATTTTTCAAAAAAGAAGTTACTTCCTTGGGCCACATCAACAGCGCTAAGGGCGTTAAACAAAAGCCCAGTCTTGTTTCATCTATGGTCGATTCACCAGAGCCTGCGAATAAAGGTGAACTGAGATCTTTGCTGGGGTTATGTGAATTATATCCAAAAAGTATAAATAAGTATTTTGACATGGTTGACCCAATGAGAAAATTAATCAAAAAAGAAACAGACTTTGATTGAGATGATGTATGCGAAAGTGGCATGCATCAGTTAAAGAAAAAGATACAAGAGGCTCCATCCCTGAAATCCTTAGATGAATCACATTGTTCGATTGTGACTGTAGATGCAAGTCAAATTGGACTAGGAGCAATACTTATTCAAAATAACAACAGGATGATGTAGAGGATGATGACTTGAGTGAATTGAGTGAATATGTGACAGTAGCCTACTTGTCTGATGAACCTGGAGACATGAGTGTGGTGAGCAAAAAGCAATGGCTGTCTGCTAATCGCAATGATTTTGAATATCATCTTATATAAAACTTAATTGTGAAAGGATGGCCTATGGAAAAACAATTGGACGACGCTTTAAGACTTGGAAAGTTAATGATGAATTGACTGTTATAGATGCTATTGTTATGAGAAATCAAAAGCAATTGGTGCCCCCTCCTAGATATTGGACCACAACTCCTCAAGTTAGCTCACGAGGTACATACAGCAATGACTGGTACAAAGAAAAGATTACGGGTGGAATATTGGTGGCCCTTCATGGAGCATGATGTTGGGGGATTGGTGCAAAACTGCAGAATATGTAAAGAGGTAGATAAATCTATATGTACACACACATACCCTATGACACCAATACCTTGTCCCGATTGACCCTGGCAGAGGGTGGAAAAAGATCTCATAGGACCAATGTAAATTAAATCTGGTGCCCCTTCGGATCCTTGTCCCCCCCCGGTCTATTTTTTAAAATATTTTTTATTCGCTGTTGTCTGTTAGCACAGTATAACCGTTTCAAGCACAAACATATAGCTGAGCATTGTATCCTAACATCAGAGACACTTTCTATTACCCCCCTGATTTTTATTTTTTTTAAACAAATTTTATTTGTAAAATGAGGTCACATATCATGCTACATTTAGAACATATGAAACAATTGAGTCCCTTCAGGAAAAATGTCGAACACAGAATATAGGCAATATGTAAACCTCCTTCCCTCCCCCCTCCCATGCCCTCCCTGCGTGCCTGCTCCCAACCTAACGCATAAGATAACAGTACAGTACTATGCCCTGTACAGACCGAACCAGCTGCAATCATTCATATATCATGTCCTCATATCGTCGGGAGGGTAGCCTCCTCTGATGGCGGGTCTAGGTCCAGGCCCCGGTAGTCCGCCCACCGTTTCCAAATTATGAAATGCTTCTGGGGACAGCCCTTTGCTAGAAACACAGGTTGTTCTATGCCCATACAAAAGTCCATGCCATTCTTCCACGCCGTGAGTGACGGGGCCTGGGGGGCCTTCCATGCTTTCGCTATATCTTGTTTTGCCAGAGTGAATCTTAACAGCATTAGGTGACGCTTTACCTGTTTCCTCCAACCCCAGCCATGACATGTAGCAACGCAAGTTTAGGGTCCCTCTGTATCTCCCAAGCCAGAACCTCGGCTAGGCAACGATGAACCACATCCCAAAACCTTTGCAGCGATGCACAGCCCCAGACCGTGTGTATCAGTGTGCCCACCTCCTGCCAGCAACGGAGACAGTCGGGGGACGCTACTAGTCCTGCCCTCCACAACCGCTGTCTGGTGTAATAGGTGGGATGCAAGTAGCGGAACTGAATTAGTCGCAGGCGCGTGGATATGGCTGCCCCCCTGGGACTCTCAAGGGCCTCGACCCAGTCTTCGTCATCTAGCTCCCCAATGTCTCGCTCCCAGTGGGCTTTAAAGCCACTCAAGTCCGAGGAGCAATGTCTCACCAGCATCTGATAAATACATGATAGCTTCTTGTCTGGCAGTTCTCCCATGAAAACTTTCGCCTCAATGGGACTGAATTCGGGGATTTGTTCCAGACCGACTAGGGAGGGCGCCAGGGCATGGCGAAATTGGAGGTATCGATAGAACTGGGTGCGGGGCATCCCAAAGTCCTCCTGCAGGTCCGTGAAGGATTTAAGGGTATCTCCAGACAGAACGTCGCCCAGGGTCGGGATGCCTATGGCGTCCCAGCCCCTGAAGCCCGTCAGGGCATCAAACTATGGGAGCCTTCCATTACGGCAGAGGGGGGTCCCCTGCGTAAGGACATTCCACCATCCAGACCGCCGCAGTGCCTGCCTCCACACCAGAAATACCACCTGTGTGGCCGATGGGAGGGACCTCCTAAGGGGGGGCCGCGTACAATAACGTGTGCAAAGACGCCAAGCCCATTAAGTGTCTCTCGACGATATAGGCCAGATCCCCCCGGTCGCCATACCACCAGTCATTTACCACCAGGAGGTGCGCCGCCTGGTAGTATGACAGCACACCCCCCCGATTTTTAAGAAAGTGGCCAGCACAGTGATTGGACCACTTAGAGTCCTATTGAATGAGGTGCTCAGCTCTGGGCACTACCCAAGTTGCTGGAAAGAAGCCTCTATTCTTCCACTGGTGAAGAAACCCTCCCTGGACCCAAAGCTTGTGGCAAGCTACAGGCCTATCTCTCGACTTCCCTTCCCTGCTAAACTGCTAGAAAAGGGCATGAACGAAGAATTTCTAGCATTTCTGGACACGCATCAGCTGCTAGATTCGGCACAATATGGGGTTAGAGCTAACCATTGCACAGAATCGGCTCTAGTAGCTGCAGCAGAGGTGGTAAGAATAAGGGTGGACAAAGGTGGCAGAGCGTCTCTAATCCTCCTGGATCTCTCTGCAGCCTTTGATACGCTCCACCATGCTTTACTCATTAAGCGTGTGTCTTCCTTGGGTTTCAGGAAATTTGCACTAGCGCTGCTGAGGTCCTTTCAGGTAGATAGAACGCAGTGGGTGGAGATGGGAGACGCAAAATCAAATCCTTTCTTGCTCCGCTGTGGAGTGCCGGAGGGCTCGGCAATTAGTCCCAGTCTTTTTAATGATTGTATGTGACCACCCTGGTGCAGTTGATCCTCAGTTTTGGGCTGACGGTACTGTCCTATGCGGATGACACACAGATAGTGGCATCATCTCATCTCAGGTTGAGAAAGACGCTGCAAGTTTTTGCAGCTGTATGACGGCACTGGCGAGTTGGATTCGGACCAACTGCCTCAAATTAAACTCGGACAAAACTAAGGCATTGCTCTTTGAGAGAGAGACCTCATTCTCGAATGCATCTTGGTGGCCAACAGAATTGGGCAACCTTCCAAAGCCCATGCAGAAGGCAAAAAATCTGGGAGTCTTGTTTGACACAAAATTGTGTTTTTCTGCTCAAATGAATGCAGTAATGTCGGGAGGTTTTTTCAAGCTGCTTTTTCTCCATAAAGTCGTCCCTTACGTTCCTTTTGACCCGCAGAAGATGGTGAAGATGGCCCTCACTACATCTAAAATGGACTATTGCAACTCCTTTATCTAGGGGCTTCCAACTACTTGCAAAAAAAATTGCAGTCTCTTCAGAACGTTGTAGCACGGACACTTCTGAAAATTCCTAAATTCAAACCTGTATCCCATTTACTGCATGATCTACACCGGCTGCCTGTGGAGAAGAGGGTGTCTTTTAAGGCACTGTGCCTTGTGCACAAGGCGCTTTACAAGACTGGCCTGTCATATTTTCAAGAATGGTTCACCTCGGGGGAGGAGCCAAGCTCGAGATCGTGATGGCCGCACGGTAGCTCGGCTCCGCCGGCCTCCCTGCCCAAACTCATCTATCCTGCCGCCCATCCTGCCCAAAAACGATAACAGTTTACAGATGAAAGTCTGCTGATACTTACCACCCGTCCTTGTGGCTCCGCAGCGGCGTCCTCCCAGGAAGTGTGGCCTCCGTGGTTTGGAGACCGGGGCCTTGCCTTCAGCGAGTGGCCTGCGAGACGGTGGCGGTGGCGGCCTCGGGTGGAGGATGGAAGCCGGCCGGAGGAGGCCGTTGTGCGAAAAAGCCGGTGGCAACTGAACGCGCATGGGACTACCGTCCGTGATCCAGAGGTGAGGTGCGGCAAGTTGTGTGTGGGGGACGCCGTGTTGGTGGCTCCCCCCCTTGTTGCCTTGCCCGGCCATTCCGAATTTCATCGCTCGGTGGCAGAGAGTGGCTCCAGCGGAGCGGTGGCGCCGGCGGGTCCCCCTCTTTTGGTGGCCCTCATTTCTGCATCGAGGTTGCTGTTTGGATGCTTGAGGGGGATCCCGCGGGGGCCCTACTTGTGAGCCCGCCCCAGGAGTTGGTTCCGGAAAGACGGCGCTGTGATCGCAAAAGGGCGGCTGATGCCGTGTGCTGTGGAACGCCCCGGGAAGTCGATGCTGTACCTCTGTACTGTGATGGGGCCTGCACTGGGGAGCGTGAACCCACGATTGGCGACGTCCTATGAGCGCTGAAGATTTGGCAAGTGACCTTGGCCCGGGATTCTTGTGTGCAAGACAATGTGGTAACCGCCATTGCTCCCGGGCCGTATCTCGGAGGTGCGGATGGGCCCGAGGTGGTAGCTGTTTGTTTCCCGCATTTTGGTGGGGGTAGCGATGTATTGGTTCGCATGCGGAAAGATTTGCTGGGGATCATTGACACTGATGTACATGACTGCCGTAAACAGCTTTTGCATTACCGTCAGCGGAGGAGATCCCATGGGTTGCTTCCATTGGCCGTTCGGCGGCTGCTCCACGGCCTTTTCTCTCCGCTTTGTTTTATGCCCGCTACTTCGACATACATCGTGGCGATAGCTAAGAAAGGACTGGGGTGAGCCCGGTTTTTAATCCGGAGGACTGCTGTTCGGTGCACGGAGTTATGGACTGCCCCAAATTGAGAAAATTTGTCGAATCCTCACTATGTATGGCTACCTGAAAATATGCCAGTTTCGTTTTGGGCTGCACTAATTGTTTGTATGGGCGGGGGGTGGGGGCCGTGCGCCTTGTTACATGGTATCCTCCCCCCTGGCTTTCCTTTTTCCCTTTTTTATCTGTTTTCTTTCCCTTTCCCTATATTATCTCATTCTATATTTCGGGTTCATGTTTAGGGCGACAGGCACGCTGCTGGGAGGGGTAGGCCATAGCCTTCTGCAGGGTTCAGGGTGGGGCGGGTGGATTGGGGTCTATTAGATAGTTATTTGTTTCTATGGCTCTTTTGTGTCCTTTTCTTGGGTCTCCATGACTGTGCGTGATTCCCGCGAGGTGAGTGCCTGAGGGGGGAGGTTTGGGTATTCCTATATAATATGGTACTTTTAGGTTCTGCTTATCCTGACTTAGCCGCCCCGCCCCTAAGAACATTTGCTGTCTGGATTGTTGATCGCCATTATCGCCTTGGGGCGGGTACAGTAACGTTGAGTCCCCTTTTCCTTTTTTCTAATATTTTCGTTTTCTTTTACTCTCCGGGTTGGGCTGTATAATGATTGCAACTTTATCCGTCTCACTGATGCCTTGATTATCATGAGAGTGATGTTCTGCTTGTCTTTGGGCACATGAGGTTGCGGGTGGACATTGACCGAAGAAGAATTGCAAGGGCATCTATGGCTTGAACGCTTTGGACTATTCTGATAACAGATCTATGGATTCCCTATTATAATGTGGTTGGTTCTGTTCCCCTCCATGTGCACCAGGACGCTTCTTATACAACCGATCCTTTATTCTTTAACATAAAATTAACCTTCTGTGATCCTGTGCCGGGGGGTTACACTCAGTTGGCATTATGGACTCGCAGCATTGTGTAGTATTGTGTAACCACTCCATACTTTTTATTGACATTGGTGCTTTCCAGTTTGTTTTGTGGCCGGCCTCTGGGTTGTAGGCCCGTATTTGTATGCAACCATCTACATACATAAAGGTTTTCAAAAATAAAAAAATAAAAAAAGAATGGTTCACCTAGTACGTGCCCATCAGGAGTCTTAGATCTAGCTCTGCGTTTATGGTTACAAGCCAACTGGGGTGGCAGAACGCTAGCCTATCAAGGGGAAAACTATGGAACTTTCTACCCCGGCTCTCTGCGCACAAGAGGTATTTAGGAAGCAGCTGAATACTTGGCTGTTTCCACTGTAAATTAGTGAGGACACCTGGTTTTCTTCTCCTCCCCCTTAAACCCATGACTCCCTCTTTCCGGCCTGGATCTGCTCAGATCTAAAACACCCTTGGGTAATGCACGCTTTTTCATTAATTTCATTCAATGTACAGATTACCACTGAATATGAAGTATGCCATAGTTTGTATTGATTACTACAGCAAATGGGTTGAATTGAAGTTCATGAATAATCCTACCACTAGCAATGTTTTAAACTTCCTGAACACAGTCTTCGCTAGATAAGGGTTTCCCTACCAGACTGTAAGTGACAATGGATCACAGTTTGTATCTGAAGAAATGGTTGCATTTTTGAAGGCCTAAGGATTCGATCATAGCAAACCGTCCTTACACCATCAAATAAGGCAATGGGAGGGTTGAACGTGCCAACGACATCATTAAAGAAACTATTCAGGTGGCTTGAAGGAGTAAGATCCCTGTAAAAGAGGAACTATGCACTTTTTTGTGGGCATATCACACTACTCTACATAATGTTAGAGGAGTCACTCCATTTGAGTTGTTAAGGGGGCGTGCACCTATAACTAAATTGAGTTCACATCTCATTTTAAAAAGTAATCCAGTCAATACAGAAATCACTCAAATCAAAAAGGACGGGTTGCATGAGGTAGTTGCAGGAAACAGTCAAAAATGAAAAATATTACAAATATTATGACAAAAGAAGAGCAGTAACAGGAACTAACCTAACTGTAGGTGACATCGTAAGGATCACGGGCCCTATGACAGACACAGGTGGAACAAAGTTTGGAGAGCCTTTACGTGATATCAGAACATCTGGATCAGCCATCAGATTAGAAAATGGTGAGTAGTGGAATATATTGTGTGCTGTTTGTGTCACTCCTAATGTAACTTACAATGTACAACAGTCCACGTTTAGGGATAGTGCCAATACCACTCTAGAAGATTTTCCCAATGAGTCTGAATCACTGTCATGCTTTCAAAGTCCTAACAATGAACCCGCTCATTCACAAGAAACCTATGACATGGGTGAGAATGCGGTGGTGGCTACCTTGAAGGAAAACTGGTGGGGCAGCGCAGGGGAGACAAATAGGAGAAAAAAATAGAACTTACCTACCGGCTGCCACCTCGGTGGTGTTCTGCTCCTGTCTGTGGAAAAAAAAAATAATAATATATATATATATATATATATATATATATATATATATATATATACACTACAAAAATATCATGCTTGGATATATCACAATGTAACAAGCTGCCTGGAGCTACAAAGGCTTCCAAATCCGACCTTGTCTGGACAAGCTTCAACAGCTATTTAGAACCACCTTATAGGTCCTTTTGCTTGTCCTTACTCCATGTTAGTTGGCTTATCTGGTTGTGCATTTTGCTTACACAGTATGTTGGTAGTATAATTGGCACAGTGCTGAGCCTGCATTTCTGCGCTGCCCATATTTAGCTGTTTATATATTGGCATGGTGCAGATCTTGCATATCCCTGTTAGTCATATTTGGCACAGTGTCTTATTCTAGTTCCACTGACGTTGCACTGCTAAATGTATATAGGACTCAGAAACCAGCCACTCAGGGAAGAAGCAGGCTGAGAGCATCAGTTGGTGACCTGTCATTTTCCTTGCTGATCAGCAAGCATGCATGGGTACCAATAAATACATTGTATTCTGTTTCTGAGCAAACTGCTGTGTCTGAAGAGTCTTTTATTTGCTCCTGGGAGGGTACACATTATTTCCCTAACACTGCCAGCTCCCAGCAGCCATTACACAGGTGCTCAGACATCCCATGGCTAATCCAGATGCTGCTCTCATGCTGGTAATTCCATTCAGGCTGGGTCAAGAGTAATTTGCATATGCCTGGGTCTAAACTGAAATGGCTTGGCATGCAAAAATCCTATGAATTTAACCCAGATCTGCGACTTGGGGTGAATGTTCAATTGATTCAGCATTACTTCCATCATCTGTTCTTTTTTCATTTGTCACCCTAAATGCGAAGGATATTTCTACGCAGATTTATATACTCCAGAAGAGGTACCAAACTTGGGGGAGATTGAGGAGTATTTGGATAATATACCCCCTCCGGCGATTTCAGAAGAGGATAAAGAGAAACTGGATAGTCCAATACTGCTAGGAGAGGTGGAGGAAGCTCTTGATAGCCTGCCGAAAGGCAAAGCAACAGGGCCAGACCAAATTCCGCTAGAATTTTATCAGATTTTTAAAAACGAACTCTTGGCGGATATGTGTATAATTATGCAACAAGCACAGGTAGGAGACCTTAGCCCAGAGTCCTGGGGGGGGGCTAATATAATAGAAATCTTAAAAAAAGGAAAGCCAGCAGAAATGCCAGGATCGTATAGGCCAATTACATTAATGAACTCGGATATCAAAATATATTCCAAGATTTTAGCAAAGAGACTGGCAGGAGTAATTGAGCAGTTAGTGACCCCTATCCAGCACGGCTTTATACCTGGGAAAGGGACTACGCAGCACGTAAGAACTGTGATTACAGTATTTGATCACGCAGAAACATTAGGAGATCCTGTAGCAGCACTTTTCCTCGATGCCGAGAAGGCATTCGATAGGGTGGACTGGAAATATCTTTGGTGTGTAATGAGATGGTGTGGGTTGGGTGGTTCCTTTATAAAAGCGATCCAGGTATTGTATAAGAATCCAGCAGCAAGGATAAGGGTGAATGGGGGGCTTTCAGATGAAGTAAAAATCGCCAGGGGGACCAGACAGGGATGCCCTTCCTCTCCCCTATTGTTCGCATTATACCTGGAACCCTTACTACGTAGGTTGGAGGAGAATGTAAGGATACCTCCAATGAAAAGAAATGAAAATGTGGTGAAGTCCTTAGCCTACGCAGATGATGTGGCAATGTTAACTCCAAACCCTACTCTAGCTATAAAGGAGATAGAGTTAGAGGCCCAGAAATTTGGGAAACTATCAGGGTACAGTTTAAATAGAACAAAGACCCAGATTATTAAGAATAGATATACTCCGTGCGCGGATAGTAGGGTAGTTGACTCAGCAGTATATCTAGGAGTAGTACTAACTGCAAGATTGGAGAGAGTAGTAGAGATGAATTTGGATCCTCTAATAGGCAAAGTTAAAAAAGAACTTGAAAGAATGAATAAACTACACCTTTCCCTTATGGGATGCACAAACGTTGTCAAAATGTTAATCCTACCTAAATTTTTATATTTTTTCCGTACTATTCCTTTAGTTTTCGAAGCTAGATGGTTTAATTTAATAGAAAGGATACTGAACAGATTTATCTGGGCACATGGAAAGACTCGCAGAGCGTACAGGTACATGACTTTACCCAGAGAGAGGGGGGGCTGGGGAGCCCCTGACTTTAGGTTGTATCAGATGGCTGCTGCATTACAATACATGCAGGGAATAATTGGGGGTGGAGGAAGCGATACAAGGGTTGTGACCATGTCCACGGAAGTGTATGCTATTATACTGGGGGCGGAGGCAGAAAATAATTTGTTAAATAGAGTAGAATTTGGATACTATAAAAGAACAAGGTTTAAGACCATGGTGGCAGCATCTAGAATATGGAATACATTCCTTAAAAGAATGGGAATGGGCAGATATAATAGGTATGTAAGGCTTTATAAAAACAGTTCCTTTCCGATAGAAATTTTTGGTGATTCAACAATGTTGGGATGGACACAGAAAGGGATAGAACAGATTGGGGATATAATGGATGGGGATGTGGTAATCCAGTTCTTAGATCTTTGTGCTAAATATGGGGTTGAGAGAAAGGATTTCTTTAAATACTTGCAGGTAAGGAGTTTTTTATCACACAAGCAAGGTGGTAGGGAGGGGTTTAATAAAAATGAGCTTTTGGAAAAGATAAAAGCAGGAGGGGATTGCACAATCAGATCCTTTTATGCAATACTAACCAAAGGGAAGGTGGATGATTTGGAGAAAGTTAGCACTAAGTGGGTTGGAAAGTTGGGAGTGGATGCAGGAAGTTTTCAAGAATCATTAAATTTGGGATGTACTATTTTGCGCTCTGGACCCCTGCAATCGCAACACTACAAGACGCTATTTTCGCTGTATTACACCCCAGCTAGAATAGCTAAGTGGGGAGGGTCCACTGGAATTACTTGCCCACGGTGTAATGCAGCAGCTGCCGATATTATTCATATGTTTGCTACTTGCCCCCAGTTATATACCTTGATCCGAAGTATAGAAGATTTTATTATCAATACTCTTGATATAAGAGTTAAACTAACACCTAGGATGATTTTGTTTGGAGTAGATAATCAAGTTGGATTGGACCATAAAGAATTTATGTTTGTAGCAACTGCAGTATTGAGACTAACAATTGCAAGAGTATGGTTGGATAAGGTACCCCCTGATTTACAAGTATGGCTGTCAAATCTGTTAGCTAGCTATAATCTTGAGAGAGCTATATATGCTCGGAAGGGGAAGAGGGGAAGGAGACTTGGGTTGAAAATTTGGGAACCAATAAACAAATGGAAAGAGAGGATGGTACTGTAATTTGATGAATAGCAAAGGTTAGGTTTTTTGATATATGATTTGGTAATATAAATGTACTTTGGATATTGTTTGTATTGTTTTGAAAAGCTTCAAACCAGTGATAATCTGTAAAATGTATAAAAATATGTTTTGTAATTCAATGTGCAAGTTAACAAGAAAAAGGAGAAAAATAAAAATATATTAAAAATAAATAAATAAATAAATGCGAAGGATATGCCCAGACGTGGGTCCTGTGCTCGCTACGCCACAAGATTCAAGCTATCCTGGCTGATGAGGGGTGAAACCCCAAAAACGGTCCTAGAATGCTTGTTTCTGGGCCAGGGAGGACTTAGCCTGGAAGTTTGGGCTGGACTGTTCTCACGGGGAACAGGATCAAGACTGATTTGCATATGGCTGTGTCTGAACTGGAATGGCGTGGCATGCAAAAAGATTGATGGATTTAACCCTGATCTGTGACTGGGAGTCAATATTCGACTGATTCAGCATACCGTCCAATATCCGTTCATTTTGCATTTGTCACCCAAAGTGAGAAGGGTATGCCCAGATATGGGTCTCTTGTTTGCTACGCCACCAGATTCAAGCTATCCTGGCTGAAGATGGGAGAAACCCTGAAACCGGTCCTAGGATGCTGGTGACGCTCAAATATTCGAGGGTCCAGCGCCGTAATCGTTTCCCATCAGGGGTGGGACGAAGGCGGGATGGATACGGAATAGGGATTAGCCCGGGATCGTCGAGCTTCGCACAGACCGCAGGGCGGCGTCCTCTCTCAAAGGGAGAGGACGCCGCCCTGCGGTCTGTGCGAAGCTCGGCGCTGGACCCTCGATGATTTGAGCGTCACCAGGCGCCACCATTACTGAATATCCAGGAATACCCCCCCCTAATCGAGAAAGAACTCATCTGAAACTACGAATATTTACCCCTGAATAAGGATCTTCTTTTGATTCACCCCTCATGTTACTGTTCCTCGTCCTCAACAAGGACCCCTGATTTGATCCCCGATCTTGATCGCCGACCAATGAACCACAAGCCTACCTGGAATCCTAATAGCCGGACCTGCGGAAATAGACCCTGTTCTTCAGATATTCCACCATTACTGACACAGAGAGTACTTATAAACGCTGGTGAAAATTCATACCGCGCCTCCTCTACATAGCGTGGAAAGTGTGTGTGTGTCCCCGCCCCCCGGTCATCTTCGCCCTAATGAAGGTGCAGCCTAAATAGGCCCTGCATCGAAACGAGCGTTGGCGTAACTCTTATGGATGGCCCAAAGTGTAGTTAAACCACTTCCTTTCCATCTTTCTGCCTTCATACTGTAATTATAGCCCTAGCAGCCATTAGCCACTGTTTCTGCAGGCCCTGATGTACCTTTATGATTTTTCCGTGTGTGAGTGTATATAATTGTAATGAGTGAGTTTGAGAGTGAGTGTGATTCTTGTGCATGACTCTGGGAGCGTGTCGGACCTGAATGTTTGCATTCTGCTTGACTCTACTTACCTTATATGTGATGTAGAGTTTAAATCAATGTATATTTTTCTAAGCATTTACATGAATTAGCTATATGAACTCAACAAATAACAAATAAATTATATATATTTTCACAAAAAATGTCTATTTGTTTTGTGTGATGTATTGTTGGCTCTGATTCGTATATTTCCGTCACCACCCACTTGATTGTTAGGATCCCCTTGGGACCTTGAAATTCACCCTGGCCGGGTAGTTCTTGTTTTTATTCAGCTGTTCTTTCCCCCTGTTTCCTGCCAGCATCCTAAATCCCCCTGGGGAACCCTCTTCTATTTTATTGCCCTGTGGAACGACACAACTCATTTCAACAGTATTGGATTTGTGGGGTAAAAGCCACACCAATTGTTTGCGGTTTTCTAGAAAGGACCCATACCAGCCCAGTGCCCAACCTCCAAGACCTGCTGTTGTTGTGGTTCACGGTGTCAAATCTGCAGACAGGTCAAGGAGGATCAGAGCTTGATTGTGATCAGTGTCGGCCTGTCCTTTAAGGTCGTTCAGGACAGATAGGATCACAGATTTGGTGGAATAAGTGGGACGGAAACCCGCCTGATAAATATGATGCTTCTAAAAAGGAACTGAGACCGGTTGCCACATGAGTTTGCAGTAATTTTGCTGGAAACTGAAACAGTGAAATGGGTCTGTAGTTTTTCCAGCTTATTAAAATCTAAGCCTTGTTTTTTCAAGTGGAATAACTACCACTTCCTTAAAGGCTGATGGTACGATTCCCTGAGACAGGGAAAGATTGAGTAGCTCAAGGAAGTTATCCGGGAAAGCCCGAAAGATGGCTTTCTTTATGTTAATTGAGCATTCCTCCTTAGGGGAGCCAGATTTCACCTTCGCTACCAATTCCAAAAAGCATTTCCTATGTAGCATGGGAAAGGTATCAAATAAGAAAGGATTGGGAGGAACCTTACTGTCTTCAGTATTGTTATTACGTGCACACAGATGTACATGCACACATCGGTTTGGCCATCCTAAGTGCCTACCCCTTCTCCCTGCTTCAAAGATTCTGTCCATCAGGAAGGCACCGCCTCACCCTAGACTCGGCTCAGCTAGGAAAAAGAAAATGAGAATAACCTTGTTTTATTATCATTTTATTTTTCCTGTTTGCACTGCTGAGAGAGTTGTGGGGCATCGCACAGCACAGCCACAGCTGAGCAGGTAATGTGCAGAATAAATTGACTTAGTGGTCGACCATCACACAATGTGGAAATGCTTTCTAAATTTGCAGATTTCATGATTTTGTAACTTTTATAAAGAGGGGTGGAGATGTAGTATCTGATAAATTATAATAATGATTATCATTAGTAGAAGCGTTGTATTCAATATCTTGTCCCTTTTTGAGTTAGAGCCAATAAAATTTTTTAAAAAACTGGACTCTATTACTTGGACGCATTTAGAATAAATCCAAGCCCATGTCCAACCATAGGGTGAACAGCCTTCTGTAAATTTCACGGACCGTTCATAATTTGGACCTCACGTCCCTTGTCCGTGAGGATCCCTTTTATGAATGCCTTTTGTCCGTAATTTTTGACCTTGCAGGGAGCAGAGCTGTTCCCTGTGAGGCCTCAGCTCCCTGATGGGGCTGCATCACACTCACCCTTGGAGCACAAGAGCAGCCTCACCCGGCCCATTTTCTTTCTGTATGTGGCTGATTGTCACATACAGTATGACAATAGGTCAGTCTGGGCTGGTACAGCATGTGGTGGCCTTCTTTAGCCTCGGTCTAGGGCAGGGCTTTCTGTAACATGGAAGTACAAAAACAACCATGCTGCTGCTAAGTGAGAATCGGTATACACCTGTTACAACGCAACTTTTACAACTACCTACTATTACAACGCAACTTTTACAACGCATACCATTACAACGCATTGCGCTGGGGGGCGCTCTAGGATAGGGAATAAGTATAATTTACTATCCAACACCTTCCCTAGTGTCCACGGGGACTGGAGTTAGAATAGTAAATTATTCTTACCACTATCCAGCACCTCAAAGCGCTATGCGTTGTAATGGTATGCGTTGTAATGGTCGCGTTGTAATAGTAGGTAGTTGTAATGGTATGCGTTGTAACATGGTGCATCCGTGAGAATCCAGTTAATCAAAGGAAGGGAGTGAAAGAAGCTCAAAGGAAAGGATAATAGTTCTTTCAGAGTCTCATCATTTTAGAACAGACATATTTTTAATATTATATTCAAGGGAGCCATGGTTGCTGCTTTTTTATTTTATACAACTGACAACCATTAACAAAGCCAATAGTTCTGGCTTGTTGTAGGTGTAACTTTACTTGTTCTAGGTGTCACGTTACTTATTTTAATATATATCTGGATGCAATGACAGAAGCAACAAAAATACCAGTCAGGCAGCACATTATACTAAGCACTTATTGTTAGTTTAGGTGTTTTAAGCCACACCCTTAATTACATCGAACACCCCTATGGAGAGACCCCTTTAGTTATGTCATACCACTTAAAGCTCTGAAAACAACACCATGTCACAGTGGCACTGTGCATCATGCATGACTCATGACTTCCACTTTTTAAGATTGCCTATGTGCAGGGGCATAGTGAACCCTCCCCCACCTCACGCCTTGCTTTAGAAACTACAGCGAGGGTGGAGTTCTAGATGGGTCTCTTCTGTCTGCAACTCTGCAGATAAAGGCTCAGCTCATAATGAATGTGAAAAGGTGAGTGAGTAAGTAAGTGAAGGGATGGGTGGGTGGATGGCTGGGTGGATGAGTGAAATGATGGATGGATTGATGAATTGATAAGTGAAAGGGTGAATGGATGAGTGAAAGGGTGGATGTAAGGCTGGATGGGTGAGTGAAAGGGCAGGTAGGGTGACAAAAGGATGGATAGATGAGTGAAGGAGTGAATGGGCGGATGGATGAGAGAAAGGATGGATGGATAATTGAAAGGATGGATGAGTGATAGGTTCAATGGATGGATTCATGAGTGGATGAGTAGATGGATGGATGGCTAAGTAAAAGGGGGATGGCGAGACAAAGAGAGGATGGGTGGATGGATGACTGAACGGGTGAATGGGTGGAAGGATGAGTGACTGGGTGGATGAATGAGTAAGTGAAAGGATGGCTGGTGGATAAGTGAATGGATCGATGGGTGGAAGAGTAGATGGATGAGTGTATGGATGGGTAGGGTGAAAGGGTGGATGGATGGATAATGTATGGATGACTAGAAGGGTGGATGGAGGGATAGATGAGTGAGATGATGGATGGAAGGACACATGATGGATAGGTTTGTAAATAGTTGAATATGGACATGGATGGGCACACAGATGGAAGGACAGAATGAATGGTGAAAGACTGAATGATGGATGAAAGTATGATTACACATTGTAACCCCCATTATCTTAAGCAACATTTCCTATACATTAACTTTCACATTTATATGAGCCATTGTCTCTATATATAATATGTGTGTGTAGTGACACACTCAGACACCCTGCCCTACATACTTGGAATGAGTAGCACTATAAAAGAAATACACATGAGAGAAGGTCTATGTGAAGATGAGGGGCGCCATTGGAGGGTGGTAGCAAGGGCAAAGTGGCCGGACAGGGCATCAGGTGTTTTCTCTGGGAACTGGAAAGGTGGGGTGGTTTTGTTACCACAAAAAGACCTGCACATTTACTTAAAGCTGTTCGCATACTGAAAAACCCTTAAGTGCACAATTGTCTCGACCTAATATTAACTTTTTTTTCACTTGTACTTAAGTGGTTGTCTATTTATTTACTTATATACTATTGCGCAATCTCCTCTGATGTGTCTGTAAAACTTACCTTTTGTCTTGAATTTTGACCTCCTGTCCTGAATTTTGACCCTTTGTCCTGAATTGTTACACTCACTGTCCTGAATTTGCACCCATGCCAGTTGATCACCCTATCCGCATGGAATGGCGCTTGCAGTGACAAGCTAAAAGATGACGAAAGTGTTTGTAAGAAATGGTGTACATTTTACAATACTGAGATACAACATTGCATATGAAAGGTTGGGAAACAGCCAGATAGGGTTAACAATGTAAGCCATGCTGTTTGCGGAAGCAGAGAACGAGCTGTTACAATCTGCGGGGCGGAAATGGAAGAGAGGGAGGGGGGGGCACAAACGTAGACTTGAAATGACCTTTGCTGAATGTGATTTCGGCGGCCATGTTTGAGTAGGTCAGTGTAATGAATATACAACAACATAAGATTGAAAACACAAATTACTAGGATATTTTTTATCTTTACTAATATTTCTTACGAACTCTGTATTGACAAAGTGTGTATTTTATTGACAATTGGTATTGATATATTTGATATTAAATGTAACCAAATCAAAAAGTAATTTTACATTTAATGTCAAAAATATGGTTAATGTGTTTCCGTGTTTGCAAATGTTAAAAACAAGGAATAAACTGTTTTTTTCGCGAAGTACTTTTAAAGCCTAATGGCACAGCTTATTTATATTCACATCCAAAATGGCTGGATGCTTTTGAAGCTGCACGGCGTGTCCGGTCTCATTTCTTCCTACCCTTTCAGTCAGGGAGACGGTTTACTGAAGGGGATCAGCATAGGGTCAAGCCGGCTCTTTGTTCTCGGCCTGCTGCTACCGAATGTGCCGCGTGCTTCTCTTTTGTTTACGCCTCTTTTGTGGCTCGTGTGCGGCCTCCATCTGCCGCAATCTTGCAAGAGTCGCCCGTCGCCTCGAGTACACCCACAACAGCCGTGCAAGCTGCCTGTTGAAACGCTGACATAATCCCTTGGGGAGGCGGTGTCTCTGAGCTAGACATCTGGCAACCCTTTGATGCTGCCCACACTCCCTCCCCATTCCATTGACAAAGAATGCAGTATCAGGAAGCCATATGTGTCTGAAAACGCATATTTTCAATTATCAATCGAAGGGTTTGCGTCATATACCAATGAAAGGAGGCACACTAAGCCTGACTCCCTGGGGTCAGCAGTGCACGCCTTATATTACGGCCACGGGTGCCTGTTTAATGAATATAGTTCTTATCAGCCATATTCTGGTTGTGTTACGCAGTACAGGGGTGTGCTAAATTGGTAATATTTTGTGAAAACTTAACAAATGACACCATTTCTTTAGGTCTCACTGAACCAATGCGTAAGCATTGTTCGGCGAGATTATAGTAAAGCTTCTGAAAAGTCTCCCCAAACTGCGGATTAGGCACAGTTCATGTGAGCCAGGCGCGTGCACATCGCACTCCATACACCATTTGTCTGAGCCTCGGCATCAGACTTAAAAGGAAGCCACTCCCTGCTCCTCCCTCCATCAGACTTAAAAGTAATGCGCAACCCCGCCCCGCCACAGCAATGCTACTCCCCTAATGAAAGTCTTTACATAGTCCATTCTCCCCACATTTCTGTGCACATTTCAATACCGCTTTTCTGTGCCTCGTACATTAATTCATTTATTTTTATATTCATACAAGTGTTTTCTTTTCAGCCTGTCTCCCAATCTACTTTCAATGTTGGTCTGTCACCAGCGTCCTTCTTCCCCACCAGCTCTGCACTGCTCTTTTTTTACAAGCGCCAACAGTGGATCACCCTTGTAAATTTCAAAATAAATAAAATACTATGTTATCGAAAACATATTCTATGTATCTGTTAGGAGCCTGGCGGTAGCAATATCTGTTCCAGATGTAGTTTTCTGATGACCTGCACTTAGTTTGTTTAGTTCTTTACCTTCTTACTGATCAGCGTGCCCTGTATCTGGAATTTATATGGAGGATTTGCTTTGTATTTCAACCAAACCCTTCCGAGGACCCATGTCTCAGGTTCCAGGCGCGGTTATTCAGAGGATGAGGAGGGCTGATTATTTTTCTTGAGTTGCAATTTCACAACATGCTTCACTATTAACGATTTCTATGAAATTACATTTTTGCCCCATGGTTGAATATGTGTATATTGGAAATGCACAGGTGTGATTTCCATACATCAAATATGATTGAACGATGGAGGTGCGGGAGTTTGTTTCAATCCAAGCAGGTGGTGTGCATTGAAATGCAGGTACCGTGGCAAGCAGGCACTGCGTCAGTTGAGTGAGTTGGCCCCACTGAGACTTGAGAAGAACACGTCTTCTCTATGTAGCTTGATAAGCAGCATCGTTGAATCTACCGCCCTCACTCTACCACTCTACCGCTCTCGCTCTACCGCCCTCACTCTACCACCCTCACTCTACTGCTCTCACTCTACCGCCCTTGCTCTACCACTCTACCGCCCTCACTCTACCCCTCTACCGCCCTCACTCTACCCCTCTACCGCCCTCACTCTACCCCTCTACCGCCCTCACTCTACCGCACTCACTCTACCACCCTCACTCTACCACCTTCACTCTACCACTCAACCGCCCTCACTCTACCGCCCTCACTCTACCACTACCGCCCTCACTCTAACGCTCTCACTCTACCGCCCTCACTCTACCGTCCTCACTCTACCACTCTACCGCCCTCACTCTACCACTCTCCTGCCCTCACTCTACCGCCCTCAGTATACCGCCCTCACTCTACCACTCTACTTCCCTCAGTCTACTGCCCTCACTCTACCGCCCTCACTCTACTACTCTACCGCCCTCACTCTACCACTCTACCGCCCTCACTCTACCACTCTACTGCCCTCACTCTACCGCTCTCACTCTACCACACTACCGCCCTCACTCTACCGCCCTCACTATACCACACTCTCTACCGCCCTCATGCTACCACTCTACTGCCCTCACTCTACCACCCTCACTCTACCACGCTACCCCCCTCACTCAACTGCCTTCACTCTACCGCCCTGATGCCCTCACTCTACTGCCCTCACTCTACCACTCTACCGCCCTCACTCTACCACTCTACCGCCCTCATGCCCTCACTCTACCACCCTCACTCCACCACTACCACCCTCATGCCCTCACTCTACCGCCCTCACTCTACCAGTCTACCGCCCTCACTCTACCACCCTCACTCTACCACTCTACTGCCCTCACGCCCTCACTCTACAGCCCTCACTCTACCACTCTACCGCCCTCACTCTACCGCCCTCACGCCCTCGCTCTACCGCCCTCACGCCCTCACTCTACCGCCCTCACTCTACCACTCTACCGCCCTCACTCTACCACCCTCACTCTACCACCCTTACTCTACAATTCTACCGCCCTTATGCCCTCACTCTACCACTCTACCACCCTCACTCTACCACTCTACTGCCCTCACTCTACCACTCTACTGCCCTCACTCTACCACTCTACGGCCCTCACTCTACCACTCTAATGCCCTCACTCTACCACCCTCACTCTACCACTCTACCGCCCTCACTCTACCACCCTCACTCTACCACTCAACCACCCTCACTCTTCTACTCTACCGCCCTCACTCTACCACTCTACCGCCCTCACTCTACCACTCTACTGCCCTCACTCTACCGCTCTCACTCTACCACACTACCGCCCTCACTCTACCGCCCTCACTATACCACACTCTCTACCGCCCTCACCCTACCACACTACCGCCCTCACTCTACCACTCTCACTCTACTGCCCTCACTATACCACACTCTCTACCGCCCTCACGCTACCACTCTACTGCCCTCACTCTACCACCCTCACTCTACCACGCTACCGCCCTCACTCAACTGCCTTCACTCTACCGCCCTGATGCCCTCACTCTACTGCCCTCACTCTACCGCCCTCACTCTACCACTCTACCGCCCTCATGCCCTCACTCTACCACCCTCACTCTACCACTACCGCCCTCATGCCCTCACTCTACCGCCCTCACTCTACCAGTCTACCGCCCTCACTCTACCACCCTCACTCTACCACTCTAATGCCCTCACGCCCTCACTCTACAGCCCTCACTCTACCACTCTTCCGCCCTCACTCTACCGCCCTCACGCCCTCGCTCTACCGCCCTCACGCCACCGCCCTCACGCCCTCACTCTACCGCCCTCACTCTACCACCCTCACTCTACCACCCTCACTCTACAATTCTACCGCCCTTATGCCCTCACTCTACTGCCCTCACTCTACCACTCTACCACCCTCACTCTACCACTCTACTGCCCTCACTCTACCACTCTACGGCCCTCACTCTACCACTCTACCGCCCTCACTCTACCACTCTACCGCCCTCATGCCCTCACTCTACCACCATTCAAAGAGAATCTACGCCCTAATTCAGGAGGATGAAAGCCCCGGCACCAGTACAGGTTCAACGCAAGCAAACATCAAGCAACTACTATACATGTCCAAACGCATAGTTAACCAACGATTACACGCAAGTACTTTAATAAAGTACCACAAGGCACAGCGAATTCCACGAGGTCTACGGATATCCCTTAAATCAACTCTGTGTAAGAACAATGCTCGCTTCACAGAAAAATGGTTCGCAATATTGAATAAATGTTCCCTTGATCTGATACTACTTATCATAGAAGAATTGGCCAAACTTATTGAAGATTTAAATAAAGAAACAGCTGCACTTAAGGATGAATTAAACACCATGTTAACCAAAGAGGAATGGGACGAAGTACTACAAGACATTAACAAACAACTTGACATCTACACCAAAGAGATCAATGAACGCAAAATTAGAAAGTTCAAAAGGGACACCACTGATTACCGCACCGGAGAAGTATACAATTGGGCAGATATATATGCCCGCAGACGACAACAAAAACCTCAGTACAAATCATCGGACGAGATTTCATCAGACGATTCACAATCCAACAGAAAAGGCCCTACAACTTCAAGAAATGCTCAAAGATCCAGAGATGAAAATCAAACACTTGACTCAAACCAACAACAAGCAACTACGTCCACCACCACATCGACTCCTTTTTTAGAGAGAGGCCATGGACGCCCAAAAGAACCAGGAGGGGGAGAAGCAGGAAGAACAAGAGACCAACAACCAGAAAGTATAGCACAGAACACCAGAAGTCACAGGACCTAGTAATCAACATTTCGAGCCAGAACATCAACGAATTTCAAACTAAAACTCTACAAAAAGGTACATCATTCGTCCCTACTTACCACTCGAACTTATTAGAAACACAAATCTGTGTTTATAAATTTCTAAGGAACTTACGCCTCAGACATTTCTTTTCTAATGTAGTAGAGAAACCAACAACAGACACCGAAACAGACAAACTGAGAGGACTCAGGAACCCCAGCCGCTACATACCACCAGTGAGCCACAAGGTACTCGATGCCTTTGAAAAAGTAGTAAATCAAGACGTCTTAAAAATCTTTAAAGCACCCAGACCCAAAAGAACCAACTTCACCCAAAAGGAGAGAATGGCCATTCAAAATCTGGCGGAGAATAAAAACATCGCCATACGTCAGGCAGATAAGGGAGGCGCCCTTATAATCATGGACACCGAGTTTTACGAAACGAACGTGAAGGACCATGTGAACGACAATAACACTTACATGAAATTGAGAGGAGACCCAAACAACGAATACAAAAAAATCCTGACTACCATCATTCTAAAAGCTGTTGAAACAGGAATTATTGGCAACAAAGAAAAAGAATACCTCATCAAACAGAATCCATCAGTACCCTACATTTACATGATTCCAAAAATACACAAGCACCCCACTGTTCCCCCATTCCGGCCAATTGTTTCTACAGTCAATTCAATCCATGAACCAGTAGGAAAATTCATTGACAAACATTTACAACCACTAGTACAACAGATTCCGACATATATCAAGGACACCACCCACTTCTTGAACATTTTAGAAGAGCACAAGTCTGCATTCACCACTGAGATGATCCTGACCAGCATTGATGTGAAGGCATTATACACTTCAATTCCTTACGACTTAGGACTAACAGCACTTGAGAACACACTAATCAACAGTGAAACGGTTGAAACAAATCTGAAATTGCTAATCATGGAGTTAATGCATTTTACATTATTTCACAGTTATTTTCAGTACAACAATGAATTTTTTGGACAATGCAACGGGACTTCCATGGGAAATTGTGCCGCCCCGGCATATGCAAACATTTTCATGCACTTTTATAAAACAGAGTACATCCTCAATAACCCATCATGGAAAGACAATCTCATATTGTACAAAAGATACATAGACGACATTTTTCTACTGTGGAAAGGATCAACCACCGAACTAACTTCAGCCATTCAAAATCTCAATAATGTCAATGACCGGATCCAATTCACCTACAACATCAACCAAAAACAATTATCATTTCTGGACGTACTAATAATCAAAGAACAAGACAAATTACACACTACAGTATTTCAGAAATCGACAGACAGAAACAACTTGCTGCATTTCCAAAGTTTCCACCAACCCTCATTAAAAAAGCATCTTCCTTACTCCCAACTGCTACGAGTAAAACGTATCACATCCTCAACACAATTGTATGAAGAGCAGAAAGAAAACATGATGAAGAAATTTAGGGACCGAGGATACCCTGCAACCATACTGGAACCAGCTGTGGAAAGAATAAAACAAATGAACAGACAACAACTCTTATTACCATCCACTCCAAGGGAGGAACGGAGATCCGTGTTCATTTCAAAATACTCCACTAGGAGTTACAACATCAAAAAAATCATACTAAAACACTGGCCGTTACTGGCCTTGGAAGATGATTTCAAGGGAATTTTTTCTTCAAATCCCAGATTCGCATATGAACGAACGAGAAACCTCAAAGAATTATTGAAACCAAAAACAATGCAAACTCCCACTACATACAAAGGCACGCTGCCTTGCCATAATTGTGGTAATTGTAATTCCATTATCAGAGGGAATGAAATCAACCATCCTTCCAGCGGAAGCAAAATCAAATTGAAAGTTAATGGCACTTGTGATAGTGCCAACCTTGTGTACATGCTTAAATGTCCATGTGGACTCCCATACGTGGGCAAAACATCCAGAAAAATAAAAACCAGACTGACTGAACATCGGAGTAACATTCGCCTCAAATCAAGTAAATCCACCGTGGCAGTACATTTTAATGAACATCACCACAATCCCAGTCAACTGAAGTTTTGCATTTTAGAAACAGCACCATTACTTCCAGGAAGAGACAATGACCAACACTTGTTAAGACGCGAACTATACTGGATCAATAGACTGTCATCCACAACCCCAAGAGGTCTCAATGAACGTTTGGAATTCAGTTGCTATCTGTAGATAAATGTCTTATTACAATTTGTTAAAATGAATTTCCCTGTCACTTGAACACATGCTAAAGGTGTGAAAGTTTATATATATGAGTTCACGATACTGATTAGTATTCACACAGTATGCATTTATATTTTTCATTTAATTCCTTTAAATCCTTTTCTATTCGTTCCTCATTTTTCCACACCGTTTTACATCCAAAGTTCACCCTCAAAGTATTGTACCGGTTTGAGTGAATATCATGTATCACACGTAGATTCTTCCGAATACACACTCGATCCGTAAACACACCGTCACGGACTGTTTTTAACACGTGACCCTCTGGTAGCCAATGGTAACATTTGGCACAACGCACATACCCGGCCAATCAGCTTCACCCTGACAATACTTTCCGCCCGCATTCAAATCCCTGAACGCGGAAGAATTTTCGAACGCGCATTACCGGAATCCCATCCAGGATTCAACGAGAACTTTTCACCCAGTAAGCTTGCTCATTAAACGGAGACGAGCTTCGTTATCCGATTTTCGTTTCATTTTTTAGATGAACGCGCAGACCAACCACAGCTTACGATGGCACTTATCTTTCTTGTTTTTCCCGTAACAGATATATCTGACGCCTGTGTGGCATTACAACACGTCAGACCAGGTTAGATTTCGTGAACCTTTTGAGCACTCATACACCGTTATGTATATTCTCTAGGCACTCCCAAAACACCTTTATTCACGACCAACATCGTATACTGAGTACTCACTCTTTCACACCCACAGCGTTTTCCATTCCTTAATACCTCTGACACCCTTTTCCTTCCTCCCTTGCATGTATAGAAAATATGTACAACGCTTGATCGAGTTTATACCTACATGAACAAATGTAGAGATAACATTTGTTGAAACTGTACTTTATTTGTCATTGTTACAGAATTGCACAGGGCCCCCGATGAAGGGCACAGCCCGAAATGCATTGGGCCAATGATTTGAATAATCATACACCATGAGATGAATCATGAAAGGAATAATAAGTAAAGAAAAGCTTTGAAACAAAACTACATGTTTATTGAACTTTTTTGAACTTTATTGAACAAATCTTTGAACATTTAATTTCGAGTGCCCTGGGGAGACACTATTCTCGATAGAACAGTGCATCACTGACTCACTCTACCACCCTCACTCCACCACTACCACCCTCATGCCCTCACTCTACCGCCCTCACTCTACCAGTCTACCGCCCTCACTCTACCACCCTCACTCTACCACTCTACTGCCCTCACGCCCTCACTCTACAGCCCTCACTCTACCACTCTACCGCCCTCACTCTACCGCCCTCACGCCCTCGCTCTACCGCCCTCACGCCCTAACTCTACCGCCCTCACTCTACCACTCTACCGCCCTCACTCAACCACCCTCACTCTACCACCCTTACTCTACAATTCTACCACCCTTATGCCCTCACTCTACTGCCCTCACTCTACCACTCTACCACCCTCACTCTACCACTCTACTGCCCTCACTCTACCACTCTACGGCCCTCACTCTACCACTCTAATGCCCTCACTCTACCACCCTCACTCTACCACTCTACCGCCCTCACTCTACCACCCTCACTCTACCACTCAACCACCCTCACTCTACTACTCTACCGCCCTCACTCTACCACTCTACCGCCCTCACTCTACCACTCTACTGCCCTCACTCTACCGCTCTCACTCTACCACACTACCGCCCTCACTCTACCGCCCTCACTATACCACACTCTCTACCGCCCTCACCCTACCACACTACCGCCCTCACTCTACCACTCTCACTCTACTGCCCTCACTATACCACACTCTCTACCGCCCTCACGCTACCACTCTACTGCCCTCACTCTACCACCCTCACTCTACCACGCTACCGCCCTCACTCAACTGCCTTCACTCTACCGCCCTGATGCCCTCACTCTACTGCCCTCACTCTACCGCCCTCACTCTACCACTCTACCGCCCTCATGCCCTCACTCTACCACCCTCACTCTACCACTACCGCCCTCATGCCCTCACTCTACCGCCCTCACTCTACCAGTCTACCGCCCTCACTCTACCACCCTCACTCTACCACTCTAATGCCCTCACGCCCTCACTCTACAGCCCTCACTCTACCACTCTACCGCCCTCACTCTACCGCCCTCATGCCCTCGCTCTACCGCCCTCACGCCCTCACTCTACCGCCCTCACTCTACCACCCTCACTCTACCACCCTCACTCTACAATTCTACCGCCCTTATGCCCTCACTCTACTGCCCTCACTCTACCACCCTCACTCTACCACTCTACTGCCCTCACTCTACCACTCTACGGCCCTCACTCTACCACTCTACGGCCCTCACTCTACCACCCTCACTCTACCACTCTACCGCCTTCACTCTACCACTCTACCACCCTCACTCTACCACTCAACCACCCTCACTCTACCACTCTACCGCCCTCACTCTACCACCCTCACTCTACCACGCTACCGCCCTCACTCTACTGCCTTCACTCTACCGCCCTGATGCCCTCACTCTACCGCCGTCACTCTACCACTCTACCGCCCTCACTCTACCACCCTCACTCTACCACGCTACCGCCCTCACTCTACTGCCTTCACTCTACCGCCCTGATGCCCTCACTCTACCGCCGTCACTCTACCACTCTACCGCCCTCACTCTACCACTCTACCGCCCTCATGCCCTCACTCTACCACCCTCACTCTACCACTACCGCCCTCATGCCCTCACTCTACCGCCCTCACTCTACCACTCTACTGCCCTCACGTTCTCACTCTACAGCCCTCACTCTACCACTCTACCGCCCTCACGCCCTCGCTCTACCGCCCTCACGCCCTCACTCTACCGGCCTCACTCTACCACTTTACCGCCCTCACTCTACCACCCTCACTCTACCACCCTCACTCTACCACCCTCACTCTACAATTCTACCACCCTTATGCCCTCACTCTACTGCCCTCACTCTACCACTCTACCACCCTCACTCTACCACTCTACCACCCTCGCTCTACCACTCTACTGCCCTCACTCTACGGCCCTCACTCTACCACTCTAATGCCCTCACTCTACCACTCTACCACCCTCACTCTACCACTCTACCGCCCTCATGCCCTCACTCTTCTGCCCTCACTCTACCACTCTACTGCCCTCACTCTACCGCCCTCACTCTACCTCTCTACCACCTTCACTCTCCCACTCTACCACCCTCACTCTACCACCCTCACTCTACCACTCTACCACCCTCACTCTACCACTCTACCGCCCTCACTCTACCACTCTACCGCCCTCACTCTACCGCCCACACTCTACCGCCCTCACTCACTCTATTGCCCTCACTCACTCTATCGCCCTCACTCACTCTATCGCCCTCACTCACTCTATCGCCCTCACTCACTCTATCGCCCTCACTCACTCTATCGCCCTCACTCACTCTATCGCCCTCACTCACTCTATCGCCCTCACTCATTCTATCGCCCTCACTCACTCTATTGACCTCACTCACTCTTTCGCTATCTATCTATCTATCTATATCTCACTCTCCCTCCCTCTATCTATCACCCTCCCTCAATCTATCTGTCGCCCTCCCTCTATCTATCTATTGTTTTCCCTGTATCTATCGCACTCACTCTATCTATCGCATCACCACAGCATCACTCAGCACCACCAAAGCATCACTCAGGGGCACAACAACATCACTATGTGCTACCACAGCATCACTGAACGCCACAGCATCACTTGTCGCCACCACAACATCACTCAGCGCCACCACAGCATCAATCTGTGCAACCATTCAACAACAACTGGTTCAAATATGTTCTCTCAATGTTTCAAGCTTTATTACAAATGTCACAAAAAGATGTTATTATTTCACTTCTGTTCTTGGATTTTCGTCACAATAAAATACACTGAACATAATCTTCACAAAAGTTATTTACAAAAGGTTAAGCTATTGCCATTATAAATTACAATAACTTTTATTTAAGTATTAATTATTTAAAAAAATAAAAACCATTGTTATTTGTAATATCAATACATCTAAGTCACGTAAATACAACACATATTGCATTACGAATGCTATAGGTGTCACATTTACGAAAGTTAAAACTATTGGAATTGTAAATGACAAAGCTATTAATTTAGCTATTTATAAAACCAAAACATAAATACAAAATTTGTCATTTACAATACCAATAGCTCAAACTTTCCTAATGCGAGACCTATTGCATTGCAAATGCTTGTTTTAAGTTGATGCCAATATCTTGCATGCCTTCTTTTTCAGCGTGCCTCTCCTCTAAAATAAACAAACAATTGCAATGCAATAGGTCTCGCATTTACGCATGTTTGAGCTATTGGCATTGACAATTACTTTTATTTATGTTTTTAAAACATAAATACAAGGTCTTGTCATTTACAATGCCAATAGCTCTAAATCTCGCAATTGCAAGACCTATTGCTTTGCAAAAACTTGTTGTTTCTTACTTCTTGATGGTGTTATCAGTCTTTGGTAGGAGTGAGCTTTACCTCCGAGATGAGCGAGAACTTAAGATGACCATAATGTATGCCTATGACTATGCTGACTTTAACTGCAATGCCAATTGAGATGTTGTCGGTGATGTTATTGAACATGTCATGATTGAGCCACTGAAGCGCATTGACAAATACTCCGGCCTCATTTCTTGCGTTAAGGTTTAAAAAAAAAAATAAGAATATCTCTAGTCAACGCTATATGTTGAACTATGAGAACGAGTTATTAATCGCAATTGACGTATGCACGCTGGATGTAACCTTCTATTGTCCACGTATTGCTTTTTTAACATTCATACTATAGTCATCTTTTTTTAATATCTCAGGTGTTCTATTTTTTAATATCTTTGTTTATTAGTGTTTTTGCACAGCTAGCGCTCTCTCTATATGCACTGTTGGATTGAGTGCCCTGAAACACTCCGGAGAGTTGTCGTTTTTCCTTACACACCTGCAGACAGCTATTGTTTAAGAAATCTATGGTCTGGAGCCCGTGAACCGTAACAACCCTAATAGTGGGTGCCTGCGAAGAGGGGTGGTGTTAAAGAAGCGCTATGCTATGAGAGTACTGTAATAACCCTAGTGGGTGCCTGCGAACAGGGGTGGGGTTAAAGAAGCGCTGTTATGAAGCAGAGTTTGCACACCGAGGGAGGTGGTTCTCTACGGCGTCACACGAGCTGCTGGTTTGTGCGCCCTCGTGTTTGTGCACTCTTGGCCTCTCAGCCGCGTGTTTCTTTCCATGCTTGCTTTAACAGTGACAATAAATCAATACCGGCAAACTGCAGGGTGAGAGAGCCGGCTCTGAGCTGTGTCTTTGAGGTCATAATTTAAATTTACACCAAACGGAATTCCAATTAAACTTACGGCGCAGCTAACTTTACCCTCCACCTCGGGATGCCCATGAAAAAATGAAGAGCGCAACTCAGGGAAGTTTAGTTTGGTATGGGAGAGGGAAGGGAGGAGTGGGTAGGCTTTCCAATGAGGAGCCAGTAAACAAGCTACCGGCACACCCTCCTACGTCATGCCAAACAAAGATGGCGTCGGCCTGTCCAGATGGGCCATCCGAAAAATGGACAGGGCGGTAAAAATGAAGCCTGATTCCCAATGACATGCCAGCGTTTACCCTAAATGATGATGCCAGCCAATGGAAAAGAGGGGTGGGGCTTCAAGTCCCCTTCTGAAAGTGTATTGATTATAAGAAGCCCTCGCAGAGCGAGCAGCGCTTTGCGCTGCAATGCCAGGCGAGACCTAAAAATGACGGATGGAATGCTTGAATTAGTCTCAGCCACTGGTAATTATTCTTGACCCCAGTCGATCAGTAGTTTGCTCACCCTGCCACCTCAGTTTAGACCCAATTATATGGGCTCATTAGTCAGAAATAGTTTGGTTCTAGTGGTAAAGAATGCAAGGGACCCACATCTGGCTATACCATCACACTTCGTGTCACACTGAAGTATACAAAAAGGTGATGGATAGAATGCCTGAATTACTCTTAAGCACTGGTAATTACATGGGGCCGCAATTCCAGTCCACAGTTATTTTGCACATCATGTCACCTGCGTTTGGGCCCAGCAATATGCAAATAGGTCTTAACCCTTCTCAAATAGGAACAGCCCATCTTGAACTGCCAGGCCCTCCCTGAAATAGAGCACAAGCACCCCTTTAACCGCTTTCACCATTGTTAGAGCTTATCAGTCAGGTATAACTTAGTTCCAGTGGCACAGTGTGCACAGGACCCATGCCTGGGAATGCCTGTCGCCGTTGTGCCATGAATCAGAGCACAAGCAATATCAGATGGGTATGGGGCAATCCATCCATTGCTGTTTTGTATACTTCAGTGCAATGCCCTAAAAGGGACCGGTATGCCCAACCGTACGTCTCGTGCTGACTGGAATGTTGTCTGACAGATGGTTTCTACTATTCATTTTTTAAATTTTGTTTTATTTATTTATTTATTTTATAATTTTAACCCCTTCCATGCTGATGACGAACCCCAGCCGTCATGCACTATGGTGCTCGTGTGCTGATGACGGCTGGGGTTCGTCACGGCCCGCCCCTGTTCGTGCTGTTTACAGCACACCAGGGGAATCACGGCCGCATGGAAGGGGTTAAAGAGAGCGAACCAGACCTGTGAGGGTATCAGAGCGCTTTACAGGATTGAGGGTGGTATACAAAAGAAGTAGGAGGGGAGGGAATCAATTGGGTAAAATAGGTAGATCATTATACAAGAAAAAGCAAACAGTCAAAAGTCCCCGATACAGTTGGGATGAAAAAAAACAGGTAGGTACATTAAAAAAGAAGGCAAGAAGTCTCAACTCTTGGGTGGGATGCCCAGGAGTGCAGGGTAGGTATCATCCGTAAAAGCCATGGATGATGCCGAAGTGGTGGGTGGAACATGTCGCTGAGGTGATTGTAATGTGATCGTTATGCAAGGAATTTGCCCATTAGGAAAGTTTTGATCTCCTTTTTAAAGCGCGCCAAAGACGGAAGTCTTCTGATGGCAGGCGGGAGAGTATTCAAATTACTTACTGCAGTGAACAGGCGAGCAGCGGAATTTGCAGAGTGCCTCATGTAGGAAGGTCCAGGAGACCTTGTCAAAAGCGTTTTCTGTGTTGAGCGCCATCGTATTGGGGGTGAGTACGAAGACCGAGCTTTATCGTGGGCATGGCAGAAGACACTGTTGTTGTAGGTGGCTAGCCTTCCATCCAAAAATCCACTTTGAGTTGGGGCAATGATTTTTTGTAGTACTTTCTCTAATATTTGGGCCAGAATTTTGGCATATATTTTACAGTCAATATTAATAGGCGATATTAGCCTTTAGTTTTTGACTTCCAGTGCGTCCTTCATTTCTTTCGGGATAACAACTGTTGTGGCTTCTGGGGCTGAGGCAGATACTTGGCCTGTAGAGGCAAATGATTGGAACAAAACGTGAAGGGGTTTTGTTAGGGTGGCATAGCAAGTTTTGTAGAAGGCCCCTGTATAACCATCTGGGCCAGGAGCTTTGCCTGGAGTGATGGATTTAATGGCTTAGTAGATTACATCAGAGGTGATTGATGAATTAAGTAGGGATCTGTCTTCTGCTGAGGCTGATGGAAATGAGCAGGAGTTCAGATACGGAGCGCAGACTTTAGGGTTGATTGCGTTTTTTGGTGTTTAGAGGTCAGAGTAGAAGTTATGGAAGACCTCCAGAATATCATTAGGGCAGGCTACAGGGTGACCTAAATAGTTTCTGAAGGCAGCAGGGATGGTTCTGTTTATAGAATATTGTAAATAATAAGCAAGTGCCCTACCAGCTTTGTTTTGAGTGTTCGATTATTCGCATTGGCAACTTCACCCATTTCTGCGCTCTGGTGCTTAGTATTTGGTTGTACTCATATTGTAGTTTGCATAGTTTGGGAATGTCTTGTGGCCCAGCGAAGTGTCTGATGGATCCACTTAGGGACTTGATCACAGATTCGATGGATTTGAGGCAATTGTTTAAGGATTTGTTTTTGTTAGCGGCTAGAGACATTAGGGTACCCCTGAAGGTTGCCTTCAGGGCATCCCACAGAAACCAGTCCTAGGTGTCCCCTGCTCTATTTTCTACTAGGAATTGTTGGATTGTTTCCCTGGCTTTAGATTTGAATAGGTTGTCTTCTAATAGTGTGTTGTTAAGGCGCCAGACTTTTTTGGGGTGGGAGTGTGTCTAACTGAGTTCAAGCAAAATACATGCATGGCCACTAATCAGTATGGGTACAGTTTTGGGGTTCTGTGCTGCTGGTACTAAAGATTTATCTATTAGGATGTAACCAATTCTTGTGAAGGTGTGAGGTGGGGAGGAGTCGAATGTGTAGTTGCTACCAGTTGGGTTGAATAGTCTCCATGTGTCGATTAGATTATTATTCTTGCAACAGTTTTATTGGTTTGTGAGACCTGCTGCCAAGACATTTATGTGCAGAGATTCTATCTAGGACACTGTCAATTGGGAGGTTGAACTCACCGCCCACAATGAGGCCGACGCTATCTGGGATTTCTGGGATACGCTTGTCCAGATCTTGCCAAAAGGCAACAAGTTATTGTTAGCTGCATAGATATTTACTATGGCCAACTCTCTATTTCTTTGTAGTCCCTGGTGATTATGCAAGTGGTAAAGGACAGGGTATACACCCGTTACAACGCATCTTTTACTCCGCACTACCATTACAACGCGACTTTTACTCCGCATACCATTACAACGCATTGCGCTGGGGGACGCTCTAGGATAGGGAATAAGTATAATTTACTATCCAACACCTTCCCTAGGGTCCACGGGGACTGGAGTTAGAATAGTAAATTATACTTACCACTATCCAGCACCCCAAAGCGCTATGCGTTGTAATGGTATGCGTTGTAAATACCGTGTTGTAACGGTATGCGGAGTAAAAGTATGCGGAGTAACATGGTACATCCAAAGGACAGATATCCTGGATTTGTTTGCAAAAAAGCTAATGACAGTGTTTTTCTTGCTATGACTGGGGAATTTAAAGTATCTGCGACCCAGGAGCAATAGAATATGGCATCTTTGATTGACTCAATGTGGGTCTCTTGTAAGAGAATGGCATCTCCTTTCAGTGTATTGCAATAGTTAAAAAAAAAAAAAACGCTATTTACCATTTTGTCATATTCAAATAAGCCTATGGTACATGTCCATAGTACAATGTTTATGATACATACTGCACAATACACGTTACAGCATGCTCTTTACCAATTTCAACATCACCCTCTACCCCTCCATGTACATTCATGCTACCACTCCTTGGAATCTTATGTCAAAAGGTATGTAATCCTTGTACTTGTGATGTGAAGGGGGATCTATCCCACTCCTGTGGGGACTATTCCCGACGACGGATGTGGCGAGGTGGAATTCTCAATCTCTAGTAGATCTGACTTTAAAGGATTCCAAATATCTTTGGGTCTGGATGCCCTGGGTAGTGTAGTTGAATATAAGTCACTATTTGTGTTGCAGTAGATGAGGCTCTTTAACCAGGCCTTAGAAGTAGGGATGAAAATACTCCCCCTGTGTAGAGCTATTTCTCTTTTTTCTAGTAGTTGCGCAATGGATGTTCATCTGCGTAACTGCTTGGGAATGTTATGGACATACCACAATAAGGCCACCTCTGGGGTAGGATGTAAGTTTAAGCCAGTCATGAGAGCACAAATAGCATACACTGCGCTCCAGTAGTTCCCTATTTTAACACAAGTAGATGAGGCTCTTTAACCAGGCCTTAGAAGTAGGGATGAAAATACTCCCCCTGTGTAGAGCTATTTCTCTTTTTTCTAGTAGTTGCGCAATGGATGTTCATCTGCGTAACTGCTTGGGAATGTTATGGACATACCACAATAAGGCCACCTCTGGGGTAGGATGTAAGTTTAAGCCAGTCATGAGAGCACAAATAGCATAGACTGCGCTCCAGTAGTTCCCTATTTTAACACAAGTTCATGTCATGTATACAAAGTCTGCATAATTCGCTTTGCATTTGGGACATATATGTGGTTATGAGGGGTCTATAAAATTAAGTTTGACAGGTTTCAAATAAGCTCTCCACAGAAACCTAAAGTGGAGCAGCTTATGCATGCTATTCAGTGACACTTCATTAATCTGTGCGCAGCAAAAGGACCATTGTGAATCATCATTTGGGTGCCCTAAGTCCCATTCCCAAACCTCCCATATTTTAGTATCTCTGGCGGGGACAAGTGCCATGCATGCCTTATATAGTCTCAAAATTAGGTGATCTCCCTCAGCACTGGTAGTCAGAACTGTCAATGGCAAATAGGACTCTGGTTCTAGGGGAAATTCTGCAATTTGCGCTCTCAACGCACAACGAAGCCTGTTAAGGACAAATTTGTCCATAAAGGGTGCTTTGCGGAATCTTGCTTCTTCAGCACTGTGAAATACATGACCCCTGGGAAAAGGTCTCCACATGTGCCTAAGGAGTAAGTATGGAGCGTGTGCTGTACAAGCTTTCACATCTATTAACTCCTTCGAGCCGGAAGGAGTTCTTATTCAAAGATCATCTTCAAAATGATGAGATTGCCAGTTACTATCTGCATCAATGCATGTGTATAGCTACTAGTCTATGCAGTTGCTGCATCCGTTCCATGTACTTACCAATCGACCAGCGTTTCAAACTGTAGCTGTGTACCTGTAATGAGAGAGAAAGATTAAGTGTACTCCTCTCTCTTTAATAAAACAAGTCCACCCATGGACTCCCAAAGATGACCCCTCAATGTTCGGTCTTAGAAACTCACCCCTCTGGATGTGCTTGTCTGCCTCAAGGGGGTAGTGGGTTCAAAAGTATTCAGTCCCTAAAGATCTTTATTTTTTTATGCCAAAGTCCATCAGTGCTTGCTTCTCAAACCTCCTTAAATACTGGAGGCAACATGGACATAAAATTAGGTCAAGAAACTAAGCGATCAGTGGTGCAAAACTACATGTTCCCACCTACCTGCATCCCTACAACAGTCATAGTCTCCTTACCTGTATTCTTGAGGGCCTCTCACCAACTCGCTGTCAAGTGAGCTGTGGCCGGTGTTCCCTGCTTAAATGAATTGCTGGGACACCATGTGACTATGTCACATGGCCATGTGAGGTCTGCTGTCTGTGAATGCTAACGTGGCGGCCATCTTGACCTCTGTTGCCCCGTCAGGCTAAACGTGAGTATGGAAGCAGTGCGGTGAAGCGGATAGTTACTACCGCAGCCCTGATTGAAAGAAATACATTTTCTTGATAGGCTCATGTCTAACAGAGACTCGTGATAATGTGAGCCGTAATTCCATAGATCAGTGCTTACATCATGTGAAAATGTCACATGGTCAAAAAGAGGTCTGACGCCCGTGACTAGAAACGTGGTGGCCATCTTAACCTCTGTTCCATCATATAGAGTGTAAGGGCTCAACGATGTAGTAAATGTCTACTCACACCCCGAATGGAACAACACAATCACCAGAGGGATGCGACACACCCACTTGTGGTTGTGCTTGTTGAGAAGAACATTAGAGATTTTGCGCACGTAAATGGGAAAACATGGTGGCTATCTTGAAAGTTTTTCCCCCTTACTGATAAAGAAGGTTAGATAAACACGTCAGAGGGTCATACAAAAAGGTGTGACTGAGGGCAATGAATGATTTAACCCCTTGCGTGCGGGGCGTATTTTCCGCCTGTGCTGACTCCGCCTTGCGCGGGCGGAGTCATGACGGAATGGTTCCGTCATCAGCACAGCTCAACCGATGCTGATGACGGAACCGTTCTGTCATCAGCACGCAAGGGGTTAACATATACATTCACAAGATTACAAAGTGGCACATGAGCCAGGACCTGCAGCAGGGTTGTGTACGTCAAGCGCTTGTCCCTCTAAACATGACCCGTTGCTGAACCGAATGGTTGGACAACCACAACGCAGTCGATTACCTCTGACCCGATTGTCATTTTAATGGTGGTGGCAGTTCACCAAAACGGCCACATAACCAAAGTGTAGTATAAATAGGTCATGCCTGGCAGGTTAAGGACAAAAATCAGTTATGTATCAGATATATGTCAAAAGGCCAGTTTGCCTATTCGTTTCCTCAACCTCGTTTAAACCAGTACTTACTGAATCCAAGACATGTACCCACTTGCACTCCCTGGTGTTGAGTTTAGACTCTATGTCTCCTCCTCTCGGTTCTCGTCTCACTTTCTCAATGACCCACCACCTTAGGCTTTCCACTGAGTGTTTTTGTTCATGGAAGTGTTCCACCAGAGGTGATCCTTGTGTCCCACATCTAATCCGGCAGCAATGCTGCAAGGTGTGTTGCTTAACCTTTTGCTTTGTTTGGCCTACATAGATCCTATTGCAGGGACACCTTATTGCATATATAACCTCCTTAGTGTTGCAGTTGGTATGATGGTGTACTGTGTATGTACGACACAAGTGATCAAAGTACCTGCCTTCTGTGGTAAGTTCACAGGCCTTGCACTGCCCACACTTAAAATGCCCTACAAGTGGAGGGAGATTTAGTTGTGTGTGAATGTCAGAATTCTTCTCAGTTTTCCAGAAGGAACTAACCACATAATCACAGATGGTTTTGTTCCTTTTGAAAGCAAAGAGAGGTTTCTGGTGTGTGTCAATTTTAGTGCCGACTAAATTCCAGTATTTTTTAACGATTTGTTTGATCGCATTGCTCTTGGTATTGAAAAAAGTCATGCAGACAAGTTTGTATCCTGTGTCTTCCTTGGATTTGATTTCCAGCAAATTCTCCCTAGTGCAATACCATGCCATTTTCATCGCCCTTAGCAAGAGGCCCCTGGGATAACCTCTTTTGCCTAGGCGCTCAAGTAAAGTGCTAGTCTCCTGAAAGAAATCAGTTCTGCGTGAGCAGTTTCGTCTCAACCTCAGAAACTGTCGTACAGGAGATTGTCCCTTAGATTTCTGGGATGATGAGAATCATATTTGAGTAATGTGTTCCTCTCTGTAGGCTTTCTGTATAAAATGGTGTATAGCTTGGAGTCTTCTACCAGAAGATATATGTCAAGGAAGCTGATAGTGTCTCTGTGGTACGTCATAGTGAATGGGATGTCTGGTGATCTTGCATTGATTCAATTGGAGAAGTCAATCAGACTCAGCTCATCACCGGTCCAGATCATGATAACGACATCAATCAATCGTTTTCAGATTGATATGTTATTCAGGAAGGGGTTGCCATGGTCATATATGTGTGCATCCTCATAGGCATCCATAAAGAGGTTCGCCAGACTGGGCCAAATCCGACGCCCATTGCCACTCCCTTACACTGGATGTAATGTTGGTTCTGAAAGAGAAAATAATTATTTTTCATCACCACACATAAGAAGTCTAACAAGAATTCAGTCGGTTCCTAGTATGGACGTTCCCTCCCGTCAAGTACCTTGCGTATGACTTGAAGAACTTCCTCTTGGTGAATGCTTCTATAAAGCGATGCAACATCTAATGTCACCAATAATTGTCCAGTCTCATCAAATGGTTGCCCTCCTACCAGCAGTATAATATGCATTGTGTCTCTTATGTTTGATCTTGTTGTTGTTTAAGGAAGCTGCCAATATATTTGTTGATAGGCTCCAGGACATAACCCAACTCCAACAACACTATTGGTCTACCCGCTGGTTGTGTCTGATTCTTGTGAACCTTAGGTAGTGTGTATATTGTTGGTATACAGGATCCTTTTGGTTCAAAAAGCCTGGTTCCTGTTTTATCAGGGAACCCCCTTCCACCCCACTCGTTGTCAGATCATGTATAAGTTCCTGAATCTCTGATGTAAGGTCTCTTGCAATGTTGAGGTAACTGTCTTGAACCCTCAATTGTTTCACAATTTCCGTAATCAGTTGTATCTTGTATAACTATTGGACCACCCTTATCAGCTGCCTTTATGACAATGTCTTGATTGTTTTTCAGGGTCATTAAGCTGTATCTCTCTCTGGCTTTGTTACATTGTATTTAATGTAATATCAGTTCTTTAAAGCCGCCATTATTTCTTTCAAAACAATCTGCTCATAACCCAAGATTTTATGGGATACCATTTGCGCCGCTGGCGTGAAATGAGAGGGAGTTCTAAATGGTGTTGCAGCCTTTAGCCTGTTTTGAGGAAGGTTTGTCATAAAGTAATACTTCAGTCTGATCTTTCTAAAAAGATGGTGTAATTCAACCTTGGTGTTAAATGAATCTGGAGGGGTTGTGAGGGTAAATGATAGTCCCTTACCGAGGAGGCTTTTTCTGACTCAGTGAGAGTGTACTTTGATAGATTCATGATGGGGTTCATGCGGTCATTGGACAGACAAGGTATGGGTGGCTGTTCAAGATTTATTTGGTGGAATTGTTAAAGTGTTCACACTATTAGTAACTGGCTGGAGTTTGATGTAGAGGATAACTGGTTATGATTGACTAAAGTGAATATGGTAATTATCATACTATGAGAGACACACAGGCGACTCAATGGTGAATGTTAGTATAGAGAAAAAGGACAGGTGCAGTTAGGTGTTCACAGGTGTGCTAAAGCGTAATGGTAAGCACATGGACAGACGATTATAGAGGACAAACTCAGTGACTGGTCAAATAGACATGTCTGTTCGGTTCGCTGTGTCCAGGAAGGCCTGAAGATTGGCAGGAGTGCAGCTGACCAGTGGTTTGCCTTTGAGGAATATGTGGAATCTCGCGTGCCAGTAAAGCGTGCCAGTAAAGGAAAAGGAGATGTATTCTCTCAGATATTGTTGCAAGGCCAGGAAGCCCTTCCGTGTGGCTACAGTTGCTTTTTAGTTGTCCTGGGGGACCGTGTTGCGTGATCCCTTCTATATAACTTGTTGGTTTTTGCTCATGTGGGCAAGAATTAATTTGGTGTGACGATAGTGCAATGGTCTATACATGATTGTTCTGGGGCGAGTCAAGTGACCAGATGCAGAGTTGGGCGGAGTGCTCGAGCGGATCCTGTACGCTCGTTTAATTTCAAAGTCTCTGTCGAACTTGATGGCATCGTTCTCTGCTTTCTCGGTCAAGCCAAGATACGAAGGTTTCCTCTCCGCTTACGGTCTTCAAGTTCAGAGATTTCTCTCGCCATCGTTTTCATTGAGCAATATGAATGATCCTGGTGTTTTACAGTTGATGTGTTAGAGTTCAATGGGGCCACTTCTAGATTCAGCTTCGGTGAGTCTGCTGGAGAGACCCCTCACGTCGTTGTGAAGATCTTGGATACCTTGCCATATGGCAGGTCTGGATTTTGTAGCTTGGGTTAGATCATGGAGAGCACCCAGACATTGGATGATGACTTCCATGTTGGCAGACCTATCTCCTTTAGTTTTCACTGGGGAGTCCGGTAGTGGAGTGTCAGGTTAGGGTTGCTTGTGGGGAGCTTGACTTCTTTGTGCTCTTTCTGATCTTTGAGACCTTTTCTGTTTTGTGCGTACCATCTTGGAGAGAGAAGTACAGAACACTCTGTAAGTAGAGAAGACAGCAACTGCTGAGTACTGTTGTCTGCTGACTGTTGGATAATACATGTAAGCAGATGATGTCTGTTAGTATCTATAAGCTGTAACCCCACTGGTTGTTGGGAACCAACAGGTTGTTCACCAATGTTCTATTAGTTTAGTTATCTGGAAGATCTTCTGTCGAGTAGTTGGACAATTTGCCAGATGTAAGATGGTTTTCCTATTGAGTAATCTTTTTCCATGTTTTGGTTCTGTTTGTCACTCCAGATGCAGCTGGTATATAAGCAAGGGAGAGGGAGCCTGGATATGTTCTGTATTGTTTGATAAAACAGTTGCTTGATAATACATATTGACCAATGTGTTGCTTGTTAACACCGACTAGACTTGGCATGCAGAGGTCAGGATAGTTGTTTTTAGGTCTTGACTATTATATCGCACAGGGATTAATAGGCGAGTGTATAGTAGTTTAAACAAACTCTTTGACCAAGCAGAGCCCAAGCGGATTACGTGCAGTTCATGTGACCCAGTCTTGTGAGACGCGCGTCCACGTCAAACCCATAAGCCTTGCAGCACCAGACTTCAATGGAATGCCTCCCAAGCTGCTCCCCCGCCCTAAACGCTTCGCCAGCATGCGCTTGGCCTCACTCACACCCCATATGCTCGTTCCCTCCCACTCGCTCGCTCCCCTGCTCCCCCGCCCCCCCACCCCCATCCGCCTCGCACACCACCATGCTCCTTCCCTTCCACTCCCCTGCCCCCCCACCTCCATCTAAGCGCCCGCCCCCATCCGACTTGTATTACAATGAGTTTCGCTCTGGGCAAGCTGCGGCAATCAGCAGATTCTGACAGGAGCCCCTCTCTCTTGTTCCCCAGTACATACATGCAGTATTTCTGCTGCTCCCAGGCGGGATTTATAGAATAGCCCATGGCTAGGTGCTACCAGAATACTTTAGCAAGTGACAAAACCTGCTCCCCTGCCCCCCCACACCCATCCACCTTGCACACCACCATGCTCCTTCCCTCCCACTCGCGCGCTCCCCCGTCCCCCCGCTCCCTCCAGTCTGTGCCGCGCATCATCGCATCAGGCCCCATTCATTGCAGTTAAGAAGTGATAACATAACATAGACATCTATGACTCATGGCTCGCTCACTCTCCTGCTCCCCCGCCCCCCCACCCCCTTCCGCCTCGCACACCACCATGCTCCTTCCCTCCCACTCGCTCGCTCCCCCGCCCCCGCCTCCCGCTCCCCCAGTCTGTGCCTCGCATCATCGCATCAGCCCCATTCATTGCAGTCAAGACGTGATAACATAACATAGACATCTATGACTCATGGGATGTACTTCTCGGTTAACTTAGCTGTGATTTACAATACTTGACAAGGGGCAGCGATGAAAGGGTAGTGATACGTTTCAGGGTGTAGAGTTCTTTGTCACACATCAAATGGTGCATTTTATTTGCTAATTTAGCCTGCTAAGTTAATGTGAGGATTCTTTAGTTCGTAGCCACAGATAACTGAACAATTTTTACATTCCAACTGGGTCAGATGTCTTTGGGCCTGAGCATCACTGTCAGTATCAGACATAGGTGCACATAACTCTCCCCGATACATGTTCCATTTCCCCTATATTTTTGTCCATTTGTTCGGACAACTCTTACTCTTATAGATTACCACGCCACAGAATCACTCAGCGCCACAGAATCACTCAGCACCACTGAATGCCACAGCACCCTCAATGCCATAGCACCCCTCAACGCCACAGCACCCCTCAATGGCACAGCACCCCTCAATGCCACAGCACCACTCAATGCCACAGCACCACTCAATGCCACAGCACCACTCAACGCAACATCACCACTCAGCGTGCAGCATCCCTCAACGCCACAGCATCACTCAACGCAACAGCATCACTCAGTGCCACAGAATCAATCAACACCACTGAATGCCACAGTACCCCTGAACGCCACACCACCACTCAATGCCACAGCACCACTCAATTCCACAGCACCACTCAGCGCAACAGCACCACTCAGCGCACAGCATCCCTCTACGCCACAGCATTACTCAATGCCACAGCATCACTCAATGCCACAGCACCACTCAACACCACAGCATCACTCAGCACCACTCAATACCACAGCACTACTCAATGCCACAGAACCACTCAACACCACAGCACCACTCAACACCACAGCACCACTCAACACCACAGCACCACTCAATGCCACAGCATCACTCAACGCCACAGCATCACTCAATGCCACAGCATCACTCAGCACCACAGAATCCCTCCACGCCACTGAATGCCACAGCACCCCTCAACGCCACAACACCCCTCAACGCCACAGCACCACTCAATGCCACAGCACCACTCAGCGCACAGCACCCCTAAACGCCACAACACCACTCAATGCCATAGCACCACTCAATGTCACAGCACCACTCAATGCCACAGCACCACTCAGCGCACAGCATCCCTCAACGCCACACCATTACTCAATGCCACAGCATCACTCAACGCCACAGCATGACTCAGCACCACAGCATCACTCAGCACCACAGCATCACTCAGCACCACTCAACGCCACAGCACCACTCAACGTCACAGTATCACTCAGCACCACTGAATGCCACAGCATCACTCAGCACCACTGAACCCCACAGCATCACTCAGCACCACTGAAGGCCACAGCATCACTCAGCACCACTGAACGCCACAGCATCACTCTGTGCAACCATTCAACAACAACTGGTTCTAATATGTTCTCTCAATGTTTCAAGCTTTATTACAAATGTCACAAAAAATGTTAATATTTCACTTCTATTCTTGTTGTATCAGCCATACAGCTGACATCCTAAGGTCAGGTGGTGAGTTGTGCACTCCAAATGGGTCGCTGGTCATGTTAGGAACAGGCCTGACTTCAGTGGGTTTCTAAATGTCAGCTGCATGGAGAGCGGCCGCGTGTATGCTGGCGTCCCTGATTCCCCGCTGGGTTTCCATAAGGTAGGCCGTAGTGTGAGTCATGGCAGGAGTCACAGCCAGAGATACCGTCAGACGGCACTGCGGAGGTGATGCGAAATTGGTGCAATGCAGTCAGGAATAATTAGGTTGAGCATGGGATATGTGGCAATTGCAGGGGGCAGGGCCCATTACCAAAGGATCACTCATTGTGGGCTGAAATATCACAGGAGGCCGGTGTGTCATAGGCTGGGGAAGGGTCTTGCCACTGGCAGTTGGGTAGGCCTCCAATGCTAGCCATGTGGTGGGTGCTGGATTTTGGTCTAGATTCTCCGAAGCACCGTTGAGGTTTCATTGACAGCCTGATGGTGAGCCTCACAGAGGGGCGGTGTAGCAGCACTGGAGCTGGGTTGGATCGCAGCTAACTGGGACAGGTAGGTCGTACGCAGCAGATGTCGCTATTGCAGTGGGAGCTTCTTTATAGCATAGGGAGGTAGATCGCAGGAGCGCTTCACTCTAACAACCAGCGGGAAAACACTGCAGCAGTGTGTGACCCTATTACTGCAGTCGGTGCAACCTGCGAATCGCTTTCTGATTATGCTAAACAAAGTTAGAGGATGCAGTCAGGGGATTCAAAGCCGCACTGCCTGAAACAGTCACTACAGTACACAAAAGAACAAACAGAGAATACCGTTGCCCACCTCAATGGTCAGCTGCACGTTGAACATACATTATAAACATTTAAATACCCAAAAAGAAAGGCAACAGGAATGTATATTTAGTGTAAACAGATGATCGTAAGTCTTGAGTATTGATGCAGAGTTTATCTTTAATATATATTTCATAACAAACGCAGCCAACGTGTTTTACCTTACAAAAGGCTTCATCAGGGCTGCAAATACGAAAAATACATGTCATAAGTTTGAAATATGTACAGGCTAAGATGTACAAGATAATAATTAAAAACTGTTATTTTAAAAACATTTTAACTACATATAGCACTACATTCACATGACAGTCTACTGTTTAAGAAAAAAGGAGAGGGCTGAGTCCTATTTTCACAGACCAAAGAGACATAAGTATTAGACAATAAATTCTCAATCCATAACATTGGAAGAGTAGCAAAATTTATTTCTATACCATGCTAGACAAAATAGGCAACTCACACATGTGTGATTGCCTGCTCAAGGACTAAAAAACACCAGAAAGTGTAAAACCATAAGTATGGATTACAGACAGAGGAATGTGAAAAATGGGAAACAGCCATAATATTGCATGCCTTACATCGCATGCCTTTACAACGTGGTTGTTACAACGACTGCTTTGTTACAATGCGAACCATTACATCGCAAGTCGTTTCACGACTTGCTGTAGGGGGTGCACTGGGGTTGGATTTACAATTCAACACCTTCCCCGCTGTTGCAGAAACTGGATTAGGAATAGTAAATTATATTATTCCTAAATCCATCGCGCCCTCTATAGCAAGTCGTTGAAACGACTTGCGATGTAATAGTTCACATTATCATGATGCTGTCATAACCACTGCGTTGTAAAGGCATGCGATGTAAAGATGTGTATTCATGAAAAATAGTTCAGTATTAGGCCACGTGCACATCCGATTCTAGTTTAGTGATCTGTAAAGTTGGAAAAGAGGACACGTACACAGGTTCCCATACTACTGTCCATACAATGTGAGCTTGGAGAAACGGAAAGTCCACATTTATAGTGGGTCTATTACCCAATAATCTGAACCACGGTCAACGCGAGAATAATTTCAGGTAACTCCTGTTCTGACCAAGATCTCACTCGCAACACTACATGAACTATAAGTCGTGCCTTTATGATGCACCGCTTATACCCTGTGATATTACTTCACAGAGACCATGTGAAATCACAGCATTTGTAACAACACTTAAGACATCTCAAATTACATAATTTGTGACAACACTGTGCATGGTAGAGTGCTAAATTTTAGGTAATGTAATGTGAGCGAACTGACAATTCTGTGTACAGTGTTGTACAGCAGAGTCTCATACAGTGTAATGTAGAGTGGAGTGCTGTAGAGGGGTGTGTCATACAGTGGACTGTGGTAGAGTGTTGTACAATGGATTAGAGTGGCAGAGAGTGGAGGGGTATATTGTGGAATAAAGTCTTCTAGAGTTGAATGAGGTAGAGTGAAGTGCTGTGTCAGAGTAGACTTGGAAGGTCGTGGAGTATCTTAGAGTGGAGTGTTGTATAGTGCTGTGTCATTTAGAGGAGCGTCATCAAGTGAAGTCCTGTCGAGTAGGGTGTCACTGTCAGAGTGGAATAGAGTGGCGTAGAGAAGGGTTGAGTAGAGTGTTGTAGAGTGCATTGTCATTAGTTGAGTGCTGCAGAGGACAGTGGAGGAGTGGTCCGTAGAGTGGAGGAGAATGTCGTAGAATGGATTACTGTTTCGTATAGTGGAATGGTATGTCATAGAGAACAGTGGCATGCCCTAGAGGGTTATACAGAGTAGTAGATAGGCGTACAGAGGATGAGCATTAAGTGGAGTTGTGGCATAGAGTGTGGTGGAGTGTTGTAGAGTAGAGCTGCATGCAGTGGATTAGAGTATTTTACAATTGGAGCAACATTTAGTGGAGTATCGTACAGTAGCGTAGACTGGAATCAAGCTTTGTAGAGTGAAGTAGAGTGGAGTAGGGTAGCATAGAGTGGAGCAAAGTCAAAGTGGAGTGGCTTGTCGTACCATATAGTGGTGTGACGTGCACGAGAGTGGAGTGGCGTAGAGTTGAGTAAACTCTCACAAATTAGGGCCATTTCATACAGTAGAGTGGAGTTGCATTTCGTAAAGTATTGGAATGTTGTAGAGTGGAGTGGCATACAGTGGAGTAGCATACAGTGGAGTAGAGTGGAGTGGCATACAGTAAAGTGTCTTAGAGTGTGATAAAGCATAGAGTGTCAGAGTCAAATGGCATAGAGTGGAGTGGTGTACAGTGGAGTATTGGAGTAGAATGGACTGTGTTGTCAGAGTATAGTGGAGAATAGTGGGGTGAAGTAGCATATAGAGAGTTCCATAGAGTGGTAGAGAGGCATAGAGTATCGTATATTGGCATAGAGTGGAATAGAGTTTAGAACGCATACAGTGGAGTACAGTGGAGTGTAGAAGCATAGAGTGGAATAGTGTTGTAGAGTGGCATAGAGTGTAGTAGAGTCTTGTAGAGTGGAGTTGCATAGAGTGGAGTGGAGTAGAGTAGAGTGCCCTACAATGGAGCGGCGTAGAGTGGATTGGCTTAGAGTGGATTGTCGTAAAGTGGCATAGAGTGGAGTAAAGTGTCATACAGTAAAGTTGACTGAAGTGGAGTAACGTAATGTGAAGTTAAGTATCATAGAGTGGACAGGAGTCTTGTAGAGTGGCCTGGAGTGGTGTACTGTGTAGTGGTGTGGCATGGTGTGATGTATAGTGGAATAGTGTAGCATGGAATGGCGTAGAGTGCAGTGGTGTAGAGTGCAGTGGCATACACTTGAACAGCATATAATAGAGTGGGGTAGAGTGGAGCGGCTTAGAGCAGAGTAGGATGTCATAGAGTAGAATGGAGTTGCTTGGAATGGAGTAGCATGTTGTAGAATAGAGTGGAGTGTTGCAGAGTGGGGTGACATAGACTGTAGTGTTGTAGAGTGGAGTAGCATGCTATAGAGTGGAGTTGCATAGCGTGGTGGGTCGTAGAATAGAGCGGAGTGGCATAGACAGGAGTCGCATAGAGTGGAGTTGCATAGAGAGTAATAGCATACAAGGAGTGCGTAGAGTGAAATAGTGTATATTGTAGTGGCATAGAGTGGGGTGGTGTAGAGTAGAGGTCTTCAAACTCTTGGATGCAGAGACCCCCCTGTCAAAAACATTTAGGCTTAGGGACCCCCTACAGACAACATTTTCTAGAACTTCATTGATAACTATCGACAACCATAAATGCCCCCAATTCATTTAAAGGTGTGGCTAAAAACAAAGGGCCTCATTTATGAGGAAATGGCATAGGTCAGTGCCGCAAGTCTTCTTGCTGCGCTGCCCTACACCAATGTGAAAGGGCAGAAATGCACCTTATTTATTAAATATGGGGCTTTCCTCTCCTTTCCCCCTGCTTTGGCGCATACATTGCTGTCTAACGCCAATGTAGGCAGAATTGTTTTTGTGCAGGAAGGGGAACCTTACCACACAAAAACAATCCAGAGAGGGGTTTTCCTCTTTCCATGTGTGCTGCAGAATGCAGCACACATGAAAAGAGGAAATAACGTGGAGAAATAAAAAAATTCTCCCAATTTCGCATACTATGCGGAAGAGTAAGGTTTTGCCGCTGCCCCAGGTTTACATGGTTTTGTAAATCTGAGGCAGCGTCAAAATCCAAATGAGTTGCGTGGGAACACCTATCCCATGGAATGCCTACTTGACATAGAGTAAGGCAACACATTGAGTTTCTCCATATCTGTGAGGCCATGCAAAGCCACGCAGAGTGACTTTGCGCAGTGTCATAGATATGATTGAGACTCTTGTGCTGCCGGAGCGTCAAAAAAAGTGATGCTCCGGCTGCGCAAGCCTCTCATAAATTAGTACCAAAATATTTTGTTAGTTCTTTAGGTCTTTCACCGTCAGGTATCTACATATAATATAATGGGTAGCTTAAATGAAAAATACATTCAAAAAGTTGTTGCTCAGAGGGAAATGCACTGTACAACATTATGAAACCTCTATTAGTTAATGCACTGTAGAGGTGTGTGCATTACCAGCACGCCACTGAATTAAATTTGGTCGGTGCAGAGAATAGTGACTTGTGTATTTTTAGTGCTACGAGGTCACAGCCTGTGACAGAAAGCACTTTGAATGTCTGAGTCATTATTTTATGCTTGCAATAGACACATTATAAGGTAGACTGCAACAAACTGTGCAAATAGTTTTAGGATAAAATGGTGCTTCCAAAATGTAGATTTTAGTAACACATGACCATAAGTAATGCATTTGTTTTTGGCATAACTATCCCTTCAACACCTCCTCAGGGGTACTAAGCGCTGTGTAAATAGAATTATGGTTAAAAGCATGCACTTCACAGCCCAGTTGTAAAACTCTTAGTACTAACACTCAAACAAATAACTGAAGCTGAAGCATTTTAAAGATCAGAATGAAGCATCCCAGACCGGGAGCACATGTTCTGGATTCCAGGCAGAAACAAGGCCTGGAAATGCTCGACCCCCTTCCCAAGACTCCATGGCCCCCTTGGGGGTCGCGACCCACAGTTTGAATACCTCTGGTGTAGAGGCATGTCATAAAGTGGAGCTGTGTGTGGTATACTGGAGTGGCATGTTGTAGGGTGGAGTGTCGTAGAGTGGAGTTGTGTGGCCTGTCACACAGTAGAGTGGACTGTCTTAGAGTAAACTGGTGTGTTGTACAGAGGATTGGTATACAGTGGACTGGTGGGTCATAAAGTGGCGTGTAGTACAGTGTCTTAGAGTGGCGGGACATACAGTAGAGTGTTTAAAGTGAAAAAGGAAGTTGCAGAGCAGTGTGGAGTAGAGTTGGTAGCATACAGTGGAATACCGTAGAGCGAAGGGGCATTAGTAGAGTGGAGCAGAGTGACGTAGAGTAGAGCGGTTTGGAGTAGAGTGGAATAGCATAGATTGAGTGGAGTACAATGGAGTGGCATAGAATGGAATATCATCAAGTGGCATAGAGTGTGGCGTAGAGTGGAGTGGCCATAGTGAAGTGGAGAGGTATAGAGTGGAAAGGAGTGGAGCGGCATGTCTTAGAGTAGAGTGGAGTGTTATACAGTGGAGTGGCATAGAATGGAATAGAGTACAGTGGAGTGCATAGAATGGAATAGTGTAGAGTGGCGTAGAGTGAAGTGGCATGTTGTAGAGTGGAGTGCCTTGTGGTGGAGTGGAGAGGCATGTGGTAGAGCAATGTGGCATTGTAACATTGAGTGGTGTGGAGTGTCCAAGTGGACTGGACTGTTTTAAAGTGGAGTGGGGTGTCATAGAGTGGAGCCACATGTCAGAGTAGAGTGCTGTGTTATACAGTGGAGTGGTGTGTCGTACAGTATTGTTTAAAGAGAGGCAGTATGAAAATAGCAGAATGATTGTAGATGAAATTTGTTAGAAATATAGCTTGAAAGTTATAGTGTCTGATTCACAAAGGTAAACTTACAGTTTTGTGTAAGAGTACGATTTTTTAAACACAACTAAAGTGTCATTAAAACATGGCGGCCTTTAACTTTTGCAATTAGCCAATCGCATAATGCCTTGGCAACAACATGTACCGCAGTAGGTTCGCAAAATTTCACAAAACTATAGCAGCCTGATATATCACTAAGTTTAAACCCTTATAACTTTGAAGATGCTTACCCTACATACCTGTACTATTAAAAATGATCATCTGCACATCGTAATCTATAAACCTGCCAAATTTCATGAAACGTCAACTGGCTATTTGGCTGCTACACATGAGAACAAAGTCTCTGGAAAATGCATTGGGGGAGAAATGTGTTTTGGGGCATCCCTTTTTTCTGTACTCTCCTTGACCATTCAACAAAACGCAAAACTTTGCATCCTCCACCAATGTACAAAAAAAGGAATAGGCCTACAAAGTTTTGTATAGATTCATCAAAAGGTTGTGAAGGTATTAACGGTCAAATATCAAAGGAATGCCTAAATATAACTTGAGGAAGGAGTGTCTCTCTCTTTCTTTCTCTCTCCTGACTCACCCCCCCCCCCCCATTTGCAGCAATTATGATATTTGTAAAGAACAGCTACAGGAGCTTGTTAGATTACTCCGAAGGCGGGGCTATCCTTTTCAAATTCAAATCCTTTTCATTTGATAAGAGAACAAACTGAACACCAATAGCAGGAAACCAAAGTGACAGAATCCGATTTGTAGTATGCTACCACCCAACAGCCCCTAACTACAAAAACATAATGCAAAAAACATTTACCTCATTTTCTGCCTGTGAAAAATGACAAAAAGGTTTTTGCAAAACGTTCAGCCATTGCTCATCACAAGCTTCCAATTTTTAAGTTCTTGTTTTGAGAGGTGAAATCAAACAAGCTGTAACAAATGCAGTGCTTCACTCCTTTTATTCTGAAAGGTACATCATTTATGAATAACTTTAAAAACCCTGTCATTAACAAGTTCTGTATAGGCAGTATCAATGGCATACAGAACATCTGACATGTTGATCAATGCACGTCATTTATGTGATTCAGTGCCAATGCCGCAGCTGTAAAAAACAACATGCAGGCCAAACTGTTAATGACGTCTGAACTTGCTTCAGGAACCTCAAATAAGCAATACTTAATAAGAAACTTGAACCTCGTGGCAGAAAGTGGCTGTTGCTGCCATCCATCTAGAAATTCCTTGTTTTGATACTGGAGAACCTTTACATGAATTGGAAAATAGAACAATAAACTGATTACATTCTCTAAAGTCTTTTCTCCTTTCTAGATAAACTTAAAACGTATTTGTATGTCGGATGAGTGTAGTGCTCTTTCTGCTACACCTGAGGGGTTCTTTTAAGAAAGTCTTGACAATTATTGACTCTTTAGTGTGAAAGTCTGTCGGGACCTTAAAAATGAATCGAGGATTATTAAGTAAGATGACCTTGTCCTTGGTTAACTGAAGGTGAAGGCTGGTATCTCCCCGACTCTTCTCACAGAGGTGATACACAGTAGTAGAACTGTTTTCCGTAAAAGAGATTTGAGGAGCTTTTTCGATTGGCTCATGTGGCCTTCTCTTTAATTGGGATAATATCCACAACTCCTCTGCCAAAGGCCTCCCAAGCTCCTCCGCCAAACCAACCCAACCCTTAAGCATAGTTACCAGCATCTCATCCTGTATAGCATGATATAGATTAGAAATATGTTGTTTAGGGGATATAGCAGACCATTTGTTATGTTGTTGTTATGGTAAGTTGATTTGTATAGAGCACTAATCCCCTGCCAGGGTATCCAAGCACTTGGGCAGGGGTCTAGGTTTGTGGTCCCCAAGGTGCTTATTCGAAGAGCCAGGTCTTCAGCTTCTCGCAGATCTTAAGAAGTGAGGAGGAGGCTCAGATGTGTTGAGAGAGGTTGTTCCATGTCTTGGGTGCAGCGTAATAGAATGAGCTACTCCAGTTTTGCTTTTGCAGAGGTGGGGAAAGTGTGAGAGGCAGAGCGTAGGTGTCTGGTGGGTTGGCGCAAGTGTATGCAGCGGTATTCTGGTCCTTGTTGAGTAGGGCTTTTTATGTGTGCGCAAGAAGTTTGAAGTGGCTGCACTTGTAAATTGGAAGTCAGTGAAGCGTACTGAGGTGCAGTGTAATGTAGGTGTGGCATAGAAGGTTGAGTACGAGTCTTGTAGCAGTGTTCTGAATGGTATGGAGTCTGTGTAGGAGTTGTTTAAAGATTCTGGCATACAGAGTGTTGCCTTATTCCAGCCTGCTGGTGATGAATGCTTGTTTGACAATCCGTTTGGCATTCTGAGAAAAACATTTGAAGATTTTTTGCATCATGCATAGGATGTGGAAGCATGAGGTGCACACTGCGTTGACTTGAGCCGTCATGTTGAATATGTCGTCTAGGAGGATCCCTAGAGCTCTTGCGTGGTCTGTGGGAGTGGACACCAGATGGAGTTCCATGGCGAGGTCTTGTTGCCGAAGACCAGTACTTCCATCTTGTTGGAGATGAGCTGCTGGCAGTTTGGTTTGCATCCAGTCTGCTACCCTGGTCATGTAGTTGGTGAAGTTGATTCTGGCGGTGGTTGTTTTATCTGTCAGGGGGAGGACGAGTTGGGTGTCATCGGCATAAGAGATGATGGTGATGTCTTGTGATCGGATGATGTTGGCGAGCAGTGTCATGTATATGTTGAAAAGTGTGAGGCTGAGGACTATCCTTGTGGAACGCTGTATGTCAATTTCTTGGTCTCTGATGTGAAGGTTGGCTGCGATGAGTGCTGTTTTGGTGCTGTGGTTCTTTCTGAATACAGATTGAGTGTTGTCTAGAAGATAGTAAAATTTGAGGTTGGTTGTAAGTTAGTTGTTGATGACCTTCTCAATCACTTGGCTGGAACACGGAAGCAGGGAGATGCGTCAGAAGTTGCTCAGTTGATTTAGGTTGGCTGTGGGCTTCTTGAGCTCAGCCTAGTAGAGGTGTTGACATTGAGGTGTTTTGATTTCGAAGTCAATGATGGATTGGTCGGTCTACATGAGCGGTGTGGTGGAGTTGTATATGATGATGTCACTTGTGGTGAAGATGGGTTCCAGTGTGTGTTCTTTGATGTGTGTTTGTTCTTGGAGGGGCTGAGTGAGCCCGTTGTTGCTCAAGCGTTCAAGGAGTAGTACGAAGCAGGGTTTTTGTCAGTCTTCCAGGTGAAAGTTCAGGTCTTCAGGTCGCCGAGACGAATGTAGGCTCAGTAGTCCATGGTGAGCAGAGCAACAAAGTTGGTGATGAAGTTAGTAAAGGTGGCTGATAGTCTGGGTGGTCGGTAGGCAAGGGTTTCTTTCAGGGTGAAGTTTTCTGAGATTTGCAACTTGAAGTGTAGGTGTTCCATGAATGGGGTGGTGTTCTCTGTGGATGTTGTGCATTTGATGGTTTCCTTGTAGATGATAGCGAGTCCCCCTGGCTTGTAAAGATGGTCCGGTTAAGTGATCTTGTAGCCTGCTGGTATTGTCTTGGTAATGTCGGTACCTGATGAGGGGTTGAGCCAGATCTCTGTGATAAAGAGGATGTCAGATGCGTTGCTACTCAGCAGGTCCCATAATTAAGTTGTGTGTTTGCCGAGTGATCGTGGGTTTAGAAGCATGCATGCGAATGGGCTTTGATGTGTGGGTTTGCTGTGGCATGTGGTGTAGTGGTGTAGGAGTTGTTGATGCTTGTGTGGTATGTGTGTTCAGAGGGGGTGTTAGGAGCAGGTGTTGACAGCATTGTTAGTATTTGCATGGGGGTATGGGTGTTTGAAGCTACTGCCATTAAACCTAACCATCCACCCACCCTTTCATTCAATCATCCATCCTTTTGCTCATTCACCCACCCTTTCACTCCATTTATCCTTTAACTCCATCATCTCCCCTTTCACTCCTCCACCCAACCTTTGACCCATTCATTCATTCATCCTTTCTCTCATGCATTCATCCTTTCACTAATCCGTCCATCAATTCACCATTTCACTCATCCATCCATCCCTTCAACCAGCCATCCATCTACCCTCCCTTTCACACATCCATCCATTCTTTCACGCATTCTTCCATCCACCCTTTCACATAGTCCATCATCCAGTCTTTCACTCCAACCATCCATTCACTCATCCACCCATCCATTTATGCTTTGACTCATCCATCTGAGGTTCTGTAAAATCTGCCTTGTCCTGTTATATTATGGTTCCGTCACGATTTTGGTGATGTTGTACCGTATTTATCAAGTACGGCTAATATGGAGTGAATTTGTCATGTTAACTAGCGAGTTCATTACGTATTCAGAGACTTTGTCTCGAATATGGGTTCCATTTTGTTCGTACCTCCATTTTGGTGTTGCCATCACGTAGGCCCATGGAGGTAACTAGACGAACGAAGTTGCATGGGCTTCGTTGTTCATGCACTTAATAACTAAGCCTTTTCTTGACTCTAAGCTGCATTGTAATGAACTGACCTCTTTATCTGAAACTGACCCTTTGCGAGGCCAATTTCCTTAGTTGATCCTTATCTGAGATTGCAAGTCAAAGTTCAGGACATCGTTAGTTTTAGCTTTTCTACACATGCCTTATCTTGCTCGTTATCTATCATTGTTTCCTTTTTATGTTCCTTCGTTACATGCATTGTGCTTTCAATTATGGGTTTGTCCGGCTTGTGGAAATTGAATTTGGGACCTCCTAATAATTAACTTGTGGGGTTGGTACAATGTAAAGTGAGCCTTTTTGGAATGTGATAATGTATAGAAATGTGTTTCTATTGGTCAGAATTTGCTGCAGTGGGTGTCCATTTGTAATGTGAATATTGTGTATAAATACTGATGTCTTGCTCTACAAAATTGAGCAGTTTCTTGAGTTGTACACCGTGTTGTGTTGCTGGGATTACTGCTACTAGCTGCAGCTAATAAATTTGATCTCTGACGCCACCTAGAAGTATTCCGTGTCTCTGTTTGCCAAGACAGGAGAACCCGAAGACTTTGGGCGTGTCCCTGGCGCCGCTGGGTTCTAAAAACCCGGTTCTTCAATTGGCGCCCAACGTGGGGTGACTTCAGCGGTACCGGTCCAAGCCCGAGGATCGTGAGGAGCCACGTGAAAAATTTCTGGAGGAAGGCCACCACTTCATCGACCCCTGCATGTCGACGTGGACCGAAGGTATTTTCTGCGAGGCTTCCCGCTTTCCGACGGCTACGAAGGACTGCTGCCCTGACTGTCGCCCTGTCTTGGACCCTCGATAGATGCTTTGTAGAGCGAGACGATAGACGATCTTCTGGTGGCGTGACAGATATTTTGGTTAAGTATAAGTGGGTCGCTCCCACGACTTTGTTTGGTTCTTTGTTTGGTTCTTGGTTTGATTCTTGGTTTGGTTTGATTCTGCTACTGCAGTAATCGAAGCCGAGGGGCTCGTATATTTGCGAGAGTATCGATAGTTGATAACCCCTTGAAGTTTGAAGCTAGATTAGTGAGCTATAAGATGCCTGGTATTAGCAAAATTAGGAAATGGTTTAGTTGTGGTTGCAACAAGGATTCCCGATTGGAGGACTCGTGTCCGATACCTCCGGTTGGAACTCCAACTTATGAGCTGTATTCAAAACACGGAGTGGGTCCTATCACCTATAATGAGGTATGGATCCGCTATACTAGGAAAGATTTTGTCTTACGATGGCTCCAAAATGGTAGTTTCGAATCAAATATTTTAGATAACCTAGAAGTTGTGCTGTTCACGAAGAAAGCCCGGCTGGCAATCTTTGACTCTTTACGCCTTTGGCGAAAGGAAGCCAAACAGAGAGAAATTAAACAAGCAAAAAGAGATAGGAAAGATAAAAATATGTCAGTATTACAAGCTGCTAGGCAGTTTAAGGAAGATGGAGAAGAACGTGTGAGTGCAGTCTTAGATAGACAGCGTTGCATGGGCTATCGATAAATGTGGTCTGGCCTTGCCGCCTTCCCTTCCAAAAGTGAATGAAGACCCTGAAAAAGATCCTTTGATCTCTCATCTACTGAGATTGCCACCCCCCTATGTGCAGGGTGCTACTGCACCTCCATTACCCCCGGTTGTTCCACCCTTTGTTGTTCAACCTCCTGCTGTTGTTCAGCCAACCGGTGCTCCACAGATGGTTTTGCCTCCTCCTGCGCAACCTATTCTAGGGTCGCCAGCTTTGCTACCAGCTTTGCCTCAAACTCCTTTGCCTTCTGCTTCTGCATCTTTTACTTCTACTGTTCTTGTCCCAACACCTTCTTTGCCTCAGAATACTTATTCTCCTGTTCTTATGTCTACTTCTTCTCTTTATGCTCGAAAACGAATGACCAAGACTGTTGTTAATTTGTTGTCACCATTGTTTGGGTCACTGAATATGATCCCTGTTTCGGAACGCAAGCAGAGTCGTAGTCAGCTTCCTAGTTCCCAGGAACGGTCAGTGTTGGATTTGTTGGCTCGTAGGTGGATTTTAAATGCTCCGAGGTATGATTTGCCAGCGGTTATGGATGTTTTCTTTCAGTGGGAACCGCCTAAGCAAAGGTATGTTTTTGATGCCATGTGTACTTTTCTGCGTTAGGAATGGGAAGATAATGAGTTGGGTCCGATTCCGCAGGATGTGCTCGATGTTCAGTCAGAGTTTGCTAAAGGGATGATAGTGGAATCCGATGTTACAGATGCCGTAGAGACGATACTTGCTTTCAGATCTAGGCTTTCGCCTCAGACATTGTATGAACCTGATTCCTCTGTTAGGAGGAAAGTGAAACAGTACCCTATGAGAGAAGTTCCTCCTGTATGGAAAGAAGCAGTTCAGGCTAATGTAAATCAGGGTATTGTTGCCGCTCCGGCTCATTTTCCGCGAGTATGGGTACATGTCCCTTGGAAGAGAGCAGAGGTCTTGGCTCTTAAGCAGACCTTACCTGACCCTCGTAAGAATCCTGCTGGTTATTACAAGGAGTTGTCCCAGGCAGTTGAAGCGTGTATTATGAATTTAGCTGACATCGATATGTTGATGGGTAATGTAGTCCCTCAACCTTTGTGGGCAAAGATTCGTCATGAGAATCATGCTGCTGAATTAGGTGATACCTGGCGAATATTGTTGCTGCAGATGGTAGACAGGAGGGAGGTGCTAAACCTGAACCTTTAGTTTCAGAATTACCAGGTAGAATTATTAATTTGATGAAACAGATGATGCCCGCTTTACGAGTGAATTGGGATAAGTTAGCAGCATGTAAGCAGAAGAAAGACGAGAGTGTATCTGATTTCTTCACTAGGTTTGAAGAGACGTTTATTGATCATAGTGGTCAGGATATGAGTACGGAAGGTGGCCAAAGGTTGTTTGTGGATAAATTTGTCTTTAATTTGCTTCCCGAACTTTCTAATAAGTTAAAGGACTCTGAGAGTTCATGGGCTGTTTCTTCGTCGGCCCAGATATTGGCTACTGCACAATATTATGAGAATAGGGATAAAGATGAGAAGGATAAAGTAGAGAAGAAAACTAAGGATCTAAAGACAAAAGTTCTTTTGAAGCAAGCTTATCCACCTCGTCAGAATCAGCCTCAGTTTCAGCAACCTCCACAATTTCAGAGATTGTTACAGAAGCCTGAGCCCTATGCTCCGCGATTCTTTCCTGGCCCTAATCAGTGTGCTTATTGCAGAGAGGAAGGTCATTACAAGAATAGTTGCCCGGCTTTGTTACAGCGTGCGAATGGTGTACCTAGTCAAAGAAGTCGTCGTAGTTTTCAGCAAGCTCCTAGGGGTAGGGGACGTGGTGTGATCCCCCAAAATGAGCGTTCCTCTTCCCTACAGAATTCTGCGAAGTATTTTGACAGACAGAATGTTCCAAGTGGTCAGTCTGCCCAGTATTATGTTGAGGATTACTATGTCGAAGGTGAGAGTTTTGGTTATAATGATAACTAGGACAGCCAAGGACAAAGTGAGGGAGTAGTGTCAGTTCCAGTAGATCAGAGTGGACCTTATGTTTAAGTGATTACATCAGGTGTGGTAGAACCTTTTCTTTTGGATACTGGTGCGATGAAGAGTTCTATTATGCACTCTAAACTTCTTGGCGCACCTTTGTCTGGCTTGACCAATGTTTCAGTAGGATTTTCAGGCGCCCCAGTTCGTAATCCGGTTTCTAGTCCTTTGTCCCTTTCCATTGGCCCTTGTGAATTGGAAGCTACGCTTATTCTAACAACTGGTTGTGGTGAGAATCTGTTGGGTTTGGACTTGCTGAAAATATTGTATGCAACATTGCATTGTTCTCCTTCAGGAGTACCACTTACCCTTGGTACAAAAGTGATTTCTCCAATGTATTTGTCTAAGGATTGTTTGCCACTGGAATTGCGTTCGCTTCCTGATGCACTTTGGGCCACAGGTCCAAATGATGTTGGTCTTTTGCAGATTCCTCCGTATGTTGTTACCCTTAAATCAAATGCTAGGCTGCCTCGTATTCCACAATACAGGAGTTCGAGCGATGGTGAGAGAGCTCTTTTAGCGAATGTCTATGATCTGGTTGAGAAGGGTGTAGTTGAGGAAACGAGAGGTAATGTGTGTAACAGTCCTGTTTTGCCTGTCCTTAAACGTACTGATGCTTCTCAGCCACCTGTGTACCGGTTTGTGATTGACCTTCGAGAGGTCAACAAGATTGTCGTACCACAGTTTCCTGTGGTACCTGATATCACTGCTTTGTTGACTCTGATTCCTGCTTCGGCAGCTTGGTTTTCTGTCATCGATTTGAAGAATGCTTTCTTCAGTATTCCTATTGCTGAGGAGAGCAGGGATATTTTTGGCTTCTCATTAGGAGGCCGAAGCTTCCGGTTTAAGAGAGCTCCCAAAGGTTATTGTGAAAGTCCCTCCATCTATAGTCAAGCATTGAAAACTCAGCTTGACTGTTTTGTGTTACCTGTAGGTGCTACTCTTATTCAGTACGTCGATGATTTGTTGATTACTGCTGATAATGAAAAGATTTGTAAAGAGGCTACTCTTTCTTTGTTGCGGTATTTGTCTGACCTTCATCATAAAGTGTCACCTTCAAAGTTGCAATATTGTCGCCAAGAAGTGACCTACTTAGGTCATCTCTTGTCGAAGGAGGGAAGGAGATTGACCCCAGAACTAATTCAAGCAATTTCGCAAATGAGTGTGCCATCCACACAGAGAGAAGTGCGTGCCTTTTTAGGTATTACATCGTATTGTAGACAGTGGATTCCCAATTTTTCACTGTTGGCGAAACCTTTGTTAGCATTGACTCTGAAAGATACTCCGCATCCTCTTCCTTGGTCTGACGAATGTCAGAAAAGTTTTTCTGAACTACGCGATGCATTGTGTTCGGCTCCTGTGTTGGGTACCCCAGACTATAGTAAGCCTTTCACGTTGTACGTGCACGCAAGAGAAGGTTGTGCGTTGTCAGTGTTGACACAACCATTTGTGGACAAGCAGCGTCCATGTGCGTATTTTCATCGACGTTAGATCCGGTAGTTAGAGCATTGCCAAGCTGTTTGAGAGCTACAGCGGCCGCTGTTGTTTCTATCGGACAGTCTGCCGGTTTGGTATTGGATAATACATTGATTGTGATGGTCCCACATGCAGTGGATACCTTATTGAATGGAACCAAGACACAGCACCTTACTAGTGCTCGTTTGTCAGGTTACGAGTTGACGCTTTTGGCTAGTCATGTGCACATTAAAAGATGTAATGTGTTGAATCCAGCTAAGTTGTTACCGATCTCAACAGAGACGGATCTTTAGGAACAGCATGATTATTTTCTTCGTACAGAGGAAGAAAGGAAAGCTAGAGTTGACCTAAGGGATACTCCCCTTATGGATGTTGATAGTACGCTGTGGGTAGATGGTTCGTGTTTTAAGCTTCCGAATGGTGAGACGACTGCAGCGTATGCTATCACAACCTTACATACAGTTGTTGAGACAGCATGCATACCACAGAATTATGCGCAAGCAGCAGAGTTGATTGCACTGACTAGAGCGTGCGTGTTGTCAGAAGGAAAGCGAGTGAATGTTTACACCAATAGCCAGTATGCGTTTGGTGTTGCCCATAGTTTTGGGCGTTTGTGGAGAGAGCGTGGGTTCCTTACTTCCCATGGAACGAAGATTTAGCATGGACAGTTGGTGAATGAACTTTTGGAATCTCTCACTCTCCCAAAGCAGATTGCAATTGTGAAGTGTAGTGCGCATAAGAAAGTTGTGGACGATGTTGGTCGAGGGAATGCGTTTGCGGATGAAGTTGCGAAGGATACGGCAAAAGACATGATGAGCCATATGTATGTTGCAGGCCCAGCTAATTGGGTTATGGCTGGTGGAATGTGTGAAGACACAATAGAAAGTGTGAAAATGATTCAGGCTGAAGCGACTGAGAAGAAAGTAAGTACGTGGAGAGAGACTACGGGTATGTTGGATCCTACAGGTTGTTGGGTTGAGTTGTCAGAACACCAGCGATGGTTGTTGCCAGACGCGTATGTGCTCCCAGTGGTTACTATGGCTCATGGAATGGCTCACATCAGTTCAAAGGGAATATGCAAGTTGTTGGCTCCAGTTTGGCAGAATGCTGAAATTCCGAAATGTGCAGAGAATGTGGTGAAACATTTTATGATTTGTTTGAAGTATAATCCTGGTAAGGGAACTCCAACTCCAGCTGGTCATTTTGCTCCTCCGAAGTATCCGTTTGAGGTGATACAGCTAGATTATATTCATATGGAGAGATGCAATAATTTGAAGTATGTCCTTGTGGTTGTTTGCGCCTTTTCCAGGTGGATAGAGGCTTACCCCCTAAAGGATAATACTGCCTTGTCTACAGCCAAGGTTTTGCTGAGAGAATACTTCCCTAGGTATGGTTTGCCGAGGATTGTATGGTCAGACAATGGGAGTGAATTTGTGGGTCAAATCATGAAGAAAGTGTGTTTTGGTTTAGGAATGAGGCAGAAGTTCCATGCAGCGAATCACCCCCAGTCTGCTAGACTTGTTGAATGCTATAATGGTACCTTGAAGCTGAAAATAGCTAAGGTACAAGTGAGCACTGGTCTTACATGGCCGGATGCCTTGCCGTTGGCTCTTTTGTCAACAAGGATGACAGTGCATTCTCGTGTGGGACTTAGCCCATACAAAATAGGTTTTGGTCGTCCAGCGAATGTTTGGGGTGTGCCTCGTCCTAAAGAATACAGCAGTATTGAGTACCCTATGTTGGTGGATTACTTACATGACTTGACTGCTAAATTACGTGTTCTCCACCAACAGGTCTATGACCGTTTGCCGACAGCTACTACAGATCCAGGACATTCAATCCTACCTGGTCACTACGTCCTGGTCAAGAACTTCCAGCGTACCAAGAATTTGGAACCCAGATGGACTGGTCCTTACTTAGTCCTTTTGGTTACTAGAACCGCTGTTAGAGTAGCTGGCAAAAAGAACTGGGTGCATGCCACCCACTGTAAAAAAGTTCCTTTGCCTTTACCGTATGATCAGTGGGTGAGGGATGGTATAGCTGATACAGATTGCGAGAGAGTTCCCACATTCGTGCCTTTCAGTGATGCTCAATTGACATGGACACGGTCAGAACGCGAGGATGATGATGTTCTGCAAGCTGCTGTGCCTCCTCATCTAAAGATTGACACCACCAATCCGGAACTTTTATTTAAGGATCCAACTGTACCTGATAAAGAACGTTACGATTTGAGGCCAAGAAAGCCTGTTGCTATGGACAAATAAAACCGAATTTTTTTATATAGTGAATTACACCTTGTCAGATCAAGAGACTTTTTTACTTTTTCCTTTTTCGAGTCACCATCCGGACTCAGCTGCAGGGTCGCGGTACAGCCTTAAGGGGTGAGCCACTTATTGACACAAGGTCTGTGGTTCAGGGTCGTTAGTGCGATCTTGGCGCACACTTAAGTGAAGAAGGTAATAGCCGTGAGCAGCACGTTAGAGGATGGAGTTTTTTGAGTCTGATAAGTGTGTTAGGAAAGTGGATTCTAAAGTCCGAATATGTATATTGGTCCGTAGCAAATGTTTTTTAATAATGTGTTTTCTTACGCTTGTGAATATTACGTTAGCTTGTGTGGGTTGGATTTACTATATCACACAATTGCCGCTTACATCTACCTGCCAACCTACTCTTTCTTTTTCTACTGTTTCTCCACATGAGTTTCATACGTTACCTGAACATGAGCAGACACGAAGATCAGAATTTGTGAACAATTCGTTTATACAGATGTTGCATCAGCATCAGCTAGTCATAAATACCATGAATTGTTGGGTGTGTGGTCTTATGTCACATACTACAAATAAGGGAATGCCATATTTGGTTTTGCCTTTTTCGCCTAATGGGTCAGTTTGGGCACTCCAATCAATGTTTATCTATGCGAATGAAGCCTCTTCTGTACGTTCTGTCAAAGACAATGCGAGTAATAATGCCTTGATACGGGGAATAGTTGATATGATTAGAGATATCGATGCGTATAACGCTATCCCTAAAGATGAGGTACGAGCATATGTCGTTTGGAATAAGACGACATATAGTGTTAGCTTGACGGAGAAAGAAAGACAGCGAAGGTCTCCTCCTATTTGGATTGTACCCTACCGAGGTCATCTTTGTTTGCAAGGTAATGGTCAGAATACGAGAGCTCAGCTTGGTAAGAGTGTGTGTGTTCACGCATACGTTTATACGTCCCAGAAATCTCCTCCATTCGTGCCAGCTAAAGGCACGTATTTTGTTTGTCACGACAGAGCCTACACATGGTTGCCATCTGATATTTCTGGCACATGTTATGTGGCATTTCTGCTTCCCCCTACATACACTGCTGTTTTCGATTACCATAAGACAAGATATGGTAGAGGTGTTATTGATGCGAAAGATACTGTCGCACAAGAAGCTGGAGACTTCTTTAAGGGTTTCCTGCCCTTTTGGGGTCCTATGGCTAATAGTAGGAATATTCGTCAGCTTACGAGAGTGGTTGAGGCCACTATAAATGAGACTACAGGTGCCCTTAGCAATATTACAGCTGAGCTTCAAGCGGATCGCCTTATGACATTACAGAATCGCTTTGTTTTAGATATTATACTTGCAGATAGAGGTGGGGTATGCAAATTGATTAGATCTAGTTGCTGCGTTTTTGTCAGGAATGGCCAAGGCGCCTGCCTAATAGGTAAAACTACATCTCCCAGAAGTCCTGGAGGTGGGCGTGGTCCTATATAAGGCTGGGTGGGACCAGTCAACACTGTTCGTGATTTTGTAACTAACAGTGATTTAGTTCTACAGTAGTTTGTTTACTGGCGAGCGTCTTCCCTGGTTCCTGCGAGGGAAACTCTTGAAGTTCTGAGGTTCGTTTACTGGCGAGTGGAGGAGCCGCTGGTATATTGATTTTTGCTGTCTCGGGTGTTTACCGAGTAGCGGGAAAGTGAATAGGCGTCTGGCGTCTAAACTCTTTGGTCGACGCTGGAGACTGTGAACTGCGGAGCAGAGATATTGAGGGAGAGCGGACCCCTGACAACGACCCTCGTCCTGTGAGTAACCGGCAGCGCGAGGTTTAATGCGCTACCAGCACGTAGGAAACGTATTCTTGTAACTCTTTTAGAGACAGTATGCTGATCTGGAACTGACACGGCGGTGTTCAGTGCTTGGGTAATTTGCATATCGAGAGAGAGCGGAGTGTTGTGGACAGGCTTTCTCTACGCACTACCGCTACGAAGAAAAGCACTAGTGTTTCTTGATTCAAGTGCCAAAGCGGAAGGTTGTGGGGTTCTACACCTTGCCGTGTTTGGAGCAAGGATTTATTGATGATTCAGTGGATATATATTATAGAGCGGAGGACAGTAGTGGGAGGCTACGTCTTGCCGTGTCTATTAAGAAACCTTTCTCTAGTACATTTTATGGATTAACTTTCAGTTTTCACGTCACCTATTGTTTGGATTGAATTCACTTGGAGTTGTGGGAAGGAAACACATTTATATCATGGATGTGAACTAACACAAGGCGGGGTACGTTACCAGCTGAACTAAGGATTTCGTATGGTGACTGGTATGGTATAGGAGTTAACCTCTTCTTGTATTTTCTAGGGACCAGAGATTCTGTTATTCAATACATAACTCATCAAGGAAGAGGTGGAGCACACTTTCTTCATTAAGGTGAATCATGTGTTCTGTTTAGCGAGAATGAAATGAGTGTAAGGTTAAGCTGTGTTCATTTATAACCGTGTATTCAATTTTCTTGTCTTTCAGCTATCCCTTCCCTGCAGTCCCCTTCCGTCCCCTCCTTGTTCTGTTTATTTTCCCTCGCCCTATCCCTCGAACACACTGTGTTTTGAACAGCAGTGTGTTGGTGAGGTCGGGAGGTGGAGTTTTATGTGCATCAACCGGATCCTGCAGCGTGGAGTCTGACAGAATCACGAACCCACAAATTGCATTCTGCCTAGTCCGGTTGGGGTACATATGGCCACCTTGGAGGATGTATTACGGGCGTCGGTTTTGGTCCAACAAGAATTGGCATCGTCCAAGGCCGAGGCAGTTGCCCTTAAGGATAGGGTTGAGCAGTTATCTAAGAATCCTTTTTCCGCTAGCCCTTCCCAGATACAGGTTACTGTTCCTCCCCCTTTTCCTTTAGCTACCCCAGAAAGATATGGGGGTGATCCACGCAAAACGCAAGTGTTTCTGACACAGGTAATACTCCACTTCTCATGTAAACCAGCCTCTTTTCCTACGAACCACTCCAGGGTTGCGTTTGCTATCTCTTATTTGGTGGGGGATGCAGCCAATTGGGCAGTACCCCTGATAAAGAGAGACAATGCCATATTGTCAAACTGGACGGCTTTCAGGGAAGAATTTGAGAAAGTGTTTGACAGAAGGGCCACTAATTTCAGTGCGGATAAAGAGTTGTTAACCTTGCGTCAGGGCAGAAGTGATTTGATAACGTATCTAACCACGTTCAATCGTTTGGTGGCTGAAACGGAATGGCCAGAAGGAAAGAGAATGTCTTTGTTTTATCAAGGGTTGAGGGATGAATTGAAGGATGTGGTGGCGCAGATAGACCCTCAGCCCACTACATGTGTAGACATGGTGAATTTGGTACTAAGGTTGGATGGTAGGCTAACTGAGCGGAGTGGGGACAGGAGGAAATGGGACAAGGGTTATGCCCGTACCGCGAGCTTCCCTCCTAGGGCTATGGGTACCGCTGAGGCTGGTGTAGAACCAATGGAAATAGGAGCTATTAGACCCCCTTTGTCCAAAGCGGAAAGAGAAAGTAGAAGAGTCCAAGGCCTTTGTATGTATTGTGGGAAGAAGGGACACTACGTACGAGAGTGCCCTTCTAAACCCAAGACTCCCACCAATTGGAACAAAAACAAAAGGGTGGCTGTTTCCACTACAGCTAGAGAGTCTGACGATGTGTTGGAACCTTCGCCTAGGGCGGGAGGGACCCCCGACTGGAAACTCACCTCATTGTCTTCCTCTGGGATAGGGGAAACTGAGTCCCACCTGGTGCTAGTTATGACCTTGGAGTGTGAGCAGAAAACCCATCAAGTAATGGTTATGCTGGACTCGGGTGCCACGGGTAATTTTATAGACAATGGGTTGATGTCTCGTTTGTCGATACCTAGGGTATCCAGAGACAATCCAGAGGAGGTTTTGGCAGTCGATGGGCAGCCCATCAAATCAGGTCTCATAACTGAGAAAACAGGAGAAGTAGAATTGTCTATAGAAGTGTCAGAAGGGAGACATGTGGAAAAGGTGGAGTTGAATATAATCGATGCTCCTCAATACGAGATCATTTTGGGGATGCCTTGGTTCACATTCCATAACCCTTCTATTGACTGGAAAACACGCACAGTGCATTTCTCATCTGGGTTTTGTAAGGAACATCTGGTGCCTTATGTGTCTTCCCCTGTAGCAGTGCTAGCATTACAGTTTATGGTGGCTACAGCCGCAGAGAAGGAGGTGGTTCTTCCGAAACAATATGAAGCTTTTCAGGATGTGTTTAGTGAAAGCAGAGCTGAGATATTACCACCTCATAGGGCATATGACTGTCGGATTGATTTGATTGATGGGGCAGTGATTCCTACATGTCGAGTGTACGCCTTGTCTGTCCCTGAAACCACCCATTTAAAGGAGTACATCGATCATTATGAGAGCATAGGGTTTATAAGACCATCACGTTCCCCTGCAGCCTCTCCCCTTTTTTTTATTGCAAAAGCTAATGGTGATTTGAGGGCCTGTGTAGACTACCGCGTCTTGAATAAGAATACCATTCGCAACCGATACCCTCTCCCCCTCATTACTGTATTAATTGACCAAGTGAGGGAGGCTGTGATCTATACTCGCTTGGACTTGCGAGGTGCCTATCACTTGGTCAGGGTTCGTGAGGGGGATGAGTGGAAGACGGCATTCAAGACGCGGTATGGCCTATACGAATATCTGGTCATGCCATTTGGGCTATGTAATGCCCCTGCGGCTTTTCAGTTCCTGATCAATGATGTCCTGAAGGAATATATCGATTTGTTCGTAGTTGTCTACATTGATGACATCTTGGTGTACTCTATGGAGGAAGACAATCATGTGGAGCAAGTATGCAAGGTACTGGCTAAGTTGAGAGAACATAGCCTATTTGTGAAACTCAGTAAATGTGAGTTTGGAGTGTACAGTGTGGAATTCCTGGGAGTGATGATTAGTCCTTTGGGTTTGCAAATGTCCGAGCGCAAGGTGAAGGCAGTGCGAGACTGGCCAGTTCCGAGGAATGTGAGAGAGGTCCAGAGTTTTTTGGGCTTCGCAAATTACTATCGTCGCTTTATCTTGCATTTTTCGCTAATGGCAGTGCCCATTACAAGGCTATTGAGGAAGGGTATACCTTTTGAGTGGACCCCTGAGGCAGGTGAGGCTTTCCAAACCCTTAAGTCTTCGTTCACTACCGCTCCGGTACTGTCCCATCCCAATCTAGAACATCCCTTTGTGGTAGAGGCTGATGATTCGGATGAAGCCATAGGGGCAGTGTTGTCTCAGAGGGATGTAGGTACAGGGCAGTTGCACCCTGTGGCCTTTCTGTCAAAGAAGTTGAGTTCGGCTGAACTCAACTATACAATAGCGGAAAAGGAATTGTTGTCTATAAAAAGGGCTTTTCATGAGTGGAGGCAATATCTTTGGGGGGCTCTTCATACCATCACAGTGTACACTGACCATAGAAACTTGCAATACATGTCATCTGCCAGACATTTAACACAAAGGCAAATGAGATGGATGCTCTTTTTTGCTGAATACAATTTTGTGGTCACTTTCCGCCCTGGGTCTGAAAACAGAAAGGCTGATGCCTTATCCCGACAAACAATGCCAGCAGAGAGTGAGGAAGAGAAACAGGCCATCATTCCTACTGGGAAAGTCTTATGTGTGGTGAGAGCTGAGACATTTTTGGATGACGTAAGAAGTCATCATTATCCTGGAGGCTGGATGTCATGGGCTCATGGCATAGTGGATAGGAAGGTGAGAGACGGGCTGCCTTTCTTTCAGGATAAGTTGTTCTTGCCCTCGGTTCCTTTGCAGAAAAAGGCTTTCAGCTGGTGTCATGAGGGAGAGCTAGTGGGACATCCCGGTATTCGTAAGACCATCGATACCATCCAAAGACATTTCTGGTGGGCTACCCTGATCAAGGATGTTACTATGTGGGTGGCTCGTTGTGATATCTGTGCCAGAGCCAAGGGAGTAACCACGAAGAAAGCGGGGAAACTCATTCCCATGCCTACACCCAATCAACCTTGGCAGAACATCAGTCTGGATTTCGTGTCAGGTCTTCCGTTGGATCAGGGTTTCTCAGCCGTTTTGGTAGTAGTAGATAGCCTCACCAAAATGGGACACTTCATCCCTTGTAAAAATCTTCCAACTGCAAGTCAAACTGCACAGCTGTTAGCTAGCAACGTTGTCCGTCTGCATGGGATACCAAGAGTGATTGTGTCAGATAGGGGGCCTCAATTCATTGCCCGGTTCTGGCGCATGTGGTGTCGCGCCCTGAATATCGAGTCCAATTTGTCTACCAGCTTCCACCCTCAAACAGACGGGCAAACGGAACGTCTGAACCAGACTTTGAAGAAGTACTTGAGATGTTTCTCTAAAGAAGCTCACGAGTCATGGATAGATCTGTTGTGGATGGCGGAGCTGGCCTATAATAATGCTTGGCATAGTTCTACGGGGATGCCTCCCTTCGAAGCTAATTTCGGATTTGATGCAAACACATTGCCTGTTGACATACCTGCTAATCTCCACGATCAGCCTTCTGTCAAGGAAAAGGTCTTATTGTTGAGGAAGGTACACAAGGGGGTGCAGGTGCATTTGAACAAGGCCAAGGAGGTGTACAAGAAGTGGGAGGATCGCCGCAGGATAGAGAGCCGGCAGTATGTGGTGGGTGACAAGGTATGGCTGTCAACCAAGAACATTAAGTTTAAGTTGCGCAGTGTGCTCCACCCAAGATATATCGGCCCTTAAACAGGTGAACCCCGTAACATACAAACTGAGACTGCCAGGTTCGCTGCGGATACACCCGGTGTTTCATGTGCAGTTGCTGAAGCCCGCTCTTACATCTCGCAGGGCGGCCCCTCCGCCAGTGTTGTGTGATGGGGGAATGGAATACGAGGTGAAGAGCATCCGTGACTCCAAGTGGTGCAGGGGTGTTCTTAAGTACCTGGTGTCTTGGAAGGGCTACACCGCAGAAGACGATTCTTGGGAGCTTTGTTCTGATGTACATGCTCCTGGTGCGGTACGATCTTTCCATAGGAGATTCCCTGCTAAGCCTGGCCCTAGGAGGCGCTAGGGACGGGGACATACTGTCAGGAATGGCAGAGGCGCCTGCCTAATAGGTAAAACTACCTCTCCCAGAAGTCCTGGAGGTGGGCGTGGTCCTATATAAGGCTGGGTGGGACCAGTCAACACTGTTTGTGATTTTGTAACTAACAGTGATTTAGTTCTACAGTAGTTTGTTTACTGGCGAGCGTCTTCCCTGGTTCCTGCGAGGGAAACTCTTGAAGTTCTGAGGTTCGTTTACTGGCGAGTGGAGGAGCCGCTGGTATATTGATTTTTGCTGTCTCGAGTGTTTACAGAGTAGAGGGAAAGTGAATAGGCGTTTGGCGTCTAAACTCTTTGGTCGACGCTGGAGACTGTGAACTGCGGAGCAGAGATATTGAGGGAGAGCGGACCCCTGACAACGACCCTCGTCCTGTGAGTAACCGGCAGCGCGAGGTTTAATGCGCTACCAGCACGTAGGAAACGTATTCTTGTAACTTTTTTAGAGACAGTATGCTGATCTGGAACTGACACGGCGGTGTTCAGTACTTGGGTAATTTGCATATCGAGAGAGAGCGGAGTGTTGTGGAGATGCTTTCTCTACGCACTACCACTACGAAGAAAAGCACTAGTGTTTCTTGATTCAAGTGCCAATGCGGAAGGTTGTGGGGTTCTACACCTTGCCGTGTTTGGAGCAAGGATTTATTGAGGATTCAGTGGATATATATTATAGAGCGGAGGACAGTAGTAGGAGGCTACGTCTTGCCGTGTCTATTAAGAAACCTTTCTCTTGTACATTTTATGGATTAACTTTCAGTTTTCACGTCACCTATTGTTTGGATTGAATTCACTTGGAGTTGTGGGAAGGAAACACATTTATATCTTGGATGTGAACTAACACAAGGCGGGGTACGTTACCAGCTGAACTAAGGATTTCGTATGGTGACTGGTATGGTATAGGAGTTAACCTCTTCTTGTATTTTCTAGGGACCAGAGATTCTGTTATTCAATACATAACTCATCAGGGAAGAGGTGGAGCACACTTTCTTCATTAAGGTGAATCATGTGTTCTGTTTAGCGAGAATGAAATGAGTGTAGGGTTAAGCTGTGTTCATTTATAACCGTGTATTCAATTTTCTTGTCTTTCAGCTATCCCTTCCCTGCAGTCCCCTTCCGTCCCCTCCTTGTTCTGTTTAATTTCCCTCGCCCTATCCCTCGAACACACTGTGTTTTGAACAGCAGTGTGTTGGTGAGGTCGGGAGGTGGAGTTTTATGTGCATCAACCGGATCCTGCAGCGTGGAGTCTGACAGTTTTCATACCAGATAATGCCCCGACAGTGTACCAAGCCATCTTTAGGTTAGGTATGTCTGCTGAATCTATACATGTAGACGAAGGTAATTGGTCGTTGATGGGATGGTTATGGGAATTGCTGTCCAAATGGGGATGGAAGATTCTGATGTTCCTTGGTATGGCGTTAGCTATCCTTTTCTCGTGTTGCCTATGCATCCAGTGTGGTCCCACCATTTGTAGTCTTTGTGCTACAATCTGTGTGAGAAGACCCATCCCGAGAGAAGTGAAGGCTAATAAGATGATGCTACAGCAACACCTTGATGACCTGATGAGAATAGATATAGACCTGGATTCAGATTGACTTGAGTTTAGGTTCTTGCCTACGTAATGGCAAAAGGAGGGTCTGAGGTTCTGTAAAATCTGCCTTGTCCTGTTATGTTATGGTTCCGTCATGATTTTGGTGATGTTGTACCGTATTTATCAAGTACGGCTAATATGGAGTGAATTTGTCATGTTAACTAGCGAGTTCATTACGTATTCAGAGACTTTGTCTCGAATATGGGTTCCATTTTGTTCGTACCTCCATTTTGGTGTTGAAATCACGTAGGCCCATGGAGATAACTAGACGAACGAAGTTGCATGGGCTTCGTTGTTCATGCACTTATTAACTAAGCCTTTTCTTGACTTTAAGGTGCATTGTAAGGAACTGACCTCTTTATCTGAAACTGACCCTTTGCGAGGCCAATTTCCTTAGTTGATCCTTATCTGAGATTGCAAGTCAAAGTTCAGGACATCGTTAGTTTTAGCTTTTCTACACATGCCTTATCTTGCTCGTTATCTATCATTGTTTCCTTTTTATGTTCCTTCGTTACATGCATTGTGCTGTCAATTATGGGTTTGTCCGGCTTGTGGAAATTTAATTTGGGACATCCTAATAATTAACTTGTGGGGTTGGTACAATGTAAAGTGAGCCTTTTTGGAATGTGATAATGTATAGAAATGAGTTTCTATTGGTCAGAATTTGCTGCAGTGGGTGCCCATTTGTAATGTGAATATTGTGTATAAATACTGATGTCTTGCTCTACAAAATTGAGCAGTTTCTTGAGTTGTACACTGTGTTGTGTTGCTGGGATTACTGCTACTAGCTGCAGCTAATAAATTTGATCTCTGACGCCACCTAGAAGTATTCCGTGTCTCTGTTTGCCAAGACAGGAGAACCCGAAGACTTTGGACGTGTCCCTGGCGCTGATGCGCCGCTGGGTTCTAAAAACCCGGTTCTTTACATCCTTTTACTCTCGAATCCATCCATCCTTGCTCTTATCATCGGTCCTTTCATTCATTCATCTAGCCTTTCACTCATCCATCTGCCCTCCCTTTAGCTCATCCATCCTATGACTCATTCATCCATGCATCTTTCCATTCACCATTCCTTCCATCCATCCACTCCTTTACCTTCCCACCCGTTAACGTTGATTATGAGCCTTTGTCTGCCAAGCTGCCGGCAGAAGAGGCCCATCAAGAACCCCACCACCGTCTTAACTGCTAAAGCGGGAGGGGAGGAAGGATGGTTGACAACGCGCCTTGGCTCTAGATGTATATAACCTCTCATACCATCATGCAAAGACACCCAAAATATTGGGATTCTCCTGCTGTGTGCGGAGCTGACTACATCTGACTCCAGGACAGAAATCTCAACGCTTGGGAGCTTGATAAATATAGCCAGTGATCTTCCAGGCCTCTCGATCTCACCATAAGCCCTGGCCAGGACATATTTGCCATGAAATTTACACTCTCTCTCTGCCACTTCTTCAAATGCTGTTAATTTAGATCTAATTTGTATAAATGTCAGATTCCCCACCTTCCGCCAGCACCCACTCCAACCCAATAAGCTTGCGCTCTAGGCGATTCAGATCAGTAAGAAGGGATTTCCAAATACCAGATTGGTTTGATATGCAGACACCCAAAACTGTGACCTTAAATGCCTCCCATGCTGTAAACATAGACTCCATGGTCCGCAGGTTGAATTGAAAGTAGTTTTAGATTTCGGATTTTAATTTGTCAGCGAAGGCCATGTCTAGTAGTGTCACTAACGCTACCCTTGCTTTTTTGATGAATCGACGTCCATGCCTAACGATGCATTACAAAATCCTAGTTCAATAATATATGTGCCGTAACAATTGATTATTGTGATGCGAGTCCCTCGAATTCTACCACAGAGAATAATATATTTGCCACCATCGTCCCTTAGGGACCCGTGAGCAGTAATTTATGTGCCTTTTTAAATTCAATATGCCCAACCCTCATGCGTAAGTGGAGTTGGATGAGTTAATGCAATAAGAAGCCCATCTATTTGCTATATTATGGCCATTATTGAGAGAAGTGTTGGTTTCCTGTCCAACTATTAAAGAATTTTCCAAATGTTTTGGGGATTGCTAAATCTCCTAATATTCCAAGTTAGAAAAGTTAGTATTGGTTTAGCCAGTGGGGCTGACATGTAGTTAGTTGTACAATGATTACGTGGTGTAGAACGATGTGAGTTGAGATTGCATTGCTTTACCCGTGTCCCTTGACTACAATAGACAGCCTTGCTAGTTGGCAATATAAAGCCCCATAAAACACCCCAATCAACTCAGCCTCCCTAATCCTCCCATACAGGTGGCCCAAGCCCACCGTGTCTGAGCCCAAAACCAGTCAACTAGCAAGTAAAGGAAAAAAACATATCCCCCTACTCAGATACCAGGAGAGGGGATTAAAGATCATCAAGGAGCACCAATAATAGATTTTGACAAGGTGTAGAAACAAGCAGTTTTCCTTGTAACGATTTTTCATTTTTGACACTAACTGTTTGCGAATGATTCACCTTAGCCAGAAACTTTTCATAGGGTGCCACATATACGCATAACTAGCAAAATCATGCATTGGTCATAGAGACGATATGCCCAACCCAAGAAGGTTGACTAAATCCGGGAAGAAAGATACCTTGTATCCCTCAAAGGATATTTTATGTTGTGGTAGGGCCAGTTTTAGAGAACTGTCCCTATACCTGAAATTGAGTAGAAGGGCAATGATAGGTTGTGCAGGTGAGCCCGATGGCGCTGCCAGAGACCTGTGTGCCAGCTCAACTACCAGGAGGCGGGGCAAGACCCCGGAGCACAGTGGAGTCTGAAGTATCCTGTCCATATAATCTTCCAGTTGGCCAATGTCTGCAGATTCAGGCATGCCCATGATTCGAAGATTGTTCAGAGATCAGGCCTCGAAGTCCTAATTTTTTATGGCAATGATGCACAGAATCTTTTCCATGTTGGAGAGTGGATCCCCTCTAGCCACCAAAATGTCTTCTGTGTTTGAGATTCTTTGTTCTGCCCCTGTAAGCCCAACATCATGTTTCTTGAGCTTGCAGGAGATAGTATCATTGTGTGTATTAAACATATTTATCTTTTGTACTATGGACATTAGACTCACTTGCATAGCCATAAGGATTGATTTTACGTCTTCTTCACGGTCTGTGTTCTTTGCTGACTTAGGAGAGTCATCACCATAAAACCTTTATTTGGTTGACTTAGGGGAGTCCAGGCGTGTCTCATCTGCCATGGATCCTAGCACCCCTGCACGGTTCGAATGGCAGTTGTTGTTTTCCATTGATTTTGCCCATGGTTGTTAGGAGTAGGTGCCATATGGTCGATGTCAAGGGGATTGGTTGTCTCTGTAACTAACGGATAAGCACAGACTTATACCTGCAGCCCAAGTATCAATCAGTATGTCTTAAACAAGACACGGCCATGCAGGCAGCTGCCTCCTAGTATAGACAGTGGGCAAGCTGTGGGCCAGCGAGGAGGAGTCGACTAGCTAAGTGTTGTCTATGCCAGCTGCCATCTTCTTAGAGCAATTGGTCTGAAAGAGCCTGCAGAGAAGCACACAGTATCCAGGCTGTAAAAACAGGGTCCCTCCTCACCCCCAGCACTCCTATATTTTGGGCACATCAGGGGGGCATGGAAGTACTACGGAGGCGTTCCCAGCCACAGCTCGATCCAGTCCGGGGGGGTCCCATTGCTACGTTTCCCCTCACCCAAATGTGTTCTGTGCTCACCTTCAAAGTCCACTTTGGAAGTAGGGGCGCATCGTCTTCCTTGTCCCCGCAGTGTGTGCGCCCAGGTCTGCCGTCCAGGGCCAAACACTCTAGAGACAGCACTACAAGAGCCAGGCCCCAAGCAGCAACCACCTACCTTCCTGGGGCCCCTACCAGCCACACCAATAGCTGCTGCACCTTGCCACTGATCTCCTTCTATACAAGGCCATTGAGGGTACCGCTCCGTTGCAGCCTGGCACTTCCATCCGCAGGCGTGACCCACCCCTCCCTCACCCAATCAGCCACCGCAGTGCACCTATGGCTCAGCAGACCTAGTGTCTCTGGAGGTCTCCACCGGGAGGAACTCTTCCCCCATAGGTGAAGTCACAGTCTGCTAGCAGAATCAACAAATCCAGGCCACTTGTACTCTGGCCTCACAGTAATAAGCCCTGTCGGGGTTCAGCAGAAACCCATCCCAGCATACAGTGAGCAATTTCTGGCATAATTCTGTTGTCAAACCTCTTGCTCTTTTGGTCCCTTATCGCACAGCTAGTTTGTGCGCTACTATTGTGGATCATGCCAAATTTTGGTCTCCAATTGCACGAGCCTCACAGCAGTGTGCCAATCTTGCTCTGCTGTTCTCCAGCACCCCCAAGGTGAATAATACTGTAATAGGTTCTCACTTAGGGGCATATTTAGAAGGAAAGTGGCGAAGCGTGTCATTAAGCCAGGAAGGCTAACAACACACACTGTCACTTTAGAAACGCAGGGCTGCACCATATTTACAAGAATATGGTGCAGCTCTGCGATTCCGCTTGCGCTGGTGCTAAATTTAGCTGCCTAGCACCAACGCAGGCAACCTTGCACCACAGTGCAAGGGTGCCTGCGTAGAGGGGAGTGATTGTTCATGCTCAGGAAGGGACAACTTGCTGCACATAAACAATCTTTAAATGGCGTTTTGTAACTTCTATGTGTGCTGCGTAATGCAGCACACATAGAAGTTGCAAAACGTCATTTAAAAAAAATATATTGTTTATGTAGAGAAAGGGACACCTTCCTGCACATAAACAATCAATGGCCTTTTGCTGTTTCTATGTGGGCTGCACAACGCAGCACACATGGAAACAGCAAAAATTAGGAGAAATTAAACATTTCTCCCAATTGCGCCCTGTTAAGACCAGCTTTTCCCTAGTCTTAGTTTTGGCACTGCCCCATATTTACGCCACCCTTTTAAAAATATGGGGCAGCGTCAAAATCAATGGGTGTTGCGGTGGAACGCCCACAGCAACACTTATTACCCTCCCCTTTCACACTAAGTATAGCGAGAAAGGGTGCCTTATTTACAAGGCAGCGTTAAGCCACGTTAAGTGGCAAAACACTGCCTTGCCCCAATCGCCACCACACTGTCGCGGAAAGTGACATTGTGGTGGCGACAGGGGATTGTATATATGTCCCTTAATTTGTTAAAATATATGTAAGTCATTGATACATCCTAAATTGGGGTAGCCCTTATAGAGTAAGCATAACACAGACATATAAACCACGGAGGCTTTTAATAAATCTGCACATGAGCAGGTCCACATATCCTTTTGTTTTGGGATATTTAATATTTTAATTTGATACTTATGTATTTTCAAGTCAATCATCACTGTGTATTTCTTCAGTGAATAATACTATACAAATACTTTTCTGATACTTCACACCTATAATAAAAAATATATGTCATCCATGGACATTTAAGGTTTAAATCTTCACAGAAAGCTGTTTGTTATTATATGCATAAATAAATTAAAAAAAAAAGATGAACAGACCTACATAGTGTAACACTGCCGTTCTTCATGGGTAACGTGATTTGCACTACTTGTAGCTGCCTTCAAAATATGCACATCGAATGTTTCTGAGTGTAACAATGATAGAGGAACTTTTTTGCACATTTATGTTTTTACAACAAGTCCCTGCTTGTCAAGGACGGATTAATTTTTCAACTTACTACTTACCAAGATGGCAGCTTTTCCGCAGTCATACATTCGGAGTCGGGGCACAAAAACGTTGCGGTCTGGGAAAGGGATAGGAGATTTATACTGGGAACGTGTTGAATACTCGCAGTTGTAACTTTGTGGATATTCAGTCATTACCAAAGGGGGTTCACACCTAATTTGTGCATTTTACGTTTGTGCTAAAAAAAATGAGTAAATACACTAAATTGGGTGTAAAAGTGCTCGAACCCCTCCCTCCCTTATTATTATGGGTTCTGGGAAAGCATTTCTCGGTGCTCCTTTGTCCTTTCTGTACTGTCCTTAGACCCTTTCATCTCTTTCTCCAGCACCCACCAATGTTTTGAGTTGACCTGAAAGTAACATTAAAGTGCTATACAAGTAAGTTGCATAGCATTTCATATGATATATTTTCCAAGTGGAGACAAAATGGTGGAAATTTGCAAATGCACCTTTTCAGTACACTTATATCTACCAATTAACCTCCCTGTAGAGAAGCTGCAGGACTAAGTATAGGGTTATAGGAATGCTCCTGAAAATCTGGGGCTTACATAGGTTTTCCAAGAAGGCACCCACGGATTTTTGGCTATCTACACGCATGTAGATATCTACGCAGATGGCGCAAGTGAATCTCTGCGATATGAGATTTCTGCATTTATTTTGACCTGTGACCAGAATAGTCAGCCATCGAAATGAATGAGGTATGGATAACTGACAGCGGCCACCAGGTAACTCACTCCTTGCAGGACTAATCCTAAAAGAAATATAATCAAGCGATATACCAAATACAAATCAGGTTGGGCCTCAGAGCAAACAAGTATGAATGCAGCAACGCACTGAAGTTAAAAGAAAAGAGTACAACATTTCCCTCGCCTATGGTCAAAGCAACTCGTCAAAAAATAGGTCTAACTTTCCACCAGTTACAGATATTATGGTACGAAAGGACAGAAATTTAAATTTGGATTTTTATACCCTCCTAAATAGGGTTGGTTGCTGCTTGTCTCCATCCTCAGTGACTCGCCTTGTCCAAACTTCTTCCCTGCTGGGTGCTATTAATAAGTGTTTTTTCTCCCTTTCTGTGTACTGATCAGTGTATGATAAATATTGATAGTTTGAGCTCACAGCAGTTTGACTGATAAACCTGTGAAGATAATATACTTTAAGTTCTTTCCAAAATGATACTTCTACTTTTTACAATAACCCAAGAACTGTGTGAGAAATATTTTTAAAACATAGTCTCCCTTCTTGCAGATGCTGGAGACCGGTATTAACAATATATTTCTAATCAGCTTGTCTAACAAGCTTGACAAGGCAACCTACTACTGTGCGTAACGCTTTGACAATTGAGCGCTGTTTCGTATTTTTAAATTCCCTGTTTTTCTATTTTAGTTAAAACATACTTTTATTGTTCGTCCTTGTTTTTAACTGTCTCCACATTCTTGCACCATAATTGTGCCCCACACCGCGGTTTCAGCGGCTCTCCTGCGCGCTCCCTGGGAGTCTCCTCGCCATCTTGGGGGTCTGAAGGGGACACCGGCCGGACGGCATTGTGGTTAGCGCTCTAGCAGTCAGGCTGACTGGCTAGAGCCCACTTAATCCTGAATATGCAAGCGCACGGCGCATGCGCACGGCGTGTGTGCCGTAGTAACGCCAGAGTCACACCAGAGTCCAGCCCGTCTGCGCCTGTCCGCGCTAAGGACGAGCTGGACGAGGGGGCGATCGGCCCTACTGGGAGTGGACACGGTTATATCCGGTACCCACATCAGTTCCTGCTGAAATTTAAACCTTCCCGGTTGCCGTGCCACTATTCGCTTTCCCCCGAGGCTTTCCAAAACTCGCCTGCTTGTAGGTGCTTTAGGACATCCTGCACGGGAGCTGTGCTGCCTCTTGGACCCTCTAATGCAGTTGCTCAATGGATGATTGACAATTCATTGAGGCTGAATGGCGAGAAGACAGAGATCCTCGTGTTCGTCGGGAAGGATGACATCTGGTCGACGGAATGGTGGCCCTTATCTCTGGGGACTTGCCCTGTACCCACTCTGTTGGCCCCAAACCTGGGTGTCATGATTGACCCGGCCCTTACGATGGGCCATCAAGTGAATAGGACAATCTCCACTTGCTGGGGCATTATCAAGATCCTGCGGAAGATCAAGCACTATCTGTCCCTGCAAGCCCGGAAGCAAATTGTGGTTGCACTAATAGCCTCTCGGCTTGATTACTGCAATGCCTTGTATGCTGGAATAAATACGTGCTTACTACAGCGACTACAAACTGTGCAGAACGCCGCGGCTAAGTTTGTGCTGGACTTGCCTAGGAGGTCATCAGCCACTGTCGCCAGGAAATCCTTGCACTGGCTTCTGATTGAAGCCAGGATCTCTTTTAAGATTCTCTGTCTGGTTTATGGGGCCTTGACCAGAAAAGAGATGGGAGGAATAAAAGATCTGTTGGTTCCATATGCTCCTTCTAGAAACCTCCGTTCTTCAAAGAAGCTTCTTCTATCAGTCCCCCGAGTCCGAAGAGCTAAGTGGGGAGGCAGGGCTTTTTCCAGCCTTGCTCCTAGATGGTGGAATACTTTACCTTGTGAAATTAGGTCCCTGCCATCGATGCAAGCTTTTAGAGAGGCCCTGAAGACATGGCTTTTTGCCAAAGCTTACCCTTAGTTTTTTGGGACCTGCCTTTTATGATTCTTTTGATAGGCGCCTTGATGCCTCCGGGCAAAGTTGCGCGATACAAGTTTTTATTCAACTCAATTTTTTATTCAATTAACAAGATCATTTCCAAAGATTCTATGCTGCTAAAATTTGAATAAATCATCTTATAGTTGGAATGGTTGTAACTCTAAATTTTACTGTATAATACACTTAAACAATGAACACTGACAAAGGCATTCGATAGTGCAATGCAATTTAAGTTATAGGATATAATAAAATAAACCTGAAGTCTTTGTCAGTGGCATGAGACATGATAAGATGTGGCTTTTCACTGTTTGCTCCTAACCTCTTCCTCTGCCCAATCTTGTGCTTCAGGGTGTTAAACTAGTTCAAGCAATTAGTTGCTATGCACAGGTTGGGGTTGTGAAGCACTTTTTCCGAACAACTATAACAACAGCTGCAGCAGAAAGACCTGTCTATTTGAAGAGAAGGTGCTTATTCTTTGAAACACAAGTTCAAGATGAAGAAATAATGGATGCCAAATGACTTTGATGATAATATTTAACCCTTAGGAATTGAAAAGTGATTGGATCCGATTCATCCCATCCACTCACGCCCCAACATAGCAGGATGATACCTATTGATGAAACAGACCATCAATCAGCAGCTGTGCAGCGCCACTTGGCTCCTCTAGCTCTACCAAACAACAAAAAGACAAACTTTTATTTCCTAACATTCAAGACTTCCATCAGCTCAGCCTCCAATAAACTCCTGTGTAAGGGCGCAGTGAGTAGACCGCTATATTTAACCCTATCCCTCCCTGCGTCCAAAAGACCAAAAAAGAACAAGGCGTTGAACGAAAGTTGAACTATTAATATTCAGTATTTGCTAATGCTTTAATTTGAGAACTTAAAAAACAAAGGAAGGCCTATAAACTGAAGCAGGTGACCCTTTTATCACGATCTGCTTTGCACGTTGACTTCCCACTTTTTCCTGTTTCTATAAGTTCATGTTTCTGTTTGTTTTTTATGGAGTCCTTTACCTCTGAAGCTTCTTGGGGCTATCGCCGTTAGCGGCTAAAGCCTGGAACAACCTTTATTATTCACACACAATACCAAAATAAATACATAGCGCATGACTCGCCTGCAGCAGCACTGACAGATTTAATACTCTTGTGAAACATGCTAAACAAGAGCAAGCATGCAGAGAGAACACTTCTGTGGTGTGGTTGACGCATAACCACGCAATGTGTGGGCATGACTAACGATTGAGCAAGTCCACCTGCATCAGTATGTCTGACAAGATGCCTTCCTTACCTGGTTGCAAAACAATGTTAGTCACTCCAGTAATTGAATTAAAATGGCAAGGGGAGAACTGGTTCCTACAATACTAGGTGGCATGAATTCCTGCTGCAGATCCACAGGATTTCCCAGCTTGGTGTCACTACTTGAATATTTTGAGGATTCCCCCATAATTGTAAATTGACACTGTACCCAGAAGTTAACCTACAGGAGCAAGTGCACAATTTGTTTGGGAACCAGATCCCCTGTTAGAAGCTCCTTTCGGTAGGTAGAACAGCATAGCAACGTTTCAACAACATTCATTAGAGTGCTTTTTTGTGGGTGTTTTTTTTTTATAGGATGGTGCTCTCTTTCTTCAATCGCAGTTTCACATTGAGGTTTCATATGCTCCTTTAGACATGTCCATCTCTCCAAATCTTTCTTCTTTTTGTTTATAGTACGAAAGACAATGTCCCACCGGGGTCCTCTAAAATTTCACATCTGTCTGGAGACAGTCTCCAATTCTCAACACTGTTTTCAAGTGTACAAGTAACTCTTTGGAGTAGGCTATTTTGGAGAATCCCGTTAGCCGCTATTTGGAACAGCGATTAAATATTTGTCTGTGTCGATGGTGGACACCGCTCCATACCAGTTCTGGAGGCAGACATGTTCTATGTTCATTTTCATGAATAAGCATTCGTAATTGCGAGGCCACTTTCTCATGCCTGGATGCCTGAAAAAGTGGGAGACAAGGAATGAAGAACGACACATATAGGCATGGAAAAATGTATTAAAAAATTACACAGTCTAATGTTAGCCATACTGGAGTAGATTATAAGATGGTTCAGGGAAGTGCCACCATGGTTTAGGGAATCTCTATTTCTTACACGAGGGGCTTATTTACAAGCCCCGTGCGCCTACAGTGCGTTACTTTTTTGACGTACTGCTGGTGCAACCTCCTGCCCCATATTTACAAGGACACGTAAAGCCACCCTGCGTGGCTTTTACTATCCTTGTAAATATGGCCCCTTCTCACGCAACACTGCGTGAAAGGGGCGTGACATGGGTGTTGATTTGGGTGTTGCCACCACACTGCCGCATTTCCAGTTTTACGAGAATTCGTAAACCTGGAAATGCATCAGAATGCTACGCCACCCCAGGGGTTGAGTAGCGACGCGCAAAGAGTGGAATTGTTTCTCATAGTTTTTTCCTCTTTCTACAGGTGATGCATTCTGCAGCACACATAGGTAGAGGAAATCACCTCTTTTTATTTTTGTTGTTATTGTTTTTGTGCAGAAAGGTACCCCTTGCTGCACAGAAACAATCTCCCCACCATGTAGGCACCCTTGCACCATGGCTCAAGGATGCCTATGTGGGGCCTGGCAGCCAATTGTGCGCCAGCGCAGGGGAACGTACAGGGATGTGTCCTATTGTTATAAATGTGACTTATCCCTTTGTAAATATGACTGCGGCGCTTTCTTGTAAATAAGCCCCATAACAAGCAGTTTTTTTCGCAAAATGGGCTCAGGTTTTGAGGACCTCCAACCAACCTGTGTCAGCTTTGTTGCCGATTAAGGGTATTGGGTCTTTAACCCCTCTAAACAAATTAGATGGTTGCTTGTCAGAGTCTTACTAGTGCAATGTTTGTGGATCTTACATTTCTCATTTTAGTTCGCTGTTCCTAATCTAGGTTTTATTGGAACCGAGCGACCTTGGGTTCTTGTTTGCATGTCACTTTGTAGTTGGGACAGGCCTGTCCATATCTTGTACTGCTTCTGGTGTATTTCAATGCTAGTGCTACCAGTTTTCCCAGCCTTCTGTTGCTCTTTGAGTGCCCTTCTGTCCCACTAATCCCTGTACCTGTGTCTACCTGTCCCCTCGTTTTTTCTGTCCCACCAGAGTTGTCTCTCAGATTCTCTTTCTCACACGGAGTTCTCGTTCTCTATGGCCTTCTGTTCCCTGGGTTTTATTTATTTATTTTTAAATTATTTTTATTTGCATTTCCAAAAGTTTTATTTTAAACATAATCTGATAAAGGACTTTTATAACAGATTTAAACCCGTGATTTCAGGTCAGAGTAACAGGCCTACTAATCGGAGAAAAGAAAGTCTTAATATCTGCTTAATGGAAACACTTCTGCTGTCTTTTAGCAACTATTGACTTTAGCCACTGAAGCCAGAGAACAGCCGACTCACAAAGCCATTTGGACAACTTGTTGAATGTAGGTGCACAAATAGCTTGCTTTATGAGTGGTAATTCCTGTTTGGTCTTAAAAAAAAGTAAATCTACACTTCCAAATTGATTTTACGTTTGAGCGCATTTACTCATTGGGCTCGGAGTGGGCGTTCTAGGGAAGAGTATTCACAAATGTTTGTAATGTACACGCTCACACTGAAAAAGCTTGGAGAGGAACTCCAGTCAATAATAATAATAATAATAATAATATTCCACATTTGTAAAGCGCACAATCACCCGTAAGGGTCTCTAGGCGCTGGGGGCCGTCGGGAAGATTAAAAAAGCTATTGCCCAGAGTCACATGGTGCTGGGCTAATCTGCCGCCGGTGCCAGGGATCGAACCGTGATCCCCAGATTCCGGAGTCAGTCGCCCTAGCCGCGGCGCGACACCTCTTCCTCAAGAGCAGGAGAAAGTCTATGGGCTTGATTTAGATCTTGTAGGAAGGGATAGTCCGTCACAAAGTTGACTGACATCCTGTCCACCAAACTATAAATCCCATTGGATAGATTCGGATTTATATTTTAGTGGACGGGATATCCGTCACCGTTGTGACGGAGTAACGCGTCCACCAAGATCTAAATCAGGCCCTATATCCAGGAGGTTGTATGACGTTTCAACGCATGCTTTTACAACCCATGCCTTTATGACGCAACTTTTACAACGCAAGTCGTTACAACGACTTGCGTTAGGGGGCGCTGGATAGTGAATAGTTTAATTTACTATTCCAACTCCAGTCCCCGTGGATAGTAGGGAAGGTGTTGGATCGTAATTAAACTATTCCCTATCCTAGAGCGCCCTCCAGCGCAATTCGTTGTAATGATTTGCGTGGTAAAAGTTGCGTCGTAATGGTAGTGCGTTGTAAAAGTTGCGTTGTAAAGGATGTTTCCCATCCAGGATGGTCATGATGAAGGCAATTTATAGGGGTGTAGAAAAAGCTTTTTTCTCCACAGGTAAACTATGTGCCTTGTGTAAAAATCGTTTAAAGTGTAAATGCCCTTTTCTAAGTATTAACACACGTAAAAATAGAACTGCTACATTTACTCATCCTAATGCTTACATTTGTGAGTGATCCGGTGTCAGCTTTCTAGTGGTACTCCATGAATTTTTTGAGACTTCCCACGAAAAAATTACAAGCTGCACTAAAAGAAGAAGCAAACCTACAATAAACATACCATTTTGTGAATCGGACAATAAGCGAAGAGCTCGCTTCAGTAGAACAGCAACACTTCAATAATATTCAAGTGCTTTTTAGATGGGACAGAGTTTTCTGGAATGAGAAGTAGTTTCTTTAATAATGGGAGGCTTCATATGCTACAAATTAGTCCAATTTATGAAGGTTATAATTATTTATGGCTTCACATGAGGCCTGAGTACTATTTCTTGAACGTGTAATTTTAATCCATCATGGACACTTATTCACCTGGTTATGCACTCAGCATTAGAAAGTCCTAGTATGGTTCTCATTATGAGTACTTTCCTATTCCCAATTCTTAATATTATTATTAACCATTTATAGAGAGCAACTATCACTCAGCGGGCATCATGGCGCTAGTAATTTATAAGTACAGAAGAGGTTCTGTGAGTAGTTTACAGAGGACAATTGGTATAATCGCATTGCTGGGGATAAAGCCAGGTTTTTAAATTTCTCCTAAAACTCAGCAGATTAGAATCCGTTCTGAGAGAGAGAGGTAGTGTATTCCACAGTTGAGCCGCTTTGAAAGCCCTATCTCCAAACTATGGCTTTTTAAAAGAGGGTATACCGACCTTGTGAGCAGGGGATGATCTAAAGTTTCGTGTGGGTTTATAGTAACCAACTTTCTATTGTAGAGACCTAGGTCCTTTGCCATTCAGTGCGCTGTGCATTATGCACAGGGCCTTACATATATACCTTTCCTTCACTGAAAGCTAATGAAGTTCTTTCAATGTGCCAGTTGCAGAGTCAAATCTCCATTTATTTAGCGCTTACTTGGCAGCCTACACCTGAATCAGTTTCAGTTTCAGTTTGACTTTATTTCGATTTTGGTTTAAAATCATAAAAAGCAATTACAAAAGAGTACATTCATTATTAGTAAAAGTACATTTAAAAACAAGAGTAAAAGAAAACTATCCAAGTTTTTCTTTTTCTTTAAAAAGTCCAAAACGGTGTAAACAAATTAGCAATGAACAGCTTATGGGTTTTCTATGGAAAAAGGTTGTCTAGTTATACCATAACATGTATAGGCTCTAGCTTCTTACGTAATTTAAAAATGCCTTTAAGATAGTTCGAAATAATCAAGACCATATATTCGTCCTGTAAAAGCTGTAAAAAAAGAAGAGCGGGACGACACTGTTTAAATCCATTAGACTTTAACACAGGAATAAGCCATCTCTTTCTAAGGCTGGAGTAGAGTTTGCAGAACATAATGGTGTGGAGGGTCGTCTGCTGGGAAGTGGCATCACAGGGGCATGGAGGTAAGATCTTTGCCCAATTGTTCATGGTGGGAAAAGTCACTAGCCTGTGAACAATGTTTAGCCTGAATCTGACAAGCAGGAAGCGTTCATAGCTTGTGGTATTATATTTAAGGTATGGTTGCATGATCGGTGTAGATTGAATCATCAGGCTATGCTGAACTAACGGCTTGGAGACTGCTGCCACCAGTCTCTGTTCCTCCAAGTGTGCTAAGCACTTCACTTTTAGGGCTTTCCTGGATATTTCACATATCGTGGTTGGATTTTTAAAGAAGTTTTCTAGGCCAATGTCGTAGAGAAACCTTTCAATGTAAGAAAGCCATTTGGAGTTTTTATAATGGATCATGGAAAGGCAATCCTGTATGAGGTTCTGTGTCAGGATTGCTGTTTCTGAAACCCAGATCCTACGCCACAGGAGAATAGGTTCGAGTCTGGCCAAGTCAGTTAGGTGAGAGAGACCCAGTTCAAGATGGCATGAATATGTGCTAGTGCTCCGTGGTACTGCCAGTATGAACTTCAGGAAAGTGTTCTCGATTTTTTGAATACTACTTGTATCGCAAAATCCCCACAAGCTGGCCCCATAGAGTGCCACTGAGCAACATTTGGCCTTATATATCTTTATGATTTCTGTTGGGGGTCTTTTACCAAGTCTTCTAGTGAAACATGTCAGGGCGGAAGTTGCTTTCAAAAATAGGAGTTTCCGTGCCTGGATTGCCTGTTTCCAGGACATCTTATCATAAACCGTGACACCCAAGTAATTGTATGTTCGAGTTATAGCTATTTTGCTTCTGTTGAGATAAATTCCCCTCATGGTGTTAACCCGGCCCGAGCCAATTTTCATTACAAAAGTTTTAGAGATGTTGATTTTGAGGTCCAGGCTATCCATGAAGGAGGCATATCTGTCCAGGTTGCGTTGCAACTCATTTGGGGTCCGCGCCAGGATCACTGTTTCATCAGCGTAGAGTAACGCTGGGATAGGCCGTTTTGCTATATTGGGGAGGTCTTTAGCTTCTTTTAGCATTGCTTCTTCCAGGCCGTTGGTGTAGAGGGTGAAGAGCAGGGGGGCCAGAACGCACCCCTGCCTAACTCCCCTTAGTACTGGGAATTCTGTTGTTAGTTCCCCCCCCAGACCATACCGGACTTGGGCTGTTGCGTCTGAGTACAACTCTCTCAGGAAACTTAGTTCACCTGAAGGTGCTCCCATCTTCTCAAGAGTTGTCCATAATTTTGAGTGGGACACGCAGTCAAAGGCCGCTGATAAATCTACGTACACCATAAACAGGTCTCCCCCCCTTGATTGTAACGTACTTTTCCGTGATCAATTGAAGGTTAAGAGCCTGTTCAATGGTTCCCAACCCTTGCCTGAAGCCGTACTGCAAGTCTGATATAATCTTGCCCTCATCCACCCAATCTTGCAAAAGCTGGAGTATAACTCGCCCAGCTACTTTCCCGATGGAGTCAAGTAAGGATATTGGGCGATAGCAAGTAGGCGAGGATCGGTCCCCCTTCTTAAAGATTGGGATCAGTATTGACTTTGACCAAGACGCCAACAGACCAACGTTGCAAGTGGCGTTCAGTACTCTTGTCAAAAGTGGTGACCAGAGATCCATATGTGCTTTGAAAATGTCGACAGGGACCCCGTCTGGTCCGGGAGCCTTGCCTTTTTTGCTGGCCATCAGTGCTTGGGTAAGTTGAGGCAGTTCAAATTTTAGTTTGATGGGAAATTTGTAAGGTTTTATGCCTTCTGGCCCAGACTTTTCGTTGGGTGTTCCATGAGATTTAGGGCAAAAGATGTTCGAGAAGTGTTGTACCCAGTCTTTTCCTTTGATGGCCACTTCTAATTTGGGTTGAGTCTCATCACTATTTAGGAATGGTAGTTTCACTATGTTCCAAAAGGACTGGGAGTTCTTACTATTGCAACTTTCATGCAACTGGTCCCAAAGTTTGATTTTTTTCCTCTGTTTTAAGGCGGCATTGTATTTTCTCCTTGAGTACACAACCTCTCCGGGAATCCTGGGCTGTTTCTTTAGTGCCGTTTTGAGGTTGGAATATGCGACAGTACAGTCATGATCGAACCAACCTTTTTTGGCTTGTTTTGTCTTTTTTATATCGACCCATAGGGCATCCTTGAGTGCAGTGATGATTTTGATGAAGTGGGTTATCACCTCTGTGTCATTAGATTCAAGGCTAAGGCATTTTTCAAAAGAAGGTTGAACACTCCCTAGCACTGACCTCATCATGTTTGGTTGTTCAGCATTCCCCCATTTCAAAGTGTAGCCATTCCTTTTGTTGATCTCTAGATTTTTCTGAATGAGAATAGTACCCAAGTTAGTACGGGATTTGGTCAACCAGGGAAGGGAGATACTGATCGGGAAATGGTCACTAAGTGAAATATCATGAACGATGAATGAGGTGTCTGCTCTTTTTGCCCCGGGCGTTATTAGAATATTGTCAATTACTGTCTGATAACCTCTTCCGTGAAAGGTTGCCGCTAATGGAGTGCCAGGTTTATTTATAGAGTTCGCCAGTTGGAAGTCCATTTCAAATATTAGGTCATTGATATATGTACCCAGTACTGAGTGTTTGAAGTGGGTGATTGGAAGAGCTAGTTCGTCCTGGATTCCGCATGTATTTTCCAGAGGACAGGGGCCCAGATTAAAGTCACCTGCCCAGATTATTTGTGCGGTGTGGCTAGATCTCTTGAGCTGACTTAAGAGAGTTTTCCGGATTTTGTGTATCTCAGTCAGCGCGGCCTCGTCAGAGAAATTGTTATAAAAGTTAACCAAAATGAGAATGCTCCCGTTTGGTAGGGACAGCCTGAGGATCTGCACACTTGAGTCCATTACTAGTGTAGAGATTGCCCGTGTATTTAGTAAATTGGAAAGGTAAATAACTAATCCCCCCTTTGCCCTTCCAGAGGCAGATGGCAGTGCTGATGATGAATAAGTACCGAACCCTTCGATGTGGCAGCCTACACCTGAATCATTTGAAGCCACCTGATCAGATAGTCTGGACTTCCTATATGCAATGAGTTGCAGTAGTCTAACATGATGGGTACAGTACACTGTACTACAAACTTCCTAGAAGGCTGTGGGAGCAGAGGGACAATTTTCTTCAGATTTTTAAGAAGTCCGTGGTTGACAGCTACAGTTTTATTGACGTGAGCCTCCATTGAGTCTTTTGTCAATTTGGACTCCAAGATTCTGCACGGAATGTGCGATCTCCCAATCTGTATTATTGGTCCATGACCAGAAGTTAACTTGGAGCTGCTGTTGTAAATTCCCTGGCAAGCAGCACAAAACTTCTGTTTTATCTCAGTTGATTATTTTATTTTTTCACAACAAAATTTTATTGTCAACAGCCATGAGACGCCTGTCAGGGCGTTACACCAAAGCGGTGATGAGTACATAAAACAATTATTGATGTTGACATTTTGTATTAAGCTATAAAAGGGAAGATCATGTGCATAACAACTTGTTACAATAACAAGTAACTGAAGTATCATTAATCCACTAAAAAGTATAAAGCATGTAAGGTCAGTCCATAGCTGCAGAGTCCACATTACTACAATCTGTTTATCCGACCATATAGCAACTATATTCAAATCAATCTGTTGTTGGATCAGGAATAGGCTCTAAGTAAATCCCCCGGAAGTCTGCCCACCTCTTCCATATCTTCGGATGTTTCCAAGGGCAGCCCCGAGCAGCAAAGATAGGAATCTCCAGCCCATACAGAAATCCAGGCCCTTTTTCCAAACCCCAAGAGAGGGCGGGGATATGTCTTTCCATTTTGTCGCAATGTCTCGCTTTGAGAGTGTGAGGCCCAGCAACAGTAGGTGGCATTTGTAGATGTTCCCCCCCAATGTCATCAGTGAATTGTAAGAGGGTCAGTCTGAGTGAGTGGGGGACGTCCCAACCCAAAACCTGCGACAGACATGTAATAACACCATGCCAGAACTTCGAAAGTGATATACATAACCATACTGTGTGGAGGAAAGTACCTTCGGCCGCACGGCATCTCAAGCAAAGCGGACAGGCAATGACTCCCACCCGCCAGAGCCGGTGTCTTGTGTAATACACCCGGTGTAGGTATTTAAACTGTATGTATCGGAGTCGTGTTGCTATGGCAGCACCTCGAGTTGAAGCCAGCGCCTTAGTCCAGTCCTCGTCGTCCAATGGGCCCAGGTCAGCCTGCCAGGCATCTCATGTGTTGGATAGTGATTTATGGCTATTCGTGACTAGTGTGCGGTAGATTTTGGTAATCTTGTGTTCCCCTAAGTCTCCCATGAACACCTTAGCCTCGAGAGGGCTAAACTCCGGTATGGACTCCTGGAGTGCCAGATACGGTGAGAAGTCATGACGGAACTGCAGATATTTATAAAATTGTGACTGAGGCATCGCATACTCTTGCTGCAGCCTCTGAAAGGACTTCAGTATCTGTTCATGAAAGACACCCCCCACAGTAGAAATGCCTAATTTCTCCCAGCTCGAGAAACCAGGGAGGCCAGCCAGCTCCGGCAGGAGGCCATTGCACCAAAGGGGAGCCTCTTTCGTTTTTCTGCCCCACCACCCCAGCTGCCGGAGAGTGCACTTCTAGAGTCTAAAGACCGTGGCAGTCACCGGAGGCAATGCCTTCAGGATTGCGCCCGCATAAAAAAAGGATGCAAAGACTGGGCGCCCATCAACCAACACTCGACCACATAGGCGGAAAATGACCTATCCCGTACCACCAGTCGTTTAAAATGAGTAGTTGTGAAGCCGCATAATATGCCTGAATATAAGGGGCAGCCAATTCAACGCAATAGGTTGACTGAAAACAGGTCCTCAAAGCGACCCGGGCGGACCTAGTCCCCCCAGAGAAAGCATCGAAGTGTAGCATTGAGTTGTATAAACCAACTAGGTGGTATTAAATATGGATGGTTTTGAAGTTGGTACAATAAATTGGGGTAAAATAGCGGATCTACTAAATAAAGAGATTGGTAGATGCAACCAGACGCAAGTCTGCTCTTTCATCTATACCCAAAGCAGAGCTAGATTTCTTTCCCAGGACAGGGGCTGCGAGGCAGCCAAGAAGACCCCAAGATATTTAAAACCGTCTTGCACCACCGTGACCTCTCCGGACCAGGAGCAGAGTCATCCTGTATTGCGTAGGGCCATAAATAGGGATTCTTGAAGGTTCATGTAGAGCCCAGAGGTCTCACCAAAGATCAGCATGATCCTGAGGAGTCAAGGCCCGGAACGATCTGAGCGCGTATGAAAAAAATATTGTGTCGTCCGCATATAACGATATGCGGTCTGACGTTGCCCCAGGCCACTCAAATCCCTAAGCATCCATCCACACCCACGCCGCAAGCAGCTCCATAGCAAGTGGGAAAAGATACAGGAAGAGGGGGCAACCTTGATGGGTGCCTCATCTGATAGACAAGGTTTGTGAGACGGAATCAGCCACACGGACAGAGGTGGTGATATCGGTATATAGGAGTTCAATATACCTCAAGAGATGGGGACCAAAGTTAAGGCGGCTCAACAGCGCAAAAAGGTACTACCAACTTAAAGAGTGAAAGGCCCTTCCCATATCCGCCAGCAGGAGAGCAGCTGGTTCACCCAATCGATCTACTGAGCCAATGGCGTTGTGGGCGCGTCGAATATTGTGCCACGTAGTGAGACCCGACATAAAACCTGCCTAATCCGAGTGGACCAAATCTGAAATTTGTGGAATTATATGGTTGGCTATAATTTTGGCTAGGAGTTTTGCTTGGACATTGAGGAGAGATATCGGGCGATAGGAAGAGTAGAGTTCAGGGTAAATATTGATGGCGTGCAAAGAGTGTGTTTTGATTAAGAGTGCAATAGATGTACACACATTTAGTCCACAAAATAGTGCTTCTGCGTAGTTCGCTAGTCGCAGCACGCCCCTTTTCGCAGAGAACTGGGATGGCCCCAATGATGAAGCATGTCACCGTGGGGAAACCCCGGTGAGTGAGGGGACTCTAGAAAGAAATTTTTCTTTCTCATTTTGGTACACACTGACAAAATTGCCAGTAACCACACATACCACACTAGGTCTCTGAACCCTTCAAAGTGGGTTCCTGATTTTCCTATATATATATATATATATATATATACATACATATACATATACACATATCAATATCACCATGGTGCATATATATGGAGTTAGGTATAGAAAATCTATACTTACCTTTCGATAATTTGGATGCTATGTTTTGGCCTTGATATTTGCAAGTGTAGAGCAAACATAGGAACTTGAGAAATGTGTGTGAAATAGGGAAAAGGGGTGAGATCTACACGGATAAAGAGGTGTGAGAGAGACCTAGAAGGAAATAGATTGAGAGATATTTGAGGGGGGAGGGGGTAAGCTGAAATAGTGAAGGAGGTCCAGAAAAATTTCAGTTTTTGTGAGAGAGACAGAGATAGAGGAATTGATAAAGAAAAATGGACAGAGGTAGACATAAAGCAGTAAAACAGAGAGGGAAATGAAAAGGAAAAGAGGCATAATGAGAGAAAGGGGAAGTAGTGAAGTGAGGTAGTGAACTAATGGTGAGGTAAATTGATATTTTATGTAGGGAGGCCGGGGCTAGAAAGAGGAGAGATAGTGAGGGAGATATGAGGTAGAGAGAGAAATGAGATAGAGTTGTAAGGAGGAGAGGTGGAGTAGAGAAAGGTCTGAGAGAGGTAGAGAGAGAAAAGGCCATAGAGACATGGAGAGAGACATAGAAAAGTTAGAGATGTGTTAGTGTGAAAAGTGAAGTCAATAGAGGAGAGATACAGGGAGAACAAATGAAAGAGGCAGTGAGGTAACAAAGAGGAGAATGAGGTAGGGAGAGTTGAGATAGAGAGTGAACGGAATAGACATAGGTACAGAGAATGTTAGAGAATGGGCCTGGGTCTTGACAGAGACATAGATGGAGATGAAGTTGAGAGATTTATATTGGGTCTTTGAGAAAAAAGTCTGTTAGACAAAGCTGACGTAGAGACAGCCGGGACAGAGAGAGGATAAAAGTGCATAAAGAAGGAGGGATACTGAGGTTAAGAGAGAGGATTATTGTAGAAGAGGTTAGATGAATTTACGAAGAAGAAATGACACTGAAATATATATATATATATATATATATATATATATATATATATATATATATATATATATATATATATATATATATATATATATATACTGTAATTGCCACTAGTTGCCTGTGAGTGTGAGCATTAAGGCAGGACAGGTCAGGCATGCACAGACAGATATTATTAATAGTTAGCGCAACTACCAGAGTGGATGGGTAGGTGGGTTTGTGTATGGTCTAGCATAGGGGACTGTGCTCGAGGCATACTCTTTTGGTGCAAAAACCCTTGCCTAGATTGTTTTATAACATTCCACACATTGTATGTGTGCTGTAAAGTGCAGTACATATGCAATGTGTGTAATACTTGCAGAAATCAAAATATTTCTCCATGTTAACACCTGCTTCAAGCAGACTGTTCTTTTAAGCAAAGCCCATCTGGTTATTTTAGTAAATTGGGCTTTACATTGAAAACTTTGTTTGCTTGCACTAGCCTGCACAAGGTACAATCAAGTAACACCCCTCGATGCAAAGTGGTGCAAAGTCCTACTTAAACTGATAAAAGCCACCTTTCCAGAACAAAATACTATTTGCGCTGAAAAGTAAATACCTTTGCAAGAGATTGCACCACCTTGTATGACTTTGCCCTGGGCCAAATCGTTTGCAAATCTGGCCCTAGGTTTCCGTTAAACATGCTCAGTCGTCAAATTAGAAAAAGAAGCCGTTATTTTGTGAGCAACGTTATTATGGTCGGAATTTCCACTTTCTCATTTACTTTATAGAGGGCCAGTTGGAAGGCTGAGGCTCTGGGCAATTGCTCATTTTTGCCCAACCCTTAAAATGCCAAAATGTTGGCAGGGTATGCCCAGCCGTGTGTCCCTCGCTCGCTTTGCCACTGGATTCAAGTTAGCCTGGCTGATGAGGGGTGCTACCCAGAAACCGTTTCCAGGATGCTTGTTTCCAGTCAAGGGAAGACCTGGCTTCGCAGTTCTGGCTGGACTGCTGCCATAAGGAACAGTGTCAAGACTGATTTGCAAATGGCTGGGTCTGAACTGGGGTGGCGAAGGGAGCTAAAGAATGATCATGGATTGAACCCAGATCTGTGACTGTGGGTGAAAGTCAGCGCTCAGTCCATAATCTCCTTGTGTTCGCTTAAAACGATTTTGGCACCAAATTGTGCATTTTAAAACACAATGTTGACATACATTGATTAAAAAGACATAGGCCTTGAAAGGGCACCCAATAAATATTCAAGTACTTTTATGTTGTGTCAAGGCAATGCGCTCTGACACCCACCAGGAATTTACTTCAGCTTTTCAAAATGTGCAATGGGTGCCACCCCCATATGTCATTAATTATCTTCATTATGCCAACATTTGTAATATATTGCATCCAGATACCTTGGTTATGTGATGTTAAAAGAGCACCCATATGTCACAAATGACTCTAGAATGTCAGGACCAACATTTTGTGATGGTTGGCTGGCCCCTATATGCCATGGTTGTCCTCACTCATGCCAACAAGTGTCTACAGTATGGCAGTGCCAGCATTTTGCCACTGGTGTTCTACGTGCAATAAGTTACCTCGTGTATGCCAGCACCAGCATTTTGCAAAGGATGTTCCATATTCCAAGAATTACTCCAGGTTTCAGTATGCCAGTGCCAGCATTTTACCATGGGTGCCTCTGCCAGTCACAAACTACCACCAGTACGCCAAGGGTAGCAGGAGACTTGCAAGCATAGCTGATAGACACACACACATGCTCATTTACTCACACAGTCATTCATTCTCACTCTCTTACACCTCCCGGCATTCTTTTTTCTCCTCCTTCTCACTCACGCTCATCCTCACTTTCGCACACTCAGTCTCACTCATTCATTCATTCACTCTTCCTCCTTCACACTCATTATCACTCATTCTAATTCCGGACTGGCCATAGCGGGCACCGGGCAATATCCCGGTGCGCCGCAAGGGTGGGGGCCGGTTTTGGGCCCTGGGGCCGTTTCTGTTACAGGGCCGTTTTTGAAGCATAGTCGGCCGAGCACTTTGCCAGGGCCGGTTTTGGTTCTCAGTCCTACATTGCTCATTTGCACTAAATCTTACTGTCACTCAGTCTCACTCATTCTCACTCAAAACACTTTAGTTATTCTTTGGCTGAGAAACCTGATCTGCGGTACTTCAATCTACTCTGGGTTCTAAATAGTATTCTATTAGGCCCCTTGTCCCCCAGTTCTTGTGTTTCCTTGTGCCTGTATTCCCTTTGTATTCTCATTATTTATCTGCTGCACGGTGTTTGGTCTAATTTGGTTTCCTTTTCAAAGTTCTCTCTCTCATATCCCTCTGTGATAGGAAATCAAGGGAGGTAGGGGTCTATCCAGTGGTATTCAATGGTTCATGACTGACCTGGAAAACAGTGCTTTCTTGGCAAAGTCCATCTCTTCTGGAGGCACCATTATCACCTGGCCGGTGAGGGTTAGCCTGGCACACCGTGGGTCATCAGGATCAATGCTGTACTTCCTGTGTGGAAATGTGCAATGTCAATTAATCTCGATTATTATAGCTTGCATAATAATTCTGTGCTACAGTGGTACTATGTAGTGTGCTAAATACAAGTTCACGGTTAAATGAAAAGAAATAAAAACAAGCATTGACAAAGCCAATATGACTCACCATTGAGACCTATTGGCTTTGCCAATGTTTATGTCATGCTGTACATTACCCCAGATGCTGTGCAGCATGACTAAATAAGAAAAAAAAAACGATGACATGGATGGCACATTATGCGCCCTACAAAATGACGCAACAATTTTTTAATTTTTTTATTAGCTGATCTGAGTTGGATCTGCAAATAAAACAAATTTGCAAATGTGTTTTTTGGGAGGGGGTAGCAACAAGAAGGGCGTAACCAGCACCAAAGCCATTGCCTATGATGGTAATCTGTGAGCTTCAATTAAACTAAATACCTACCTCTAGCCTTTAATACGATGTAATAATTCTACGGTTAAATGCCTACTATTTGAAACATATGCGTATAAAAGGTAAGTTGGGCCTCCTATCTTTGGCGTAACTATAATCTATATAAATGGCTTGTCTTCATAACCAACTCAGGATTACTGTATTGAGCACATGTCAGCCATTAGCCACATAATCAAAGATCTAAAAGATGTACAACATTTACCAAATTACAGTTTCTAAAACAATGCGCAGCCCATCCTAGTTGGGTCTGACAAGGTTGATCACAATGCCAATTTTCTCCCTCTAGGGTCTGTCAGGGGGGTAACCAACACCAAAACTCTTAACTAGTACTGGAATCTGCAAGATTCCTTCTAAGCACATACATTCCTACAGGCTTTAACACAGTGTAATAAAAGACCATCATCAATGGCCTGTTGAATTTAACATAAACTTCACAATAAATAGATGAGGGCTGCTGTCCTGTAACTTTTCATAATATCCAGATAATATATGACATCTAACAAAAGCTTTCCAACAGAACAAATCAAGCCTGTAGTCTTGATCATTAGCTTCTGCCATAACCAACTCAAGCTTACTGGATGGAGCGTACGTTTTCACAACATGTAAAATTAGTAAAATTGCAAAATGCTTTACATTTTACCAATTTTTTATGAATAACATACCTATACAGGTTTTCAGCCAGCCCTTCTAAATCAAGGGTTTGTTGCGGTGTCATTCTCTTTTTTACCTGCCACCACAGCATATCATTAGGACAGTGATTCAACCCACTTTAGCCATTGGCTAGCTTCACTGTGAGTGTTGGCATGTTGTCCTTCACGAGCAGTATATCGATGTGCAAAGTACCTCCCTTCAGTGCCAGAGACTACTTTGGTAATGTGTGCTTATGGAGACCATGCAAGTTTTACAAAAACAATGAGAAAGCAAATCATGCATCTATAAAGCCAAAAGGCTGACCGAATATGCCAGACCTATTGGCTTTACCAGTGCTTCCAATGAAAGCACACACCTAATGGATCAAAAGCTTGTAGAAACAAGCATTGGCAAGGCCAATACATCTCACCTATGCAAGAGCTTTTGGCCAATATGTTTTAGACATGTACACCAGAGCGGCTGCTGTTCAGCATCGCTAAAACGTAGTGGTGTAAAGGAGACTGGAATGGAGTGGTGTGGAGTGCAGTGGAGTGTCAAAAGGTGGCGTAGCAATGGGGGTGGTGCGGGTAGTCCGCCCCGGGCAGCATGAGTTTTGGGGATGGCACTTACCTGCGGCCATCGCTGGGGAATCACCAGCACCTCTGCTCTTAGATTTGCCGCCGTGGGCGTGAAACCCAGGGGCTGTGACAGGTGGCAAAAGGCCTAGCACGCCATTGGGTGTCATGGAGTGGAGTGGCATAGATTGGTGTAGAGTAGAGCTGAGTGACGTGGAGTGCCGTAAAGTGTTTTAGAGTGATGTTGAGTGTTGTGGTGTAAGTAGAGTGGAAGGGTGTAGAGTGGAGTAGAATGCCAAGGAGTTGAGTGGCGTAGAGTGCCATAGAGTAGGATGGCATAGAGTAGAGTGGCATAGAGTGGAGTGGCGTGGAGTGGCTTAGAGTGGAGTGGCATAGAGTAGAGTGGCATAGAGTGGAGTGGCGTGGAGTGGCTTAGAGTGGAGTGGCATAGAGTAGAGTGCATAGAGTAGAGTGGCATAGAGTAGAGTGGCATAGAGTAGAGTGGTGTAGACCAGAGTGGAGTGGCTTAGAATGTGTTGTGTAGAGTGTTGAAGAGTAGAGTGGAGTAGATTGTCATAGAGTGGTTTGGCATAGAGGGGAGTAGTGTAGTAGAGTGGAATGGCATAGAGCAAAGTAAAGTGTTGTAGAGTGTCAGAGTGGATTGGCGTATAGTGGAGTAGAGTGTCAGAGTGGAGTGGCACAGAGTGGTGTAGTGTGTTGTAGAATAAAGTGGAGTAAAGTGGCGTAGAGGGAGTTGAGTGGAGTAGTGTTGTGGAGTATCATGGAGTGTAGTGTTGTAGAGCGGAGTGTGTCTTAGAATGGCCTAGAGTGAAGTGGCGTAAAGTACGAGTAGATTGGTATAGAGTGCATTGGTTTTGAGTAAAGTGGTGTAGAGAGCATCAGAGTAGAGTTCAGTGATGTAGAGTAGAGTGGTGTGGTGTAGAGTGCCGCAGAGTGGAAGTGCCACAGCACAGAGTGCAATGGCACAGGGTGGAGTGGCGCAGGGTGGAGTAGAGCGGAGTAGAGGGGCGTAGAATGCAGTGGCATACAGTAGATTGTTTCAGAATAGAGTGGAGTGGTGCAAGTAGAGTGGAGTATTGTAGGATAGAGTGACATAGAGTGCAGTGATGCAGAGTAGAATAGAGTGACGTAAAGTCTAATGAGGTAGAGTGCAGCAGCGTAGAGTGGAATGATGCAGTGTAGACTGGAGTAGAGTGAAGTGGCATTGAATGCACTTGCGTAAAGTGCAGTAGAGTGGCGTAGAGTTGAGTGATGCAGAGTAGAGCGCGGTGGTGTAGAGTGTGTATTGCAGAAGAATTGCGTAGAGGTCAGTGGCAGAGAATGCAATCTTGGGGAGTTGAGTGTGGCAGAGTGCAGCAGTGTGGCGTACAATGCAGTGAGAGTGCAGTGTTGTAGAGCAGAGTAGAGTATAGTAGAGAGCAATGGTGTAAAGTACAGTGGTGCAGAGCAGTTGGTGTAGAGTGCATTGGTTGAGTTAAGTGGTGTAGAGTGCATTGTCAGCAAGTGCAGAGTGGTGTGGAGTAGAATGGTGCAAAGTAGAGTGCGGTGGCATAGGGTGGAGTGGTGTACAGAGCAGTGGGATCGAGTGCAGTGGCGTATAGTAGAGTGTTTCAGAGTAGAGCAAAGGGGCATGGCTTTTACTGATGAAGGGTAGAGTGGTGCAGGGTAGAGAGCAGTGGCATAGATTAGTGGCGCAGAGTGCACTGGAGTGGAGTGGTACTGAGTAGAGTGCATTGGCATAAAATGCGGTGGCTTAGAGTGCAAAGTTGCAGAGTAGAGTGGCATAAAGTGGAGTGTCGTAGAGTGGAGTGGCCTAGAATGGGTGGTGTAGAGTGCAGTGGTGACTAGTACAGTGTTGAAGAGTAGAGAACAGTGGGGTAGAGTGCATTTTCATAGAGTAGAGAGGTGCAGAGCAGAGAAAAGTGGTGTAGAGTGCATTGGCATAGAGTACTGTAGAGTGATGGCGAGTAGAGTGCAGTGGTGCAGAGTAGAATGGTGTAAAGTTCAGTGCCAGAGAATGCTGTGTTGTAGAGTGTCATAGAGTGCAGTGATGTAGAGTGGTGAAAAGCAGAGTGGCATAGAGAGTAGTGGCTTAGATGAAAGTGGTGCAGAGTAGAACAGAGTGGCGTAGAGTGTAGTGGTGTAGAGTGTTGCATGGTATCATATAGTGGCGTGGAGTGCAGTGACGTAGAGTGCATTAGTGTGGAGCGCAGTGGCGTAGAGGGCAGTGATTTTAGAGTAAATTGCAGTAACAGAGGAGAGTAGGGCAGAGTAAAGTGGAGTGGCTCAGAGTATAGTGGCACAGAGTCGCATGGTGCAGAGCATAGATTGCAGTGGCGTAGATTGGCACAGAGTGGAGAGGCGTAGAGTAGACTGTTTCAGAGTAGATTTAAGTGGCGCAGAGTGGAGTGGTGCGCAGTAGAGTGGAGTTGTGCAGGGTAGAATGCAGTGGCGTAGAGTGGTGTAGTGTGCAGTGGCACTGAGTAGATTAGAATGGGGTAGAGTGGATTAGAATATAGTGGGTGTAGAATGGAGGGGTACAGAGTACAGTGCATTGGCAAAGAGTACAGTGGTATAGAGTAGCGTGCAATGGTGTAGAGTGGAGTGGAGTGGCCAAGACTGGACAAGGTATAGAGTGTAGTGGTGAAGAGTGTAGTGGTGCATATTAGAGTAGATTGGTGCAGAGTAAAGTAGAAAAGGCATAGAGTGGAGCGGTGCACTAATGTTTTAGTCTGAAAGCCAAATGTTTGCTGGCACTGCCACCAGATTCCACTAACTGCTTTTGACCACATCATGGCAAATGCACCCCTTTAATTTAGTAAACTGATTTACCCACAAGCTTGATGGGCATTGTGATTTAGATAATTCATTTCGTTATGGGATTCCCAACAAAAGCTTGACATTTTTTACTCTTATAGACTTACACCTTGGTTCGGGATAAACATCCTGCTTTTCTGGAATGTTTCAATAAATCCGAACTAAAGTGACACTGCAACTGTTGCAGCTTTCCAGCAGTACCCACATGCGTAACTAGTCAGATATATGCAGATCTAACATGTGCAGGTAAAACAGGGAAGTGGATTAAGTGTAATGTATATTTGCACATCTGTAAATATAACTAATGATTGCATTTGAACTTCCAAACCTTTTTTATGTCTCTTAGGAGTTGTTTTTCTCCCATGGAGAATACTCCACATTGCAACCCACAACGTTGTGGTGTTCCTTGCCCAATGCCTCTCTCGATCCGACCATCTTTTATTTGACATGAAACATATCCTCCACTGCATCCAGGGATTTTTGCCTATAGTAGTTGAGTACCCACAAACGAGCATGTTTGTGTATATTTACCTAGAGAGCCAGGCATTTCCAGCCTGGCATGCATGCAACCTACTTGGTAAGCAGATTTAAAATCGCATAAACTTGGAGCACGCTGGTATAAACTACCCACCAACGTCAAATGACCAGAAAAAGTAGGATTATTCAGGTTTCAGAAACATCAGTGAAAACAGCAAAGAGCATAATAACAACATCACTGGAAATGACATCACTGGGCTTTAGGTTTGATGACATTACACACAATGAAATCACATGACATTGAATCCAGATCACAGGAAATGACAGTATGGCTTTAGATCCAGATGATATCATTGGAAAGAGGTGACATAAAGGAGTGGCTTTTGAGCACTGTGGCTAGCTTTAGCATCCTTAACAGTAAACATGTCAATGCAGTGCACTGTTGGCAGTCATTAACTCCAGAAGCTACCTTGAGGAATGCATTTCAGGGTGCACCACAGCTTTCAGGAGGTTATTGGTACCTGGGTAAAAGGAACTGACTTTCATCTTCATGGCTGAAGTATGTAAAAGAGTCCCTCTTTGTATTGGGATTGCCTGACCTGTGGGCATCACTCTGAGTCTATTACCTCTTTCTCTGCCCAAAAAAGTAAACCTAGTGTTCAGAGACAGCAAATGGTTGAGGCTTATGTTATCCGGTCACCCACAAGCCGTGGCAGGCTCGCAGAGTTCCTCTTAATACTCGAGTACGAACCAAAGTATGAAAAATTTTCGCGATGCGAATGACGCTCCATTCACTAGGTCACTGTATATTAAATTTAGGATGGGCACACTACCATCAGCGTTCTTTATTACCAACTGGAGGTGCCGACGTGAGGACATCACTCTTTGCCCTGCCTGTCGGGGAGCTGATGAAACGGACGACCATCACATTTTTTCTGTCCTAGATATGGGAGGCAGCCTAGGCGTTGGTTTGTGCCTCTGTGTAGATGCTTGGGAATAACCACTATAAGATGGCCCTGACAATTAGTAGGTCAGATACCGGGCCATGCAATGGGCCTCATTTATGAGAAATGACGCATCGCTGCGTGAAAGCAGCGATGCGTCACTTCTCAGTGCGCACTCCTTGCGACATACCTGATGCGTCATATTTAATGTATGACGCATCACGTCGCAAGGAGTTACAGATACGTCAGAATTTCTGACGTATCTGTAAGCGCAAAAGTGACGCATTGCTGGAGTGTGTCACAAAAGTGACGCAACTCCAACAATGCGTCCTTTCTGCGTCAGTCTTCCGCCTGCTGTGAGGCAGGCGCAAGATTTTGACGCAACAGCGTCCTAGAAGTGACGCAGTGAAAACTCATAGATTTCACTGCGTCACGTCTACGAAGCTTTTTGTGGGGGAACGCCCCCCTGCATACATTATACCTGACGCAGGTATAATGTAGCGCAGAGGTTTACAAAGTGACACATCTGCTTAGATGCGTCACTTTGTAAATAGAGCGCAACAGGAGGCATGTTTTACGCCGCCGATGCATTACAAAAAGCGACGCATCGGAAGTGCAAAACTGACGCAAGGCCTCATAAATGAGGCCCATTGTGTTTTCTGTTTCCAAATACCTAGAGTCAGTTTGGCCCATTCGCTCTAAACTTGTAAAACAGTAAATAGCTGCTCCTGCCATCAATAAGATCTAACTAACCACTAGGAGAAAAAACATCTGTTGGTGTCTTCTAGTCTATACCACTGTGCTTTCTCATAACAAACTATTATAATCACAATGATTTGTTGTCTGCACAGAACTACTCCTGCTAGACAAATGGCTGGTTCCCTTTTTCTAAAACAATTGCTTTTTAAGCACTTTTATATGTCAGTTTTTTTAATATAACTCTTATGGAAGTACTATTTTATATTGTTATGTGCTTCGGTTAAATGTGGCATAATCGGGAAACGGCCTCTACAACTAAGCCGTTTCCACAAAATCCTTTACCACGCATGCTTTTTACAACGCATGCGTGGTTACAACGAGAATCTTTACCATGCATACCTTTACTACAAAATACGTAGTAAAGGCATGTGTGGTAAATGGAAAAAAAAGGGGGTTTGGGGGGTCTCCCCCATAAAAAATAAATAAAGCGTTGGGATAAAAAGGGGGGCTGGGGGGGTCTCCCCCCCAAAAAAAACAAAACTTACCTGAAAATCCGAAGTGAAGACGAAGCTGAAGCAATCGACGTCGTTAGAGAGGAAACGGAAAGTAAAGTAACTTCCGCTTCCTCTCAACGACGTACGACCGACGTAACCAAAGAAGAAGGAGAGAAGGCGAGTTGAAAGGTAAGGGGCATTTTAGTAAAATAAATATATATATATTAAGGGTTAAGGGCAGGGGTAAATATAAGTAGTGGAGGCAGGGGGCATTTAAGGGGAGAGTTATAACCTTTATCAAGAGTATGCCCTCACCATGCATACATTTACAACGAAAAACGTTGTAAATGTATGCGTGGTAAAGGTATATTCGAGGTAAAGGTTAAGCGTGGAAAACGAATTCCGTTGTAACGCATGCGTGGTAAAGGCATGCGTTGCAACGGAATTCGTTGTAACGTCATACATTTGGCATAATCTTTCATATAAGGCTTAGGAACCTGCAATGTGGAAATGTTTTTTATATTCTGCCACTTTTATGGTTTCTGACCGAAATAAAGTAATTGGACTGACTGACTTTCACCTGTTAACAAGTTCAATTTGCAGCTTCCCTAAAAGAAGTATGACGACTCCAATAAATGAGTAGACTGTAGTCTGTTGAAAATGCAGAACCCTACCTTTTAAATCAGCATGGTTGGCACATAGTTTCTGAAAATGTTTTATTGAGTACTGCGCATTATAAACATGTGTACACAGTCAATAGTATGCTTTTGGTTACATTTTCAAGATCAAGTTAACTTTAATCTTACATGTGTTCTAAAGCCAAGAATACATTGAGTGAACCCACTCATCATAAATGGTTGGCACATATAGTGCAGTTTTGCAAATAGGTAAATCTGTTTAGTGTAACTTCAAATTTTGTAAATAGCAAATATGATTTTACTGAGGTAAATAAAGATATTTATTAAACCAAATTCGATATGGGTGCAGAACTAGAGGAATGATTGTTTCCAAAACTGGTCCAAAATTCCTGCGCCTACTGTGCCCGGTATGGCTGAATTGCAGGGCAGTGCCATAGTGTAGGCTTGAATGTACCTCCAGCATCCCCACAGGTCGGGGAGACTGCCCTCCCCATGCAAAGCAGGCAGGACCTGCCGTAGAAGACCCAAGGTCGGATCTGGAGTTGGATCATATGCAGTTGTGACTTTATGGTCACTTCCCTTGGGTGCATCAAGTCCGCCTCTCAATCAATTACCGCCAATTTACCCACATCCACCTCCTATATGACCCTTAGTTTAGTCACTGTGTCCAGTAAATTCTTGCTCAGCAGCTTATAGGTGAGAGAGAAAGCCTTGTGTTCTAATTCCTCAAGTAACAACCTACCCTCCATTAGGGCGTGTCTCCCATTGTCATCACATTTTTTTTTATTAGCAAGCTGTCTGGTGGCAGTAGTGCTATTGAGTGGATGTATTGCACAGCCTGGCGGTTGGTGAACCTAAACCTCTTTGGATCTAAGAGCTTGTTTGCAAGTTTCGAAAAGCTTAACTTAGTCTCCCTCGTATAAACCAACTAGTATTCTGCAGTTGCTTGACACCAAGCGAAGCCTACAGGATTTACCTTCATTAGCTGGTGTGAAGTCTTTGTTACAGTAGATAAGTGTTATTGGTGAAGGAAAGGTTGTAAGGTTCAGCAAGCAGGCTATAGTGCCCCACATTTCCAATACAGTTTTTGTGATCTGGCTACAGAGGAACTGTTGGATCTGGTCTATACATGTACACACAAGACATCCCACAACATCTTACCAGTCATTGCTGGATCCACATGGGCTTGGTGATGACAAGATCTTCACTGGGACCGTTCCCCTATATTTGTAAGTTGTAATGCCCTATTATAGTTTTTAACATTGGGATACCCTAAGCTACCTCTACCTTTTAAAGCCCTTGGGATCTTTTGTGATATTTTGTTGCCGTACTTTGTCATACAAAGGCTAACAGCATTCTCTGTAAGTTTTGGAAAGTGGAATCCTCACTCCCTATGTGGAGAGAATGGAAAACATAGATCAGTCCTGACATGATCATCTTTTTAATTGCAGCTATTCTACCTAATCAGTAGGTATAACGAATATTTCAACTATTGTGAGGGTCTCTTGATGGCTCGTATCTCAGGTATTGTTTTAGTCATGAATAGGTTTGAAATCTTACAGATTAAATGAACACCCAAATATTTAAGGAAGTGTTCGTTAATTTTGTCTCTCGGAGTGTTTTCTTACCTTCTTCAGATATACATGTTGGTAACAGTTCTGAGTTATCCAATTTTATGTTATACCCTAGCATCATTCTAAATCTTTCCAAAACAACTGAAGCAGAGTTGATTAATGTTTCAGAGGTGGTCAGTGAAATTAAAACAATATTCACAAATTTTATGAACTGTTCTTCCCAAGTCTAGCTCCATAATTTATTCTAGCTGTTTAATCGTACGTGCGTGACTTGATGGCCATGACAAGGAGGAGAAGGGACATCGTACAACCCTACTGGGTACCTCTTTGTGTCTTAAACGTCTTGGAGAAGACGCCATTCACTAGAATTCAAGTTCTTGGTTCTATGTAAGCCAGCATGACCATCGTAATTCAATTCTCCCTCCAACCAAATTTCAGCATCACTTTCCTCAAAAATGCCTAGCTTACCCTGACAAAAGACTTTTTTCACCTCAAATTCTAGAAAAGGTAGCGGTATCTATTTTTTGTTAGATTGTTCGATAAGATGAGCTGTCCTGATGTTATCAAATGTTTGTCTATTCTGGATTAACCCATATTTGGGTTTCAGAAGAACTGTTGCCAGTCAAGTGGCCAAAGGTTTCCGAGAGAGTTTATTGTGTAAATTCAATAATGCTATGGACCGGTATGATGAAAGGCCAGACCTCCAAAAACTATAGGTGCCTCCAAAATTACACTGTATACAAAATCAGGCAGAAGTTATGTACCACAGCAAATGGCAGAAAACCCAATACCAGAATGCATGAGTCGAATGCCAGGTAGTCCTAATCACTATAAATAGCTGCACCTCTGAGTAAAGAACACAAAACAAAGACGCATGGTAGTGAATAAGGGAAAGGAACGCTCTCACGGGGTACACAATATTTAATTTTTATCAGTGTGAAATGTGAATTAGAGTAGAGTCTTTACCATCTGGAGGAGGGTGGCTCACTGGTTAGAGGAGGCAGACCCTGATGCAGAGGTCAGACCCGGGACCAGGGTTCAATTCCCGACGCGGCAGGATCTTGAGCTCAAAATGTCCACGGACTCGATAATTCTCACCTCGGTGCCTACTCGAATCATGGGTTCACACTCTGCAACTCTGGGCAATAGCTTGCTTAATCTCCACTACGGCCCTACCGCGATGGGATGCCTGGTCTTCACCTTGGGGATGCCCAGTAGGGGTTATCTCGCAGGGAAAGCCAGGACGGGTTCCCAAAGCAAGCGCTAAGAGACCTGTTGGTGATTTGGCGCTATATAAATCAAAAATTAACTAACATAACATCTAAATGTATAGTAAATTGCGACAGCTTGACAACCCAATTCATCCCAATAACTTTAGGTACATAATAGTCAGCTCACAATAGACTCCACTCCCCTTCATTACAATCATACAGTCCATGATAACGGCAATAATAAAGAACTATATTACAGGCAGTCAGCAGTAAAGTAGCAAAAAATAAAGGTGCACCAACTTTCCCCATACTTAAGAAAATGGCTGAAGTGATGAATAAATAATCATAATGCTGATTCAGGTAAGGTCCTCAAAGTCCTCTTGTTGAAAGACTAAACCAACTGAAGCAGTATCAAAGGAAATGACGCAGTACTTCCCTACTGACATTGTTGGAAACATTCCTCAGAACACTGTCAACATCAAACACGTACAAAGATTAAATACGTAGTCCTGATCACAATGCAGCCCAAAACAGGATTATGGTGAGTGTGCAAATTACAGGGCTGTGCTCCTGGGCGTTTTGGTTGGGGAAACATTGTCCAAGTCACAGGACAAAATAGAGGAACGACACTATTTCACTCACTCTGACAAGGTGGAACAAACATAGGCTATTTGCTTGGTATTCCCCATTGCTGCATAATTGCGCACCTGCAAATTTACAGACGCCTCTCCATGGCCTATTCAATCTACTCCAGTAAAATGTGGCCTAACTAGTATTTTTTTGTTCTAATAGTTTATTAGATTAAAAAGAGCATATAAAGAGCATACAAAAGATGGATGTGTGTATACTGATTGCCGAAAAGTTAGTAACCGTGCATTGGGGGGGGGGGGGGGGAGGGATCCGGGAGCGGCGGGGGGAGGGGCAGGTGGGTGGGGAGGGGGTAGGGGGGGAGGGGGGAGGGCTGTTTACTCTTGTTATATATGCAAAAAGTCATGATGGATTGCGATGTCACACATGTTTCTCTTTGCCTGGCAGATATCTCTGGGGTACAGAGCTCTGCGATTTCCATGTGATCTGTCAATAAAATCCGTTGCTAAACCGAGCGCCCAACCCTGAGGTTGGCGCCCCCGCCACAGGCCGGCGCCCAGCGCGGCCGCACCAGTCGCACTGCCCTAAAGCTGGCCCTGTTTGGTGATCAGGGGCAGAGGTGATTTAGACAACTGGCACTGATAAGTAGGCAGTTACTGGTTTGTGACATCAGTGTTTTGTGGAAATTTTTGGTGATAAAGCTGTGAAATGAATGGTATTTCTTTTCCAACAGATTTCCATAATGACACAGTTCGTACACCCAAATTTGTTTGCCCTTTTCGCACCGAGGGAACCTGTACCGTACCTGTTGCTTGCTGCTGGAGGAACTACCACAGGAAAAACACCATAACCAGCCATGCTGCTGCATTGCTTCTTACATTAGAGGGTTTGAGATGCGAGTGTTACAATCGTGCTGTTTTTCGTACATAAAACACCCGATACCTTGTGAGTTTGGTACAAATATCTCTTGAATAGGTCTAGACAGTGGCGTCATGAACCCCCCGCTTTAGCAGCTAAAGTGGGGGTTGCCACTGGACACAATGTCCTGGCAAAACGACCCACTGAAAGGTTTATTTGTTACGTTTTAGATTCTGCAGACAAAAGCCCATAAAAGCGCATTATGGGAATACTTGGTCAAGACTGAGACGGTGGTCAAGGGCTGCTAAGTGAGCCAAGTTCATTTAAGGAAACAGAAAAAGAAATGGGGCAAACATCGGAAACAGGGAGGCAGCAAACAGAACAAAAAAAGAGAGCGAAAGGTAACAGGAGAAAATAAAAAATGAGAAAAGAAATAAAGATTTGAGGTAGAAAGTGCAAAGACAAAAAGAAAGGGGGAAAGTAAGAAAACGTGAAAGGAAGGAACTAACACAGGATAGAGAGGAAAAGGGAAATGATAGATGAAAGGAAGGAAGGGTAAAAAGAAGAAAGGAAGAAAGAGGGCAAGGCTAGATGGAACGATGGATGGGTGGATGGAAGGGTACTGGATAGAATGGTAGATGGATGAGCGCAACGATGGATAAACGTGTGAACTGATGTATAGAATAGTGAAAGGATGGATGAAAGTGTGAAATGATGGAAGAATGGAAAGGAGAAAAGGATGCATGAATGGAAAGTGGATGGAACTATTCAAGGAAGGGTCGCTTTCCTCACTCGGTCATTAGCGGTTTAGTTATAAGTGAGGGGTATTTGAATTTTCTGGCTACTCCCTTGGTACTAGACGTAGCCAGTGCTTTAAATGGGCTGGTACTCACCGCTTTATAGTACCACCAGTAACAGCACAATATATTGTCGTTCTCAATAAACAAGTCATAACACTTTAATGGAGTTTCAGTATCTTATATTGCATAACTGCGCACCAAGCTGCAACATACAGTAAAAGACAGCTTGTTATTAATGACATAGGCGAAACCTATTGCATTTACCAATGCTTGTTCTTGTTTGCATCAAGCCTGTGGACATCCTGGCTACGCCACCGTTCTTTGTCAAAAACGGAGCCACGTTTTCTCTTTAAAGTGCAGGATGTGTTTAGGCTTCTTGGTGACTCAAAGAGAATAAATATATTTGGGCACGCGATTGAACCCGTTTAAAGACTTTCTTCCGGGAAAAGTTACGCAATGTGCCCTATTTACGTTTGTGTTGTAGTTTCAGCTCCGAGGAATGTTTTGGGCGTACATCCCAGCCAAACCTGCATGCAGGAAACTCACTGGCGGGATGTCTGTCCGTTGACTGTTTTGCCAGAAGCAAATTGTGAAGACATACCTTCGCAGGTCGAACTCCGGCAGGAAGATTCTTCCATTGGAAGTGTGCACATAAAATTAGAGCCGGGCTATTTAATGTACATCAGTCACAGGTTACCTGGATTAACAAGTAATCCTCGATAGTTGGTGTGTTGAACAGAGACCTAGAAGTCTCTCCATTTTTTTAAAGTTGTTTTTTTTAATACAAAGGATAATAATTGTGCCAAAATCTACAGAAATATGAAGTGCCACTTCAAACTGTCAGCAGACATCTTTGTATGGATATCTGTGCAGGGACCAAAATATGAACACATATTGTGACTTCTTTAAAGGGGCCATTCAGTGACTGGTGTCACAATACTTCTAAAAACCTCAGTGGACGTCATCAAAGCAGCATTCTAGACTGCCCCCTGTCGGTGATTGTTTGTGATGCAGGACTAGGGGAAGAGAATCATTTTGTTTCCCCCAAACTGCATGCTCCGTTTAAGGCAGAGGTCTTCAAACTTTTGTAGCTTGAGCCCCCCCAGCTGAATTTTTTTAGATGTTGGGCCCCCCCACCACCTGACAGAAATTTCTGGACTCGACCGCCACGCGCACATTCCGGGCATATTTAGCTCATGTCCCGGTTTTTAGAGAGGTTCGACTAAAAACAGGGGGAGGTGTTTTTTTAGGTTTTACAAAGCAGTAGTTAGCAGTTGTACCTGATTAACAATCCACTGTGGGCGGACCATTTCCCACAGGGTGATAAACATTTGATATTCTTCAAATATTTTCTGTAAATCCGAGCTCCCTATTCTGGTTACTGCCTTTAAGAGGGGCGGTGGTGTGTGTTCTTCCCAAAGTTGCTGCCAAGGTCTCCTCAGATGTAAAGACCTGTTGGCATTCGATCGCCCCCCTCCGGCCTCGGTCAGGCCGACCCATGGTCTCTTTACCAGAGGCACAACCAGAGCCGAATTTCGGGGGGGGGGCTGAACCTTTAATCAGTAGGCAGGGTGGAGCTGCAGGGCCTCCAACAAGGGGCGAAACGACAGCCAGGCCTAATTAGCATTCAAATGGTCTTTTAAAGACCTGTTAAATGATCGGGTGCGGCTGTGTGTGTGCCCGGGATCTGTCTCATCCCGGGCTGCCACACACGACGGGGGGGAGGGGGGGCTGAAGCCCGGTGAGTCCAATGGGTGTTGCGCGCCTGCTCTTTACCCATGTGCTCAGATCTGATAATCTAAGTAACCGGGGCCCACAGCTCTGCCAGTAGCCAGATCAGACCCCCTCTGCTGCTGGGTGCTAGGGTTGCATCTTTAGTAATGGTGCCCTGCGCAGGGTTGCCTTACCATCTGAACCGGTCCCTCCCATTGAGGTGAGGTGGTCTTGCTGGACACAGTCCTTAAGCCCAGTGCGGTGCCTCCTGCCAGTCTTCACGCAGTGGTCTCATGTGTGTCCAGATCTGTGCATCCCAAACTGCCCACAGCCTCTCTCCACCCAGGCGTGCCACAGATTCTCCCCGTTTCAGCCCCGCAGTCTCCTCTCAGGCTGGCACAGCTCTGCATTTCCGCCCCGCAGTCTCCTCTCAGGCTGGCACCGCTCCGCATTTCAGCTCCACATTCTCCTGGCGCTGGCTCAGCCTGGCCCTCTCCTTATGGCACTACCTGGCCCTGTTCTTATTTTAGTCCCTGGGTCTCCTCACGCTGGCCCTCCTCCTTATTTCAGGCAGCTGTCTCCCCAACCTTGTTCTGCATTGCCATTCCCCTTGGATGGAATCTACATGGCATTTATGAGGGGTTCCCCAGTCTGTTGCTGTTAATAACCTTGATTGTCCACTTACAACAGTACAAATTTGGGGACTTAGGTGCACTTTTAAATTCAAGCCACACTATTGTCCTCTGTTGAACTACCAACCATCTCCTCCTTTGTACTTTTGGCTTCATGCTGAGAGAAAAGAATTGAGATGTATGAATTGGCGCATTCAGAAGTTGTCAGAACATGTCTGAGCAGCCTGAACACGTGGCATTAATGTACCAGGCTATCAAAATCTTAACTTATGCTTCGCAAGTTATATTCCAGTTCCATTGCCGGTGGATTGGAACAGCCCCCATCAATCTTAAAGATGTGGAGTTTGAACTTAATTCCAGGCAAGTTTGAAGTGTATCTTGTACTATTCGGAACGGCGTTAGGTGTCCTTCTGAAGGATTGAGTGGCAACATTTGTTTCTCTTTGGATCCCTCTTGGAGCAGATGGAGTAAATGCAGATGCACTTTCTCCCATAATGGGTTCTCTGCAGCCCTGGCTGGGAGAAAATGCGGCATGATATAGTGGCATTTGTGATCTTTCTCCCTGTCTGTGGGTGCTTTTCTGGTCCCTTATTTCGTTTCTTTGCTGCCACTGGTGAGGCTTACCAGTCTCTCAGTAGCCAGTTTCAGTGCACATATGTAGACCCATCAAGCTACTTAAATCAAAGACTGGTCTATGGCATTGGTGTCTATTACTATCCCTGTGTTTGAGTAGCATCCCTCTGATACATTGACCTAATCTGCATGTTTTGACTCTGTATTAGTCTTGTCACCTGATTCTTTAGCCACTTGTTTTTGTTAGGCGCAGGGAGATTAAGTGATTTGCCCAGAATCACAGGATGTTGAGTTTCATTGCGGAGACTCGAACTCTGGAAACTTTGTCTACGTTCTGAGAAGAGCTAACTCTCCCAGGAGGGGGTTAATTCAGCTGCAGTGGGAGGCAGTCTCCTCTGCTAAAACCGAAAGCAAACAAACAGACACGCTTTCAGTTTTAGCAGAGGAGACTGCCTCCCACTGCAGCTGAATCTGTCAGCTCGTTGAATTAACCCCCTCCTGGGAGAGTTAACAGGACAAAAGAACGGGCACCTCCTGCCCCATCGATCTCCCCTCCCTCCCCCTTCCACATACCGGAGTCTTCTTGCACGGACGCAGGGAACAAAGGTGAGATTTAAGTGGAGTGCGGGCCCCCCCTGGGAAGGTGTCGCGCCCCCCAGGGGGGCACGCCCCACAGATTGAAGAACACTGGTTTAAGGGCAAGCACTGTGAACGGGATGTTGTGGAAAACCTCACAGATTTGTAAAGTAGAAAAGTAACTAGAAGTGCAGCAAAACCTTAAAAAACTGCTGCTAGACTTTATGGTAGTGAATGTTGTGTATACGGGAGCACGGACGTTTTAACGCAATGGGAAAAGGGGGCCTTGGCCCCGGGACCCAGCCTTTCGGGGGTTTGGGGCCCTGATAGATTAAGCTCCGTTCAGGGGCGGCCTTAGGCATGTGCAAGCTGTGCACCTGCACAGGGCCACCAAACCCCAGCGGCCACCACACCAATATATACCCTTAATATAATAATCCTCTGAGGATGGATACATATTTGCGTGGCGGCCCCTGGCAGGGATTTGGTGGCCTCCGGCTCTGTTCCACTTCCAAACACCCTGACCCCCCCCTCTTCACTGGCCTCCGAGCTCTGCCCCGCCCGGACCCCCTCTTCCGGGATCCCCTACCTACGCTCCCTGCCCAGGGCCGCCATGCGCCTAGAGCCGCCCCTGCTCAGTTCTGTAGAGAGTCTTGCCCTGATGACCTTGAACAATTCCTAAACAGATTACACACTATTCTTAAACAGAATACTTTTTTCCTTTAATTTATTTTTAATGTGAGTGATATGATCATGTACAATCCATAAAAAAAAGCTTGTTTTATATCAAAACAGGACCTTACATATGAGAAATGGGAGGAGATCACAATGATTATTTGCAATATTAGTGAGCTGCTGCTGCATTATAATATCGAAAAAAATGCCACTATGCCTGAATATTAGATGCAAACAGATTTTGAATTTGGACCAGTGTGCCTGGGCACTGGCCAAAGATGGAACCAAAGGGGTGAACTGGATCATTAATTCAAAGTTGATCTAAACAGGGGGCCCCCAAATGTCTTTAGACCCCCAAATCCTTAAAATGTCCCTGTACAGGAGAGTATATGAGTGTACCAGAGGTACAAATACGCTTGAAACTTAGTTCAGTCCTAGAAAGCAAGAGTCTGCATGGTTTGCTAGCAGAGAATCCATGCGGGGCGCTGGCCCTGCTGCCCCAGCGTTGCAGAAAAATATTCTTTGAGAGGGCTCAAGCATGGGTAGGGCACTTGTGGTATGTGGGGAGAATCCTGATGGACCAATAGAGAAGGATGTGTACCACTAGGCTGAGCATGAGCCGGCAACGGGCAGTGTCCTGGGGCCTGCCTGATCCCCAGACCGTCTGTATGAGGTGCAAAGGAGAAAGAGTACTTGGAGAACAGTCCGGATTCAATGACGTCAAGTGGCATCAAGCAGTCATCTTCCAGACTGGCTTAGGTGGTGTAAAGAGGGACCTGCTCCACTGTCCAGGGCTGAGCCCTGTCCCCGACGGGAACCTGTGGGAAGTACTAGCCACAGAGTCCCTCACCAGGGACTTTGGACACACTATTCTTTGCTGGACCTGTAGTGGGCACAGGCGGGTCATACTCACACCAGTCAACATATCCCACACAACTGCTTATCTATTAATTAAGGCATAATAAGGTTATGGAAAGAGCTGGGGTGTTTATGTATCTATATGGGGTAAAGTACGAACACATACTCCGAGACAACACTATGACCAAGGACGGCGGTGGTGTCCTGTAAGGAGTAGAGACCAGGGCGAACACACCACCTAAGGAGGGTGTCCCCAAGAGTGGACAGCAGAGGCTGCACAGTAATAGGCACTCTTTTGGTGATTTACTTCCTCAGCTTTCTGCTGAGGCCCAGAGTCTGTCAAGAGGTCCACAGAGCAATGGGATTGGTCAGTAAGCATGTGTTATGCAAGGAGAGGGTCTCTGGGTATACATGCTCTATTTTATAGGGTAGAGTTGTGAAGGCATGTTTTGTGCTTCTTCATGCATCTTTCTGCATCAGACCTGTGAAGACAAAGAAATAGATCATCGCATCACTGCCATGAGAATAGAATTCAACAGAGTCTAAGATGAGTGTTCAGTGTAAGTGCTAAAGAGACTGAGGGTGTTGGAAATTGGGTTTTTGGTTATGGGGGTGAAGTCCTACCTAAGCAGCAACCACAATCTCTGTCAGGGTAAAACACAAGCAAACCCCAAATTAACCTGTGTTTAACCCTCTGATGGCCTGGCATAAAAGCAGTCCGGATTAACTTTGAAGTGTTGTATAAATACTTTACACATTGTCTCTGACCGTAATAAAGTGAAAACAAAACACAAGAAGAACCCCACACCAATTTAGAAAAATAGAGTAGAATTTTATAAATAATTGGATAGCAAAACGAGAAAACTCCAATCAGTAGAACCAGAGATTTAAAAATTTAAGTTAAATAGCACCAAAAAGCACTAAGTGCCACTCCCTTATATCTGGTCATTTGAGATCGGGTGAAAGTTACAAGTTCAGGCCGACTGTGATAGAGTGTGGACCAGACAGAGGGGCCAGATTAGTTCAGCTGAAAGAGTTACTTTCACAGTCCAGCGTAAAGAGTTCCGTTCACGGTGGAAAAGGCAGCGAGGAGAAGGCTGGGCATTGCGGGCGGCTGTTGCAGGAGGTTCGCTTTGGTGGTCACAGAGAGCTGTTGATGCTGTAGTGCAGAGGTCTTCAAACTTTTGGATGTCGAGACCCCCCTGTCAACATTTTCAAGCGTAAGGACCCCCTCCTGGCAAAAATTTCTAAACCTCTAGGTTATGAGGAAGGTGAGGACCAAATTATGCGACAGGCTTGACTAAATTGTGTGAGTAGAAAATGTAAATAATGTTCTGTGATGCTGCGTAATTTGGGGTAGCATTGCTTTATTATTTAGACTTTTTTTAAACACAGTAATACTGAGGAAAGATTTCACCCCATCAGTACCAGTTTATAACCAAAATACAGCAATTAACCTCAGAAAGATGTCTAGTCAACCTCTGTGAAGGGCCTCCCAATCCGCTGGAATACATGCTGCCACATTAGAAGCTCACCTGGCCATGGCCGGGAGCAGCAAGGGTGCATTCAAACAGTGGTGGTCTTGTGCAGAGTTAAGCAGTTTACCCATGCCCCTTTCCTCTTACCCCCTTCCTTCCATCCCTCTCTTCTCTCCTCTCCCAGCCCCGGATCCCTCTCTCCCATTGCAGGCAGATGGTTTTTAGCACCTTCAATAAACTGGAGCCTCAGGGGGAACACAGGGTTCAGGCCGCCCCCCACTCAACTTGCATTAAACACAATGTGGCCTGTCCCTCCAGACACTCTTACTCTTTCTATTTTACACACAGGAACTGTAGCGGTGTAGAAAAACTTTTACTACCACATGCCCATTATTTTTGGGGTGTTCATAACTGTGCAAGTGTCGAAAATTATCAAGGTACACAAAAGGCTTTGTTAAAATTGTCACAATACCATCACCAACCACACAATTTGTGAAGAAAATGTGGAGAAGAAGAGTGAGCCCCTCATGGTAGTACCGCCAAGTAGGGTTATCTGGCTAGCAATTGCCAGAGTACTCATTTGTCATCATAGGTGACTCACTCTTATAATAGTGGAAAGAAAAGACAGACACAAGAAAAAGGCCAACACCATATACCAGTACTTTTTCTTAACATCAGCCAGGTAGTATACACTCCCAGCCAGGGCTTGTCCAAGCACTGGTCGCACACGGTAAATTGTAAATTGTTGTGTCTTGTAAAGCGCACTGCTACCCGGAGGCCTCGTAGCGCTATAGACCGCTGGGGAACCCGTCCTGGCTTTCCCTGTGAGATAGTCCCTCCTGGGGGTCTCCAAGGTGAAACCAGGCATCCCCGGCGTTTGTGTGGGGCCGTTGTGGAGATGAGGCAAGCTAATGCCCAGAGTTGCCGAGTGTGCTCCCTGGTCGGAGTAGGCACCGATGCGAGAATTATCAGTCCGCTGATCCTGGTCCAAGACCCTGCCGCGTCGGGAATCGAACCCTGGTCCCGGGCCGTTCTCTGCACTCGGGTCTGCCGCCTCTAACCAGTGAGCCACACCTCTCCACAACCTCTCCACGGTGCAACAGTCTTTCCACCTTCTCTATGAATTCCCTCACTACCACTCACCAACAATATACCTCATCTCTCTATAGCACCTGTCTGACAAACATTTCATTTTTTTATAGCGCTACTCATAGTTTACTCTCACTCAGTTCTGTGATGTGCATGGTACATCTTCTTTGTACCAGGCACTTTAACCTTCTGCACTGTGTGGGTGACGAGAGTGCCCATGTGACTGCACGGTGAGCAATGCAACAGTGTGAGAGTAGGGTAAAAGGAGTGACTGCAGGGTGAGTGAGGTGACCATATGAATTTGGGTTCGGCTGTAAGTGCAGAGTGGGACGAATTAGTGCATGGTTAGTGATTGCCTTGTTTGAGTGAGCTACAGATTGAGCAGTAAGGCGGGGACAGGTGAGTGAAGTGTCACATGAGTGCAGGGTGAGAAGTGTGCTCGTGTGACTGCAGGGTGAGGTACAGAGTGAACAATGCAAGCAAATTTTTAGTGCAGAGTGATCACTGTGAGAGCAGGGTGAGCAGGTGAATGTTGTGAGTGCATGGTGATCACTGTGAGTGCATTGTGATCACTGTGAGTACATTATGATCACTGTGAGTACAGGGTGAGTGGGTGAATGTTGTGAGTGCATGGTGATCAGTGTGAGTGCATTGTGATCAGTGTGAGTGCATTGTGATCAGTTTGAGTGCATTGTGATCAGTGTGAGTGCATGGTGATCACTGAGAGTGCAGGGCGAGCAGGTGAATGATGTGAGTGCATTGTGATCAGTGTGAGTGCATTGTGATCACTGTAGGTGCAGGGTGAGTGGGTGAATGTTGTGAGTGCATGGTGATCAGTGTGAGTGCACGGTGATCAGTGTGAGTGCATTGTGATCACTGAGAGTGCAGGGCGAGCAGGTGAATGATGTGAGTGCATTGTGATCAGTGTAGGTGCAGGGTGAGTGGGTGAATGTTGTGAGTGCATCGTGATCAGTGTGAGTGCATGGTGATCAGTGTGAGTGCACGGTGATCAGTGTGAGTGCATTGTGATCACTGAGTGCAGGGTGAGCGGGTGAATGGTGTGAGTGCATCGTGATCAGTGTGAGTGCATGGTGATCAGTGTGAGTGCATGATGAACGCTATGAGTGCAGGGTGAGCGGGTGAATGGTGTGAGTGCATGGTGATCAGTGTGAGTGCATGGTGATCACTGAGTGCAGGGTGAGCGGCTGAATGGTGTGAGTGCATGGTGATGTTATGTTATGTTATGTTATATGTGGATTTATAACGCGCTCCGCTAGTCAAGACTGTCCTGGCGCGGGAAAGAAACTGAATCAGAATGGAAAAGGAGTCTGCTATTCATGAACTTGAAAGAGGTGAGTTTTGAGCAGTTTTTTTAAAATTGGTCAGATTGGGAGCGTGTCTAAGGGCGTCTGGCAGGGCGTTCCACATTTGAGCTCCCTTTACCGTTAGAGATTGTCCACCCAGGCGGACTCTTCTGAATCTGGGGACGACCACCTGCTTTTTGGAGGTAGATCGCAACTGACGGGTCGGGAGGTAGAGTGTGAATCTTTTGGCTAGATAGGAAGGGCACGGTCCATTGAGGGCTTTATAAACGATGACCAAAGTTTTAAAGCGCACTCTTTGTGCACAGGAAGCCAGTGAAGCTCCTTAATCTGTTTGCGAACGCTGAGTCTTCTAGGGATGTTAAAAATGAGTCTCACCGTGGCGTTCTGGACTACCTGTAACTTTCTGATCATATAGTTAGGAGCCCCTATATAAAGGGCGTTTGAGTAGTCCAGACGGGAGAGTACCAGAGCTCTGGCTACCGTTTCTTTGGCCGTTTGTGGAAGGAGGGGAAAGAATTTGCGAAGAGTGGTCAGGGTTCCAAAACACGTCCCCGCCAAGCGCGAGATCTGGTCGCGGAAACATAAGTCGGCTCCGAACCAAATACCCAGGTTCTTGGCAATCCCACTTTCTCCCGTTGGGCATGTTGATTCACAGGGCCAAATAGACTCCTTAAAGTCAGTGGGGAATTGGCCGTAAAGCAGAATTTCTGTTTTATCCTCGTTGCATTTGAGGCATAATTTAGCTAGCCAGGCAAATACAGAGGATAGGCATTGGCGTACTCCAGAGGTGCACAAGCTCTCCTTTTTCTAGGTGAAGAGAAGCTGGGTGTCGTCGGCGTAGGCCATTATCTTGATCAGTGTGAGTGCATGGTGATCAGTATGAGTGCATGGTGATCGCTATGAGTGCAGGGTGAGCGGGTGAATGGTGTGAGTGCATGGTGATCAGTGTGAGTGCATGGTGATCAGTGTGAGTGCATTGTGATCACTGTGAGTACATTATGATCACTGTGAGTGCAGGGTGAGTGGGTGAATGTTGTGAGTGCATGGTGATCAGTGTGAGTGCATGGTGATCAGTGTGAGTGCATTGTGATCAGTGTGAGTGCATTGTGATCAGTGTGAGTGCATTATGATCACTGTGAGTGCAGGGTGAGTGGGTGAATGTTGTGAGTGCATGGTGATCAGTGTGAGTGCATTGTCATCAGTGTGAGTGCATTGTGATCAGTGTGAGTGCATTGTGATCAGTGTGAGTGCATTATGATCACTGTGAGTGCAGGGTGAGTGGGTGAATGGTGTGAGTGCATGGTGATCACTGAGAGTGCAGGGCAAGCGGGTGAATGATGTGAGTGCATTGTGATCACTGTAGGTGCAGGGTGAGTGGGTGAATGTTGTGAGTGCATGGTGATCAGTGTGAGTGCACGGTGATCAGTGTGAGTGCACGGTAATCAGTGTGAGTGCATTGTGATCACTGAGTGCAGGTTGAGCGGGTGAATGGTGTGAGTGCATCGTGATCAGTGTGAGTGCATGGTGATCAGTGTGAGTGCATGATGAACGCTATGAGTGCAGGGTGAGCGGGTGAATGGTGTGAGTGCATGGTGATCTGTGTGAGTGCATGGTGATCAGTGTGAGTGCATTGTGATCACTGAGTGCAGGGTGAGCGGGTGAATGGTGTGAGTGCATGGTGCTCAGTGTGAGTGCATGGTGATCAGTGTGAGTGCATGGTGATCGCTGTGAGTGCATGGTGAACGCTGTGAGTGCATGGTGAACACTGTGAGTGCATGGTGAACACTGTGAGTGCATTGTGATCGCTGGGAGTGCAGGGTGAACGTGAAAGTGAAGGCGAGAATGAGAAGTGAGTAGTCTGAAAGCAGGGTGCATTCCCAGAAATTAGAAACGTAGGGTTTCAGATATAAGTTAAACTATTGCTATAATGGCATTAATCAGGTTTCGAGGGTGGAGGAAATAAATAATGTGCTGATCCTGCAACAAACTTCCAGTCTAATGATTAGGGTTACCAGCTCATTATTTTGATGACCCAGAAATAAGCAGTCACCTACAGCTGTGTTTCTTGCACTTATCTGTGAATACTTAGAACAGCAAATATACATAGAAAGCACTTTAAATGTGTTCTAGAGAAGCCTCAATGATCCATGACTAATAATTAAAGAGAATAAAGACAGAAAAGTCACATAACTAATTAATACATACTTTTTTATTTATAACTCAATTTAGTGCCGAGCAGGTCTCTGCAGGATCTTTAAACAACACATAGCAGGCATGTTTCTTTTGGCAACCCAACTTTATATTTCTTTTCATTAAATGCATTCTCACACTACAGCAGTAAGTGTAAAAATACAAATGTAAGGAATAGGCATAGTGGGGGCCCAGGGGGTACTGGAACCATACAGAAACTAAGCTTCAGTAATCAGTTAACAAAGGCATGTAAATATGCTAATGGTCTTTAAAGACCTGTGAAAAACTCGAGCCGGAGATAAGACTCCAGGCACGGCCCAGCCGAGGCCCCAGGAGCGCGAGCTGCACTGCAGCAACCCGGGCTGAGACACAGGATGGGGGAGGAGGGGGGCTGAAGCACTGGAGGCCAGGGCAGAAGTGACACTGTGAAGGCGCGACCCCCTTTGCATCGCTCCACGGCCCCCCTGGGGGTCGCGCCCCACAGTTTGAAGACCCCTGCTGTAGTGCGAAGTGTAGTTTGCTGAAACTTCACACTACCAGGCGGTGCCAGGGGCAACATCTTGGCGCAAACAGGCCTGTTTGCAGTCACAAAAAGCCCAAAAACCTCAGGAAAGCTCAACTAAGGCCACACCAAGGACCCAGGGTTTAAGGGGCACCACTTGGGGGTCAGGAACTCAGTCCAGCAGAGGCCATCAGGGTTCAGGCAGGTCCAGTTGCAGGTCCAGACAGAAAATCAGCTGGGTAGTTGCAGGGTGCCTCTGGAGCTTATTACATCCTTGTAGCACAGAGCAGGTGGTCGGGTGGCTTAGAGTCACTTCTGCCAGGAATGAAGGGAGCAGGTCCAGCCTTCCTTCTCAGAAAGCAAGGCAGCAGAGTAGCTGTCCTTCTAGCAGCAAAGCAGCACAGCAGTCCTACTTCTGTAGTATCCACAGATCCAAGAGTGTACTGAAGTGTTGGTGTCGGTGTCCAATATTTATACCAGATGCCCACTTTGAGGTAGGTGAGTCTTCTAGAGGTTTTCACCCCCCAGAGGTGCTTGGAATGGCCTGTCTCCCTGTTAGCCCCAGATTGTCTGGGGTCACAATAGACTAGTGTCAAACCCTTTTGTGACTATGCCCAGGCTGGGCATTTGTGATTTCCACGTGTGGCAGGTGACAGCACATCTCCCTCGTTGATTGAGAGCGGCCCATCCTACCAACACCTAGCTTCCCTTTGTCTCACTGTCTGGGAGCAATACGCTAAGACAAACTGCCAAGTACACCTAGTCATGTGACCCAGGATACAGGCAACAGACACCAAATGGTTGGGACAAGAAAATACAAACTTTCTTAAAGTGGCATTTTCAGAATGGTGAATACAAATACGGGTTTATCATTAAAGAGTGCTTTTTTAGGGATGCGGAGGTTGAGCGGAGTAGCAAAAACGTTGGTTTGAACTACTGGTGAAAAGAACCCTTTCAGTCCGTACTAGGCTGGGTTTCCTAGTTTTTCAAAACAAGCACTGGCAAAGCCATTGGGACCTATTGGCTTTGCCAATGACTTTTGGTGATGCTGTACAGTATGGGCAAAAAACACATTTTGTCACTGCTGTGTAGCATGGCCAAAAGAACAAAAATGTATGGTGACACGACCAGTAGCAGCAGTATCATTTTGAATTTGTGATCATGTGTGACGATGTATGCAGGTATGCATCATCACGCAAGTGTGCCTGCATCACCACACATGTGCACCTATGAAATGAGGAAGGCCCCATTATTTTTATTTACAGATCCGAGATAGGTTGTAATTTTTTTTTAATGCAACTGAAGTAGCGTGAAAGCACTGTTTTAGGTGGAGGGGTCAGCAGCTATTTGTACGGCATGCAACTCCACTCTAATCTACAACACACTATTGCAGAGGATCCGCAAGCTCAACCACCCATTATGATTTGACGCAACCTGAAAGACAAGTTGCAACTGCCCTCTTAAGACTCGTCCTGAGTCCTAAAAAATAAGAGAAAATAGATATATGGGGTAGGATAGGGACACCCTGAGCCCCTGGTGGCCTTATGGGGGGTTATCAGAAGGATCCCTTAGGTCTAATTTGGAAAAAACGTTTTTATTTGGGGACTCTGTGGATATGCAGAACCACCACGGAGCTAAACATGATACCTCGGGGTATTCGCTCTAGATCAGCGGGTTCCAATAAAAGTGGGAACAGCCACTGGGTTTATAAGTCTACTTTGGAGATATGTGTGTGTATGTGTAATCTATATGCCACGATCTCAATCCTGATAAATTTGCTTCCTTAACAGCAACCTACTGCCATTATGGAACATTGTGTGAATGTGTATTAAAATCTGCAAGCATCACACATTTTGCTTGTGTTCAATTCTCAACAATATCTGCTTGACAAATCAAATAAAATCATGTTTAACTCTGTAAGCATGTACAGATGTGGAGGAAAATACAACTTAGTGGGGGTGGGGGCACACAAACATACACACTCACACCCATGAATTCAAAAGCAGACATGTGCATACACACCACTTACTCACAAATATACATACATTCACAACACTCACAAATATACATACATTCATACATGAACCAAACAGTCAATAAAAATACAACACTCACCTGCTGCAGCTCTCGGGGAGGTAGCTTTGCAAGTGCCAGGAGGGGTGGGACTGCTGCCTCTCCTCAGCAGCAGTCCCTACCTCGTCACAGAGTAGGACTAGGCCAGATAGACTGCTGACCCCACTCACTGTGTGATGAAGTGTCAGTGGCAGACTCTCGGCCCTGGGCACTTCAGGGCTTAAAACGGAAGCACATAGGTACAAGGCTATCAATGACGCACCCCCCTGTCACAAGGATGCGGGCCTCAAGGATGTTTACCGAGCTGAGGAGGTCACACCCACAGGAGCTGTGACATCCTCAGCCCAGCAAAGTTCAGCTCAGGCAGTCAGGAGCCTGTGCAGTTAACGCATGTCTAGCTCCTGGCTATCAGACCTGAAAATAAAGAATGTCTGCCAGGCAGACTTTTCTCAGTCTGACACACTCTTTATGCCCAAAAGGTGCAGGTGTGGCCCCTCTGCTCTTAAAGATGGGCCACTGTTGAGCATGTAGCTGAACCAAAAATGTTAAATGCAGTTACCCATAGATTAAAGGCTTACACAATTATTACACTTTACCTTTTTCAAAAGGTCCTTGACTCTGCCCTCACCACCCCACTAACCCTACCCCTACACCCTCCATTGCACTCCACTTTTTATACATTATGACTACAGGGCATAGACTTTCCTGGGCAAGGTCCAAGTCCTAACAAAGAAATGCAGCATCACCAAACAGACAATGTTGTTGCTACAGAGTTACCTGCAGAAATCGGTCTCAGGCAGTGTCAGGGAAGCCATGGGGTTCTTCATCAGGTCGGACATGGCACTGCCTTTGGGGGTGACACAGAAGAAAGGGATTCCTGTGTTGTTGTCAGCAGGGCCGTCACTCACAGATAAGACTGTCCCAAAGGGCACTCCGCGGATCTGTGCAAAAAACACATCTGTTGGTTAAAATATGCAAATTAAACCGTCCTTCTAACCAATCCAGAAACGTCTCAAAGGCCAACCTGTCAACTCCCCCCCCCCCCACACACACACATACATACAGCCACATGGCGAATGCTTGTCTCCCTCCCACAAAATTCACAACAGGCCATTCCTACACACCCTAGTGCCACAATACCTTGGTGAATGGACAGCCTACTTGCCAACTCACACAGTTCCACCGTGTGACACGTGACATTATCGGCTCTAGGGGCGTAAGAAACATCCCTGCATCCCCCGCGTTGCGGGGGGCCCCCAGTCTCTAGTAGGTGAAGGGGGGCCCCCTCAGCTCATCGGTTGAGTTCAGATCAGTGAGAGGCTCTGAAGCAGGTGCAGTGTCTGCAGCCTGCCCTGAGCCCCTCACTCTGACCCAGGACTGAAGAGAAACAATGTAATAAGTTAATAATAATAATAATAATAATAATATGAAATTTATAATGCGCTCAGCTCAGTCAGAGCCACGGCCCAGCAAGAGAATGGAAGTGGGGGCCCCTGAGAGCAGGAGGCAGTACAGAGCACTGCTCAGGACCCTGACAGGGGTGGGGTGGGGCCCTCAGAGACAGCATTCCCCACAGGGCACACAGCCTCTGAGAAGGGAGAGGACAAGGATGGGGGTGGGCCCCCAGAGAGAGCAGGAGGAGGCACAGAGGAGAGCTGACAGGGGAAAGGATATGGGTGGGGGCCCCAGAGAGAGCAGGAGGCAGCACAGAGGAGAGGAGAGTGTATGTAATGTGTATGTAATGAGAGTATGAACGTGTTAGTATGTTGTGATTGGTTGTGTGATATCAGGGGCATATGTATTGGTATAAATTGTTTTTTTCACATATAGTTATTGTCACTTTATTTCTTTCTTTGTATGAGCCATGAAATTATTTATGAAATGTTAATATTGTGATTACATGTTTCTCATGAATTCTAATTCAAATGAAAAATATATAAACTTGAAAGCAATGCTAAAAATAAAAAATTTAAAGCTTCATATATTTTTTGAAGAAAATAAAAAGTCTGTTGAGAATCTGTCACCTTTAATACAAAGAATGTGATGCATACCTGTAAAGAATAATTGTGGCCATTGAGGGAACTTCTTCTTCTGTTGTGCTTTATTTCTTCCCCTCTGTTCCCTGGCCGTACTTTAAATTTTGAGGGGGTCCCATCATTACTGCTCTTAGCACAGAGGAGAGCTGACAGGGGAAAGGATGGGGTGGGGGCCCCAGAGAGAGCACAGGAGGCAGCACAGGACACTGCTCAGGCACCTGACAAGGGTGGGAGTGGGGCCATAAAGAGAGCAGGAGGCAGCACAGAGGAGAGCTGACAAGGGAAAGGATGGGGGTGGGGGCCCCAGAGAGCAGGAGGCAGCACAGATGAGAGCTGACAGGGGAAAGGATGGGGGTGGGGGCCCCAGAGAGCAGGAGGCAGCACAGAGGAGAGCTGACAGGAGAAAGGATGCAGGAGGGGGCCCCAGAGAGCAGGTGGCAGCACAGAGGAGAGCTGACAGGGGAAAGGATGGGGGTGGGGGCCCCAGAGAGAGCACAGGAGGCAGCACAGAGCACTGCTCAGGACCCTGACAAGGGTGGGAGTGGGGGCCCTCAGAGACAGCATTCCCCACAGGGCATTGCCTCTGAGAAGGGAGAGGACAAGGATGGGGGTGGGGGCCCCAGAGAGAGCAGGAGGCAGCACAGAGGAGAGCTGACAGGGGAAAGGACGGGGGTGGGGGCCCAAGAGACAGCATTCCACACTGGGCACAGCATATGAGACGGAGAGGACAAGGATGGGGGTGGGGGCCCCAGACGGGAGCGAACAAGGATGGGGGTGAGGGCCTGAGAGACAGCACAGGAGGCAGCACAGAGGAGAGCTGACAGGAGAAAGGATCGGGGTAGGGGCCCAGAGACAGCACAGGAGGTAGCACAGAGGAGAGCTGACAGGAGAAAGGATCGGGCTGGGGGCCCAGAGACAGCACAGGAGGCAGCACAGAGGAGATGACAGGAGAAAGGATGGGGGTGGGGGCCCCAGAGTCAGCGCAGGAGGCAGCGCAGAGGAGAGCTGACAGAAGAAAGGATGGGGGTGGGGGCCCCAGAGTCAGCGCAGGAGGCAGCGCAGAGGAGAGCTGATAGGAGAAGGGATGGGGGTTGGGGCCCCAGACACAGCGCAGGAGGCAGCGCAGAAGAGAGCTGACAGGAGAAAGGATGAGGGTGGGGGTGGGGGCCCCAGAGACAGCACAGGAGGCAGCACAGAGGAGACCTGACAGGAGAAAGGATCGGGTGGGGGCCCAAAGACAGCACAGGAGGCAGCAGAGAGGAGAGCTGACAGGAAAAAGGATCGGGGTGGGGGCCCAGAGACAGCACAGGAGGCAGCACAGAGGAGAGCTGACAGGAGAAAGGATGGGGGTGGGGGCCCCAGAGTCAGAGCAGGAGGCAGCACAGAGGAGAGCTGACAGGAGAAAGGATGGGGGTGGGGTCCCCAGAGTCAGCGCAGGAGGCAGTGCAGAGGAGAGCGGACAGGAGAAAGGATGGGGGTGAGACAGCCCAGAAGAGAGCTGGCAGGAAAAAGGATGGGGGTGGGGGCCCCAGAGACAGCGCAGGAGGCAGCGCAGAAGAGAGCTGACAGGAAAAAAGATAGGGGTGTGGGCCCCAGAAACAGCTCAGGAGGCAGCGGATAGGAGAGCTGACAGGAGTAAGGATGGGGGTGGGGGCCCCAGAGACAGCACAGGAGGCAAAACAGAGGAGAGCTGACAGGTGAAAGGATGGGGGTGGGGATGGGGCTCCAGAGACAGCACAGAGGAGAGCTGACAGGAGAAAGGTTGGGGGTGGGGGACCCAGAGACAGCATTCTCCACGGTACTCTGCTCCTCTGAGGCAGCACAGAGCTGAATTTGGCCAGAAAGTTTACAGTTCCAGAAACAGGATCTGCTGGGATGCATTTGAAGGTGAGAGTTAGAGCTATTGATGTTGTAAAGGACAATGCATTTTACCTATGCGTTTTCTGTTTAGAGTGAAGGGAATGTGTGTGGTGTCAAGTGGACACATATGGTTTGGATTGAAATTGTTAGTTGTGGAATTGTGTTGCGTTGATTGGGTGTGTGTAGTGAAATAATGTTGCATGGTGTGCAGTGTAATTATGTGGTATTGAGTGGAGTGAGATTGTGTGTCTTGGAGTGGTATTATCTGGAATGGTATTTTGTGTTGTGGAGTGGGATGTAGTGGAGTTTACTTATGTGGTGTGCTGGTAAATATTGTAGCATAATGTGGAATTTTGTGGTGTAGATTGGATGTATGTGATGTGTTGTGTATTTGTGGTGTTAGTCTGAATTATGTAGTTTGTTGTGAATTATGTGGTGTGGAATGACATGTGTAGAGTTGAATTGTGCAACGTGGAAGTGGTGGTGTTGAGTGAAATTATGTTGAGTGGTATTATGATGCATGGTGTGAAGTGTAGCTATGTGGAGTGTTGCTACGTGGCATAAACTGGAATTATGTGGAGTGTATGTATGCAGTTTGGAGCAGAGCATAATTATGTGGAGGTTAATTATGTGGAGCTGTGTGGTGTATGTGGAGTGTTATTATGCCGTGTGATAAATGGTGTGGGAATGAATTGTGGAATTGTGTGAAGTGTGGAATTATGTGGCGTGGTGTATAATTATGCAGAGTGGACTTATGCAACATGTTGCAGAGTTGTATTTTGTGGAGGGTAATTATGTGTTTTAGAGTGGAGTGTAAATATGCTGTGTAAAGTGTAATTATATAGGTTGAAGTTGAATTATGTGTAGTTGAGTTGTGTGGAGTGTAATTATGTGGTTGGGAGTGGTATTAAGTTGTGTGGAATGTTATTCTGTGATGTGGAATTATGTGGTACGGAGTGAAGTGGAAATATGTGTATTTTTAGGATTATAATTATGTGGTATGGAATGTTGTAGGGTTAAATTATTTATAGTTGGATTGTGTGGCCTGGAATTATAAGCAGGGGCGTAACACAGGCCCCAGGGGCGTAACACAGGCCCCCGCAGCCCCCGTGTTGCGGGAGCCCCTGCACTCCAGGTGCCCCCTCAGCGGTGCCAGCAAGCACTACACATCAGTGACCGTCTGGGATAGGTAATTAATTAATATAGGTAGGTAATGTAACTTACGATCGCTCTAGACTTTTATTCATAAATTAGATGGTAAAATGTAAAAAAAATGGTAACTGGTGCCCACTGCGCAGCGTGCATATGTCTCCACTGCCGCGTCTGTGCGGTCTTATTCTTCACCCTTAGGGTGGGGTTGGTGACCAATTCTCATGCGTATTGCTGACTGGTGAAGCGAGGAGGCATCCCAGAGGCCAGAGTGGAGACAATTGAGAGGTAACGTGCGACGGCAACCGCCGGCCATAATTTAATTATTTCTCTGGCTAGCCTTGTTTGCCCTGTCTTCTGCGGCCCGCGCAGGTGAGTCTGTCTGCTCCCCCAGTCTATGCCACCCCCCCCCCGCAGACAAGTGCACCCTACCCAAAATTCATTGAGACGACCACTTGTGGGCGTAAGGTCTCCGGTTTAGAGTGAAGTCATTTAGTAAAAGAAAGGCGCCTTGGTACATGAAGGTTGTTTGGAAAAGAGGTGGGGGTTATGCTACACATTAAAGATTAAAAGTGCGTGTCATCAGTTTCACCTGTGATGTATGTTGATTTGCGGATTTTATAGAAAACACAAAAATCGTCATTGAAGTTTGTGGGCGCAAGAAAATGTACCCTTCACCTATGAATTTACACCTTCGTCTGTGACTTTGGGAGAAGTTTCCCGGTTTAGCCCGACTTTATCAAGGCAAAGTGGTACCCACTTCCCCCCCAAAATTGACCCAATTTCTTTTGTCGTTGATTTCTAGTTTCCGAGTGATGTCAGATCTGAATGGAACGGGTCCAGCTGATCTGGATATCAGGGTGTGAGTGGGTGGAGTGGGGGAGGGTTGGGGCAGAGAGGGCGAGGATTGGGGCTGTGGTGGCAGTGGTGCTACATAAATTGCAGCTTGCAGAAAAAACTGGTTTCTAGCTGAGACAGATAAAAGTTACTAAAATACAGCAACATGCATTGCTGCACAGTCTAATTCCCTTCGCTAAAATTGACAGGCCACCTTTCAGTTACTCTTTGCTGTTTAGTTGTTAAACTGAGAGAGACTGAGGTAAAACGTTTGCCAGAACAGTCTTAAAAGGTGTAAAAATTACAAAACATTAAGTATAAGTATCACAAAATGTGCAGCATTAGACCGCATAACTTGCCTTTTCCTGCTGCATATTTGAGTACCTGCAGCCTAATTCTCATGGCACTGCATACCGTGTACTTCCCCTCTGTTTACAGCTGTCGCTAAGAGCCACCAATCCTACCCCATTTGTATGAAAGGAAAAAAATACCATTTACAGACTCTCTACATTACGAAGCATATTCTACCAGGCACCAGCGCGTGTGACTCTCTTCTCTTTCTGGCCTGTTTTTTGTTTTAACACCAGCACAACCTACCTCATTTGCAACCTTTGAACTGTGCACTGCGCTCCGTGCACTTTTCCGCCCTGAAGCCGCTGTACTCCGCTCAGTAGCAGTAAAAGGATCAATGTTTCTGGTCCATAAATGTCTCCAAATCCCTGACCATGTGGGTGTGACAAGATCACCCAGCATCCTGCCCCAGATACCTGCCAGCCTCACAGACCTCCCCAGGCAGAGAAACCAGCTAGCTCCACAGACCTCCCCAGGCACAGAAACCTGCCAGCCCCACAGACCTCTCCGGGCACAGAAACCTGCCAGCCCCACAGACCTCCCCAAGCACAGAAACCTGCCAGTCCCACAGACCTTTCCCAGCCAGAGAATCCTTCCAGTCCCACAGACCACCCCAAGCAGAGAAACCTGCAAGCCCCACAGACCTCCCCGGGGACAGAAACCTACCAGTCCCACAGATCTCCTCTGGCAGAGAGTCCAGCCAGTCCCACAGATCACCCCAGGCACAGAAACTTGCAGGCCCCAAAGACCTCCCCGGGCACAGAAACCTGCCAGTCCCACAGACCTCCCCGGGCACAGAAACCTTCCAAACCCACAGACCTCCCCAAGCACAGAAACCTGACAGTCCCATAGACCTCCCAGGGTACAGAAACCGGCCAGTCCCACAGACCTCCACAGGCACAAAACTAAATCATTCAAATCATAACAAGCTTTATTCGACCATATACAGAATCTGCCATCCCCACAGACCTCTTCAGGCAGAAAAAACTGCCAGCCCCACAGACCTCCCCAATCACAGAAACCTGCCAGCCTCACAGACCTCTCCAGGCACAGAAATCTGCCAGCTCCAAAGACCTCCCCAAGCAAAGAATCCTGCCATCCCCACAGACCTCCCCAAGCAGAGAAACCTGCCAGTCCCACGGACCTCTCCAGGCAGAGAGAAACCTGCCAGCCCCACAGACCTCCCCAAGTACAGAATCCTGCCAGCCCCACAGACCTCCCCAGGCAGAGAAACCTGCCAGTCCACCAGACTTCTCCAGGCGGAGAAATCTGCCAGCCCCACAGATCTCTCCAGGCAGAGAAACCTGCCAGTCCCACAGACCTCCAAGGGCACAGAAACCTGCCAGCCCTACAGACCGCCCAAGCACAGGAACCTGCCAGTCCCACAGACCTTCACAGGCACAGAATCCTGCCAGCCCCACAGACCTCCCCAGGCAGAGAAACCTGCCAGTCTCACAGACATCCCAGGGCACAGAAACCTGCCAGCCCCACAGACTTCCCCAAGCACAGAAACGTGCTAGCCCCACAGACCTACCCAAGCACAGAAACCTGCCAGCCCCACAGACCTCCCAAAGTACAGAATCTTGCCAGCCCCACAGACCTCCCCAGGCAGGGAAACCTGCTAGACCCACAGACCTCCACAGGCACAGAAACCTGCTAGCCCCACAGACCTCACCAAGCACAGAAACCTGCTAGCCCCACAGACCTCACCAAGCACAGAAACCTGCTAGCCCCACAGACCACCCCAGGCACAGAAACCAGCCAGCCCAACAGACCTCCCCAGGCACAGAAACCTGTGAGCCCCACAGACCTCCCAGGGTACAGAAACCTGCCAGTCCCACGGACCTCCCCAAGCAAAGAAACCTGTTAGCCCCACAGACCTCCCAGGGTACAGAAACCTGCTAGTCCCACAGTCCTGCCCAGGCAGAGAAACCTGCCAGTCCCCCAAACCTCTCCAAGCACAGAAGCCTGCCAGCCCCACAGACCACCCAGGCACAGAAACCAGCCAGTCCCACAGACCTCCCCAGGTACAGAAACCTGCCAGTCCCACAGACATCCCCGGGCACTGATGTCTGCCAGCCCTACAGACTTCCCCTAGCACAGAAACCTGCCAGTTCCATTGACCTCCCCGGGCACAGAAACCTGCCAGCCCCGCAGACCTCCCCAAGCACAGAATCCTGCCATGCCCACAGGCCTCGGCAGGCAGAGAAACCAGCCAGTCCCACAGACCTCCCCAGGCATAGAAACCTGCCAGTCCCACGGACCTCCCCGGGCACAGAAACCTGCCAGTCCCACAGACCTCCCCAAGCACAGAAACCTGCCAGCCCCACAGACCTCCACAGGCACATAATCTGCCATCTCCACAGACCTCTCCGGGCAGAGAAACCTGTCAGCCCCACAGACCACCCCATGCATAGAAACTTGCCAGCCCCACAGACCTCCCCAGGCAGAGAAACCTGCCAGTCCCACAGACCTCCACAGGCAGAGAATCCTGCCAGTCCCACAGACCTCCCCCAGGCAGAGAAACCTGTCAGCCCCACAGACCTCCCCGGGCACCGAAGTCTGCCACCCCTACAGACTTCTCCAAGCACAGAAACCTGCCAGCTCCATTGACCTCCCCGGGCACAGAATCCTGCCAGCCCCACAGACCTCGCCAGGCAGAGAAACCTGCCAGCCCCACAGACCTCCCCAGGCAGACAAACCTGCCAGCCAAACAGACCTCCCCAGGGTACAGAAACCTGCCAGTCCCACAGACCTCCCCTAGCACAGAAACCTGTTAGCCCCACAGACCTCCCAGGGTACAGACCCCTGCTAGTCCCACAGACCTCCAAGGGCACAGAAACTTGCCAGTCCCACAGTCCTCCCCAAGCACAGAAACCTGCTAGTCCCACAGACCTCCCCAGGCAGAGAAACCTGCCAGTCCCACAGACCATCCCGGGCACAGAAACCTGCCAGTCCCACAGACCTCCCCAAGCACAGAAACCTGCCAGCCCCACAGACCACCCAGGCACCGAAACCAGCCAGTCCCACAGACCTCCCCAGGCATAGAAACCTGCCAGTCCCACAGACCTCCCCGGGCACAGAAACCTGCCAGCCCCACAGACCTCCCCGGGCAGAGAAACCTGCCAGCCCCACAGACCTCCCCAAGCATAGAAACTTGCCAGCCCCACAGACCTCCCCAGGCAGAGAAACCTGCCAGTCCCACAGACCTCCACAGGCAGAGAATCCTGCCAGTCCCACAGACCTCCCCCAGGCAGAGAAACCTGTCAGCCCCACAGACCTCCCTGGGCACTGAAGTCTGCCAGCCCTACAGACTTCTCCAAGCACAGAAACCTGCCAGTTCCATTGACCTCCCCAGGGGGGCTGCCTTCACTCACTTGGGGGATCGTTGCAGTGGCTACGACACTCTTCTGGGTTCCTGACTGGGTACTTCTCCCTCCCGCCGCCACTATCCCTAAACAGCAGCCGCCGAGCGGAGCGGAGGAGTGGAACCACAATACCCAGACTCCCCAGCGGCACTGACATCAGCCGCCAACGACGCTTACGCACCCGGAGGCGCTTTAAATCACAGCGCAGCCCCGCATCGCGGGAGCGCCGGGCGAAGCCCGGGCAAAGGGCGGGCCGTCTATGGCCGTCCGGGGCAGGAGGAGGCAGGGCAGGGCCACCCCCTTGACATCACCCAATAGGTAAGCGCAAGAAAACCTTATTAAGGTGAGAGAAGGCAAAGTTACCTAGACACTCAGAGTCTATCATTTCTTATCTGTCATCTGCGGTGGGTGCGCTGTCTAAGGAAATTGCAAATGCCAAACTTGAACTGGGCTTATCTGCCACCCGACCACCCACGTCCCCACAAACTTCTGTCGCCAAACATGCCCCTGTTATCCCTCTCGAACAGAAGGTGGTTATATCTAATGTGAACTTGCCGTCTACACAAACTGTTTGCTCTCCACAAGGGCACTCCTCGGCCCCGAACCTGACATTGAGTCAACAAACTATTGGCAGTGCTGTTACACGGAACTCTGAGAGGATGGAGGACCCTGAGGGTATCCCAATCGCTCCCCCTGGGCCAAATGCCAATCTTGGAGACCAGTTAGAGACATTGTTCCTTGCTCGAATTGAGCCTTTGCTAGTGGGGATCGCTAAGGACATTGTTGACACATTGAACACTTGCCTTTCTGGTTTATTGAATAAATGTTCATTAATTGATAATCTGGTTAAAGACCTTACCCCAGACTCTCATTCAGCTACAGGGGTCACTCGCTCGATATTGGTAGAGGCTTGGTGATTACAACCCCAGAGCCGACTTTGCGTAGCTCCGGGCCGCTTGTAGCCATGGAGGGGGTAGGAAATCCTCACAGTGCTAACATAGGCGCAGGACCAGGGTGCCCTAAGGTAGGACATCCTTGGAATGTTAGTCACTCATCCAACCCATTCAATCCAGTCCCGAGCAAGAGGGTTAGGGGTAGCAAAATGAATCTTGATTTACCCCCGGGGGCAGCGCCGCTAGTGGCTATTTTCGTTGACGTATCCCCATTAGAAGAGGGAACAACGGAATCAGCGGCTGACTTAATAATTAGGGCAAAGTCATGGTGTGCAGAAGTCAGCAGTGGTGGGACTCGAGTAGCTGACAGGATCATATTTGCCAACAGGGTGGGTTGGATTGGGAAACGACCCAAGTTAGTACAGGGGGATTGTGTTGTAGTCAATTTCGACAGCCCTGATATGGCCGATAGATTATTCTGGGACGGCTCTGACATTAGGGGAGGAGATCAGATAAGACCAATCCCCCTGGGGGTCTTTTACCCACCACCAGTGACTCACACTGGGCTTAACTACCCAGTGCGAGAAAGAAGGAGCCTTAGTAGCGAAGTTGGTGGGACAGGGCGAGCGGCTTACACACATTCCAACTTAAGGCGGGATCTTAGTATCCAGACATCTTCAATCACACAACCTATGCACAAATTTAAGGAGACTGATGGGCTAGCCTTGAGAAATCGTTTTTCTCCCCTTTCTGATATTGAGGCAATAGATTGACAGCCAGCTACTCCGCTGTCTGGCAGTGATAGCACCATCTTCCCTGCTGATCGTGAACTTTGTAAACTGATTAGTTAGAACATAGCTGGCTCCAGAGCAAAGAGGACTGACGCTACTTGGATCGGGTATATTAGCAGCCACGACATCATAGCTTACCAAGAAACTTGGGATACCTCTCCAAACTTCTGGTTGGATGGCTTCACTACCTTTGCCATCCCAGCTGTCCCGAGCTCAGCCGAAAGAGCAAAGGGCGGTTTATTCCTTTTATTTTCACTTAATCTCAAGGGCACCTTCAAGATGATCCCAAGTGGATCACCAAACCTACTAATTGTAGAGTGGGTAGCCTCACATAGTTGTAAAATTGTCTTATTAAATTTTTATAATTCTTGGGATAGGGATAAGGGAAACAATCACATAGGTACTCTGGATCACTCCCTTACTATGCTCAGTCAAAATAAAAATTACACTAACTTCGAATTCATTTTATTAGGTGATTTTAACATTCACCCATGTAGTGATCTGTGTTTTTTAGGAGAACAGGCGGGCCTGCTGGGTATAGGGACCCCCCATTTCGAGCACACTAAGTCGGGGGAGGCCCTTGAGGAGTTGCCTGCCAATCATAACCTGTATGAAGCCTGCATCTCTGAGGCATGGACAAGAACTGTCACGTATAAAGGATCTGACCACGGCACCATATTGGATTATATCTTCATGACCCCGGGTATCTTACATAGGGTTGCGTTTTATAAGGCTATAGTCCCAACCTATAGTGACCATAACCCGGTCTTGCTTAAGTTACTCTGGGAAGACCATATGGAATCTAAACCCAGTCCTGACATTCCGGGGCCTGCCTTACGCCCTGTAGACCAAGGGAGAAGGCTTAAATGGGCCAATGTATTGCCGGGGAACTTTATGGATGACTTACTCCCTACCATTGAGGGGTATATAACAATTTGTCAGGACCATTGCGCAACAGCTCAAGAGATCATGGGGGCTTTCGAATGTATTTGTGTTCAAATCTCGGGAGCCTTGAGGGCCAAACCATCCCAGATGGTGAATAAGAAACATAGATGGTTTGACACAAAGTGCTCCAAAGCCTATAAGGCTTTAATGGCAGCCCTAAAAACTCACCCGAGAGATAGGTTAGCGGTGGCCTCCTTAAGAAAGGAATATAAGGCCACAATCAACGGGAGGAAAAAGGATATAAAAAATAAGGCTTGGGAAATTTAATGTCTACTGACGTACTTTGTGATAGCTCTCAGTTTTGGGCCATAGTTAACCAACCTCTCTTTTCAGATGTGGACAGCACGGTCTTGGATTGTGTTGTTCCTGATGAAAAGTGGATTAGTCACTTTAGAGAGGTGTATGGTGACAATGAGCTTGGCGCCCCCAAGAAGTCGTGGACGGCCTTGGAGTGCAATCCCCTACCCTTTAACCTAGCCGAGGTGGAGAGAGGTATCTTGGAGACCTCCAAGAAGAAAGCCCCAGGGCCGGACGGGGTTCCGGCTGACTTTTATAGGTACTCCCCAAAATTCTGGGCTGGAGTTTTAACCCACGTTTTCACAGCTGCAAATGGAAATGTCTTCCCTAGTAGTTGGTCCACCTCAATCATCGTGTCTATTTTTAAAAAGGGCCAACGTGACGATCCAGGGTGCTATAGGCCCATTTCCCTCCTAGACTCTGCAATTAAGATCTTAGGCAGAGTCTTGTTATTTAAACTTAGAGGTAAAATTGAGGGGTGTGGAGGCCTATCAAACATCCAGTACGGTTTTTGGGCAAAAAGAGGTACCCTGGACCAGTGTTCCAACCTTCACCTGTTAATATCCAAGTATACGGTTGCCAAGGAGGGGTCCTTGTTTCTGGCTTTCATGGACCTCTCCTCGGCATTCGACTTGGTGAACAGGTCAAAATTAGGGGAAATCTTACTGGAGTCTGGGATTGACAAACCACTTGTGAATTTCATGGCATCCCTTCACCAGGACCTGTTTGCCACAGTGCGGATTACCAAGGAGGGCAGGTGCACTGACCATTTTAAATCGGAGAGAGGAATCCGTCAGGACTGTATCCTGGCCCCCCTCCTCTTTACCATCTACATAAACAGTTTGGGTAAACATCTTGAGGCACTGGAGGGGGACGTTCCGCGTGTAGGAGAAGTCAACATCCCGGCTCTCTTTTTTTTTTTTTTTTGGAAAACCTTTATTTGTAGAAAAAAGTACACGCTATTCAGCCATACATCCCGGAGGCCAGGCAGCATAGAGGAAGCAGGTAAAATCGTGTACAGTACAGTACGCAGAAGCAATCAGGTTTAATTTTCAATAGCATTGAACTTAGTAATAAATAAACCAAAGAACAAGAAAGCCTCAAAAAAGGCTAAAAGAAAGAGGTGTGCGCCAGGCACGAAAGTGAGTCAAAGAGAAAAAAGAGAGGCTGAGGACAGTACAAAAGTAGTGGATTTGCGTAGCGGGAGGGGGTCGAGGGCCGCACACCCAAGACAGCACACAATAACAGTGACAACAGTAAGGCACTTGGGGGGGTTAACACAGCAGGATGACCTAGCCGGAATTGCGGGAAGGGGCTCTACGGGGAAGGCTGGACTTCAGAGTCAATCTCTACTGGGGGGTCGCAAATGTCACCTCTATAGGAGTTCCAAGCTCCCCACACAGACCTCCACAGTTTAGGCTTGCCCCTGGCCACGTACACCGTCTTTTCACGCAGCATGCACCAGTCCATATTGGTTTCCCATAAACTGAGTGAGGGAGGGGCAGGCGCACCCCATTTCTGGGCGATGTCCCTCTTGGCCACCATGTTACCCAGGGTGACCCAACGGGTCTGGGCTACACTGTAATCATTCGGACACCAAACATTGAGAAGGCATCGCCGGGCCTCAGCCGGCAGGGCCACTCCAGTCACTTCTTCCATCACCTCATGCACTCGTGTCCAATACCGGGCAACTCCAGGACATTCCCATATGATGTGCAGGAAAGTAGCAAGCATACCACAACCCCTCCGACACAGGCCGTCCGCGGAAAGTCCCATATGTATGAGTCTAGGGCCGGTGACATACACCCTGTGTAGTATTTTCAACTGAACAAGGCGGAGTCGTGCTGATATGGCCACCTCCCTGGGGGAGGAGACCGCTGATTGCCACTCCTCGTCGTCCATCTCTATACCATCATTCACCCAGTGCATTCTCAAACGTTCGAGCAGATCCACTCTCACATTGATGAGCTTTTTGTACGTCAGGGAGATAGCGCTGTCCGGCATGTGGCCGTCCAGCACCCGGTCCTCCAGGGGTGATGACTCAGGGATCGCCTCTCCTTCCGAAATGTGAGGGGAGAGGGCATGATGAAGCTGGGCGTGTCGGAAATATTCCGTCGCCGCCAGCTGGAACTCAGACTGTAGCACGTCAAACGACTTGATCCTCCCCCTTGCCATCATGTCCCCAACCTTAGATATCCCAATGGTGTCCCATCGGTCGAAACCCTTAGTTTTCCACAGCTTACCCAGTATGTCTGAGTCATATAAGGGGGTGGCCATGGTAACCCTATCTTTCCAGCCCAGGGTATCAGTGACCGAGCGCCATATCTGCACCATCGTTTTGGTGGGCCCCGTCAGCTTCCGGTCCAAGGACCTGGAGTATAATGCTCTATAATAGTTCCCGTCGTTCACGAGCCACCGATCCATGGCGTAGCCCGGGCTGGCCGCTGGGCCATAGAGGCCGTGGTTGATAGCCGTAAGCTGGGACGCCCAGTAATAGCGTCGCATATCCGGCAGGGCGATACCCCCGTCGTAGCACGGTATGGTCAGCTTGAGCAACGAGATTCGTGGCCTACCATCCCACAACAGTGCTCGTTGCAAGGATTCGATCTCTCCAAAGTATTTGGCCGGGACCGGATCCTGGGTGTTCTGCAAAGCGTAGAGGAAGCGAGGTAGCGCCATCATTTTGAATAACGCAGCTCTGCCCATTAGGGAGATCGGCAGCTTCTTCCATCCCTCGACGTCCCTGCGTAAACGCGCCAGCGGTGGTAGTAGGTTGTGGGAGTATCGGGCTCGGGGGTCTCGCGACACATAAATGCCCAGGTACCGAAAGCCCTGCTGGGCTATCTGTATTGAGCACCCACGGGGGAGGCGCGGAGTGTCTCCACACAACGTGTATAGTGAGGATTTAGACCAGTTGATCACCAAGCCGGAATGAGTCCCGAAGGTCCCTAGCAGGTCGAAAACCACAATAAGCGAGCGGCAAGGAGAGGTGAGATACAGGAGGATGTCGTCCGCGTAAAGCGACACTCGGTCCTCAAAGCCAGGTGACCACGTAATCCCGGAGACATCAGGGTGTGTCCTGATCCAAGCCGCCAGGGGTTCCAGTGCCAGGGCGAACAGAAGCGGCGAGAGCGGACAACCTTGCCTGGTGCCTCTGTGCAGCGCAAAGGGGGCCGACAGCCGACCATTGACGGTCACATTAGCCAACGGTGCAGAATACAGCAGCCGGACCCATCCGATGTAAGTGGGCCCAAACCCCAATTTGGCTAGGACTGCCCACAGGTAATTCCACTCCAACGAGTCGAAAGCCATAGTGGCGTCAAGAGAGGCGAGAACCGCAGGGTCACAAAGCAAGTGAGCACGTGCCATGACCGCGTGAAGCCTCCTCAAGTTGAGTGCCGTGTTCCGGTGCGGTATGAAGCCGGATTGGTCCGGGTGAACCAAGTCCGTGATAACTCCCACCAGCCGGTTGGCCAAAAGTTTGGCCAGGATCTTGGGTTCGGCGTTCAGAAGCGAGATGGGTCTATAGGACCGGCACAAATCACGCGGTTTTCCCTCCTTGTGGATCACCACAATGGTGGCGAGTCGCTGGTCGAGGGGGAGTTCTCCCGTCTCGCGGGCTTCAAGGAACATATTTAGCAATGGTGCGGCCAACGCGTCGGCCTTGAGTTTATAAAGCTCGACCGGGATACCGTTGGGTCCCGGTGCTTTGCCGGAGCGTAGCGAACGGATCGCCAAGGCTACCTCATCCACAGACAGGTCCCGATCCATGTCGTCTCGTTCGAGATCCGAGAGGCAGGGAAGGTCGATGCCCTCCAGAAAGGAGGCCGAAGCAGATTCTGGGAGAGGATTCGCGGAGGTATAAACCCCTTCGAAGTATTCAGCGAAGGACCCAACTATAGCCGCCGGGTCCGTCAGGGATAAGCCATCCTCACCCACAAGCTCTGGGACCACCCGGGACGCCAGCTCCCGTCTATCCAGCCACGCCAAGAGCTTGCCCGCCTTATCACCCGAGTCATATATCCTGCCCTGCTGTTCCCTGCTCAAGGCTTTCGCCGCGTCAGTGGCGGTCGCCCGGAGTTCAGACTGTTTGAGGGAGAGAGCGTGAAGTAAGTCGGGAGACGGGCCTAGCGCCAGTTGGGCGCTCAGGTCGGCGAGGTCGGATTCCAGCCGCACCACGTCCTCATCCCGGCGGCGGCGAGCCTCCGCAATCAGGGAGAAGGCCTCGCCACGAAGCACAGTTTTAAAGGCCTCCCAAAGGGAGACCGCGGAGTCAACGGAGCCAGTATTCTCGGCAAAGTACCGGTCCATAGCTTTAGTCAGGAGGGCCCTGGTCTTCGGATCGCGGAAGTACCACGGGTTAATGGGAGCCACGCGTGAAGACGCGGGTATCTGGAAGTCAAAAGAGACCCAGACCGGGGAATGATCCGAAATGCCCCTAGCTAAGAGACGCGCGGTGGATACAGATTGCGCCTGGGCAGCCGGGGTGAGGACGTAGTCTATTCTAGAAAGGCTACCGTGGGCACCCGAGAGGAAAGTGTACTGCCGCTGGGTAGGGTGTAACAATCTCCAGCAATCAACCATCCCCATGGAACTCAGAAAATCAGGTAGCCAAGATTGGGAAGGGCGGAGATCCCTAGATGGAAAGCGGTCCAAGTCCCCCGAGACTACAGAGTTGAAGTCGCCACCCACCAGCAACAATCCCACGGGGAGACCTAAAATGGCACCTCCCAGGTCCCTGAAAGTAGTTTCCTGCAGCCCCGGGGGAACATAAACCGAAACCAAAACCAGCGTGCGGCCCTCCCACTTGCCCACCACCGCCACGTATCTGCCCCTTTCATCAGTAAGTACAGACTCCACCTCCAGCGGGAGGGACGTGCGCACCATGATGCCCACCCCCCTGGAACCCGAGGAGAACCCTGAATGTGCCACCATTTTGTAACCACGTCTATTCAAAGCCTTACAGGCATGACCCACCAAGTGGGTCTCTTGTAGAAAGACCACATCAGGCGAGCAGCGCTTGAGCATCTGCAATACAACGCCCCTCTTAATACGGTCCCCAGCCCGTTCACATTCCAGCTCAACAAATTAAGAGATTTACCCCCCATCATCAGGGACGATCCGCACCCCTTCCCCCACCCACAATGGCGCCCACAGCAATAACATATCAGTCCAGTAGTACCTCAGCCAGAACGAAGAGTGAAACAAAGAAAGAGGTCAAAAAAACACACCCCAACTACCCACCACCCTGCACCCCTGCATTAGACTATAATCCACCCCAACTAGCAGTGTGCCTGTCGACCCTTAACTAACCTACAAGAAGCCCACAGAGGAGAAAGGAGGCATCCCATCCCCCCCGTCATCCCCCATATTAATTACAAAACGAGTCAAAATAACAGCAGCAATGTCAAAGGCCGAAGCCCCTCACGGCAACCCAGCTCCCGGAAAGCAAGTAACCAAATAGTTATTCCCGTGCTTCCGCGCCTCCGGTGGTCTCCTCCGTCTGGTCGGTCGGCTCATGTAGTTCCTGGGGCAGGGTATCAAGCCAGTGTCCCACCTCATCCGGGAAGTCAAAGAAGAAGGTCCGGTGGTCACGCTCGATGCGAAGCTTGGCAGGATAGAGCATGGAGTAACGCAGGCCCATTTCCCTCAGTCTCCGTTTCACCCCCGTAAAGCTCTGGCGCTTTTTCTGGACAGCCTGGGTGAAATCCGGGAAAAAGTTCACATCAGAGTTCTGGAAGCGGAGAGGGCCCGCAGTCCTCGATGCTTGCAGGATAGCGTCTCTGTCCCTGTAGTTGAACAGCCTCGCGATGATGGGGCGAGGGGAGGCACCCGATTTCGGCGGCCCACCCGGGATCCTGTGGGCCCTTTCCACCGAGAAGAACTTACTCAGGCCCCCCGGTGCCAAGTTCTTAACCACCAGTTCTTCCACAAAGAGCTCAGTCGAGTCCTCCTCGGCCTTTTCCGGTACTCCGGTGATGCGAACGTTTTGGCGCCGTGCGCGACCCTCGAACTCGTCCAGTCGACGCGCCAGCATACCATTAGCCATTTTCAGGTCGCGCACCTCTAGCTGTATATCGGACACATCAGTGACCAGGCTGGAAGTCTTGAGATCCAGCGATTTCACCCGGTCATTAGTTTTCCCGAGGTCGGTCCTGATGAGGTTTAACTCAATCTTCAGGGAGTCAACCTTGCTGGACAGTTCCTCGCGGAGAGTGTGCATCTCCGTCTTCACCCCCGTTATCGCTCCCATAACGTCCCGAAGTGTTATCTCGGAGTCGTCCGGCGATTCATCCCTTCTCGAGTCCTTAGTATGACCCGCCAGTACCGGTGATCCCTTAGACTGGGAGAATCGCTCCAGAATGGTGGACTGGGACTGGGATGGTTTCCTGTTGAGCCGCTGAGACTTGCTTGCGTCTGAGCCACCCTTGCCCGCCATGTTGGCACTCTCGGGACGGGGGGGACACCAGGGGCGAAAAGGTCCAGTGTAGTATGCACAATGCACACAGCGAGAACTCCAAAGTCCTGGGTTGAGGCCGCACAGCAAGGCGCTCAAGGATCAGAAGCACCCATCGGGAAGACGAAGCGTAGGCAGGGAGGTACCATGTGGAGTCACCGCTGTACCCTACTACGGTCGCCAGCGACGCGGGCGGAGCCTCCGGGGTCCGTCGAGCTAACTGAGTCTAGGAATGTCCGATTTTCATTCCGAAAGCGGGTGCCGCCTCAGGACCGGCTTAGCAATCGATTCCCACAATCGTGGGACAGGATGGGTCACAGGATTATTGCGGAGGATCGGGAGGTCTTCGGAGCTCCGAGCTCACGCGGCCATCTTGGTTGCCGGCGAAGCTCCTCCCATCCCGGCTCTCTTATACGCGGACGACGCAGTCCTAATAGCACGTACTGGGCTGGGTCTTCAGCGTTTACTGGTATCATTTGGTGCCTTCATAGACCATTTGGATTTAAAAATCAACGTGAAAAAATCCCATACGATGGTGGTGGGCCGCAATAGAAATAAGGGTAAGCCTATATCCTTTTTCTGCAAGGGTGAGGCAGTGTCTAGGGTGACAGTTTTCCCCTATCTCGGGGTTAGCTTAGATGACAAGGGTTCGTGGGGACCTCAAATTAAGATCAAGAGCCTATCACTGGCGAGAGCCTCCTCAGCCCTCATAGGGTTTGCAAACAGGTTAGGGGCCAGGCCCATGGAGGCACTTTTAAAAATGTATAACTCCAAGTGTATATCTATAGTTATGTATGGGTCTTCACTATGGGGTTACGTCTCTCAGGACGCAATACAAACAGTGGAAAATAAGTTCCTGAGACGCCTTCTCTCTGTACCCCAGTCCACCCCTATTTTTTCTATTCATGGGGAGGTGGGCCTAGATTACGTTACTGATAAACTTACACTGGCTCCTTTATTATTTTGGGTAAAGACTTGGCTAAATGATGAATTAACTCAACCACGCTATTTTGCACAATGTTATGTCCTTGGACCATGTAAAGAGAATAGCCTGGCTGGAGTATGTGAGACACACTTTCCTACAGCTAGGACGTCCGGAATTATTTAACTCCCCTTCCTGTATCAGGAGGGAGGACATTAACTGGACTAAATTGCATTTTATGGATAGGGCCAGATTGGCTCGGGAGGAGCAAGAACTGATTAAATCAACTGTCAGATCACATTATATGCTATTGATTTCCCCTTCCCTTGAGCCCTACCTCAAAATTGTAACCAAGCCCTTCCATAGATACCTGTTAATCAAATTCAGATTTAATTTAATTCAATTAATTATTTCCTAGGTAGCTACCTATCCTGGAGCAAACCAGAAGAGGGCCCTCCGTGTAAATGTGATGAATTCTCCCACCAGAACACTGTGCATTTTACCATGTTTTGCAGTTTATACTCGGATGCTAGGAAAAAATATCTGGTTCCAATTTTAAGAAAAGCCGGCTTTGTTCAAGTTAGGCCGGCTCTAGTTTACTTACAGTCCTTGGGCAGTACTACCATCATATTTGGTGTAGCTAGCTTTCTGGTGGCGGCTCATAGAGTGAAAACTAATTTGGTGGCATCGAGGGATCTTGCCTAGCTCTTTGAGCCGCACCTCAATAATTTTTCTGTATTGCTCTTGTGTCCTAGTGTTGTATATAACGCCCTTGCTTGGTCCTGTAAATCCATGCAACTTGTAAATTTGTAAATTTGTATATAAATGTTTTAAATGTCTTTTATGATTTTTAACAAATCGAATAAAGTGTACTTGACTGACTGACTAACATTGACCTCCCCGGGCACAGAAACCTGCCAGCCCCACAGACCTCCCCAAGCACAGAATCCTGCCAGCCCCACAGACCTCGACAGGCAGAGAAACCTGCCAGTCTTACAGACCTCCCCAGGCAGAGAAACCTGCCAGCCCCACAGAGATCCCCAGGCACAGAAACCAGCCAGTCCCACAGACCTCCCCAGGCACAGAATCATGCCAGTCCCACAGGGCTAGACAGGCACAGAATCTACCATCCCCACAGACATCTCCAAGAAAAGAAACCTGCCAACGCCACAGACCTTCCCAAGCACAGAATCCTGCCAGCCCCACAGACCTTCTCAGACAGAGAAACCTGCCAGTCCCACAGACCTCCGTCGGCAGAAATACCTGCCAAACCCACAGACCTCCTCAGGCAGAGAAACCCGTCAGCCCCACAGACCTCCTCGGGCACAGAAATCTGCCAGTCCCACAGACCTCCCTGGGCACAAAAACCTGTCAGTCCCACAGACCTCACCGCCGGGGCACATGAGAACGTTTTTCTATTTTTGTGCTGTTGCCAAAATAGAATAAGCTTACTATGGGCTAATTATTGTAGCTACGTCAGTGCAAAATGAATTTGTTCAGTTTTTTTACCTGGTGTTAAAGTGGATGTCTTAAGCCCGAAGTTGTAGGTCTGTTGTTTTTCTATTGAGATAGCTCCATAACTGAAATAAGAGGCTTTTTTGGCATCTTCACAGTGGCATAAAATAACCCCCGCAGCCCACTCGGTGCAGGGTGGGCTCTCAAGCTCCAAGGGGCCTCCTCTGCAAAAGTGGTAGGTGGTGGCCTGGGGAGGGGGCCACCTCCATGTACTTTGCAGGGTGGCCCCCTCAACTTTCGTTACGCCACTGATCGGCTCCCATTGCACAGTCTCCCGGTGAGGAGCCGATATCACACAGTGGCAGGGAAAAAGAGCTGAAAACCAAGTGGTTTTGCAGCTTGTTTTCCAGGGCTTTGAACTGCTGACGTCCATTATAAGGTGAGCAAACACCCCAGGACATCCGCACCAGACTCGGCAAGCTTTTTTGTTTTTTGGGGGGGGGGGGGGAGGAGGGAGCTTGGGGCGGGGTGGGTTCAAAAGTGACTCGCAGGTACATCTCGGCATGAGGCCCCACCCCGTTAAGGCTCCGCCCCCTCCTCACAGGTGAGATTGTTCTTCAAGTCGGCAGGTATGGGACTGCGATCCACAAATTAACACAAATACTCATGAATAAATAACTCCTTCCGCGCTTCTTTCTGTAAAGTAGTAGTGGGTCTCCCTTGCAAGTATGAATATTGTGCAGATTTGCAGAGCGCAGTATCACTCAGGAGGGTACCCTGGCACTGAGCAATTATGAGCCTAGGCGCTCCTGGGAAGTGGGGATACTCACAAAGCCAGGCCTTCAGCTTCTTGCGCAATTCGAGAAGTTAGAAGGCTTTATGTAGCAGCAGCTCGCTCCATGCTTTAGAAGCGATTTAATATAATCCTGGGTCACATGACTCAGAGGCGCTACAGAGTTACCAATGGGCGGCACGTTGTAGCTTTACTCCAGGATTTATCTGCTGCGCGTCTACCATGGCAACAGGCCCGCTTGTGGCGTTTGCGTACAACTAGGGCAGCCCGTCTCCAGTGCAGGAGAGGGCGTTATTTATGTTCGAAAAGCGCGAGACAATTGTGAAAATTGATCAGCGAGTGTCGTTTGGGTAATCTGGTGTAGGAATATGTTCTAAAATACGCTCCGGAGTGCCGCTTCGTCGAGCAGTGGCTATTCTTAAGGCATCCCGGTTAACACTCCTCTAGTCAGAAGCATGCTACCCTGCTAAAAAAAAAAAGCAAATCACAAAATTAAACAGCTAACCATGACAACCATGTGATTGCTAAAGGCTATGACATTTGCTTCGAAATATTTACAGTAACGCTAGAAATAGACATTAAAAGCTAGTGGGCGCCCCAGCATAGCCAGTGAGCTCAGGAACACACCAAAACAAGTGGTTATTAGGTCAAGAACACAAACATAAACTGACTTTACTAATCAGAGTGCATGAATCACTGTCTCGTCGTGCCTCTTGTACCAGCGCCGACAGCACACATACACAGGCTCGAGGCGCTGCATTAAGCGCTACATGATGGATGTCGATTTTCATTTTCTTGGCCCTTCCGTACCTTTTCCTGAGTAGACTCCGTCGCCAGGAAGCCCCAGTTGTTGGACTGGGCTAGGAAGCGTGCGGTCCTGGCCCCCTGCTCCTGGGGGGAGCCAGCGGCCCGCGAGGGGCTCGCCGTCTCACTGGCCCCTTCCCTCTTGTAGGAAAACATCCTGGAGGGCGAGGACGCCTGCTTGGAGCGCTCAGGGCCGGGCCTGGCCTTGGCCTCCCCATCTTCCTTGTACAAGGATGCCGGGTAGCTGTGCTTCCAAATGCCGAGCGTGTCCTCCAGCAGCGCGGGCAGGGCCGCCTCGGTGGAGGCGCTGTAGACCACGAAACCGAGTTGACAATGACATACCCGGGAGCAGGCGACAGCACCGCGCTGGAGGCCAGAATCCACAGAAGCCAGGCCCCCGATACAGCCCCCTTTCTCTGGTCTGCGGGATAACGGGGCTCAGACATTTTGCAACAAGGACCAGCCCACGCAGGAATTCATAGGTAGGTAGACAAACTGTCAACGTCTCGAAGGGACGCAGCCCCCTCGTGTGGTCAAATGTATCAAGGACATGCACATTTTTGCACCATATTATATAGGTGTGCTGCAGCGGTGAACCTGATTTTGAAAACCTGCAGTTTGCGATCTCCGACTGTTTCGAAAATTAGGAAAATCAGCAGATTAATAAAGTATATATACATAAAAAAGAAAAATATGAATCTGGCATTTTTTAAATTCTCTTTTCTGTTTAAGATTTTGAAACTGGAAGCCACAAATTCAGTGGGTATTCCTTAGCTTGATTGTGCGAGCAGCGCAGATAAAGCAAACACAATATCCAATTTGAATTGGCAATGGTATTCACTGGGAAAAAGAGAGAACCTATTAGGAGCAAAAAAATAAACTGTTATGCTGGAGTCTCACATATTGCACCACCTTTTAGAAATAAAATCACATTTGGAAAAGCTACAATCTTCGAATTAAAATTTCATTTGGTAATATTTTTTGTTTGTAATTAAAACTTTTTGGGTGTGTATTACTTGATGAATACTTGTTTCTGTATTGTATGTATTGTTTGACGGTTCAAATCGTAGAAACTACTTAAGGCCGTGTTCCCTGTCTTCCAGAAGAGAGCAAGTAGGGGTCAACATATTTCCAAAAGTTTCGGGGACCACAGATTGTCAAAAGTTTAAGAACCGCTGAAATTTAGCATCTTCAAAAAAAAATGTAATATTGCAGTTTTCAATAAGAATATTGCGTTAATTCACAATATTTGGGTAGGCAAACGGTACAAATCAAATTATTTATTGTCGTCAACAAGTACTTTCTATCAATTATCCAAAAAACAAGCTTGTAAAATAGTCACAATTTCCACATCCAGTATAATAACGACATGTGTATTCTTGACCCAATGCACAATAAAAGATTCCAAAATCAATAAACCAAGTCAACAATCCCTACCCCCTTCATAACCCCAACCACCCATCCGTCAGTCATGCTCATCGGCAAGTTGATATGACGTGGGCATACCCCGAATATAGATCTAAGGGTCAGTCAGTAGAGCGGCGTCTCCTAGTGGATCTTAAAGAACCTTTCAATATTATCAGGTGTCGTGGGTGATGAGGTGGTAAGGGTTTCACTTAGTTAAAGGCAGGGCACAGGTCCTAAAAACAGAAGTGGCGTGACTAACCAGGTTAGGCAGTATGCAAGTGAAATCATGACGCGTCGCATCACAGCACATGATGTCACGACCCGTGACATTGCACATGACATTACAGGAAGTGACCTCACTGGATGTGACACCACAAGAAGTTTAATCAGATATTCAGTCACGGCTCATGGGGGGGGGGTGTCGCGGAGGGGGGGGGGGAATTAAATAATAAACCAAAAACTTACCTCACAGCCGGTCCGCGCCACCTCTACTCCCCTTGGCGCCTTCACGTCGGCACTGGAGTGGACTGGCAGCCCCTCTCAGCCAATCCTGGCAGCGCCAGGATTGGCTTGGGGCACAGGTTACTCTTCGCCCGCCACCTGCCCATTAGGAGACCGAAGGGCTCCTAATGGGCATGTGCAAACAAGGGAAAACACAAGTGCGCATGACTGGACACGGGCAAAAAATTCGCCCTCTGTCCCCACTCACATGCACTTGTGCTGCTGCCTGTTGCCCCTGGTATGACAATTATATCAGTCAACATGACGCCAGACCTCCCACCTCCTTCAGACTCTGAAGGGGGTGGGCGTTCCGACGTCATGCTGACTGACATGATTGTCAGTTCTCCCTCAGCGTCTTTGAACTTAAGTAAACTGATTCAGTTTACTTAAGTTCAGAGACGCCGAGGGAGCTGCGGGCGGGGGAGCTACGCCCTTACGCCCCAATGGACGCACCGCACCTGCAGATATTTAGTCCTCATACATGTTTATCAGGTATAACATGAGTACATTTAAGCACCTTATGGGATTTAATAAATTAGATTTGGCGTCAGAGTTGTGCCAAAAACATGGTGCAATTCAACGCAAAATCTGGGCCTCAACTAATATATTTCGTTTTTTAAACCCTGTCACAAAGAAATTGACAACAAGGAGAAGCGTGGCAGTATATCTGTTCTGTTTAATTGGCTGCAAAATCTGCATTTAAAAATATTTTATGGGTTAAGGCATCTGCTGTAAAGGTGCCCAGTAAATCTCAGGGAATAATAATAATGGTGAGATAGCTATTATTTATTTATTTTAAAGGTTTTATATAGCGCTGGCTAGACCCGGAGGTATCAGAGCGCTTTACATGAGCATCAGATCATAGTTACAGGTTACATCGTTACAAAGGTTACACAGTTATTAGAGCATGGCAACATAGTTACTTGTAAGGTCAAGATAAACAATAAGCACAAATACGTAAGGGGAAAAGCAGGCAAGGGGAAGATTCAGGGGAGGGGGAAGGAGCTGGGGAAATAGACATGTAATGAAGACAGGAAAGAGGAGGGGAGGGTGAAGGACATCGCATCGAAAGAGGAGGGGAAGGGCGACGGGGACACAAACCGGTAGACGAGTAAGAGCCACGTCCAAAGTCCAGTAAACTGTGATCCCAGGGGAAGTGGTATCGCTTCCCTATTTCTGTTGCGGGAGGCTCCCTTTACGCAGTGGACTCTTTCAGAGGGGTCTCTGAGACTCCAAGGCCTACATACTGGATCCTTCCCCAAAAAGGGGAGAGGGAGTGCTTTGGCAAGGGGTGCCATACTATACCTCAGCTGTGAGTGGCTCCTTAGGCGCAGTGGACTCTCTCAGTGGGTACGCTGCGACTACAGAGTATATATTGGATCTTTCCCCAACAAGGCGAGAAGGAGTGCTTAGTCAAAGGGCACAAACAACAGGGGGCTAGGCAGACTAGCAGGCAAGGTAAGAGATTCAGGGGAGAGTGGAAAGGTGCTAGGAGCTGGGGAGGTAGACAAAGGGAGAAAGAGTAGTAAAAGGGAACAGATTTAAATTAATGAGATATTATATAGCGCTGGCTAGACCCGATGGAATCAGAGCGCTTTACATGAGGGACAATAATGTTGCAAATTACATCAGTTAAAAATTACATAAGTAGCAAGAAAAGCATTTAAATAACATAGGGGACAAGGTGAATGGAGCAGGAAGGGTAAGGGGATAGGGTAAAGGGGTAGAAGGAAAACAGGACGTAGAGACGAGGGGAAAATCTGCCCAAGGTCCGGCTGGGTAGGTGACGTCAAGGAGGGGGAGTACACAACCCATCTCCTCTTTAGCTATATGGTAGCTCTACCGGGCATCAGCCAAATCGCTAGGTCTCCACAGTCTGGGGTAAGTTCCGCAGGTTCCAAGTCCTGATTTGTAGGGAAGTTAGGGGATAGGTTCAAGGTCTGGTCAATGTCCAATTGTTGTCCCAGGGAAGTAAAACAACTTGTAGGGCACCACTATGGAAGCCATCTTGGGGTCAGGCAGGGGACTGTACTGTACACTGGTACTCTGGTGGACATTCAAAGGTTAGGCATCAGGCAGTTAACCCCTTTGGCGCGGCCACGATCTGCGCCTGTGCGGCACATTCCGATTGCAGGTGCGGTCATGACGGCCGGGAGCCGTCATCAGCACACGAGCACTGTGTGCCATGATGGCTCCTGGCTGTCATCAGCATGGAAGGGGTTAAAGTCAATATCCAGGACAGCGGCCGCCAGAAAATAACAAATCCAGCATGCTCACACCATCACACGCACAGACATGCACAAGCACCCACCAATGAGAGCACACACTCTCCAATGCGCACTGACGCACACAGACAAGCACATAGCCAGAAACTTCCAAGAACACAAACACACATAGAATCCCATGCTCTAATGCAAAAACACCCATATACATGTACACGCAAACACCATCACATGAACAGACATGCACAATCACACACAAATGCGCTCACTCTCATATACACACAGACACGCACAGACGCACATACAGAAACTATCAAGAACACAAGCACACATACAATCACATGCTCCAGAACAAAAATACATAAAGACGTACACACAAATACATGCACACACACACACCATCACACGCATAGACATGCACAAGCACACAACAAATGTGCGCACACACTCTCATACGCGAACAGAGGGCGCACATACAGAAACATACAGACGCACAAGCATACATACAGTCCTATGTTCTAATACAAAAACACTCAAAGAAATAAATGCACACACCATCACACGCACAGACATAAGCACACAAACAGAAACATCTGCGCGCACAGACACAAGCACACATAGAATCACATGCTCTAATACAAAAACACCCAAATACATGTCCACACCATCACACGCACAGACATGCACAAGCACACAACAAATGTGAACATAGTCTTTCATACACGCACAGGTGCACACACACACATATGCGTTCACACACACCCCCTCATACACGCACAGACACACACACAAGAGCACTCCCATGACACATTTCTCCAGGACTGCCGCAGCATTGATGGCACACAAAGGCAGAGTCAGCGGTACTGATGTCCTGGGGGCGCCTTGGTGTAATGGAGCCTATCCCTCCTCTCAGCCGCCATCTTAGGGTTAGGCACTTATTGGTGCATGATTGTGGTCGGGCTAAGAACATAATGCAACAAACATTGTCTTGCAAAAAGAGGGGGAGAAAGGCCAGTACGAGCCTTACAGAATGGATGCTGTACCTTATGGGCAGGTTAGATTGAGTCTCTGTTCATCTGCCGCTTTGCAGGGTGAGGTCACGCAAGGAGAGGTGCGCACCCCGCAGCCTCAAGCATATCTGGTGGCAAGAGCCGGGTATTTATTTAGTTTGCTGTGCTGCTATGTGTTTAGTCAGGTGCACCTTATGTCCCTTCATATGCTGCTTGCAAGGACCAAATAAGGAGGGGGGCCGCTATGTATCCATGCCCTCTGGTGAGACCTGTAGCCTCTTGTTTCACACTGTGTAGGGTGTCTTACCTGGTGGGGCGCCGAGGTGCGCCTGCGCTTTAGTGTCACTGCAGGTGACCTCCTCCACAGACGTCACAGCACGCGTCCGGTTCTGAGACTCTTCATACAGATTCTCCGGCCGCCATCTTATAATTAATGTTGCTTTGCTTGAAGTCGTGGTGTGGCTTACCCGTTGTTGCTCTGAGGCGGCAGCGACTTTCCGCGTGTGATGTGTGGGCCTCCTTCTCAGCATGCTTCTCATCCCAGCACGGATCCTTATATGCACTTGCCTCTTAGTGTCCTTGAGATTCGGGAGGGAAGGGAGGTTGGGCGATGGGCTCACTGCAGCACTCAGTTATTGTTCACCTCTTCGCTGCAGCTGGTATCTCTTGGTTTTCGCCTGTTCCGTCTATCTTAGTCACTTCCGATGGGGTCTGTCTCCGGGGCACTGTGTGCGCTCAGGCAGGAGCCGCCATCTTAGGGTCAGGCATGTTTTGTCTTTCTCGTTGTACCCTTGAATCAAAGTAGTCTAAAAAGTTCATGTATTTCGTGCAAAGCACAATCAGCAGTGTGCAGATGACAGATTTTTATTTTATATAGATAGTAAAGTGGGTTATTTCTTTGAACACAGATAATTTTGTTACCTGCAGTTCATCAATTGTTATCCTTGTAATATAGCACAGTGATCTATGAAGGACATGTGACTCCCTCACTTTGTAACCCTGTTTAATGTAACTCATCTTGTACATTGATTTACACATGTACATGATTTATTGTCAATGTATAATGTGTGTGTCACTTAAAGAGCTCTGACACCCTGAATTGGTTTGCATAGCGCTATAAAAGAAATAAAATAGTGCTATTAAAATTGTTATTTGTGTAAATACTGGGACAGACCAACACACCTGACATTCTTACAGTGCCTGCATCTCTTACATACAAGGCCTGAACAAAGGCAAAACCATGCCTCTCTTAAGTACCTGTGAAGAGATAACAAGCTGTGTGCACTTGTTTGCCCTCTGTGGCATTTACATTTAAGTGTGCTGTTACAGGCTGCCTCCAGTCAGGATATTCAAACAAAAGGAGGACTGATGGTCCCTTTAAATGCGGCCCAGCTGGAGGTGAAAAAAAGCTCTCAGGCTGCCTGCACGTTGCTACTGGGCATGGAAAGCAGACAACATGCAGGCACAGCTGAAAGTGTCCCAGTGACTGAAAATTACACCAGGACAAGTTCAACATATTTCTGTGGGGTCCAAGTTCTTGGCGCAGGGCCTGCGTCCATTCTGTAAAAATAGTGGGTGGACGCTGTGTACCTGCGTGTACCCCAAAGTTGTGCCCTGGTTAAAGACTACTATTCATTATCTTCCTGGGAGCAAAAGGACTCCAGGACATCATCGCAATCATCCCAATAGGTTGCTTACAGAGGCCCTTGTATTCCTCCATGCGAAGTGCACAACTCTCTGCTATAGCCCAGTTTATAACCATGTCTCTCCAGTTCGAGGTAAGAGGCGCACAAAAGGATTTCGAAAGTCTCTTAATCTGACGTTTCGCCAGAAGAAGCGCTAGGTCTGCAAATTGTTCCTTGGTTTTGTAATTCTTAGGTTGGGGTAGAGTCCCATGAAGAGGCAGTGATACAGTATCCCAGTGGGAGTCGCCCGTAAGTTTATTTTGAGTTCTTTATTGATATCTGCCCAATAAGGTGTCAGAGAAGGGCATGCCTATAACATGTGGAGCAGATCTGCAGTGTCCGCCGAACAGCGAGGACAATTAGGTGTTGATGTATGAAAGTGAGCACTCAGCCCTCTATATAACCATTTAACGACAAATCTACCTGTGCCCATCTCATACACCGCTTTAATCAATGCATGTGCATCCGGTTCAGACCCTGTTGGCGCCCAATGTGAACGTATATATCGGAGAAGTGTGGCATATACCAAGAAGAGGTAGCCTAACACTCCATGCTGTTGTATAAAATCTTGGAGGGTCCACTATGTGCCCGCCCTGAAGAGATCTCCTATTGTGGTTAACCCTTTGTCCTCCAAAGGCGCCAGGCGGATCAAGGTGAGTGTCCCCATAGGTGTAGGTATACCACGCAGCGGGACATTGGGGCCATAGTTTGGGAGGGAAGACGCATACCAGAGAGTACATCACCAGTATGTCAAAGCATTACTAAGCAACTATGGCAGGTTAGGGGGTCGAGTCACCCCAGTCAATACCAACCTAGGTAGTGGACCTCTATGTAGTTCACCTCTAGAATCAAGGGATAAGCGTTCCGTTGATGTGTGCATTCCCATAGGCAAAGGGGCACTGATTTTTAGCTGTAGACTTCGAAGCAAAAACTCAATATGCCCTAGTTTATTCAAAGGCAGCACCATTTTAAATGTCATTTTCTATATTTAAGTTAGGCCACTAACAAAGAAATTAACAGAAAGCGGCCTGAAGAGTATTTTGCCATGCATGGGGTTCTTCAGTTTCATACAGCTGACATAAATTGAAAGTGAAGAGGCCTAAGGAGGAACAAAACACCAAACAACCAGTGATGTATAATAAAATAATTTGAAAACATAGCCCACTTCAATGCGTAATAGGAAAGAAATGGCATATAAAATGTTACACACCGCTTACGTTCAAACCCTAGCATCTCTGTGAGAATGCATATATTTTGTTCATCGTCCCTCTTTCTCCCTCATAAAAAGGATACTCAACATGTTTTGTTGTTTAGTGGAAAATTTTATAGCAAACTGTCAGTGCAAAAAATATTAACCTCACTACATAGGCGAGTATGTGACAACTTTTTATTCTTGCAATGAGTTCCAATGCTAAAGATTCACAGAAAATAACAGAGATTGGAAATACATTATTCCCTTGTCCATCTTCCTAGTCTTAGCACTTGTATACTTGAGGTGAGTACTCACTCTTAGACAGACTGCAGTACCTTCTCCCCTCCACACATCTAGAATGTGAACTGTGACCGGGTCAGCCAATCAGAAAATTTTGGTTCTGTGGATCCTTCTCAGGATCCGCGGATTACAAATGGCAAATGGGATCCTTAATGGCCCATGTTAGATTTGGGGGTCTCTAGTTGGCAGAGGTAGGTACCTTTGACCAAATAGGGACCCTTGCGCCTAGTCAGGGTAAGGGAGTACACTCCTATAATAACCCCTGCTCACCCCCCCCCCTTGATAGCTTTGCACAAGCAGACAGGCTTATCTCAAAGGCAGTTTGTAAAGCATTTGTAACCCAGTGACAACACTACAGATGGACACCACACAAGTTGTAGTATACAAATAAGTATTTTATATACCACAAATGACAAAAATCCACAATACTGTACTTTAAAAATGGTAGAAATAGCTTAGTTCTCTTTAGATGTAAAATGCGACACTTTGAGTTCAATGTACCTTTGGATGCGTAACGCTATACAACGAAAGTGTTGCAGGGAAGGTGGTGCATCAGTTCCTTACACGCAAGAACGGTGATACGTTGGGTCCCTACTGCTGCGTATGGGATGCGCCGGTTCTTCTCCGCGTGGGGAGGTGATGCGTCGGTTTCTTACTGCACTTCCGTGGTGATGCGACCAGCCGCGCCGTGATGCGATTAAGATCCGGTGCAATGAAACAAAATGGTGTCTCCTTCTTAATGCGACAACGATGCGTGCACGCCTGACGGTAGTGCGGCGACTTAACGATTCTTCTGAGCCACAACAGTCCCTGCGATACGCTTCTCCGGTGATGCGACAGCATCTGCTGCAACAGTGACACTCTTCTAGGGTGATGCGAGGTTCTTCGGGTGATGTGATGGCGACAGCGGCGGCACACTTCTCCAGTGATGCAATGGCGTCTGCTGCGACGGCAACACTCTTCTCCGGTGATGCGACGACATCGGCTGCGGCGGCGACACACTTCTTTGTCTTGAGTCACGCTTCCAGCTCCCAGCGACACGCAGTCTCTCAGAAGGTCCAGCTCAACAGCAGGCACTTCAATTCCCAGCAAAGGAAGGCAGGGGAGCTGGTTCATGAAGTCTGTTGTCCCTGAGACTTCAGCAGGAGGCAAGCTCTATCTCAAGCCCTTTGAGATCCTTTACAAGTTGATTTGAAAGTAGCACAAAGTCCTTTCTCCTTTCTTTGGCAGTCAGGCAACTACTGCAGGACAGTCCCCCAAACAGCACTCAGCTTAGGGGTAGGCTCCTCCTTCAATTTCTCTCTGGTTCCTCTCCTCAGATAAGGTTCTTCTTGTTTCCCAAAAGTGATCTAAAGTTCTGGGGTCTGGGCCCCAATATTTATACTACTATTCTCTTTGTTCTCTGAAGGCAGAGAGTGTCTGTACCTAGTCCAAACCAGTTCTGGCCAGTCCTGGAGCACTTTGTTGACAAGACTCCTTCTTTCCTTTGACAGTGTGGGCCAGGGACATCAGACACACCACAGGAGGTGGAGCCAGCATTGTGGAATGCAGGCACAGCCCTATTCAAGTCCCAGGTGCAACTCCTCCCACCACTCTATATGCAGATAGCTCTATTCCGCCCTGTGCTGACTTACCGTGCCTCCTGGAACCCCCCAGCCCCTGTCCCTCAAACTCCAGACAAGGAATATACAACCTAGCACAGGCAGGCTTGGATAGCTAGGCAAGAAAATACCTACTTTCTAAAAGTGGTATTTTCAAACAATGAATGTTAAAACCAACTTCACTAAAACATGTATTTTACCATTCTGAGTTCATGCATACTAAACTAGAATTACTACCAAGTTCCCTGAGTCAGGTAGGATTATAAGATGTTATAATCAAACTGCCCATTCTGGCCTATGGGGAACAGGTAGCCTTGCAAAAGTGAATAACAAAAATGGCTGTAATTCACTATCAGGACATGCCACACACATCAGGGCATGTCCTACCTTTGACCTACAATGCACCCTGCCCTTGGCCCTACCATAGGGGTGACTAATATGCAGAAAAGGGAAGGTTTAGGAACTGGCAAGTGGGTGCTCTTGCCCAGTCAACATGGCAGTACCAGACTGTACACAGGCTCTGCAATGGCAGGACTGAGACACACTTTACAGGCTGCTTCTGTGGGTGGCACAACCAGTGCTGCAAGTCTACCAGCAGCATTTGATTTACAATCCCTGGGCACACGCACTAGCGTCTGATAAGTAAATCAAACCAGCCAATCATGTAGTCACTAATCCATACATCAATTTATAATGGGTACATCATATGCACTTTAGCACTGATCAGCCGTGGTAAAGTGCCCAGTCATAAAACCAACAACAACAGGTCAGACAAAACTACAGGAGGAAGGCAAAAAGTTCAGGGATGACCCTGCAAAAAGGGTCAAGTCCAACAGCCCAGATATCACAAAACAGTCTTGAAGCTTAACTCTTCATGCACAACCAGAGTCCATTATTAAACTCTAGTTTCTTTGAAACTCCTTTAAGGTTTTCCACTAAATAAAAAAAGTCACAGTCCTTGAGTAAAATTGCACTTTTGTTACATTTTGTTTAGTCCATTTTTCTGAATTAAAGAGCAAAAGTTCCTATAGGAATTAAAGTGGAAAATTATACTTTTGCCCCCTCCCTTTTTTCTTGGTCCCCATTTGACCAGTTGAGGTATCTGTACAAAACAAAGAGTATTCAGATCCTCTAGGTACAATCCTCACATCAAACACTCAAACTATACATACAATCCAAATGCCTAACATAGCACAACCAAATACCACATACGTTTAGAAAAATATATATAACTTTAATCCTGTCATGCAAACAAAATAACATTTCACATTTAAAAGCTCATATGTATAACCACCCATTTATAAATAAATATATATGTTTTTCATTTCCATTTGTGTTCTTTGATTTATCCAATCAAAATTGAGCACTTGCACTTTAAATAAGTCACTTTCACTCACTTTCGCTGTCATGTGAGCAAGGCACAGGGGTGCCGAAACGTCATGAAATCGACAGGCGAATAAAGATTGAATGCCGAAAAATTTGGTCCGTGCTTGGTGTATCTGTGCTTGCTGTGATTGCTACGCGCGGAGTATACTTTGGTTTTGGATATATTTAGCCGTTTGGATCTACACGGCTATACACGAGACCCTCCCCAACAAGAAAACGGCAACGTGTCAGGTCAGCGCGACTTCAAGCGGATTCGTACCCGGGTTTCACCTGGGTGTTTTTGATCTTCCGGGAGGAAGAAAGCGCTTGACCCCTTCATTCGGTACGGAGTGACCGGAAGCAGTTGGAGCCCTTGGGTCAGTCCACGCCTGCAGCAGGTCTGAGAGACGGGAAACCCGGGATGAGCATCGGAGCACCGGTGAAATAGAAAATTCTATCGTATTTGGAGGAGGGGAGTAATACGGCATCGGGGTAAGCAGTACGAGTGGTAGATTACTTACATTCGGCAGCGTATACCTCGTAACATTTCGCATCAATATTATGTCGATTGACAGCGTGAGGGAGCGGGAGGCTCGAGTCCATGCCATGTTCTCGGAGGAACTCCCAGTTGCGTCCGCTGATTTACGTGAGAAGACAGACACACAGGATAACATTAACCCTGAATCGTTACACAATAAGATCAAAGCCCTTGAGAAAAAGTCACGCCAGGAAAAGAGTAAATGGTGGGAGGCAAGGTCCCTGCAAAAGTATGCGAAAGTTAACAGGGTGCCGAGGGGACTACGAATTTTAACATCACCCACCTATGACAATCCAAACCCTGATTTGATGCGCGAATGGGCGGAAAACAATTTGGAGGCATTGAGGCGCTCAGTATTGATTCTTATTAAATATGCTGAAATAGATCGAGCAAAATTGCTAGAGGAGATAGCTGTCATGAATGAGGAACTCGATACATTAGGCGAATCCGAGGAAAAAACAAAGCTGTTAAAAGAAATGTTTATTCGCCTAAAAAAAGAAGAGGAAAAGATAATTGCGCGTAAAACGTACAAGTTCGCAAGAGATAGACAGGACTATCTTCTAGGGCAAATTTTCACTTTCTCGAGAAAATACGATGTAGTGAGAAAACCGGCTGCTGGTATACAACAAAAGGCACAAGGAAAAAGGAATTACAAACGAGCACAAGTGAATGCTGGGGACACTACAGCGTCCGATTTCAGTTCAGAACCAGGGAGTGAAAATGAGCAGGAAACTAGAAACAATGATACCACAGGCAGTAGCAAGAAACCATCTCCTGGCGAAGAAATTGTTTTTTTATGCGAGGAACGCCTCCGTTCCCTAAGACCAGGGACGAGAAAAAATTACAAAGAAAATGGAAAAATTACACCCGCAGAAGAAGGAGGGGGGCAAGGGCAAGGGCGGGGTCAAAATCAAGGCAACACGAACCAACAGAAGAGAAGGGGCAGGGGTCAATGGCACAAAAAATGAGTGACTGCACCGATCAAACAATAGTCAATTTAACATCAATGACATTAACTAATAGGGAGGAGAATATCCTACGATTGGGTTTATCTTATGCTCCCAGAACCAAAATGAACTATGCAGCTACACGAGTAGACATTTATAAAGCAACTCGTAAACTGAAATTAAAAAAGTTTCATAAAATGCGCCAGGATAGCAAAATTGAGACCACCCGTGATGCGGAACAAAATTTCTCCTTAACTCAGGAACTTGATACTTTATGGATAAATGAAGGCAATGATTCTCTCAGCGATAATGTAAGCGAAAGTAGCAGATCAACAACAGTGCCCTCAATAACATCATCCATATCAATGCCACTCACCCCTTTCAAGCCCCCATCAACGTTCTGCCCCATCATGCCGCGTGATGCAATTGACGTGTTTCAAGAAAATTTAGTGAGCGACCTCAAGGATCTGCATGGCAAAATCAGCAAAACAAAATACAAATATGATCAAACAACTATGGATTTTGAATCAGTGGTGGAAAGAATCAAGAAAGACAATAAAATAATTGTCCGCCCCAGTGACAAAGGGGGTAACATTGTGCTCCTTACTAGGACAGACTATGACAAGGAGGCATATCGGCAACTCAACAACAGGGACCAATATGAAAGACTCAAGGGGAATGAAATTAGGAAGATGCAAGATGAATTTCATCTTTCCCTGCTAAAATGGAAATACCAAGAACTACTTAGCAAGTCGGAATATGAATATCTCAAAACGGACCATCCAGTGATACCCTCCCTATATTTCATCCCAAAGGTCCATAAAGACAGGAACAATCCCCCCGGCAGACCCATCATCTCAGCCAGGGGGAGTCTATTGGAACGAACATCAATTTATATAGACTATTTCCTCCAGACTCATGTTCAAGGATTAAGATCCTATGTCAAGGATACGGGGGATTTCCTGTCTAAAATCTGCAACATACAGGTACGAGAGGGTGATTGGCTAATTGCCCTTGATGTGACATCCCTCTACACGAGTATTCGCCACTCAGATGGTGTGCCAGCTGTAGAGTTCTACTTGGGGAGGAGGGATGAGAAATTTCAGGTACATAATGCAATGCTGATCTCAATGTTGAAGTTTTGCTTCACGCATAACATCTTTATGTATAATAGTCTAATTTACAGACAACTGCAGGGTGTGGCTATGGGGGCCAGTTTTACTCCAAGCTTCGCGTGCCTACACATGGGAGCTTGGGAAGAACTGGTCCTCCAGGCTCGTTTCCAACTTGAAGTGGAGAACCATGTCATCTGTTGGCATAGGTTCATAGATGACTTGTTTGTAGTGTGGAGAGGGGAAAAGGAGGAGGCAATGAAATTCATCGAATGTTTAAATGACAATGAATTCAATATCCACTTTACTGCTGAAATAAGTCAACAGCAAGTACCCTTTTTAGACACTCTGGTATACATACGAGACAATGTTTTGGAAACGAAACTACACCGCAAAAGTACTGCAGGCAATACTACACTGTATGCAGGGAGCACACATCCAAATCACCTCATTATGAGCATCCCGTATGGGGAGATGCTGCATTTACGCAGACTGTGTAGCAACGATGAGGATCTAAGGATAGCCCAAGAGGCAAGCGCAATAAGATTCAGGGCAAGGGGCTACAGCCAGAAAACCATTCAAGAGGCAATCAATAAAACTAAGAAACTCGATCGCCAATCCCTACTGAATAAAAGCAACTTGTCCACTGATACCATCACTGAGAAAACAACTACAGACAACATCCCTGCTGTAGGAGGTGATGCCTTCAGGATTATAATTGGTTATAGCTCCAACCATAAAGAGGTTAGAAAAATCATCAATAAAAGCTGGCCCATAGTGTTACAAGATCCTATAATAGGACACAATCTTCCGAAACGGGCCAACATTACTTTCAGCAGGGCTCCCAACATGCGAGACAGACTAGTGGACACTGGACCTGAGGTCATTGCCAAAACAGTATGGTTCCAAAATAAGGGAGGATTCCATAAATGCAAATCGTGCAAAGCATGCACACATGGAATCAATCGTACCAGTTATCGTGATGGGTTCTGTAACAAGGAACATAAGATCACGAAAACCCTTACGTGCAAAACTGATTTTGCCGTATATATTTTGGAGTGTACATGCCCACTACAGTATGTGGGCAGTACAAAGTTACCTGTACACAGACGTATACTCCAACATTTACGTGCTATATCAACTCAGGATAATACTTATCCGGTTGCACGGCATTTTAAGACCCACCACAACATTGACAATAAAGATCTTAAATACTTTGTGGTAGATTCTGTTTTGGCCAGCAGAAGGGGTGGGAACCGAGAGGCAAAATTGAGAAAACTCGAGACAAGGTATATACTGCAACTAAACAGTAAACATCCAGGAGGTCTTAATGTGACGGAAGACATATACACCTGTTTACATTAAATTAAATCACAGTATCTCTGAAATAAATAGTTATAGAGTATAGCCTTGCTTTTGAGTGTATATGATGTTTCATGGTAGAAGCTGGTATTCTCTGTAGATCTAATGAAAACTCCTCTTGTTGTTTTATTCAACAGCTCCTTTTGTGGACACCCTAAAATGTTTTCATCTTTGGGGTTCAACCTCTAGCATGTGATGAGGACTTATACGTATTATATGATCTTTCAATCGCCTACAATCAGCTATACAATATGGATAAAACATGTAAGGCAATCGTTTCTGCATCTGCAGAACACGATTGAAGTCTGTAAAATTATCCACATAAAACCACCTACATAGAACTATTGTATTTACGCATGAATATTATGAGGTCTTCTGTATGATGTTTAGTTGACGTAGCCTGCATTGATCATGTGTCCTCCTCAAGTGAGAAGTATTGCTTAAAATGTATTTAACTGGGCTCAGTTAAATAGGTTAGTGTAACCATATGGTCTGCAATTTTCATCAGCAGTACTGAATACAAATAGGGAGAAATAGAATGAAAAAAATCTCTGAGAAAAAGACTATATATAAAAAATAAAAATAAGAATTGTTTTTGAGCACAAGTCACTTTTGTTATTAGATGTGGACAGAATAATTTGTATTATGTCAAATTTATCCATTTTCTTAGGGTGGTTAGTGGAAATAAAGGCATATCACCAGTGGATGATAATATTAAACAACACGGAAATGTATTAGGGTTGGACTCAGGGCATACATTATAAACTAAATGAGATGTACTATATTTACATAGGCATAGGGACTAATTAATCTGATCCTATTATCAATATATGAATATGTTGCAAATGAGGTATTTTAATATATGTGTTTTAGCTTGATATTTTTATTAGATGCACTCAACAAAAATATCCTTTTGACATTATAGTATGGAATGTTTATATGTGTGCATCTTTACAGGCATGTATAGTATGTATATATTTTATAGGTATTATGTTTATAGATATATCAACACAATAACATATTATAATTAAGTGTTACTCTGCTATGCCACTGTATTTTACAGTTATTGTCCCCCTTTACAATATGTTTTTCATTTCCATTTGTGTTCTTTGATTTATCCAATCAAAATTGAGCACTTGCACTTTAAATAAGTCACTTTCACTCACTTTCGCTGTCATGTGAGCAAGGCACAGGGGTGCCGAAACGTCATGAAATCGACAGGCGAATAAAGATTGAATGCCGAAAAATTTGGTCCGTGCTTGGTGTATCTGTGCTTGCTGTGATTGCTACGCGCGGAGTATAATTTAGTATTTGATATATATATATATATATATATATATATATATATATATATATATATATATATATATATATTACCCACTGGCAGTCACCAGTAGGTATATATAGTTAGGACCTAGTTTCCATAGGAAATCCGCAACATTCTTTTGGGAATAACTTTGGCGCCGGTCGATGAATCTTCGTGAATTTCTCAAAGAAGATGGCCCGCTCCGCTCCTTCCCTGAAAGTTTTGGGGGGATTTGTCAAGTGGGGGCTGAGAAAAAAGGGGGTTCCCAAAACGTGTTTTCCCCATTTTATTTTCCATAGGACGATTGGACACGGCTACAGCCCGAACGGCTGAACGGAATTACACCAAATTTGGCGGAGAGGTAGAGTTCGGTTCACAGATCGCCCTTTTGCTTAAATGGTGTAAATCCCTCCAGTAGTTCCTGAGAAAATCAAAAGGAAAAACATTTATATATCTATAAGAGCGCACCGTACGCGTATACCGTACGCGTACCGTGCGCGCACCGTACGCGTATGTGCGCGGACCTTCGCATGCGCGAGCTGCATGCTGATTGGCTGCCAATGTCTGTCAACACTCCAAAACAGAAATTGTTGGCAGCCATCTTGTGCCTTGGTAGACTGAGGCACAGGAAAGCAGAAAAACAAACGTGTAGAACTCAAAAAGAGGGCAGGGTATAAGCACCCTGACCCCCTTGGCGTGTTTTCCACCTTTGTTTCACTGCTTTCTTGTACCTTCGTTCTACCGAGGCACAAGATGGCTGCCAACACTTCCTGGTTTGGAGTGTTGACAGACAGTGGCAGCCAATCAGCATGCCTTCCCGAGAACTCAGCATGCTCATTGGCTGTCAACACTTCTAACCAGGAAGTGTTGGCATCCATCTTGTGCTAGGTAGACCGAGGCACAAGAAAGTAGAAAAACAAATGTGTAGAAAAAAAAGGGGGCAGGGTAGAAGCACCCTGACCCCCTAGGACTGCTCAGGGGGTCCCACAAGGACCCCCAAGGCCAAAAATGTTTTTTTTTTAAACCCGGTATGTTTATTTAAAAACTACCCCCCAAATTTGAGATGTCATCAGTGATGTCACTGACCATGTCATGAATGATCTAATATGTGACATCATCAGCAGTGGATTGCGGGTGCGCGAAATATAGTTAGTACAACTAACTATATAGGAGCAATTTCAATGGTTTTGTATGAGTGAAATGTTCAGCTAACTAAAACACCCCTAAAACTTATAGCTTTTTTAGTGAATTTCAAAGGTTTTTTAAATGCTAATTCCTAACTATATAAGGCCTGCAACCTATGGTTTTTTCAGTGAATTTCAAAGGTTTTTTAAATGCTAATTCCTAACTATATAAGGCCTGAAACCTGTGGTTTTTTCAGTGAATTTGCAAGGTTTTTCAAATGCTAATTCCTAACTATATAAGGCCTGAAACCTATGTTTTTTTCAGTGAATATATATATGTATATATTGTATATATATATATATATATATATATTCACTGAAAAAAACCATAGGTTTCACACCAGTTTTATCTCCAAATTGCAGATAATGCGGACATTGAGCCCAGGACCCTGCCGCGTCGGGACTTGAACCCTGGTCCCGGGCCTGATCTCTGCTTCAGAGTCTGGCGCTCTAACCAGTGAGCCACACTTCTCCTGTGTGTGTAGGCCTAGGAATCAGTGAGTGCGTATGTAGTATTGGTATTGGTGTGTCAATGGTTTCAAGAATGGTAGTCTGTATTTAACACTGGGCGTATCAAAGGTTATATTAGAGTGTGAGGAGGTGCATTGTATTATCACATGAATGATATCATCAGTGATGTGATCAGTGATGTCAAATGAGATGTCATCAGTGATGTCATTTGAGATGTCATCAGTGATGTCACTGACCATGTCATGAATGATGTAATATGTGACATCATCAGCAGTGGATTGCGGGTGCGCGAAATATAGTTAGTACAACTAACTATATAGGAGCAATTTCAATGGTTTTTTAAATGGTAATTCCTAACTATATAAGGCCTGAAACCTATGGTTTTTTAAGTGAATTTGAAAGGTTTTTAAAATGCTAATTCCTAACTATATAAGGCCTGAAACCTATGTTTTTTTAAGTGAATTTGAAAGGTTTTTTAAATGCTAATTCCTAACTATATAAGGCCTGAAACCTATGGTTTTTTCAGTGAATTTGCAAGGTTTTTTAAATGCTAATTCCTAACTATATCAGGCGTGAAACCTATATTTTTTTTCAATAAATTTCAAAGGTTTTGTAAATGCTAATTCTATTAGCGGATAACGTTTATATATGTTATTATCCTTCTGGGACCACCTGAGCAGCCATCTTGTTTCTCAGGAGAAGTGAGGCACAAGTGAGCACAAAACAAGAGTGGAAAACGTGAAAAGGGGGCTGGGTTGAGACCCCCTGACCCTCTGACCCCCTAGCCCTTCTCAGGGGTCCCAGAAGGACCACCAAGTACCCCGCGATTTTTTTGATTTTTTTTTTGCCCTTGGGGGTCCTTTTGGGACCCCCTGAAAAGGGCTAGAGGGTTGGGGGGTCTCTACCCTGCCCCCTTTTCGTGTTTTCCACTCTTGTTTTGGGCTCTCTTGTGCCTCAGTTCTCCTGAAAAACAAGATGGTGGCCAACACTTCCTGGTTTGGACAGTTTGGAATGTTGACAGTCGACTGCCAGCCAATCAGAAACTCGCTCGCGCACGTAAGGGTACGCGCACGTACGCGTACGGTACGCGTACCGTATACGTACGGTGCGCGTACGGTGAGCGCATATAGATATATAATTTACTCAAATTCAATTTTCACAACAACTACTGGAGGGATTGTTACCAAATATAGAAAAGGCACTACTGCATACCTGTCCCTAGCATTTTGCCAAGTTTGGTGTAATTCCGTTCAGCCGTTCGGGCTGTAGCCGTGTCTAAAGGTCCCATAGAAAATGCCTTTGAAAAATTTCAAATTCAATTTTCTCAAGAACCACTGGAGGGATGTACACCAAACATACAAAAGGCACTGGAAGGATTTTCACCAAACATAGCAAAGGCACATCTGCATACCAGGCCCTACCATTTTGCCAAGTTTGGTGTAATTCCATTCAGCCGTTCGGGCTGTAGCCGTGTCTAAAGGTCCCTATGGAAATTAACATGGGGAAAACATGTTTTGGAACCCCCCTTTCGGCCCCCACTTGACGAATCCCCTCGAAACTTTCAGGGAAGGAGCGGAGCTGGCCAAAATTCTGGAAAATTACACACAGATTCCTCAATCAGCGCCAAAGTTATTCCCAATAGAATGTTGAGCGCATATAGATATATAATTTGCTCAAATCAATTTTCTCAACAACTACTGGAGGAATTTTCACCAAATATAGAAAAGGCACTACTGCATACCTGTCCCTACCATTTTGCCAAGTTTGGTGTAATTCCGTTCAGCCGTTCGGGCTGTAGCCGTGTCTAGGTCCCATAGAAAATGCCATTTGAAAAATTTCAAATTCAATTTTCTCAAGAACTACTGGAGGGATGTACACCAAACATACAAAAGGCACTGCTGCATACCAGTCCCTACAATTTTTCCAAATCTGGTGTACTTCCGTTCAGCCGTTCGAGCTGTAGCCTTGTCAGAATGTCCCTATGGAAATTAACATGGGGAAAACATGTTTTGGGACCCCCCTTTTTTCTCGGCCCCCGCTTGACGAATCCCCCCCGAAACTTTCAGGGAAGGAGCAGAGTGCAGCGAGGCAAATTTAAGGAAAAGTACAGGCAGATCCCCCAATTGGCGCCAAAGTTATTCCCAATAGAATGTTCGGAATTTCCTGTGGTAACTAGGTCCTAACTATATATACCTACTGGCGACCGCCAGTAGGTAATATATATATATATATATATATATATATATATATATATATATATATATATATATATATATATATATATATATATCAAATACTAAATAACTCGCCGCACTCGTCTTGGTTAAGTTGCAGTTTCTTTATTCAGAAACTTTATTTGGGGAGAAGAAAATGATCACCATATGGCCAAAGTAGCGCTCTGGCTACGATTTATAGACGATTTGTTCCTCCTGTGGAAAGGCACTGAAAACGAATTTGTTACCTTCTTCAATATCCTCAACCAAAATTCGGTGGGACTGAAGTTCACATATACCATCAACCCCAAAGAAATCGTGTTTCTTGACACCAAAGTATACATTGCAGAGGGCAAAATCCAAACAACTGTCCATAGAAAAGAAACTGCCACAAATAGTATCTTGCACGGACTAAGTTTCCACCCGCAGAAACTGGTGAAAAGCATTCCGTATGGAGAACTTTTACGGATGAAAAGAAACTGTTCTGAGGAAAAAGAGATGGAACTCAAATTTAAAGAAACAAAAGACCGCTTTAGACAGAGAGGATACAAACAGGTGAACTTGATAAATTGTGAAACAAGAGCAAGACGGAAAACCAGAGCAGAAACTCTGATACCTAAGAAAAATCCCATTTCCACGCAACAAGCTGAAGATGACAAATCCAACCAACCGAGGATGATAATGACGTTCAGCAAGGAAAGTTATAAAATTCAAAATGCAATGAAGAAGTACTGGCATGTACTGAGGAAAGACCCTGACATCGGAACAATGATAGGAGACTATCCACTTGTCTCCTATAGAAGGGCACGCAATCTAGCGGATGAGCTGACCCAAAGTCATTTTGAATATAAAAAAACACCATCCTGGTTGGATATAAGAAAACAAGGCTTCAACAAATGCCCAAACTGTAAGGCTTGCAAAATAGGACGAAACATGAAAAGTCTCAAAGATGCAAGTGGAAAGAATTTTGTAATCAATGGCAATATCAATTGTGACTCCTCCTTTGTTGTGTACATGATTCAATGCTTCTGTGGTAAATCGTATATCGGCAGCACCACATGTTCCTTAAAAACACGGATTCTCCAACACATCCGCGCCATACAGAATCATGATAATTCATATGCCATTGCAAAACATCTTGCTAACCATGAGAAGAAAACATGGCAGGACGCCAGATATTTCGGCCTTGCCATGATCGCACAACATGAGAGAGGTGGCAATCGAATCCAACGATTAAGAAGACTGGAATCAAAACTTATCATGAGGTTCAAGACCAAACAACCTGGAGGCCTCAATGGCGATGAGGAACTTTATGTACATTTATGAAGGACACAGACTACTGGACTGACAACCAGTAAATCTGGACTCTCCCTAACCTAGTAAAATCGTGAAGTACTCCTATGATATATGAATAATTACTTTTGTGCTTATCACTGACACCATAATTGAGTTGCATTATGTTATTAATTGTTATCATCTATTCTTTGACTCTTAAATTTCGCCATTTATTTTAAAAAACTTTAATTATAGTCACGGGCGGCTGCAAGCATTGGGGACGTAGGGCACTCAGCCCTTTATTGACAAATGGAGCATCTCCATGCCAGTTACGCATCATTAGCCAACCCTCTGGTAAATAAAAGGAGGGCTGACTACATACGCACGTGTTATCACGTGCGTCAAAGAGCGTAATTGCCCTAGTTAACTGGGGGCCCGCTCTTAGATGCTGTAACGCTAAACCCGCCCCAATGCAGCAAAAACCCTCGACTAGCACAGAAACAGTGATGGCTTAAATTTATGAAAACTACATGTCCCAGCATGCCTCAAAACACAGGGGCGTGCACCACAGGCGTAATTGTATTAAAATAATGGAGGGACTACACAATTTGGCTACCGTGAACACGAACTACGGTTCGAAACGCGTAGGTGTTTTGTCACGTTTTGAATAAAGAAACTGCAACTTAACCAAGGCGAGTGCGGCGAGTTATTTAGTATTTGATACAAATCTGGGACACTGCCCTGGTCCCGTCGCTGGCACCGGCTGGAAAGTGCTCCCGCTGCGACAGGACAATTTGTATGCAATATATATATATATATATATGCACATGCCCCCGTACAGAAGGCAATCATGTAAACTATAAGCACCAGGGATTTATCCCAACAATTTTAGTTCGAACACATGCGATTACGAACAATTTTGTCAAGTGCATTACTTTTCTATTGAGCAATACTTTTTGCCTTTGATCCATCATGATCATATTTATCGACATTGCGTATTTGGACAGATAGTATGAAAGCACTTTTTAAATTGCATATTTGCACAGAGCGTATAACATTGCACTTTTGCACTTTATTTTATAAAAGTGAAATTTGCACTGAAATTAAATGTTTACGATATGCATTTGCACTTTTTAATGTGGATAGATAATAACAATGGATCATTTATGCACCATTTCATTGACAAATAGAATTGATTGAACTACTATTTTAATCAGTATTTGCACTTGTACATAACCTATGTTCGTTTCTATTGTATTTGAGATTATCTTGACGATTCAAATATGGCCCCCATATATGATGATGTACTGAGCTTAATGATGTTTTGTGTCCTTCTGCTATGTCAATGAACTGCATTGGGCGCGCTTTTTTGAATTTGCATTGTACTATTTAAATGTGAGCCAGTCCCTTTTACCGCTAACAGTGAGCAAGGGCGTTCACGCCTGAAACGCGTCTGTTCGGCGTTTTTTGCACCCCTGCACTTTATGCTTGAAAAAACAAAATAAAAAAGAACAACCTGAAGACTGGCTTTGGACATTTTGATTCGTTGTCTGCGTACTGGATAACGTGCATGAGGCGTTTGTTGCACGGTGACCGGTTGGAGGTGTATATGTTACAGGGCGAGGTCGGTTCCTGTTCACGCAGACCCCTTTCCGTTCGAGTTTGGCTGACAGAGGAAACGGACCAATTGGGAAACATTGCTTGGAAGTAAGCAAAGACGTCAGCCCCCTGTGTACGAGGATTCACACGGAACGAACTTATGGCGACCGGGTGTTTTTTTGCTGAGGAGCCCGTCGGAGGACGGAGTCAACCAGCGAGGAACCCAGGACTGTCGGACAAAGACGTCGTGTAACCCTGAACAGGTTGGAGAGGTGTCCTACAAGCCAGCGGTAAGGAGAGGCATTTGCTATTGTGCCGTTCCTTTGAACTTTACATATCAAGTGTGCATAACAAATAGGGGTCAAAATGTCGAAAGAGCGGGAACGGGAGGAGGCGTTCGACCAGCTGTTTCTGAATTTGCCGACAGTAAGACAAAGTGGCGATGCGAGTAAAAATAAAAATATCACAGCGGATAAGGACAGTGATGTTAAGAAATTACTTAAAGAGCTGGAAAAGCACATGAGGAGCGAATTAACTAAGTGGTGGGAAATCCGTTCGCTGGAAAAATACCACGAGGTGGGCAGGGTCCCACGAGGCCTAAGAATTATGCTAGTGCCTAGTTTTGAAAACCCGAACCCTCTACTTCTCAAAGACTTGGCCGAGAGCAACTTGGAAGCTTCCATGAGATTGCTATGCCTTTTAGTCAAGTATGCAAAAATTGATCGCGATAAAGACCTCATAGAAATAGCTCGCATAAATGAGGACCTTGCCAAAGAACAATTTTTAAAAGACAACGCATTAATTGAGCAAACACGCAAAGATATCAAAGATCGTCTAAGCAAGCATGAGGGTACGATTAAAACCAGAAAAGTGTATAAATTTGCCCGGGACGAACAAGACTATAAATTGGGGCAAATATACACGTTTGCACGGAAATATGACCACCTACGGAAGCACCGGGTACCTGGGAACAATATGCCCAAACAAGCACCAGCCCCGCCACAAGCCCAATCCACATCAGCGGGTTTATGCGATTCTATCGCCTCAAGCTCCAATGGGTGTTTGGTCCCAAGCAGTGAAGAGTCTGATGGTGGAGCCCCAGGTGCAGAGGAAGGGGATATGGGCCAACTGACTTTGAGAGAAGAACTGGAATTCATGAGATTGCAACGGAAAAGTACTCTACGCTCCAGAAACGCGCAAACAAACAACGCAGGAATGCAAGGCGGAGGGAACGCAGGAAATGCGCCAAGAGGAAGAGGGCGACAACAGAAAAAGAAGAATTGGGGGAACAAAAAACAATAAATGACAATACTATCATCAACCTTACCAACGTTGAACTCGACCAGGCTGAAAAACAACTGCTGGCTTTGGGACTTTCTTACTGCCCGGAGAGTAATTTCAACTATGGCAATACCAGAGTGGATGTGTTTAAATTTATTAGAAAATTAAAATTGCGTAAGTATTATGCGATCAAAGGGGGCCTAGCAACAACGAAAAAACCTGCAACTATGGCCTCTACCGCAAAAAGAAGTGGGTTGCAGGCTAAGGATGTGCTTCTGATGAAAACGATGCACTCATTACGCAATGATGACACACCCGCTACTAGCACTCAAGATATTGCCCAAGATGAAGACATTGATATAGGGCAATCTGTGGCCAGCTCTTTCAAATTACCATCAACTTTTATCCCATCAATGCCAAAAGACTCCATAGACACGTATGCGGAGCTTTTAACCAACGGCTTAAAGAAATTACACACCCGAGTCAGAAAACAACAAGGTTCCACAAACATCAATATGAGACCCTATAATGATTTGATGAAAAAGCTAAAAACCAATCAAGCAGTTATCGTCAAACAGTCTCACAAGGGTGGTAATGTTGTACTTTGGGATAAGAAACAATATATGGAAGAAGCTTATAGACATTTAAATGACACTGTCTGTTATGCCCAGATAGACTTTAAGACTGCAAAATACATCCAACAAGCATATCAAAAAGAACTAAATGGGTGGAAGCGAGAAGGTCTTCTGTCTAGGGATGAGATGAAATTTCTCCATAAGGACCATCCTGTGTTGCCCAATATATATTTCATCCCCAAGGTGCATAAAGGAGTGACTCCTGTTCCAGGCAGACCTATAGTCTCAGCCATCAACAGTCTGTTTGAGAACACCTCCAAATACATAGACCACCATTTGCAAGATTTTGTTACCACTCTCCCTGCTTACATTAAAGACACAACAGAATTCCTGAGGAACATAAACCACTGTGTATGGTCAGCAGATTATTTACTCATTACCATGGACATTGCTAGTCTTTATACTAGTATTTCACATTCAGATGGCCTAAAGGCTGTAAAGTTCTATTTGGACAAAAGACCGGTGGAACTATACAAGCACAATTCCATGTTAATAACCATGGTGGAACGTTGTCTCAACAATAATGTTTTTTTGTTCGATAACAAGGTCTACAAGCAGCTGAGAGGTGTGGCCATGGGGGCATGTTTCTCCCCCAGTTACGCGGGGCTCCACGTGGGCTGGTGGGAGGAACATGTCCTCAGGGTAGAGCACTCGGATGCTTGGAATAATAATATTGTGAAATACATGAGATACATTGATGATGTATTTATCATTTGGAGAGGGAACATGGAGGAGGCACAGCATTTTGTGGAAACCATCAATGTAAATGACTCTAAGCTGGTATTCACTGCTGAAATCAGTAGGAATAAGATTAGCTTCTTGGATGTGTTGGTAGAAGTAGTGAATGACACACTTACCACAAGCCTTTTTAGAAAGAGCACGGCAGGCAATACTATCCTGCACGCAAGAAGTTTCCACCCACAACATACCATCAGGGCAATCCCTTATGGGGAATTCCTTGGAATTCATAGGACTTGCAGTACGGTGGAACTGCGGGACCATCACCAAAATGAAGCTAAGATACGGTTAGAAGCCAGAGGTTATAAGACTAGTGCCTTAAATAAAGCAATAATCAGAGCTAACAACTTAGATCGGCACAGTCTGTTGGAAGCCCCCACCCTTGATTTCCATATGACCAATCTGAAAGAAAGTAGCAATGACATCAGACTAATCACAGGATATAGCCGCCAAGCGCGCCAAATTTCCAGTTTGGTGAAAAGTCAGTGGCCCGTTATCCTAACTGACCCTGTATTGAAAGACATTTTACCAAGCAAGCCCACAGTGATCTACAGAAGGGCATTTAGCATGTGCAATGAATTGGTCTCTAGCTCTCCGGAGACACCCAAAAATTATGACTGGTTGTCACCCCGTAAGGGTTTCTTCCAGTGCATTTCATGTCGTGCATGCAATTTTGGTATTAACACCAGATCTTACGTGACCCCCTTTGACTCTAAACCCATCACTATTAAGGCCCACTATACCTGCAGAACAGAACTAGCGGTATATGTATTAACTTGCACTTGCAATTTGAGATACGTTGGGAGCACCAAACATCCGGTGCACCAACGCATCCTTCAACATCTCAAGGCCATAGTGAACGGCGACCAGAGTTACCCGGTGGCTCGGCACTTTGATCAGCATCACAATAGAAATTTGTCCCATCTCAAATACTTTGTGATAGATGCCGTGAGAACTTCCAAGAAGGGTGGCGACTATGAGAAAAAACTAAGGCAGTTGGAGTCATTGTATATTGTTCGATTGAACAGTAAAATCCCTGGAGATCTGAACATGGGGGAGGATCTGAGCAATTTTCTTTAATTTGTCCCACAGTATCGTTGAACCCATGGGTATTAATAAGAATGTTTGGAATATTATAGTCTTTATATGCAGGCATTCAGTTACCTTCCATGTATTTCCAGCAATTAAGGTATCTTGTAGTAGTTTAACAAAACATGGGTCGGTGGTAGCGGCTATGTTTTTTCCAGACCAACGCATGTCCAAGCCACTTTGTCATACTCTAAAGCAAATTAAGATGTGATTTAACATCTTAAGACTGAGGTTTTAATGTAACGTTTGATAATTGTAGAAAGATTCATTTCTGTTTAGTTTTGATTTATTTCCTCACTACCCAAGTTGTCTAGTATCACTGGTCGTAGACACTTATTCACTCCTTCACTATTATTATTATTTTTTGGTTCATTTAGGAACAATGGACTGATGTATTTGCGAATATAAGTACAACACAGATCAATTTGGTGATTCCATGAATCTTTATGATGGGCGCACATGCCCCCGTACAGAAGGCAATCATGTAAACTATAAGCACCAGGGATTTATCCCAACAATTTTAGTTCGAACACATGCAATTACGAACAATTTTGTCAAGTGCATTACTTTTCTATTAAGCAATACTTTTTGCCTTTGATCCATCATGATCATATTTATCGACATTGCGTATTTGCACAGATAGTATGAAAGCACTTTTTAAATTGCATATTTGCACAGAGCGTATAACATTGCACTTTTGCACTTTATTTTATAAAAGTGAAATTTGCACTGAAATTAAATGTTTACGATATGCATTTGCACTTTTTAATGTGGATAGATAATAACAATGGATCATTTATGCACCATTTCATTGACAAATAGAATTGATTGAACTACTATTTTAATCAGTATTTGCACTTGTACATAACCTATGTTCGTTTCTATTGTATTTGAGATTATCTTGACGATTCAAATATGGCCCCCATATATGATGGTGTACTGAGCTTAATGATGTTTTGTGTCCTTCTGCTATGTCAACGAACTGCATTGGGCGCGCTTTTTTGAATTTGCATTGTACTATTTAAATGTGAGCCAGTCCATTTTACCGCTAACAGTGAGCAAGGGCGTTCACGCCCGAAACGCGTCTGTTCGGCGTTTTTTGCACCCCTGCACTTTATGCTTGAAAAAACAAAATAAAAAAGAACAACCTGAAGACTGGCTTTGGACATTTTGATTCGTTGTCTGCGTACTGGATAACGTGCATGAGGCGTTTGTTGCACGGTGACCGGTTGTGTATATATATATATATATATATATATTACCTACTGGCGGTCGCCAGTAGGTATATATAGTTAGGATTTTTTTGAATAGGGATTTCTGAAAATTCTATGTTGAATAACTTTAGCGTTGATGGACGGAATTGGCTGAAATTTTCAGGAAAAGGGCACATTTTGTTTCTGAGCGTCCCCTTGGTCAAGCGGGGGCCGAGAAAAAAGGGGGTCCCAAAACGTGTTTTTAACATTGAGTTTTCCATAGGGCGGTTGGACTCACTTTTAGCTCGAACGGCTGAATGGATTTCCACAAAACCTGTCAAAATTGTAGGGATTTGTAGCCCAATGTGCCTTTGCTATGTCTCAAGATATATGCTCCAGTGGTTTTTACGAAAATTAACTTTGAAAAATATATATTGGGCTACATTGGGCTATATATATGTTAGAGCCCAAATGTAGCCCAATGTAGCCCAAAGATGGCCACCAGAGACAAAAAAAACAAATGTACCCCAAATATCAGCCAGATGTAGCCCAACTATAGCCCAGTGACAGAATGTCCCAGAGTGTTCTAAAGAACAACTAGAGCGCTAATAGTCTTACTTATGACAAGTATGGCACACCTGAAGTCATCTTGATTGGAATAAAGTGTTAACACTTAAAACATTTAATTTGCAAAGGAACAAAATGAGGGGTTTCATTTTGCCATAGAAATGTTATATATATATATTCACTGAAAAAACCATAGGTTATAGACTATATATAGTTAGGGATTAGCATTTACAAAACCTTATTTTACTCGCATAAAACCATTGAAATTTCATATATAGTTAGTTGCGCTAACTATATATCGCGCACCCGCAATCCACTGCTGATGATGTCACATATTACATCATTCATGACATGGTCAGTGACATCACTGATGACATCACTGATGACATTATCCAGTGACTGTATGTTTCTGTAAAGGTAAAATATGTATTACATATTGAAGAATGAGTGGATGTATAAGTGTCTGGATGAAGGATTTAGTAGGTGCATGACTGACTGTATAAGTGAGTGATTAAATGTGTCTCACTGAGTGCATGGGTTAGTGACTAAACTGTCTTAATTTGTGCATCATTATGTCTGTTGTTCTGTAAACTGCTGCATGTGTTGATCAGTAGCTATATGAGTAACTATATGGGTTATTGATTGGTTGCCCAAGTATTTGTATGGGAGACTGAGTGTGTGTGGGGGTGGCTGGGAGGTGTATGACTCTGTGCATAGATGTGTGAGCAGTTGATTCACTAGATGTATGGGTTCAAAAGTGCATGTGGAAACAGCTGTATGGGCGGTTGACTGTGTGCATGAGTGTATTGGTGAGTGAATGGATATCTCAGTGCTACATGTCAAAGTAAGTACATATGTAAAACACAGTACATGTGAGAGTTGACATATATAAATAACTGTGCATAAGAGCCAGTGAATGTGTGAGTGGCTGTATGGATGATTGTGAACTTGTATCAGGGATTGTATAAGGGAGTAAATATGTGTTAGTATATGTTTGAATAAGTAAGATGTGTATAACTGTATAGTTGAGGAAATGGAGGTGTGATTGATTCTTTGCATGACTGACTAGGTGTGTGAGTAACTCCATGGATGAGTGACAGTCTGTGAGTGTCTGTTTACACTGAGTGTATCTAAGGTTATATCAGAGTATGAAGAGGTTCATCGTATAATCACATGAATGATGTCATCAGTGATGTGATCAGTAATGTCAAATGAGATGTCATCAGGGATGTCATCAGTAATGTCATTTAAGATGTCATCATTGATGTCATCAGTGATGTAATTTGAGATGTCATCAGTGATGTCATTTGAGATGTCATCAGTGATGTCATCAGTGATGTCACTGACCATGTCCTGAATGATGTAATATGTGACATCATCAGCAGTGGATTGCGGGTGCGCGATATATAGTTAGCGCAACTAACTATATATGAAATTTCAATGGTTTTATGCGAGTAAAATAAGGTTTTGTAAATGCTAATCCCTAACTATATATGGTCTATAACCTATGGTTTTTTCAGTGAATTTTCATGGTTTTGTAAATGCAAATTCCTAACTATATATGGTCTATAACCTATGGTTTTTTCTGTGAATTTCATTGGTTTTTTAAAAGCTAACATCTGTAGCTGTAAAATGTATTCTTCTTTAAATCCCAAAATATATTTTAGATGTTTATTGATAATTTTTTTTTAAATATTTTTTTTCTTCGCTTCCGGTAAGCGAACCGGGAAGCTTTCCGTTAGCTCATCTTGATGCCACGACCTAGTCCGCGAACCGGTAAACGTTTCGTTAGCGCAACTGTGACGCGTCGCGGAAGCGCGACGTATCATTGTCGCGTAATGCGTCTTATGACGCACTGCGTTAGCGCTCCCGGAAGTGTTCCGGACCGCGAACCGGAAACGATCCGGGACGCGCCGCGCACCGCGTAACGTAAGCGGAACAGGTCATGTGACTTGTTTATCAAACTTTTCATTGGTTCATTTCACTTTTGGTTTCCAAATGATGTATGACTAGGTCATGTGACCTAAAAATAACACTTTTCATTGGTTCAGAACTTTTGCTTTTCCCAAATCATGAAAACCCCTCCTTCTTTCCTCACTCTGACTTTCATCTTGGTGAGAGAAAGACCATTTTCCTGTAGTTCAACAATGGTTTCTATCCTTGCTTCAGCTGGTGGACCCCCACCACCACCTCCACCTCCTCATGAGAAGAGAGGACCACATTCTCAATTTATCTCAAACAGAGAGGAGGAAGAGGAGGACCTAGAAGAAGAGGAGACAGATGAACCACAGTTTATACAGGAGTTGCCCCGTGTTTCCTGACGGAAAACAAGTTTCATATGGCAATTTTTTTCAATCCCTCGAGGGGAGAAGAAGGTCAATGCGAAGTATGCCACCTGCCTCATTTGCAAATCCAAATTATCTAGAGGCACTGAAAAAAAGTATAGTATGGGAAACCATACTATGCATCGCCATATGGCAAGGTGGCATCCACTAAACTACAGCCGGGCAGAGTTAAGGGGCCTGCAAGATAATCCCCCAACAACTCCTGTGGCCAGGTCAACGTCAAATATCTCTTTGACAGGAAGAGAGGCACAGGAAACCGTGCCAAACATACAGCAAAACTTCAAACACACGAAGTTTACCTGCATATATTGTGGTGCTCTGCTCTCATATGGGAACATGAGCGTGACATTAATCAACATTGCGTACGAAAACCACAATTGCCCTAACCCACCCAAATAGTAATTTTTTTTGCTCCTGTTGAGCCCTTTTCAATGCCTGTTTTTTGTTGTTTCCCCTCCATGAAAAACACAAAAAAACATAAAACTGTTCTAAAAATACAAAAAAACCCAAAAAATGTTCAGAAAATAAATAAATAAATAAAACAACAAAAACATTAAAAAAAGTTCTTTTCAGAACTACCTCCCCTTTCAAATAAAATTGCTAGAATGTTTAGCACTCTAGCAAGCTCTATTTCTTTTGGTTCGCTTTCCGGTTCGCTGCCCGGTTCGCGAACTTGAAGCGAACCAAAAAAATATTTTTAAAAAAAAAGAAGAGTTAGTATAAGGGAAGTAAACAGAGAGTAATGTTAAAAGAAAGACAGCTATAGGGAGTAAACCAGAGATACTGTTTAATAGATCTATTTATTAATTCAGGATGACGATAAGGTGTGATCTCTCCTGAGGTTTGTTTAAGGTGAGACCTACTCAGGGTTACAGATCAATTTTACACTTGTTGAAGAATACAGAGCAGATAATGCATGTGAAGGCCTACCAATGAAGTAAGTCATGTCCTCTTATTACATCATTCATGACATGGTCAGTGACATCATCAGCAGTGCATTGCGGGTAAAAAGAGTAGAAAACATTTACCTTATAATTCTTGTTAACTTTTTAAAATATTTTTTCATACTTTCAATCTGTAAAAGAGAGAACAAACATTTCCAAAAATATTAAAACATGTATTTAAAAATTAGAAAAGAAAAGGGAAAAGGTTCAAGAAGAAACAGTTTTTCAACAACTTTGACATTTACAGAAGCCTCTGCTTCTCTACGTCCCCTACACAATCCTAAAGATATATATTTTAAACAAACAGTATCTTCATGCTGATGAACTGAGGCCTATTTTGGAACATGGTGCTTCTTTTGCACTGCTGATGTCTCACAATAGTGATGCAATAGCAGCGCAAAAAAGATGTAAAGCCATCATAAAATTGTGTCTAACATTTTAAATGATTGTTTCAGGATGCAAATAAGATGTGTGCTTTCAAGAGCTTTCTTTGAGGTGAGGCCTATTCCTTTTTTAAAAAAAAAACAGTACCCAGAAGTACAGCACTGTAAGCATTAAAATTGACACTTACAGAAGACTCAGTTTCTCCATATCTACCTCACATTTCTAAATGTATATCATAAGTACAAAAAGCAGAACATTAATTATACATGTTAAATGGTTTATTTTTGCTGTTCTCAGAATGTATCAAATTTCACTTAAATCAGTGACTTGAAGGTATTCATCATGTAACAGCGGGGAAAAAAAAACACAATCAAAATGATTGTGTTTAAAAAACCCATACAACCTAAGAAATCTGAATTCAAAACTCCTTAAAATTAACTTACTTTCAATGACGTCGAAGGATGTTCTATGAACAGCGTCCACTCTGTTGTGCTATAAATATTTTCAGCCCGCCACTTTCTGAAAGAAAACCTCCATCGTTTTGAAAAATATGTTACATACAAGAAAAGACTTCTCACATTCTACCACATGTTTCCACTAGGCCAAATCATGTTGCAGCGATTCACAACTCTTGTAATTCTTCCAATCAAATCCCGTCATTTTCTATTTTCGCAACTTTCAAAAAGAAAACATTTAAGATTATTTTCACAATCCTGGACTACTAATATCTTACCCTTCTTTGTCACTCATGTTCTCCTTTTCCTATGACACTGATACTGCTTACTATGAAGCAGCCTTACTTGCATCAGGTTTATATAGTTGGATTTTTAAATTGACATTATAATTAAAAGTTTTGGACCAATAATCTAGACAGCATTGCAGACTTACATTCCCTCTACTTGATGAACCTTTTGCAATTCCTCACAGGAAATCCCGAGATTCTTTCTTTAAAATTTTGGTTTTAAAAACACCAGGTAAGAATTTTTAAGGTCAAACGGCAATTTTTTTTTGAAAGTTACAACGGAATCATTGCAGAATGACCAGCCGTTTCGAGACTTTAAATAAGCTGTATAATGTCCTGATGTTGTTGAAGGACCATCGTGATAGATAATTGCTACAGTTACAAAAGTCCTTCCTGATATTGACAGCTGAGAAGCCACAATTTTTTTTATTAAAGTTGACAATTTTGATCCATCAGGCCTACATCGTTGGATCATTAAAATGACATACTGGCCATATCTACGTATAACTAATGTTGACATCATTTCAGATTTACATTGGCTACACTCCATGTTGTGATCCGCTGCATTTACTAGCTTATTAAAGGAGACTGATTTACTGTCTGGCAAAGTTAAATATATAAATCTTTCTGAGTCTACACTAGTAGTACTTGATACCATACAGTTCTCGCAGTCATGCTGCCATTGATAAGAAAGCCCAAACAGGTGATCTACATCTACACCCTCATCTTGCAATACATCAAGCATATACATTAAAAACTCCTGACAATCTTGCTGATTATTTTCAGAGAAGTCTGTTTGACCTGAACATTCATCTAACAGATAACGAACTTCAGACACACTTTCTACTTTTGTTCGATCAGCGCTACATTTCTCGAAAACAGAATTCAACAAACAGCATAAAATTTGTTCTGAATTCAACAGAATCTGTTCTTTTAAACTCTCTAGTGAAAAGAGAACATTAACCACTACATTTGCATAGCAGTTGACACCAGAACTGTTTTCAAATTGAAAACCGACAACATCTTCAACAGAATCCACTTTCTTTCTGCTAACAATTTTCGGTTCATTGACTTTTGGTCTTTTTGCTACAACCTCCCTACTATTACTGATATTTCTACGTTTCCGGCCTACCACACGTTTCTCAAACAAAGGATATTGAGGCAAATGTGGCGCATACTCTCTTCTTAACCTATTGTATTCCTTAACACAATCTAGATCCGCACAAATGTTTGTGACATCACAGTCAATCAAGTACAATCCCGATAAAGTTCTAACTCGTGACAATGCCACATATGCCATACCCTCCTTGAACACAGAACTGCCAATATTCACCAATGCACTATCTACACTTAAACCTTGCGATTTATGGATTGTCACCGCATATGCCAAGCAAACAGGAAACTGCTTACGGCGAACATATAAGTCTTTAACAAGCAAAAACCTAGCAGAACAACGACCAATTAGCTGTACTTCCTCAATGCCATCAAATTTAATTTTCAAAAATTCTATTCCATCTCTATTTCTGTATTTCTCAAAATCAACAACATTACCCATTGATCCATTTACCAGACCTCTTTCAACATGTAAATTCCTTCTCAAAATGATTCGGCAATTTAAACACACATTCAAAGTCTTTTCAAAACCCGCTGTTTTAGATATAGTCTTCTCTAATGAATCCAATTTTGATTTCAAATTCTCTGACAAAATAATTGTTGATCCCATATGCTCTATTTTGTCAATAGCTTCAAGTTTCACAATCTCTTGCTTTTCTAAATTCAACATTTTGTTGTTGAAGATGGCACATTCTGCAAGAGTTGGCATCAAACATATTCCGGATTTCTTCTCAGTAATTTTCTGAAAAATATTCTCAGGCACAATCTCTTGTTCGGGATATAAATTTGAAAGTAATCGTGCATTTAAAGCTTCTTTTCCATGCTCGGTCACTTTTCCAATTCTAATATCTTGTAGAATATTCTTGTAATCTTCATCCTTCGCCTGACGCATATTTTCATGCAGTTCAGCATAATTGAAGTTTAACCATATATTGACGTTGCCAATGCTCCCTAGGCACTTCCTGCTATCTTCATGCGTGAGTATTTTGAACACAGGTTGACCTTTTACTGGTGTCAGCTGCAGAAGATCTCCGAAAACAATGATGTGCTTGCCACCAAATAACACATCATATTCAGTTTTAAGTACTTCTTGCATTCTCAAATGCACAAAAGCAAGCATGACATTGGAAACCATGCTTACTTCGTCAATGATAAGTAGTTTCATTTTCCTCAAGACTCTTGAAACTTCACAGCAAGCATCCCCAGATAACTTGTGGTATTGTAATTTGTTGTCATGCTCCACTGGCAGCATCAGTAGACGATGCAAAGTAATCCCTTTAATGTTATGAGCTGCCAGTCCAGTAGGAGCGGTGACAACACAAGACAGCGATGACTCAGTCCTTTCCTGCAAATAACAAGAAATTGCTTTAATGAGGAAACTTTTTCCAGTTCCCGCTTCTCCACTCACGTACAGTCGGACAGGCTTCAACGATGTATATGAGCACTCTTTCTTCTCATGACTTAATCCATGCTCAATTTGCTTGGTAACTTCATCATATATTTTCCTCTGCTCAACGTTGAGTTGTTTTTCCAAGTCTTCTAAGTTAACTGAATCCTCCTGAGCATGTGCCATGGCTCTTTCCACTTCATTCATAGCAGTGGCAGCTTCATTTTCGATAATAGGTCCTCCAAGTGGATCTTGACTCAATGAAACAGAACTCTGACTGTCCTGAGAACTGTCTCTGGCAATCTCGGCTGCAATCGTTGCTTCCTGCTCAATTTCCAAAGTTAGCATTTCTTGATATTTGGGAAAAACAGGACATTCTATGGTCTCCTTAGCAGCAGTGAAAGAGTCTTCGTAACAGAGGAAATCTCCAAGCAGTTCCTCTTCTGAACGCCAAGGCTTGAAAAGTTGCAAAAGTGCTAAATAGAAAAACTCATTTTTTTCTGGAGATTCGCCACTCAATTTTTGATGGTTTACTAATTGGCATTTTCTTTGCTTGACCAGGCATCCCTCACTTCCAATTACAGCATACACTCCTTTCTCAATATCTTCTTTGATGTTCCTCTTGAATATATAATTTTGTAGAACCTCATATAGACAAACATTCTCAAGGTGACTGCTTCGTTTTGGATAATATGTATCCAACATGTTGGTCTTCAAAATGTCGGTACTGTTTGGTTCCTTTTCTGCCAAATACTCAATTTCCCGGACAGGTTTTAGAACTCGATTTCGCGTTGCAGCAAGACCAAGACTCGCCCAAACGTTACTCCTGGATTTGGCATAGAGACTTGCTGAAGACAATCGATCAGAACATTCGTAAGCTCCGATTTCTCGATGCGACAACATCTTCAGACTGAAACTGTACAACTTCTTGCTGAGGCTCTTTTCATGGGAAATGTCCTCCCACATATCCTTCAGTTCTGTCTTTTCTTTTTTGGTGATGTAAGATGTCACATACCGAGCCACAGCCATACAGTTGTCAGCCACAAACTGTATATCCATGTTAGCATTCCACATGGACAAAATCACTGGATTGTAGTCGTTGATGTACTTGGACTCTTCGTTCCTTTTCAAATTGTATGTATTTTTGGGTGATTTCCTCGTCACATTATGTCGCAGTGAAGAGATCAAACTGTTCACTCTTCCTTTAGAAATCACCGGTTGTGGAAAGTTGAAACGACATTTGGTGTAGAACTTGTCCTTGTTTCTGAATTTACGACGACAGTACTTTCCACAACGATGGCTTTGGAAACGTAGAACTTGTTCTCTTAGGCTTTTCTTCTCCGTTGCATTTGGAACAGCACACGTAGAATACTGTTCTATGAAATTCATCACTAAGTCATCCGGATCTGTTCCAAATTTAGGTGCATCCTTGATCCACAACAACATATGTGTATGAGGAGCAACTCTTGCTTGGTACTCCTTTCTCCAGAAGAAATCCAACACCTCTCCAAGAGGTGGATTCTTCTTATTTGTGATGAAAGACATCATAGCTTCAAATCTATGATTGAAGTACCTGCATACATTCACTGGATCCAAAGAACACAGTTCTCCAGGTGTCTTGAATTCAATGTTTTCAATATTTCCGTTTGCCTCTTGTAGAAATTCAAGTAAGTCTTCCCAGCCATACTCGGCACAGCTCAGAGTGAGGAACCATGTCGGAGTTCCTAAGTTCCTCAGCATACATTTTAAATCACCATGACGACGGTACCAGTACTCATTAGTACCACGCTGACACGCCATGAGATTAATTAAGTGAGAATCCAAAATACTGTCTTGGACATTGACTTTATGCATAAAATCACTTGCCGAGATGTTTCGCATCTGTACACCACTTTTTAAGATGTGGTTCACTGCATATGACAGTCCAGACAGATCGCTTTCAAACAGGAGATGAAACAAATAGGGAATGCATTGACGAAACCTAGGATCTTCTGCATACAATCGTAAAGTCCGGTATTCAGACGCAGGAATTTGATGAGGTCGCTCATCATATCTTCCTCCAAGACCTGTGGGAAATAGCTGTGGGAAACACCGAGCTTCCAAACTTTCCTCCCAAACACTAATGGGGCTCCCTTTGGCTTGTTTCATTTGAAACAACTCAATTGCATTCCCCATGACTTCCTTGGAATGCAAAGGATGAACACTATAATGTTCATATATTTCTTCACTTTTAGAGGCCTCTACTTTCTCAATTTGGCCAGCACACAAATCGCTATCCTCTTCATCACTTACTTCCTCTTCTGCAACATATACATTCTTATAGTACTTATTATTTTTCTTCAAATACAATGTTGCCTTTTTGACTTTCCTAACATCCACTAAATCTTGCCATATTTTCTTATTCTTTGTCGGAACCCCATTAACCAAGATAACCAGAGGTTCCTCTTCCACTTTTTCTACTCCAATTGTGTTAATGTTTTTGTTCAAATCTAGAGGCAAATAAACAACTCTTCCCTTTAATCCTCTCTGTAAATCTGCTGGAGGCAACTTCCCTGTCTTTGGCTCCATTCTTACAATAGCCTGAAAGGGATGGATACTTTGAATCAAAATAGATTCATAAGTATTTAAATCCTTCAATTCAGAAGGAATCTCAACCAATTCCAGATTATTATGAACTGCCCTAGCAGGCATCTGGTTTTGGTTTAATTTATTACTACAATAAGTACACACACGTTGATCCGATCCCAAATCAAAATAATTTTCTACCATCAAGTATGTGGCAAAATCCTTCCATTCACTATTATTTTCCCTTTCACTTTTTGCATATAAATCCACTAACTTAGTCTGATTCTTATAATAAGTGCGTCGACAACATACACAAGTGAAATTAGGCCTCTCACTTGATTTCATCTCAAACGTGGCAATTTCCTTCTGAAAATTATCTGTACTGGAAACCTGTACATTATCTTCAACATTACCCTCTACTTCTGGGTCAATTTGAACATTCTCATCTTTACTACCAAAGTAACAAAACTCAATTTCTTCACAAATATTCTTCACATCTATTTCAGAACCATGCAAAAGAGCAGCACATAATTAACATGGCTATGTAACTCCCATAATCAAAATCTAAATTTGCCAAGCACAGGTGGGAGCGTATTTACAAGAAACTTGCACCATGAAGAACGCTTTCCATTTAAAAAGGAAAAATAACATCATAGACACTCAAATGCCTTATAAATATGACCCAAAACAACCTATGAAGCTCTAGCAGTACATATCCAGAAATGTAATTGAATTCAAAAATCGTTTTTAAAAACAACATATCTGTTTCAGCTTACATAAGAGACCATGGAATGGGCTCCATGTACAACAATAACTTGTGTTACTGCATGCCAGAATGCTACACCGAATATGCAATTACAATTTCTCAAAGAAACAAAATCTATTTGTATATCACTAGAGACAAAGCCACATTTTAAAAACACAGCTTTCTTCATCATTTTCTCCTTAAATCATACTATTCTCTATCTAAATTAAATAAATCTTTTCTCACCTTAGCAAATACTTTTTGAGTTTTGAAAACAGTCTCAGAAATACACCAAATTGTCTTCAGCAGAAGAAAAAGGATGCACTCCAGAGGCTGCAGCTATTGAAAGCACAGAAATACAGATATTCATTTCACATATCTCTCATATTAGCCAATCATAACTCTTCCCTCACTTTTTTCAAATCAAAACCCTTCCCCCTCTACCCTCTCTGCCTTTTTTCCATAGCAACCACCTCCTGGAAGACCTCTCATGTTTGCAAATTCACACAACAATGTTTCAATTGAACTCTGAACTCTCAGTGCACCTGCGTATCCAGTGCAATCTTTCATTAAATGTTTCTTCCTTGACCATTCAAATTACATCTTTCAAAGAACACATCCATGCACCCTAACTTTCTGTTTTCAGAAATGGAAATGCACCAATCACGGCTAATGAATCATTAGCATTGGAAATCCACAGTTTTTTTTCTTTACAAACTCCTACTGTTTCAACTGCCCTTTCATTACCACACTTCATCTGACTGCAGCACAACCTTCTCCCACCATGTTTAATGTCTGGATTGTTGGACATAGTTACATCCACTGGGCTCAAAGGTATGCTGAGAACAAAAATTTACCTAACCTCAATTTACAAGATGTGGAAATTAAGTGGTTGGGCCAAAGAGGATTAAAATGTCACCAATTGATACCATTGGTGAAAACCTTTATGCATTTGCCAAAACCTGACCTGTTAATTGTGCACTGTGGAGGTAATGATTTGGGCACTTTGACTGGGGTAGGTCTGGAAATGCTTTTAAAGGACACCTTTGAGCAATTAATGGCACTTTTTCCTCAAACTGCCTTGGTATATTCCAATATATGCCAAAGACAGAAATGGAGGTGGTCCAACCAATTTTGTCCACAAATTGAGAAAGCGAGGAAGCATGTAAACAAATCTGTTTCAGCTTTCATGAGAGACCATGGAATGGGCTCCTTGTACAACAATAACTTGCGTTACTACATGCAAGATATCTACAGAGGAGATGGAGTTCACTTCTCAGATGAGGGCAACAGAATTTTCATTCTGAATTTAAGACTGTGCATTGGTACCTACTTATAAGTACCTAAATGTACCATAAACCCAAAAGCTCTTCTCAGAGCTACCCTTCATCTGATCACTCACAATTATTATTTTTTTCTAACTTTTTTCACTAATTTTCCACAAAATACGCTCCCCGGGGCGCTACCCGGTTCGCTAACCGAAAGCTAACCTCGCGGAATTTTTTTTAAAAATGTTTTTTTTCCGCACATATAAGCCTCCTCAGCCACCCTCAGAAAACCTAGGGGGTCAGGATAAGTCTACCATGACCGCTTCTACCCATTCTAAACATTATTTGCCCTCCATCTTGTATCTTAATGCGACCGAAACACAAAATGGTGGACTCCCGTGACGCTTAAGGTTCGCTAACCGAGCCGCTTTCCGGGAAGCGGTCCTAAAAAAAGGTGGGAAAGTAATTTACAGAAAAACGACTAGAGACACTCTCACCAAATATAGATTAGCTCATACTACATAACAATCCCTTTCATTTTCACAAATTTGATTGAAATTTCATTTAGCCATTTAGCCTGTAGACCTCTCTAAGTACCGTGAGGTAAATTACTTCACAAAACACATCTGAAGTGTTGGAATTGACAACCAATGAAAATGTTACTTTCATTTTCAACTTTTATTACCTGACATTTGATTGATTATATACCTGAATATATATAAAGGAAGAGAAGGAAACACAGCCATTTTGACTGCTACTTCGTGAAGTACACAACAAAAAATCAACTGATAACTTCAACTTATATTTAAAAGGTAAGATATTATTTATAAAACTTAAGTATGTTCTGTACTGAAACCTAATTAGAAAAACATTTTCTGAGAATTATATTCTATCACTCTGTAATACTTATAGAAAAAAATAGACTACTCTGTTTTAGTTATGGCAGAGCCATTCCAAGAATTTGCAAGACCATAGGCTAAAAAGGAACGTGCGCAAAGCCCCCTCCAATTTACATAAGTGGCCCCTTGCAAGGAGACCATTCACAGGCACTGAGGGGGCCCCATTGTCCAGCATTTTGACGCCCCCACAGTTTTAACTTTAAATCCACACGCATATCTCACACCTTCATAGGTGTGAGAATTGATTGTGGTCTAAAAGTTAAAACTGTGGGGGCGCAAAAATGCTGGACAATGGGCCCCCTCAGTGCCTGTGAATGGTCTCCTTGCAATTGAGGGAGCGTCTCCTTCTCCCTCCCCTATACCTCCTGACACCATCCATGGGAGGCCCAAGGAGGGGGCCCCCTGCAATAGACCTTAATTGCAGGCGACACCTTTCTTTGTGAAAAAAACACTATATAAATAACCAAACTGCCAATCTGTACTGAAACCCAACAATGCCCTTTCTGTACTGATATATTTTTTAAAAATTCATTTTTCAGAATTGAAAATGGAAGAACAACAAAACAACATGAAAACTGAAACAGAAGAAAAAATTGAGGGCCCGATTCACAGAATGAACTTACTACTTTTGGCATTCACAGAATGCACTTACTACTTTTGGTATTCACAGAATGAACTTACTCATTTCGGTATTCACAGAAGTTAGGACTACTAACTTTAGGACTCCTAAATGCCTTCTGTGAATACCGAAAGTCTTAAAATTAGGATTTTTCTCTATTTAGTAGTAGTAAAGTTAGGACTCCTAACTTTAGGATGCCTAAATGCCTTCTGTGAATACCGAAAGTCTTAAAATTAGGATTTTTCTCTATTTAGTAGTAGTAAAGTTAGGACTACTAACTTTAGGACGCCTAAATGCCTTCTGTGAATACCGAAAGTCATAAAATTACGATTTTTCTCAATTTAGTAGTAGTAAAGTTAGGACTACTAACTTTAGGATGTCTAAATGCCTTCTGTGAATACCGAAAGTCTTAAAATTACGATTTTTCTCAATTTAGTAGTAGTAAAGTTAGTAGTCCTAACTTTACTACTACTAAATAGAGAAAAATCCTAATTTTAAGACTTTCGGTATTCACAGAAGGCATTTAGGCATCCTAAAGTTAGGAGTCCTAACTTTACTACTACTAAATTGAGAAAAATCCTAATTTTAAGACTTTCGGTATTCACAGAAGGCAATTAGGAGTCCTAAAGTTAGTAGTCCTAACTTCTGTGAATACCGAAATGAGTAAGTTCATTCTGTGAATACCAAAAGTAGTAAGTGCATTCTGTGAATGCCAAAAGTAGTAAGTTCATTCTGTGAATCGGGCCCTGAGACACAAGATTACATGGATTTCTACGACGACACAATAAATAATGAACTTGTGCAATGCGTAGATGCAGTAGATTTTCCACTAAAAAATGAAGAAAAAAATGATCACGATTTTTTAGATTTTCTTTTAAATTTTGAAAAACAAAATGAAAAATAAATTTTAATTTCTTAATTCAAAAATTGTTTGACACATTATTTATTTTTATATGTTTATTGAATGTTAAAAGTTTTTATGAATTATGACACACAATCAAAATTTAAAAAAAAATACTTTTAAAATAAAGAAAACAAAAAAAAACAACAAAAACAACAAACAATTAACATACAGTATTAGAAAAGTCTATCATTCTTTTATCCTTATAGTACGCTGCCCAGAACGCTTTCCGGTTCGCGTACTAGGCGCTCACCACGCAAAAAAAAAAAAAAAAAAAATTTTTTTGACCCTCCTGGGCCCTTTTAAAACCTCCACATAAAACCTAGGGGGTCAACGAGGATCTACTATGCCCCCTTATGGTAATTTCCCCCTTTGTTTTGGCCTCCTCTTGTCTCTCGATCCTACCGAGAGACAAGATGGCGGCCGCTCCGGACTGTTTAGAAGGTTGACAGACACCGGAAAGCCAATCAGCTTCGCTTCGCAAAGTTCCGATACGCGAAAAGTAAGCGAACCGGAGCGCAGCCCGGAGCGCTGTCACAGATATATATCTTGTTTTAAACGTTAATTTCTCAAAATCCACTGAAGCACATATATTGAGACCTAGCAAAGGCACATCGGGCTAACAGTCCCTACAGTTTTCCCAAGTTTCGTGGAAATCCATTCAGCCGTTCGGGCTAAAAGTGAGGCCAAAGGCCCTATGGAAATTAACATGGGAAAAACGCGTTTTTGGGACCCCCCTTTTTTCTCGGCCCCCCCTTGACGAAACCCCCCCAAATTTTTAGGGGCTGCTCAGAATCAAAATGTGCCATTTTCCTGAAAATTTCAGCCGATTCCGACCACAAACGCCAAAGTTATTAGACATAGAATTTTCAAAAGTCCCATAGAGAAAAAATCCTAACTATATATACCTACTGGCGACCGCCAGTAGGTAATATATATATATATATATATATATATATATATATATATATATATATATATATATATATATATATATATATATATATATATATATATCCTACTGGCGGTCGCCAGTAGGTATATATAGTTAGGATTTTTTTGAATAGGGATTTCTGAAAATTCTATGTTGAAGAACTTTGGCGTTGATGGACGGAATTGGCTGAAATTTTCAGGAAAATGGCACATTTTGTTTCTGAGCGTCCGCTGAAAGTTTGGGGCGGGTTTCGTCAAGCGGGGGCCGAGAAAAAAGGGGGGTCCCAAAACGTGTTTTTAACATTGAGTTTTCCATAGGGCGGTTGGACTCCCTTTTAGCTCGAACGGCTGAATGGATTTCTATGAAACTTGGCAAAATTGTAGAGACTGTTTGCCCAATGTGCCTTTGCTAGGTCTCAAGATATGTGCTCCAGTGGATTTTGAGAAATTAACTTTCAAAAAAATATATATATCTGTGACAGCGTCCCGGTTAGCGCCCCGGTTCGCGAAGCGGATTGGCTCTCCGGTGACTCTCAACATTCTAAACAGTCCGGAGCGGCCGCCATCTTGTCTCTCGGCAGGATTGAGAGACAAGAGGTGGAAATAAACGAAGGGGGAAATGAATGAAAGGGGCAAGGTAGACCCCTCCTGACCCCCTAGGATTGATGTGGGGGCAATTAAAGGGCCCCGCGGGGCAAAAAAATAAAATACATTTTTTTTCGATTTTTCGTGGAGGAAGCGCTACCCGGTACGCGAACCGGGTAGCTCACCGGTAGCGTAACGGGAGTCCGCCATCTTGTGTTTCGGACAAATTTAGTCACAAGATGAAGGATAAACAATGTTGGGAATGGGTATAAGGGGGCACGGGAGACATATCCTGACCCCTTAGGTTTTCTGAGGGTGGCTGAGGAGGCCCATATATGTAAAAAAAAAAAACCTTTTTTTTTCAAATTTTCGCACGGTTAGCGCCCGGTCCGCGCACCGGGTAGCGTTCCGGAAAGCATAACAAGGGGAAAACCAAGGGAAATAGTAAAATAATATTTTAGAGTGCTTTGAGGTAGGGTAGCTCTGAATAGAGCTGTTGTGTTGTGTGGATGATGTAAGTACCAACATGTAGGTACCAATGAAGAGTTTAAAATTCAATGTACACCGTCTCCTCTGTAGATATTTTGTATGTTCTAATATGGGTTATTTAAATGTAAATGTGTGGAAAAGCATTTCATGCTTTAAAGCAATTGTATTTTTTAACTGATTGTTCTTTCCTCTTAGTCCTCCTCTTGTTTTTTTTCCCCACACTCTTCTTCAGCATGATAGTTGATAAATTCGTTCCCTCAAAAAATGTATATACATAAAAAAATTATATTAAATACATATAAAATATATTTTTCCTTTAAAAGAAGAATACATTTTACAGCTTTTGATATTTGCTATTAAAAAACCATTGAAATTCACTGAAAAAACCATAGGGTATAGACCATATATAGTTAGGAATTAGCATTTACAAAACCTTGAATGTGATGTCATTTGAGATTTCATCAGTGATGTCATCAGTGATGTCACTGACCATGTCATGAATGATGTAATATGTGACATGATCAGCAGTGGATTGCGGGTGCGCGATATATAGTTAGTGCAACTAACTATATATGTGAATTTCAATGGTTTTGTGTGAGTAAAATAAGGTTTTGTAAATGCTAATTCCTAACTATATATGGTCTATAACCTATGGTTTTTTCAGTGCATCTCCCGCGGCTGGGAGGCCGCGTATAAATCACTCATAAATTTGGGGCCAAGGAGCTCCGAATCACGGAGTCTCAATGTGGAGCCATCCATGGAGGGTTGACAAGCCGAAGGTGCGAGTGGAGGCCCATTGGTGGGCTTGAAACATCTCAGACAGCGGCACATAACTGAAGCACACACCAGAAGACCCACAAACCAACGCGGACTCATTAGAGTCGCCCATTGGAGGGCTCATATTTTTAAGTGAGAGGTGTGGCCTCTATGCCAAATTGACTGTGGCGCCCCTGAAGAGTGCAATGAGCACGAAACGTGTCTGGCGTGAATCGACAGGCATGCTGTAAACTGGATCCACCCGCCAATCCGGCTTTTACCTCATGAAGGTTGCTGCAGTGGATGTCAGAGTGAGTCTCCAACAGGTGGGAACCTTGGAGTTTTGAGATATATATATATATATATATATATATATATATATATATATATATATATATATATATATATATATATATATATATATATATATATATATATTTACATGCATACACACACACATATGTATATATGTGTGTATATATATATATATATATATATATATATATATATATATATATATATAGATATATATTCACTGAAAAAACCTGACATCACTGATGACATCACTGATTACATCATTCATGTGATAATACGATGCACCTCCTCACACTCTAATATAACCTTTGATACACCCAGTGTTAAATACAAACTACCATTCTTGAAACTATTGACACACCAATAGCAATTACTACATAGGCAGTCACTGATTCCTAGGTCTACTCCCACATCCACTCATTCACCCATACAATCACTCATACATACAGTCACTCATCAATGCAACACTATCATATGCGCTCATACACCTATGCAGACACTCACACACTGCCACTTATCCATGGAGTTACTCACACACCTAGTCAGTCATGAAATAATCAATCACACTTCCATTTCCTCATCTATATAGTTATACACAGAACACCTTACTTATTCAAACATATACTAACACATACTTACTCTCTTATACAATCACTGATACAAGTACACATTGATCTGCACAGAGTCACACACCTCCCAGCCAGCCACACACACAGTCAGTCTCCCATACAAATACTTGGGCAACCAATCAATTACCCATATAGCCACTCATATAGCTACTGATCAATGCATGCAGCAGCTTACACAACAGACATACTGATGCACACATTCAGACAGTTTAGTCACTAACCTATGCATTCAGTAAGACACATTTAATCACTCACTCATACAGTCAGTCAAGCACCTACTAAATCCTTCATCCAGACACTTATTCATCCACTCATTCTTCAATAGGTAAAACATATTTAAACTTTACAGAAAAACACAGTCACTGGATGATGTCATCAGTGATGTCAAATGAGATGTCATCAGTGATGTAATCAGTGATGTCATTTGAGATGTCATCAGTGATGTCATCAGTGATGTCACTGACCATGTCATGAATGATGTAATATGTGACATCATCAGCAGTGGATTGCGGGTGCGCCATATATAGTTAGTCCAACTAATTATATAGGAGGAATTTCAAAGGTTTTATATATGTTAATTCCTAACTATATAAGGCCTGAAACCTATGGTTTTTTTCAGTGAATTTTCAAGGTTTTTTAAATGCTAATTCGTAACTATATAAGGCCTAAAACCTATGGTTTTTTCTGTGAATTTCAATGGTTTGTTAAATGCTAATTCCTAACTATATAAGGCCTGAAACCTATGTTTTTTTCAGTGAATTTGCAAGGTTTTTAAAATGCTAATTCTATTAGCGGATAACGTTTAAATATGTTAATATCCTTGTGGGACCACCTGAGCAGCCCTACGGATCCGATTTTTGGACCGGAGCAAGATGCTCTCTGATTGTGCCGTATTTCTTGCCTACTGCCCCCCTGATTGTGCCGTAATTATATGTATATATATATATATATATATATATATATATATATATATATATATATATATATATATATATATATATATATATATATATATATATTCACTGAAAAAACCATAGGTTATAGACCATATATAGTTAGGAATTAGCATTTACAAAACCTTATTTTACTCACACAAAACCATTGAAATTCGCATATATAGTTAGTTGCACTAACTATATATCGCGTACCCGCAATCCACTGCTGATCATGTCACATATTACATCATTCATGACATGGTCAGTGACATCACTGATGACATCACTGATGACATCTCAAATGACATCACTGATGACATCACTGATGACAACATCCAGTGACTGTATGTTTCTGTAAAGTTAAAGTATGTCTTACATATTGAAGAATGAGTGGATGTATAAGTGTCTGGATGAAGGATTTAGTAGGTGCATGACTGACTGTATGAGTGAGTGATTAAATGTGTCTCACTGAGTGCATGGGTTAGTGACTAAACTGTCTTAATTTGTGCATCATTATGTCTGTTGTTCTATAAACTGCTGCATGTGTTGATCAGTAGCTATATGAGTAACTATATGGGTTATTGATTGGTTGCCCAAGTATTTGTCTGGGAGACTGAGTGTGTGTGTGGGTGGCTGGGAGGTGTATGACTCTGTGCATAGATGTGTGAGCAGTTGATTCACTAGATGTATGGGTTCAAAAGTGCATGTGGAAACAGCTGTATGGGCGGTTGACTGTGTACATGAGTGTATTGGTGAGAGAATGGATATCTCAGTGCTACATGTCAAAGTAAGTACATATGTAAAACACAGTACATGTGAGAGTTGACATATATAAATAACTGTGCATAAGAGCCAGTGAATGTGTGAGTGGCTGTATGGATCATTGTGAACTTGTATCAGGGCTTGTATAAGAGAGTAAATATGTGTTAGTATATGTTTGAATAAGTAAGGTGTGTATAACTGTATAGTTGAGGAAATGGAGGTGTGATTGATTCTTTGCATGACTGACTAGGTGTGTGAGTAACTCCATGGATGAGTGACAGTCTGTGAGTGTCTGTTTACACTGAGTGTACCTAAGGTTATATTAGAGTCTGAAGAGGTTCATCGTATAATCACATGAATGATGTCATCAGTAATGTCATCAGTAATGTCAAATGAGATGTCATCAGTGATGTCATCAGTGATGTCATTTGAGATGTCATCAGTGATGTCATCAGTGATGTCATTTGAGATGTCATCAGTGATGTCATCAGTGATGTCATTTGAGATGTCATCAGTGATGTCATCAGTGATGTCATTTGAGATGTCATCAGTGATGTCATCAGTGATGTCACTGACCATGTCATGAATAATGTAATATGTGACATGATCAGCAGTGGATTGCGGGTGCGCGATATATAGTTAGTGCAACTAACTATATATGCGAATTTCAATGGTTTTGTGTGAGTAAAATAAGATTTTGTAAATGCTAATTCCTAACTATATATGGTCTATAACCTATGGTTTTTTCAGTGAATATATATATATATATATATATATATATATATATATATATATATATATATATATATATATATATATATATATATATATATATATATATATATATATATAACATTTCTATGGCAAAATAAAACCCCTCATTTTGTTCCTTTTCAAATTAAATGTATTAAGTGTTACCACTTTATTCCAATCAAGATGACTTCAGGTGTGCCATACTTTTGTCATAAGTAAGACTGTTAGCGTTCTAGTTGTTCTTTAGAACACTCTGGGACATTCTGTCATTGGGCTATAGTTGGGCTACATCTGGCTGATATTTGGGCTACATTTGGTTTTTTTTGTCTCTGGTGGCCATCTTTGGGCTACATTGGGCTACATTGGACTACATTGGGCTACATTTGGGCTCTAACATATATATAGCCCAATGTAGCCCAATATACATTTTTCAAAGTTAATTTTCATAAAAACCACTGGAGCATATATCTTGAGACATAGCAAAGGCACATCGGGCTACCAGTCCCTACAATTTTGCCAAGTTTTGTGGAAATCCATTCAGCCGTTCGAGCTAAAAGTGACTCCAACCGCCCTATGGAAACTTCAATGTTAAAAACACGTTTTGGGACCCCCCTTTTTCTCGGCCCCCGCTTGTCGAAACCACCCCAAACTTCCAGGGGACGCTCAGAAACAAAATGTGCCATTTTCCTGAACATTTCAGCCAATTTCGTTCATCAACGCCAAAGGTATTCAACATAGAATTTTCAGAAATCCCTATTCAAAAAATCCTAACTATATATACCTACTGGCGACGGCCAGTAGGTAATATATAACATTTCTATGGCAAAATGAAACCCCTTATTTTGTTCCTTTTCAAATTAAATGTATTAAGTGTTACCACTTTATTCCAATCAAGATGACTTCAGGTGTGCCATACTTTTGTCATAAGTAAGACTGTTAGCGTTCTAGTTGTTCTTTAGAACACTCTGGGACATTCTGTCATTGGGCTATAGTTGGGCTACATCTGGCTGATATTTGGGCTACATTTGGGCTCTTTTGTCTCTGGTGGCCATCTTGGGAGACTGCATATCAGAATTTTTTTAATGAAATATAAGAGGATTTGAGAAGTCACTCGAAATGTGCCCTAATTTTTCTTTCTTCAGCACTAATCATAATTTCTATGGCAAAATGAACCCCCTCATTTTGTTCTTTTGCAAATTAAATGTTTTATGTGTTAACACTTTATTCCAATCAAGATGACTTCAGGTGTGCCATACTTTTGTCATAAGTAAGACTGTTAGCGCTCTAGTTGTTCTTTAGAACACTCTGGGACATTCTGTCACTGGGCTATAGTTGGGCTACATCTGGCTGATATTTGGGCTACATTTGTTTTTTTTGGTCTCTGGTGGCCATCTTTGGGCTACATTGGGCTACATTGGGCTACATTGGGCTACATTTGGGCTCTAACATATATATAGCCCAATGTAGCCCAATATATATTTTTCAAAGTTAATTTTCGTAAAAACCACTGGAGCATACATCTTGAGACATAGCAAAGGCACATCAGGCTACCAGTCCCTACAATTTTGCCAAGTTTTTTGGGAATCCATTCAGCCGTTCGAGCTAAAAGTGACTCCAACCGCCCTATGGAAAACTCAATGTTAAAAACACGTTTTGGGACCACCCTTTTTTCTCGGCCCCCGCTTGTCGAAACCCCCCCAAACTTTAAGCGGACGCTCAGAAACAAAATGTGCCATTTTCCTGAAAATTTCAGCCAATTCCGTCCATCAACGCCAAAGGTATTCAACATAGAATTTTCAGAAATCCCTATTCAAAAAAATCCTAACTATATATACCTACTGGCTATCGCCAGTAGGTAATATATAACATTTCTATGGCAAAATGAAACCCCTCATTTTGTTCCTTTTCAAATTAAATGTATTAAGTGTTACCACTTTATTCCAATCAAGATGACTTCAGGTGTGCCATACTTTTGTCATAAGTAAGACTGTTAGCGTTCTAGTTGTTCTTTAGAACACTCTGGGACATTCTGTCATTGGGCTATAGTTGGGCTACATCTGGCTGATATTTGGGCTACATTTGGGCTCTTTTGTCTCTGGTGGCCAACTTGGGAGACTGCATATCAGAATTTTTTTAATGAAATATAAGAGGATTTGAGAAGTCACTCAAAATGTGCCCTCATTTTTCTTTCTTCAGCACTAATCATAATTTCTATGGCAAAATGAACCCCCTCATTTTGTTCCTTTGCAAATTAAATGTTTTAAGTGTTAACACTTTATTCCAATCAAGATGACTTCAGGTGTGCCATACTTTTGTCATAAGTAAGACTGTTAGCGCTCTAGTTGTTCTTTAGAACACTCTGGGACATTCTGTCACTGGGCTATAGTTGCGCTACATCTGGCTGATATTTGGGCTACATTTGTTTTTTTTTGTCTCTGGTGGCCATCTTTGGGCTACATTGGGCTACATTGGGCTACATTTGGGCTCTAACATATATATAGCCCAATGTAGCCCAATATATATTTTTCAAAGTTAATTTTCGTAAAAACCACTGGTGCATATATCTTGAGACATAGCAAAGGCACATCGGGCTACCAGTCCCTACAATTTTGCCAAGTTTTGTGGAAATCCATTCAGCCGTTCGAGCTAAAAGTGAGTCCAACCGCCCTATGGAAAACTCAATGTTAAAAACATGTTTTGGGACCCCCTTTTTTCTCGGCCCCCGCTTGACGAAACCCCCCCATACTTTCAGGGGACGCTCAGAAACAAAATGTGCCATATTCCTGAAAATTTCAGCCAATTCCGTCCATCAACGCCAAAGGTATTCAACATAGAATTTTCAGAAATCCCTATTCAAAAAAATCCTAACTATATATACCTACTGGCTATCGCCAGTAGGTAATATATAACATTTCTATGGCAAAATGAAACCCCTCATTTTGTTCCTTTTCAAATTAAATGTATTAAGTGTTACCACTTTATTCCAATCAAGATGACTTCAGGTGTGCCATACTTTTGTCATAAGTAAGACTGTTAGCGTTCTAGTTGTTCTTTAGAACACTCTGGGACATTCTGTCATTGGGCTATAGTTGGGCTACATCTGGCTGATATTTGGGCTACATTTGGGCTCTTTTGTCTCTGGTGGCCAACTTGGGAGACTGCATATCAGAATTTTTTTAATGAAATATAAGAGGATTTGAGAAGTCACTCAAAATGTGCCCTCATTTTTCTTTCTTCAGCACTAATCATAATTTCTATGGCAAAATGAACCCCCTCATTTTGTTCCTTTGCAAATTAAATGTTTTAAGTGTTAACACTTTATTCCAATCAAGATGACTTCAGGTGTGCCATACTTTTGTCATAAGTAAGACTGTTAGCGCTCTAGTTGTTCTTTAGAACACTCTGGGACATTCTGTCACTGGGCTATAGTTGCGCTACATCTGGCTGATATTTGGGCTACATTTGTTTTTTTTTGTCTCTGGTGGCCATCTTTGGGCTACATTGGGCTACATTGGGCTACATTTGGGCTCTAACATATATATAGCCCAATGTAGCCCAATATATATTTTTCAAAGTTAATTTTCGTAAAAACCACTGGTGCATATATCTTGAGACATAGCAAAGGCACATCGGGCTACCAGTCCCTACAATTTTGCCAAGTTTTGTGGAAATCCATTCAGCCGTTCGAGCTAAAAGTGAGTCCAACCGCCCTATGGAAAACTCAATGTTAAAAACATGTTTTGGGACCCCCTTTTTTCTCGGCCCCCGCTTGACGAAACCCCCCCATACTTTCAGGGGACGCTCAGAAACAAAATGTGCCATATTCCTGAAAATTTCAGCCAATTCCGTCCATCAACGCCAAAGTTATTCAACATAGAATTTTCAGAAATCCCTATTCAAAAAAATCCTAACTATATATACCTACTGGTGACCGCCAGTAGGTTATATATATATATATATATATATATATATATATATATATATATATATATATATATATATATATATATATATATACATATATATATATATATATATATATATATATATATATATATATATATATATATATATATATATATATATATGTATATATATATATATATATATATATATATATATATATATACACACATACATACTGATGAGGCGGGCTTCAGAAAATATTTTATTCTGACTCGTGGATTCAATTCCCCATAACATGAACTAATCAATTAATGAGCTGTTGCATGATTTGTTTAATTAATACAACCTAGATTAAGTTTGCACCACACATATACACGCGGGAAACTAATTACATGTGCTCTTGTTGCATTTGCAAGTCTGTTTTGTAACACATGATTAATATTGTCTTGTTTGTTATGTCTGTCCTATTGTCTTTGTCACTATTAATATGCGGCTGATCATTCATGGCATGTGCTTTTTATATGCGCTTACATGTATGTCCTATGTTGTGTTTGTCTGTCTGTGTATCATTTAATTATCTTTTTATTCTTTCAGAAACATAAAGCTGGATTACATGAAGAATGGTAGACATTTTGCTGCTTTAAATGTTTGCTTTTGCTAAATGTCTTTTTATTAGTGGGTTAATTAATAATTAGCAAGGGATTGGGTGGTACAGAAGGGTTTGCTTTACCTGAATTAATCACTCTTTTTGTGTTTGTTTAAATATTAGCTCAAGAGTGAGATGAGGCCTAGTCTCTGTTTCTGAAAAAAAGTTGGTCGGCCTGAACTGAGCAGAAGCTGGAGCCAAGTGTACACGTTCGGAAATCTTCCATGCGGAGTTTGTTGAACTTACTTCTTAAATGGATTGTGGCTCTAACTTTTGAAAAAAACTATGGCTCTAACAATGAAGCTTGTTTTCATGGACTGCTCTGGATGTTCTTTTACAAGGCCGAGGAAGTGACAGGGGCATTTTTCTGCCGAGCTTTTGGTGGAAGTCAGATTGGCAACTTTTAATGTTGCAAAGCTCGGAAGCTGATGTCACTCTATGCCAATGGACAATGGCATGGTGACGCGCTTATTCTCTGGACGTGGTAGTTGTGGTGGCCTGACAGCCATCAACCAATCACAGTGCTGAACTTTTCTAAAAAATAACATTTAGTTAAATTTGAGAAGCAAAAATGATATAAAATTGGCTCTCTTGAAGGGTTTGGGGCTGTCTGTTCCAGAGGGCGAAGTGCTGTCCGATTGCCTTGGGATTGATTGTAAGCATTCTACTGTTTATTATTTGTTTCCCTTTCAGGTCAGAAAACTAACTTAGAGAATAAGATTTATGTTTGCTTAAGTTCATTATTTTGATCAATGCTGATTTGACAGTAAACATTGTGCCAATGTTAATGCATTTAACTGAATTAATAAAACTAAATGTTTGATTTTTATAAAGAGAGTTAATAAAGATTTTTCAATTATGAATTTAAAAAAAAATAAACTTTTTAAAATGACAAGCTGGTCTTGTTTATTGTAGATAGTTTATAGCTTAAAATCAAACAACATATTGATCCATTCACCTCATGATTCAGCTGCTCTATGTTTCTTATGGGCCTGGTATTGATTGGTAAGTGTGATAGTGGATTGTGACATCATTTATAAAGTATTTTAGTTGCAGCGCTGGATTAATTTGGTAGCTTCAGACGGTTATATGTTGTTTTTGACATGCATGTTACATATATGTTGGTATAGTCATAGGATCAATGTTTAACAATATGTTGAGTTTTTTGATTATGTCAGATTGTTATATGTAGTCTTAAGGAATTTTTTCCAGCAGTGTGAAAAATTTCTGGTTAATTGCCGGCAAGGTAGTGTGACTAGAAGAGTTACACAGTGCATTTGTCTGTTTCAAAATTGTGGTATAGAATATATCACGTGTTGTGGACGTACAACACAAGTTAGGGACCTTAGATTGCATGGTTAAATGTATAGTGAGGATTGCCTATGAAATTGTAGCATTAAGCAGAGGGACCTGGTGAGCCTGTTTTAAAGCTTTCTGTGAAAAGAGTAGTAGGATTTATCCAAGCTTGAGTGAAGGGTGAGATAGTGGCGTCTATTCTTATCAACGCCTGACGTTTTCTGTGGTTGGTTCAAGTCCTGCCAAGAATTCGTGTGTGTATGATCAGGGTTTTTCTTGTTTGAAAGTGTGTGAATGGTTTGTAACCTGAAGATAGGGTAAGAATTACTCTATTGGCAATTGAAACTATTCTGTGAGAATAGCGTCGTCTATTCCACGCTGAGAATACTTGAATGAATGTGTAAAATTTTCTCTTTGTTAGAGAAGCAGGCAAATGGTTTGTTTTCATGTTGTTATTAATTGCGTTTTTAAAGAAGTAATTGGAAAGTGTTTTAAACCCTTCTGGGTAAAGTAAAAGCATTGAAAAGGTGTTTTGCGCTATTTAAATACCTTCAAAAGCATTGTACGCTATTTAAATGCTTTGAAAAGTGCCCCGATCGAAAATTGTAAGGGAGGGGCTGATTAAGGAGTAAAAGCGTGTGTGGGAGAGCCTGCAGCCGCAGCTGCTGCATGCGTCAGAGCCTGCCGCGATCTGATTGGTTTATGTCCCTGGAGTGTCAGAGCAAGCGCTCTCATTGGTTGAAGCGCGATCAATGTTTGAAATACTGTTCATATTTTAAGTATTTCATCCTATTCTTTTTCTCTTAAATTGTGCTATTTTAGAAGTGGACTTGACCCCATCCCTACGAGCTTTCTGCTATTTGCGCTCCCTCTTTTGGCAAATTTCTTAAATAAGCGAGCCCCTTAACAACAACGAGCCTGGCTATACGCGCTGGCAGATTGTTTTGTTTTTCGCTAAGTTTGTGTTATTGATTGAAACTGTGTGTGCCGAGTAATTTTGTGAAGGAGGGGGCTGCTAAGGACGCCGTCGCGTCATTCTCAGAGCACGAAGGGGCCGCGCTGTGATTGGCTGAGGTCCCGGCGCGTCATAGAAAGGTCGCGCAACCATTGGCCATAAACGTGCAGCATCACACAAGGGCCGCGACCTTATTGGTTGAGGTTTTCGCGAGCCATTGGTGTGTTGAGAATAATATCATTGAGAGGAGCGCGTGGGGTGAACTGATTCTGGTTATAGAGGGAGACGCCCTCGTTCCGACGTGTTACAGTAGGGTCGCGCACCCATTGGTTGGTGACGCGCATCCCTGTTAGTCCCAGTCATAGGTAGAGCAGCTGCGCTCTGATTGGGCGAGGCTCCGTGAGCCGCGCTCTGATTGGGCGAGGCTTTTTCCACTGCAAGTCCCGAGTGTCATGAAGGAGCTGGCTGTGACATGTACTGTCACGTGCCGTGACCTGATTGGTCAGACCTTCGTGTGATTAGACTTTTTATTTTCCTTTGCAAGGAAGTGCTGGTGAGCGTAGTGAAATCGCGCTAGAAGAGTTTAAAATTTCCGATTAGGGGGGGCTGGCTTGGTTGAGTTTATTTTGTTTATTCCTCAAGAAGAGGCTTGCTGTGTCCTGATTGGCTAGGGACGCTGCAGTGTCATAGATAGGTCGCGACCGGATTGGTCGAAACTTGGTGAAGCATTCTCATTCTGGTTGGCTGAGCGCTGTGCAGTCACACGCTGATTGGTCAGAACACTTGTGTTGATATATAGTGTTTACTTTTTGCCGAAGATTTAGTTTTTCCACGCTATTAATGCCCAAAGCTTCATTTTTTATTATTAATTATTTCAGATATTTGCTATTAATTAGTGAATAAATATAGCGGATATATTAGGACAATAGCAACAAAGGTGATTAAAGTTAGGACATTAATTATTAAATTAGTACAATATTAGGTAAAAACAGTTGCTTAGAGTTGCAAATAAAGTTATAATATTTACAGCCTTTGATAAAACAGCATTGAGTTACAAACATGAGTTATTGGCTTGATTATAAAAAAAAGCCTACATGGTTTCAAAAGGTGAAAAATTATTTTAAACCTGACAAGAAAATTGTGACACGTGGTGGTAAATTACTTCATAAGTACAAAACACCTGCAGCCTATATGGAAGGCGAATATGGTTATCATACTGTAATTTGGTTTGATAACTGGATGCATTATACCAAAAATGATGGTGTACTAGCCTGGCCAGAAGATGGGTCATTTAATGTGAAAGTTTTACAAAATCTGAGAGGAAAAATGATGGATCTTGTGCCAAAGCCAAGACCTACACAATTTGAAGCCTTAGTTGAATGGGAGGTTGAGATGATGGAACTTGAACGTGAAAGCAAGTGTTCAGCACCTAAATATTCAAATTATGTTGTAAATAAAGAACAGGACAGAAATTTACGCAGATCCCCAGAACAGATTAATGTGACGCCAAGAAAGCAGATTAATGTGTCGCCAAGAGTCCCAGTTCAGATTAATGGAGTCCCAGTCCAGACCTCTTCTCAAGGTTTCACAACAGGTATGTATGATGAGATGCCTAGTACTTCTGGAAATAATATTCCTGATCATGTAAGTTCTACAAATGATTTAATGGAGAAGTTAAAGTCAGACATGGAAGCAGTGACAGTTCCTGTGACAATTGGACCTGTTCCCCCAGTGCTTAGAAAAGATGAAAATAGTCCCACAGCTTTAACGGTACCATTGAATTGTGAAATTCAAAAGTTTGCTGAAAAACTTTATTCTAATGTACCTGAAAATGAGTTAGTAATGATTCAAACTCAGCAAGAGAGAGTGAAAACTGTGACGTTGACCTGATTGACCTGACACAGCCTGGTGAGTACAAATTACTGGATAATACAATCAGTACAGACAGATTAAAAGGATTACAATATAATGAGAACATTGAAGGCTTGAACAATACAGGTAGGATTGCCTCTGTCCATATAAAAGATTTCATTTGGGCTTTGAGAAAAAGGGGTAGTCTGAAAAAATGGAAGACAAAACGGACAAAGAAAAAGGAGAAGGAAAAAGCGAATTTAGCTGTTGTAAGTGAGTGTAAAAATCCACAGATTCAGCAGAATGAGATACCTCCGCCGCCATTTCTAAATCATGTTAATGAGCAGAAATACAATACAGATACAGGATTCAGTGGAGACAAGGAAAACAGACCTGATCCAGTTAACATTGCAAACAAGCAGGGAAACTCATTTCCTAATGTTTCACAGTACAAGAGAAAGCCAGAAACAATTCCTGTTATTGAAAAATTTATTGAGCAGGGTGTCTTAAAAGACATTGAGAACAGTCTTTGTGACTCACCAGATATGGGAATTAGAAAGCCAGATGAAAGGTACAAAATAGTACAGGACCTGAGAAAGGTTAATGAGATAGTTATCCCTTGTTGTCTTATTGTGCCCAAACCAGTAGAGATCCTTTGTCAGATACCACATGATACTGCGTGGTATTGGGTCCCAATGCACCAGGAGAGTCAAATAATTTTTGCTTTCAGGTTCCAAGAGAGAGAGAGAATTCCCAGTCAGGTAACGATTAAGAGAATTAAAATGATTCAAGCAATGGAATGCCCAAAGACACAAAAACAGGTAAGAATGCTCCTAGGCATGGTTGGTTACTGTTGCCAATGGATTAGTGCTTTCTCAGTGTTTGCAAAACCATTGCAGAGACTGACAAAAGCAGATATAAAAGACCCAATTGTCTTGACAGAAATAAAGCTCGAAGTCATTGAGCAATTTAAAAAGAGTTTGAGTGAAGCTCCTGTTCAGGGCATGCCAGACTTCAACAAAGAAGTTGAGCTTCTTGATAAAATAGCAGTGATAAAATGTGCTGCAAATGGAGAGAAAAATGATCATGTCTCAAAAGGTAATGAGCACGCAGGTACCATTGTTAAATTTTGTGCTCAGGAGTGGGTTGCAATCAATGGGGAAAAATTCAATGAACATGTTTCAAGCATCCTCATACTAATATTTGCAATTCAGACATGGCAAGAATTAAAACAATTACAAGATGAGGCACATGATGAGGAGAAAAACACATGGTTCAAAGAAGGTTTCAGACAGCAAGAGGAAGATGAAATTTGCTTTTACAAAGATGACAAACCTGTTATGCCCAATTGCATAATTGCTGATATAGCACAGATGTACCATGGTCCAATTGAGAGTTTGGGAACCATAGGCCGGGAGGGTGGTTCATTTACAAATTTTCAAACAGATCGTTTTGAAATGCCCCAACATAACAAACTGAGATATGTCCTAGTCATCATTTGTTTACTTTCAAAATGGTTAGAAGCTTTTCCAACAAGAAAGAATAATACCGTTTCTGTATTCCATCAGTTGGGAACAGATGTGGAAAAGGAGCAGGCTCATGATCTATTGCCAAGAAACTTGGTCAGAACAAAGGTTCATCGGAGGAGAAACAGTCTAGTACCCAGGTGGCAGAAAGCAAGTCAGGTGTTACTAGTCACAACAGATACTGGGTGGATGCATATCAGTAATACCCTTTGTGTACTTGCACCTGATAACACTGATGAAGTTAGTGAAAACACTGCAACTGATTCAGACTCTGAAGAAGAAAGTTCTGTCAAAAATCCACATCTTGAAGATTGACAAGGTGGTGGACATCTGGATGATGATGTCAATGTGAATGGAACATTGAATGAAGAAGATCTAGAGATTGTGATTCTAGATTCAGAAAATGATGAAAATCTGATAGAAAAAGAATGTCAAGGAAAAGAAGAAGATTCAGAAGCAGAAGACTCTGAGCAAGATGAAAATCTAATCCAGGAGATTGAAAGGCAAAGGAGTAGCTCTGTGTGCAGGAACAAGAATCCTGAAACTGGGAAGCTAAAGGTGATCTCTGAAGAAGAGGAAAAATTACCAAGTACCAGCTGTAAGGATGATGTTTCTAACGAAGTGAAGCTGCTGAGTAAAGAAGTTCCTAGGTACGGATTTGAAGTCTCAGAAACAAATACAGATGGGAGTGATGAAGAGTCTGAGATAAGAAAATTCGGAAAAAGGGCTTGGAAAGCTGAATGTAAAGAAAGCAAGCCTAAGAAGAAACTCTTGAGAAAAGGTGATGTCTGGCCTAAAGATTTAAAATTCAAATATGAAGTGTCAAATCAGAAGAGTGATTCAGACAAAAAAGAGCAAGCTGAAGAGAAGATTGAAATGATTACCAGGAAGAGCAAAAGACCATTGAGACCAAATGTAAAATACAAATCTCCAGAATGGGCCTACATAACTATTCCTCCAATAGTTGAGGAGCGCAGTAGCAGTCAAAATGGTGACAATGACTAGGTTTAGTTTTCTTTAAGTTGAGGTTTATTTTTGGCATAAGGCTGAAGAAATTTTGTTAGGGTGACACAAGGTCGAAGAAATTGTGTTAGCTGGAAACACTTTTATGTAAGACGCAAGGTCGAAGAAAACATGTTTTAGAATTAAAAAAAAAAGAGGGGGTATATACTATGTACTAATTTTTCAAAAATTTTCAAAAATTTACTTTTTGTTTTTTTTGTTTTGTTTTATACTACTCAGATTGATATTTGTTTTGTTGGTGCAATTCAAAATGTTGTTATGCAATTTAAAACTTAGGGCCAGATGTAGGTAGGCATTTACCGGTCGGTAACGGCCGAATTCGGCCGTTACCGACCGGTAAATGCAATTTGAGATGTAGGGCCCTGTATTTTACAGAATCGGTAAATTTACCGATCGGTAAATTTACCGATTCTGTAAAATACCGAATCGGTATTTTTTCCGATTCGGTAAAATTGATATGTAGGTGGGACTCTTCTGAGTCCCACAAGCACTACAGAATCGGTATTTTACCATCAAATACTATTTGATGGTAAAATACCGATTCTGGTGTGCATGCACATGTGTGCATGCACACCTGTGCCATATGACAGGCAGACCTGCCCCTAGGGCTTGTATGCCTGCCACATGGCACCCAATCCTGTTTAGGGGGTGCCAGGGGGTGTCAAAGTGACACCCCCTGCACCCTTGTGAAATTCGGTATTTACCGATTCGGTAAATACCGAATCGGTAAAGCCTATTGATTTCTATGGGCTTTGAAGCCCATAGGAATCAATAGGCTTTACCGATTCGGTATTTACCGAATCGGTAAATACCGAATTTTACCGATTCGGTAAAAGGGAACATCTGGATTCCCTACATACCAACCCCTCACATTTACCGAATCTTAATTACCGAATCGATAAAATTCGGTAATTTTCGGTAATTAAGATTCGGTAAATGTTACTTACCTACATCTGGCCCTTAGTTCCCTAAATTCATTGGGGGTTGGGGATTCAAAGGTGGAAAGGATCCAACTTAGCTGAATAAAGAAAGGGTAAAGGATATAGAATTAGTAAGATGTAAGACTCAATACTAATTATGAGATAGATGAAATTAGAGCTTAAATACTAATCCAGAGTAAGCCTGAAACATGTTCAATAGATCAAATTTTAAGTAAAATTTTTTGGGTGTTTGGTGATTTTAAAATCACCAGATGAGGGAGTTGATGAAGCGGGCTTCAGAAAATATTTTATTCTGACTCGTGGATTCAATTCCCCATAACATGAACTAATCAATTAATGAGCTGTTGCATGATTTGTTTAATTAATACAACCTAGATTAAGTTTGCACCACACATATACACGCGGGAAACTAATTACATGTGCTCTTGTTGCATTTGCAAGTCTGTTTTGTAACACATGATTAATATTGTCTTGTTTGTTATGTCTGTCCTATTGTCTTTGTCACTATTAATATGCAGCTGATCATTCATGGCATGTGCTTTTTATATGCGCTTACATGTATGTCCTATGTTGTGTTTGTCTGTCTGTGTATCATTTAATTATCTTTTTATTCTTTCAGAAACATAAAGCTGGATTACATGAAGAATGGTAGATATTTTATGTGCTGCTTTAAATGTTTGCTTTTGCTAAATGTCTTTTTATTAGTGGGTTAATTAATAATTAGCAAGGGATTGGGTGGTACAGAAGGGTTTGCTTTACCTGAATTAATCACTCTTTTTTTTCTGAAGAAAAGTTGGTCGGCCTGAACTGAGCAGAAGCTGGAGCCATGTGTACACGTTTGGAAATCTTCCATGCGGAGTTTGTTGAACTTACTTCTTAAATGGATTGTGGCTCTAACTTTTGAAAAAAACTATGGCTCTAACAATGGAGCTTGTTTTCATGGACTGCTCTGGATGTTCTTTTACAAGGCCGAGGAAGTGACAGGCATTTTTCTGCCGAGCTTTTGGTGGAAGTCAGATTGGCAACTTTTAATGTTGCAAAGCTCGGAAGCTGATGTCACTCTATGTCAATGGACAATGGCATGGTGACGCGCTTATTCTCTGGACGTGGTAGTTGTGGTGGCCTGACAGCCGTCAACCAATCACAGTGCTGAACTTTTCTAAAAAATAACATTTAGTTAAATTTGAGAAGCAAAAATGATATAAAATTGGCTCTCTTGAAGGGTTTGGGGCTGTCTGTTCCAGAGGGCGAAGTGAGTCCGATTGCCTTGGGATTGATTGTAAGCATTCTACTGTTTATTATTTGTTTCCCTTTCAGGTCAGAAAACTAACTTAGAGAATAAGATTTTTATAAAGAGAGTTAATAAAGATTTTTCAATTATGAATTTAAAAAAAAATAAACTTTTTAAAATGACAAGCTGGTCTTGTTTATAGTAGATAGTTTATAGCTTAAAATCAAACAACATATTGATCCATTCACCTCATGTTTCAGTTGCTCTATGTTCCTTATGGGCCTGGTATTGATTGGTAAGTGTGATAGTGGATTGTGACATCATTTATAAAGTATTTTAGTTGCAGCGCTGGATCAATACATAGTGGGGTGCCCCATCTCTATGTACCGTGCTATGGGGCTCTGGTCCGGAGTATTGGGTGATTCACCTCTGTCAGTGGTGCGTAGCTTGGTTTGTATTAAATTACTAGCAATGAGTTGACAATCTTCTTTTTCTCACAAAGTCCTGGTGAAAATATGCCTAGTCATTCACAAAATGACATCATTCTGGGATCACCACAGCGCCCCCCACTCAGTTTTACAACCTTCTTTTGTTTTTACCGGATGTTCACAAACTCGCATTGAGTGCAGACGAAACCATTCTGTACCTGTGAGCACCTCAGGGAAGAGCAGAGCGCCTCACTGACGCGAAAACCGCCCCAGGGTCCTTGCACTGGGCACATCCGGTATAACCCACGTGTCACCCAACTGCAGTCACCTGCACAACCCACTCAGCTAACTTGCCCCCCCCCCCATAATTACTAACTATCCCGAAGGGCAACACGCTTTCCGCACAGCCTCTCCCAGGCAGCGTCTCTCCGGCTCTCATAAAGACATCAAATTGAATGCACCGCCTGGGATATGCAGTTCCGTTGTCAGGGACTCTGCTTTTTATTAAACACCCCTTGTCTTATGTTACATACTATGGTAAATTGTTAGGTGGTGTGAAGTGGGCACCATACCTCTATAAATGCATGCATGTGTTCTTTTCATAACTGACAGTGGGGTACAGAGAACAATACTTAACTCCGGAAACGTTATAGCACACACGACATGTCAGTAAAATGCTAGAATAATTAATATCCGTTCTTTCCCATGCCCATCAATGCAGATGTTGTTCGTGTTCACCAACATGCAATTGGCAATATGTTAAAGAAAAGAGGAGCAGGCCTCCGCACACTGAGGCATATTGGGGCGCCCCCACCATATGGATCAGGGGCGCGCATGGAGGCAAACTAAACGTGTCCAAATGATGAGGTTCGTCGCCTTGAGAGGCACCGGAAGTGTGGAGTGGGTGTTACAGAAATACATGGAGTGCGCCAGTTATGGGGAACATTGAAGGCCCCGACAGACACGCGGGAAGCATGTAAATAAACAAGCATTGGAGAAGCTAACCGCCGCTGGAGGAAAAATTACAATATAGCGCCACCTCATTCATCGCGCTTCTAACTCTGACTGCATCTTTGGTGCTGTAGCTGAGATGCCCCCCCCCCCCCCCTGCACTTTCCGGTCAGCCGCCCCCATTAAAAACCTATATTATTATAGCTAGTTGGAAATGGTAGGCAGGTGAACACAAGGCTTTGCTGCAGTTCAGTGGGTTGTGCGGCAGTACACAGCGAAGCTTTCAGAGGTGAAAAGCCTCCCTGCCCCACCTGATATTTCTATTGTGCAGAACGTCTCACGTGCCTGTGGTTTAATGTGTACATTTCAACAACGCATTTTTAAGTAAAGTTGCCACAATTGAGGTATTTAAATAATACAACAACCCTCATCCGCAAGGTGTACTTAAACAATGCTGACTCCAACCATAGCGCCACTTGTAATTCTATCAGTGCCAAGGGGCAGCGCTATTTGTAGAGCAGCAGGTGCAGACGCACCAGGCCCGGGAGACAGAGGGCCCAATATACCTAAATTATGGCTGTCTTTTATTACTCAACCAAAGGGGGGGGGCTTTCTTGTGCTTGCATTTAGCCTCATCGGACCCTTGCTGTGTCACTGGAGACACTTCCGGGCTGTACAACTTGCCTGTTCCCCATATGTGCATGGACTCTACTCCCAGGCTGAGCTTCCTCCCCCACTGTGCTATCCTGGCAGCGCTCTGCTGGGGGTCCGCCCCCTCTAGTCCTTTCCTGTGCTCAGTGCACTATCCTCAAATCTCTTCCCTCCCAAGTGCACCCAGGGGCCTATTCCCAGAGTCTCGCCTCTCAGCCAGGACCTGCAGCAATTACAAATAAAAAACAAAAAGTGCATCTTTACAAGTTCAAAGCGCCCCCAAATTGCAAATGCGGAACACTTGTTAATAGCTATTTCATTCACTCATGGAGGCACTTTTATTTTGGTGCTCCGGACTATTTTCTGTCCTGGTCCAACCCTGTTCTCAGCTTCGCCTCCCCTGGGTCCTACTTCCATAACATGCCCTCCCCAGCTTCATCCAGAGCTGCGCCCTCTCTCCTGTGCCCAATGGACCAGTCCGAGTCGGGACCCCGGTCTTGTGTAGCGCTCTTCTTCAGAAAACTGTGCCACTCCCATCGAGGTATATGGCCATACTCACAAAGCTGTGCCTGTGCCCCTCGCCATTTGTACCAGTAGGCAGTACCCCAAGACTGCCCCCCCCCCCAAGCAGGTCTCTGTGCTCTGCTCCAGTAGTTACACTCCCTCAATTATCTCTGTAGCTGTGTGATGTGTACTCACAGGGCTGCGCCTTTACCCCCGCGTGCCAATGCCCCACTCGAAGCACTATGTCGCTCTCTCCTACCACTAGTGACAATACCACCCGTGCCCCCTCCAGCAGTGGTGCCCAGTAATGTCCTCTTGGGTTGCGTTCTGTTTCTCTCCCCTCCAGGTGTCCCCTGCTGGCTCCCCCGCATGCGCTCCTGTGCCCCAGTCTTCTCCCTCTCTCTGTACCCCAGGCTTGTTGCCCCCTGCACCCTCATTCCCCCTAGGAGATACCCCAGCGTCGCTTACCTGCTGGCTGAGCCTTAGGCGGCGAGGCCTCGGCGGGTCCCCCCCAGCGCAGGGGGGCAGCAGGCTGTCTAGGCTCTTGGTGGCCTGCTGCCGCCGTAGCGCCACCTGCGCGGCCATGACCCATTGGCGCTCGATGATTAGGATGCACTTGTCGCAGGTGCAGTCCTTGAAGCGGCAGTAGCGCTTGTGGCCCTTCAGCCACAACAGCACCCCGTGGTTCCTGCAGCGCGCGCACTTGGGGGTCCGCTGCAGGGGGGGGCTCGGCGGCACCACGGGCCCCCCATGTACAGGTAGGGAGGTCCATAGCCGTTCATGGTGGCGGCGCCCCGGGGTGAGAGGGCGCCCTGGGCGGCGGCCGGTCCAAGGAGTCCAAGTGCGGAGGAGGGAGTGTGAGGGTCTCAGGTGAGGAGTACTGGAGGGGTCCCCGCCTCTCCTCTGTCCGGTATCCTCTTCAGGAGGACTGCTTCTGCCCGTCTCTCCTGGCGCTGCCTGCCAGTGCGGGGAGGTACTGGTGCCTGCTGCCTCCTCCTCCTGATGCCGCCTGTGCTCTGAGCCCTCCTGGCCAATCCGCTCCTACCTGCCCTCTCCTCTCTCTGCCCCTCCTCTGCCCTCTTGCTTCTCGCTCTGCCAACCTGGTCTGCTATGTCTCCCCCCTCTCTTACTGCCCTCCCCAGCACCTGCGGGGCTCTCCCAACACCACGGGGGCCCGCTGCTGTACGGGCGGCGTCTCCTCTTTTCCCGGGGCTCCCTCAGCACACGGGAGCCCCGCACCAGCCAGCAGCATCACCCGGTCTCCCCCTTGGCACGGGAGACCGGGCGGACACATCGAAGGCTTCCCCCACGCAGGGGGAAGAGGAAACCACGTCCTCCCGCCCCCGCCCACAACCAGGTGGCGGCGGCGAGCATCTTGAGGCGGCTCGGGCCGCGGCGGTGATCTCGGGGGTAAAACGAGGGGTGGGCACCCTCAAGATTAAAATAAAGACATTAAAATAAAAGAGAGAAGCCCCCCAAGCCCCCCCCCCCAATTTTTTTTTCCGAAAAAATCGCGGGGTGCGTGCACGGTGCGCGCTTACAGATATATAATTTTTTTCTCATTTAATTTTCTCAGGAACCACTGGAGGGATTTACACTATTTAACCAAAAGCGTGATCTGCGTACCAGACACTACCATTTAGACAAGTTTGGTGTAATTCCCTTCAGCGGTTCAAGCTGTAGCCGTGTCTAAAGGTCCTATGGAAATTAACATGGGGAAAACACATTTTGGGACCCCCCTTTTTTCTCAGCCCCCACTTGACTAATCCCCCCCAAACAAAAAGTGCATCTTTACAAGTTCAAAGCGCCCCCAAATTGCAAATGCGGAACACTTGTTAATAGCTATTTCATTCACTCATGGAGGCACTTTTATTTTGGTGCTCCGGACTATTTTCTGTCCTGGTCCAACCCTGTTCTCAGCTTCGCCTACCCTGGGTCCTACTTCCATAACATGCCCTCCCCAGCTCCATCCAGAGCTGCGCCCTCTCGCCTGTGCCCAATGGACCAGTCCGAGTCGGGACCCCGGTCTTGTGTAGCGCTCTTCTTCAGAAAACTGTGCCACTCCCATCGAGGTATATGGCCATACTCACAAAGCTGTGCCTGTGCCCCTCGCCATTTGTACCAGTAGGCAGTACCCCAAGACTGCCCCCCCCCAAGCAGGTCTCTGTGCTCTGCTCCAGTAGTTACACTCCCTCAATTATCTCTGTAGCTGTGTGATGTGTACTCACAGGGCTGCGCCTTTACCCCCGCGTGCCAATGCCCCACTCGAAGCACTATGTCGCTCTCTCCTACCACTAGTGACAATACCACCCGTGCCCCCTCCAGCAGTGGTGCCCAGTAATGTCCTCTTGGGTTGCGTTCTGTTTCTCTCCCCTCCAGGTGTCCCCTGCTGGCTCCCCCGCATGCGCTCCTGTGCCCCAGTCTTCTCCCTCTCTCTGTACCCCAGGCTTGTTGCCCCCTGCACCCTCATTCCCCCTAGGAGATACCCCAGCGTCGCTTACCTGCTGGCTGAGCCTTAGGCGGCGAGGCCTCGGCGGGTCCCCCCCAGCGCAGGGGGGCAGCAGGCTGTCTAGGCTCTCGGTGGCCTGCTGCCGCCGTAGCGCCACCTGCGAGGCCATGACCCATTGGCGCTCGATGATTAGGATGCACTTGTCGCAGGTGCAGTCCTTGAAGCGGCAGTAGCGCTTGTGGCCCTTCAGCCACAACAGCACCCCGTGGTTCCTGCAGCGCGCGCACTTGGGGGTCCGCTGCAGGGGGGGGGCTCGGCGGCACCACGGGCCCCCCATGTACAGGTAGGGAGGTCCATAGCCGTTCATGGTGGCGGCGCCCCGGGGTGAGAGGGCGCCCTGGGCAGCGGCCGGTCCATGGAGTCCAAGTGCGGAGGAGGGAGTGTGAGGGTCTCAGGTGAGGAGTACTGGAGGGGTCCCCGCCTCTCCTCTGTCCGGTATCCTCTTCAGGCGGACTGCTTCTGCCCGTCTCTCCTGGCGCTGCCTGCCAGTGCGGGGAGGTACTGGTGCCTGCTGCCTCCTCCTCCTGATGCCGCCTGTGCTCTGAGCCCTCCTGACCAATCCGCTCCTACCTGCCCTCTCCTCTCTCTGCCCCTCCTCTGTCCTTTTGCTTCTCGCTCTGCCAACCTGGTCTGCTATGTCTCCCCCCTCTCTTACTGCCCTCCCCGGCACCTGCGGGGCTCTCCCAACACCACGGGGGCCCGCTGCGGTACGGGCGGCGTCTCCTCTTTTCCCGGGGCTCCCTCAGCACACGGGAGCCCCGCACCAGCCGGCAGCATCACCCGGTCTCCCCCTTGGCACGGGAGACCGGGCGGACACATCGAAGGCTTCCCCCACGCAGGGGGAAGAGGAAACCACGTCCTCCCGCCCCCGCCCACAACCAGGTGGCGGCGGCGAGCATCTTGAGGCGGCTCGGGCCGCGGCGGTGATCTCGGGGGTAAATCGAGGGGTGGGCACCCTCAAGATTAAAATAAAGACATTAAAATAAAAGAGAGAAGCCCCCAAGCCCCCCCCCCCCCAATTTTTTTTTCCGAAAAAATCGCGGGGTGCGTGCATGGTGCGCGCTTACAGATATATAATTTTTTTCTCTTTTAATTTTCTCAGGAACCACTGGAGGGATTTACACTATTTAACCAAAAGTGTGATCTGCGTACCAGACACTACCATTTAGACAAGTTTGGTGTAATTCCCTTCAGCGGTTCAAGCTGTAGCCGTGTCTAAAGGTCCTATGGAAATTAACATGGGGAAAACACATTTTGGGACCCCCCTTTTTTCTCAGCCCCCACTTGACTAATCCCCCCCAAACTTTCAGGGAAGGAGAGGAGCAGAGCGAGCCATCTTCTTCGAGAAATTTGCGAAGATTCATCAACCAGCGCCAAAGTTATTCTCAATAGAATGTTGGGAATTTCCTATGGAAACTAGGTCCTAACTATATATACCTACTGGCTACCGCCAGTAGGTTATATATATATGTATATATAACTATATATATATATATATATATATATATATATATCTATATCTATCTATCTATCTATCTATCTATCTATCTATCTATCTATCTATCTATATATATATATATATATATATATATATATATATATATATATATATATATATATATATATATATATATATATATATATATATATATTCACTGTGATCAAGGGCCTACAGGCCCGAAATACGTCGTGCTGCTGCTGTTTTACCTGCACCATTAAAATCATCTAACGCCAGATCAGGTGGTCCGTCTCTCTCTTGGCTTCACCGATCGTACCGATTGGAGGTGGCTTGTGGAGCTTTTCTTTGCATATATATATATATATATATATATATATATATATATATATATATATATATATATATATATATATATATATATATATATATATATATATGGCGTTTACTTTCTTACCTGTACTTGCGGGCTTAGATACGTAGGCAGCACCAAGAACCCAGTATACATGCGAATACTACAACACATCCATGCCATCATCAACTGCGACCCCGCCTACCCGGTAGCCAGACATTTTAAGACCAGTCATAACAGAGATGTCAACTGTTTATCCTACTTTGTTATTGACATGGCACCGGTACTGAAAAGAGGATAGAGATAAAGCATTGAGACAATTAGAAACAAGATACATTCTAAATCTGAACAGCAAGTCTCCGAATGGCCTTAACGACAGAGAGGATATACACACCTTTCTGTAGTATATTCCATTTGATACATAACTACTCAACTCTATCTGTGCATGGGTATTACAGTAAATCACAGTGATGAGCCTATAAATTATAAACAGAAGTTTAAAATGAAGGTTTATAATATTAGCTGCTATTTTACTACATTCACTCACATGTTTTTAACATCACCTGTCTAGCACTATTTTTTGCACCATTAACACTCAGCATTTTTCAGACTAGGGTTGTTGAGATATATAGATAATTGAAGAGAAGTTGGTTAATCCCGGGAGCGGGGCTGATCTGAAATCCACAAATTATCCTAGCACTAGCACTTTACTTCGTGATGACAGCAGTTGCACATACAATACCACAGTAACATCTAGAATAGACCTCAGGGAGGCAGCATCATTTGCACTATTGGTTCTGCATTCATGCAGGGAAACCACTTTGCACAATTAAACAGCAATATTTGCACACAAATGCGCGTATATTTTTGCACATGTAACATAGAAATGTTTATTGATTTTTATACTGGGTTTTATGACAGTGATTTTAACGTATTTATGCAAGTTAATATGTTATTTATGTCAAATAATGTGTGCAGAATGTGCTTTATTATGATGTAATTTATTGCTGCTTGCTTATTTGCACAATTCCACGCATTTATGCGGAGATAATGTAAATAGTTACTGGCATATATGATTATTGGTATGCTTTGATGTGCCTTAATTTGCGTTTCAGTCGCAGATAAATAGTGCTTTAACCCAGTCGACATAGAGCACATTTTTCCATAGTATTTCTTCACTATTCATGATTGGGTCACATGGTGATTCCACGAATGAGAAAAGAGTGTTTTGTTATTTAAAGGTGACCATTGCTGCATGTCCGCTATGTGATCAAGGGCAGTTCCTGCCCGAAACGTGTCGTGCCAAAGAAAACCTGTAAAAAGGATAATAAACTTACCTGTGACACTCGTAATGCCGCGTGGTGATCCGTGATTCCTGTGGTCAGAACCAATTCAAGCAGAGACCTGGTTTTATATATATATATATATATATATATATATATATATATATATATATATATATATATATATATATATCATAAAGGAAATCTTCTGAGACAATACAATTAGTCTTCACAAAATAGCACATCTGCTTTCCGTGTCAACATGTATTGAAGGATTCATTTAGTAACGGGTATAGATCCTCAGTGCCCTGCAGATTATGCTTTTAAACTCCGTTGACGTGTTTCGATGGACACTAAAAATTACAACCACCTTCTTCGGGAGTATATAAATATTACTTCCCCAATGTAATTGCATATGATGTCTAGAAGGAAAACACCAATAAGAAAACATTAAAAACGACATACATAGAATACAGTACATCCCCATACAATCAATACATGGTCATCAAAGTAAAACAAGACTTTTTTTTTAGAATATTATTTTATTGGCATTTTGGAGTATTACATGTCAGCACGCTGGTGTGCATAAGGAGATAAAGGAGAAGATTGTCTTCTTACGGCCTTTACATTTACATTTATCAATATGCTTGCATAAATTAGACCAATCAACATACTCCCTTTTTTCTTGGTCCCCATTGTCCCAGTTGATGTATCTGTACAAAACAAAGAGTATTCAGATCATCTAGGTACAATCCTCACATCAAACACTCACACTATACGTACAATCCAAATCCCTAGCATAACACAACCAAATACCACATACATTTAGAAAAATATATATAACTTTAATCCTGTCATGCAAACAAAAATACATTTCACATTTAAAAGCTCATATGTATAATCACCCATTTATAAATACATATATATCACCTACTCGCGGTCGCTAGTAGGTAGTTATAGTTAGGACCTAGTTTCCATAGGAAAAGCGTTTTTTTTGTTTTTCCAATAACTTTAGTTTTCTTGTGACTCAGTAGAACCGAGTCACAAGAAAACAGTAAAACCAAGTTAAAAATTAAGAAAAGGGGGCAGGATAGAAACACCCTGACCCCCTAGGCCTGCTCAGGGATTCCCACAAGGACCCCCCAATTTTTTTTTTGTTAAAAAACATCCAAAAGCACGCTGGGTGCATGAATCTGGACAATAAATAAGTAAATAAATAAGCGGGGGCTCCCCCACTTCATTTAAATGAGCCCCCAGGTGGGCCAGGTCCCGGGGGCAATCGTGTAATTATATCACCACCTCTTCCGGGCTATGTAAATTAGGTGCTGTGTGCCCTCCCGCAGCCCTGGGGAAAACCACCAGCTCGGGCTTTGAAAATAGAGGGAGGGGGCAGCGCGCCCCCCCTCCTGGAGTGCTTGATGGCCCCGGGGACTGCCACCCCCCAGGGCCGGCTTCTGCAATGTCCCGGGGTGTCCACCCCGGGACATTACTGTTTGCTATGACCGGGCGGGAGCATGGATTCCACCCTGTGATAGTAAACACTGGTTTGCTTTGTTGAAGCGAGAGGAGGAAAACCTCCTCTCGCTTCAATAAAGGAAAGGAGAATTTATTTTGGGCAAGTGAAGCTGCATGTTAGCAGCTCCCATTGCCCAAAAGCAATGCCAGCTCTCGCAGGAGGCGGAGAGCTGGCTGGACCGTGGGGGCACTGGGGCTCCCCCCACAGTCCCCAACAGAGAGGCCAGGCCCCGGGGGATGGGATACCCGGGGCCAGAAGAGGTCTGGGAGGGGGGCCACGTGGCCCCACTCCCCTTTTTAAAAAAAAGAAAGTATGTAGATGCGGGCATGCCTCGGAGGATGTGGTCCCCGAGGCAAATGTAAATTAATTAAAGTGAATGGTTTTTTTTTCTTCAAAAAAGTTTGGAGTCGTGACACTAGTGCGACTTTCAGCACGGCGCCCTAGTGTGAACACTAAGGGTGCATGGCTCTCAGTGCATCCCCTAGTGTGAATACAAAGGGTGCACGGCTCTCACCGCGGCACTCGAATACTTCTCAGGTGATTAAAACACCGAGGGGCATATTCTCAAGGACACATCACCGAATTAATGGCACTTTATCGCAGCCAAAATGGTGATAAATTTAACGCACCATTCACAAGCTGGTGCAAACAGCCCTTATCACCAGTTTACCAGCGATAGCAGCGTAAAAAAACATTGTCACGGATGACCCTGGCATATATCGCGAATGAGATGCAGAGTAGGCGTTCAGTTCAAAAAGCAGCAAACACACCTCTTTGCAACATTCTCAACGACCAGCAAGATCGGCGAAGAGAACACTAAACAGGCGATAAGGTGCATTAGCACCAGGAAGTTTACACCTGCTCTGACCTGGTGTAAAGTCGGACTACAACCTGCAACAAGAAATGGAGCCCAGCCCAAAGCCACACCTGAACAACAACAGATGCCATGGAGCCAACGAACATGCAGCTCGGACACCCAAGAGTTCCCCGCCACCCCCCGCCACCACCCCCTTGTCCGCCATCACCCCCTGACTCCCTTCGACAAACAAATCTGACAGCAACCTTCCAAAATCTGGAACGTAACAAATCAGCTAATGTTGCACAATTATAACAATGAAGATGCATGTGAGGTTGGACTAATGAGAATCATAGTCATCTATGGATTTACATATAAAACATTTTATTTACACAAAACAACAAACTAAAAGTAGCCATGGCGTGTCATCCCTCGACAATCTGTGAATCACAGCCTGCAAGAAAAAAGCAAGATAAGATTGTGCTTCATGCGCCCATCAAAGGAGAAAGAGAGAAAGAGTGAGAGAGAGAGGAAGAGAGAAAGAGTGAGAGAGAAACTAAGAGAGAGAGAGAAAGAGTGAAAGAGAAAGGAAGAGATGGAGAGAGAGAGGGAGTGCCGACACTGCGGACAAAACCCTCACAGCTCAACTTTCCGCCACCGGTGTGTCTCCAACCAAGTGCCGGAAAACACTGCAGCCCTCAAGCTCACTCATCTGAAACATAGTAAAGAATCAGTAATGGCAGAGTAAATACAACTGCACACCTCTTCATCGCTGTGCCACCCCTGCGCACCCAGGCTGCTGCACACCATCCACTCCCACCGCCCAGAGGTGTGTGCCCGCCCCTGCACACCCAGGTTGCTGCACACCATCCACTCCCACCGCCCAGAGGTGTCTGTCCGCCACTGCTCACCCAGGCTTCTGCACACCATCCACTCCCACCGCCCAGAGGTGTCTGCCCACCCCTGCGCACCCAGGCTGGTGCACACCATCCACTCCCACCGCCCAGAGGTGTCTGCCCACCCCTGCGCAGCCAGGCTGGTGCACACCATCCACTCCCACCGCCCAGAGGTGTCTGCCCACCCCTGCGCACCCAGGCCTCACTGCTCACCTTCCGCCATCTGCGTGTAGAAAAGAGGGCCCACCACGTTCCGCTGCAAGCCCCAACCCCAGGGCCAGCGGACAGGGCACCCTCCACTTCATGCAGCCCCGCTCCGCAGGCCACCAGATCTCACATTTGGTGCTGGGTCTTGATTTCGCCATGGCAGAGGACATACCAGTGTACCTGGCTTCGTCGCAGGCTGCACACCCGCTCAGCACTTGTGGTGCCACTAACTCTGTGACCAGCGAGGCCATGCCACATAGCGGTAGGCTCCCGCTGTCCGATGGCTGAGGCCTACACTGTGGCAGTTTGGGCTGGACTGTTCCCATGAGGCACAGGGTCAGACTGATTTGCATATAGCCATGTCTGAACTGGGGTGGCAGAGTGGGCTAAAGAACGGTGATGGATTAAACCCAGATCTTTTGACTGGGTGTGAGTGTTTGATTGCTTCAGATGCTCCGTCCATTACCACCCCCTTTTGTACCGCTTTTGCCCGCCATAAGTGTGGCAGGGTATGCTCAGACATAAGTCCCTTGCTCACTTTGCCACTGGATTCAAGCAAGCCGGGCTGAAGACGGCTGGAATGCCAGAAATCGGTCCTCAGAAGCTTGTTTCCGGTCCAGGGAAGGCATGGCTTGGCAGTTCGGGCTGTACTGTTCCCATGAGGCACAGGGTCAGACTGATTTGCATATTGCCATGTCTGAACTGGGGTGGCAGAGTGGGCTAAAGAACGGTGATGGATTAAACCCAGATCTTTTGACTGGGTGTGAGTGTTTGATTGGTTCAGATGCGCCGTCCATTACCACCCCCTTTTGTACCGCTTTTGGCCGCCATAAGTGTGGCAGGGTATGCTCAGACGTAAGTCCCTTGCTCACTTTGCCACTGGATTCAAGCAAGCCGGGCTGAAGACGGCTGGAATGCCAGAAATCGGTCCTCAGAAGCTTGTTTCCGGTCCAGGGAAGGCATGGCTTGGCAGTTCGGGCTGGACTGTTCCCATAAGGCACAGGGTCAGACTGATTTGTATATAGCCATGTCTGAACTGGGGTGGCAGAGTGGGCTAAAGAACGGTGATGGATTAAACCGAGATCTTTTGACTGGGTGTGAGTGTTTGATTGGTTCAGATGCTCCGTCCATTACCACCCCCTTTTGTACCGCTTTTGGCCACCATAAGTGTGGCAGGGTATGCTCAGACGTAAGTCCCTTGCTCACTTTGCCACTGGATTCAAGCAAGCCGGGCTGAAGACGGCTGGAATGCCAGAAATCGGTCCTCAGAAGCTTGTTTCCGGTCCAGGGAAGGCATGGCTTGGCAGTTCGGGCTGGACTGTTCCCATGAGGCACAGGGTCAGACTGATTTGCATATAGCCATGTCTGAACTGGGGTGGCAGAGTGGGCTAAAGAACGGTGATGGATTAAACCCAGATCTTTTGACTGGGTGTGAGTGTTTAATTGGTTCAGATGCTCCATCAATTACCAACCCCTTTTGTACCGCTTTTGCCCGCCATAAGTGTGGCAGGGTATGCTCAGACGTGAGTCCCTTGCTCACTTTGCCACTGGATTCAAGCAAGCCGGGCTGAAGACGGCTGGAATGCCAGAAACCGGTCCTCGGAAGCTTGTTTCCGGTCCAGGGAAGGCATGGCTTGGCAGTTCCGGCTGGACTGTTCCCATGAGGCACAGGGTCAGACTGATTTGCATATAGCCATGTCTGAACTGGGGTGGCAGAGTGGGCTAAAGAACGGTGATGGATTAAACCCAGATCTTTTGACTGGGTGTGAGTGTTTGATTGGTTCAGATGCTCCGTCCATTACCACCCCCTTTTGTACCGCTACACTGTGATCCAGCAGGGCACACAAAACCTGAGCTGTCCAGACTGCCAGGACGGGGCATCATATCAGGCTGCACACCTGCTCAGCACTTACGGTGCCCCTACCTCAGTGCACCGAAAGTCACTGACCCGTGGTGGTGTGCCTGAGCCAGAGGCAGTGCATCCGGTGCCACCAAGTCTTTGTCCCAAAAGTCATGGACCCTCTATGATTGGGTAACGTGGTGCAGATGCCATCATGTCTCCTCCGGGCTGACGGAATGTGATGTCGCAGGTCACTGGGCCCCATGCCCTCATGCACACCACACAGATAAACCCTGAGAGATGTCGGAAATGGCATTGAGCATATGCGCCCGGCCCTTTTTATTGGCAGGTTCGCATGTCCTGTGACGCCTGTGCTGCATGGGTTCGGTGTGGGTGTAAACTAGCCGTGAGGAGCGGCTGTGGCATACTGACAACTAGACCTGTGACCAGCAGACCACTACAATGAAAACCTGGGCCATGTAGTGTTGTCGTCCCTCCCTGTAAGCGGAGTGGGCTGGCCTGGCATATTCCAGTCCTGCATGAGGCTGTGAACAATGACTCCGGAGCTCTGGGCGTGGTTCTGTCCTGGACTGTATGAGGAATCAACTGATGCGGGTGTCCCTGTTGTAGTGCTGCCGCCACCCGGGCCGCAAGCACAAATGTGTCACCCTGTGACCCAAGTCCCACAACATGGCCAACATGGAAGGTAGGGGGAATCACTGACCGTACATTCATCCATACTTCCACACATGAAAAATTGTGGACATGACACATCTGTGTGGAGATGAATGTTTATTGCACATTCAGTGGAGTGTTGCAACTGTAGCAATACAGGGCCATGCAAAGCCCAAATTTCTTTTTTTGGCACATGGAGGGCAGCCAATTGGAGCCAAGCTCGTGCATGGGATTTAGGCTCCTCCAACATATGTACTTATCCAATCACTCCGCCAATCCCCGAGCACTTATAAATTCACTATACACTCTCCTTGCAGTACTGTAATGATCCAGTCTCTATCCATGTACTTTATATAATGACTCAGACAAAGTTACATAACCAAAGTCTTCCCCACTGCCAGAGGTAACATGGTTGCGTGCGCTGTGCACAGCACAATGTAATGTGGTAGGGCCCAGGGGCATCATGCATACATATTGAGCACACAGACACAGTTAGATAGATAGTGGAACTGGGTACGGACACGTGCAGTTGGCCCCTTTTTATTACTAGGGTCACATGTCCAGTGATGTCTGTGCTGGATGCATGTGGGGTGAGTGTAAGCCAGCACTCAGGGAATGGTTGGTGCTGGCAACAAGTACAACAGTAATCATCAAATCACACACTGAGATTCAATCATAAAGGGTCCATGACTTGTGCTGCACTAAGGGCCACCAGATGTGAAATAACACACAAAAGATTCTATCATAAAGGGTCCATGACTTGTGGTGCACTGAGGTAGGGGCAGCAGATCTGAAATCATACACAAAAGATTCTATCATAAAGGGTCCATGAGTTGTGATGCACTGAAGTAGGGGCATCAGAAGCATTCAGCGTGTGGGCAGCCAGCGATGATGCTTGGTGCGGGCGGGCTGCACTGGGAGGATTGTGTCTTGCCTACTGGACTGCGTCATCTGCAATCGCGACTCGAGCTGAATTGTGAGCCCTGCTGTCCGCAGTGTAGATCGAAGGCAGTAGTCAGCACAAACATTGAGGAATGCATTTTGTCACTTCCTTTTGAGAAAATCAGAGGACATAGAGTACAGTTCACTCTGCAATTAATAAATCAGAACTGAATTTGAACTGTGAGCTCTGCTGTCCACAGTGTAGACTGCCATTCAGTGTTACTTTGGACTTGCAAGATGAATTTGGTCATTGTACTAAAGCTATAATTGATATAAACCAGTTCTTGAAGCAAGGATACTAAAAGGATATTGTTTGGATACACTTGGAGGACATTGACTTTGATTTTGGTGCACCTTCCCTTTTGTACATGGATTACATTATAGTTAGTTGCCTACTGGACTGTGAAATTAATGAATCAAGATTGAATTCGAATTGTGAGTCCTGCTGACTGCAGTGTAGGCCAGAGGCAGCAGTCAGGAAAGGTCCACAGCCACGTGGTGTTGACTTGAACTGCATAGTTAGTGGTACCTAAAGCACTCAGTGTGTGCACAGCCAGCAATGATGCGTGGTCCGGGAGGGCCGCACTCGTAGCAATGGTTGTTGCCTACTGGACTGGGTCATCTGCAATCGCGACTCGAACTGAATGGTGAGCCCTGCTGTCTTCAGTATAGGCAAGAGGCAGCGGTCAGCAAGGGCCCACAGCCACTTGGCGTTGAGTTGAGCTGCACAGCTAGTGGCAATTCAGCATGTGCGCAGCCAGCGATGATAAGTGGTGCACTGAGTTAGTGGCACCTGAAGCAATCAGCGTATGCGCAGCCTGCGATGATGCGTAGTCCGGGCGGTCCGCATTGGTAGCAATGTCTGCTGCCTACTGGACCGTGTCATCTGTAATCGTGACTCGATCTGAATTGTGAGCCCTGCTGTCTGCAGTGTAGGACAGAGACAGCGGTCAGCAAAGGCCCACAACCCTGTGGCATTGACTTGAACTGTACAGTTAGTGGCACCAGAAGTACTCAGTGTGTGCGCAGCCTGCGATGATGCGTTCTCCGGGCGGGCCGCACTGGATGCATGTGAGGTTGGACAAATGAGAATCAGTCATCTATGGATTTACATGTAAAACATTTTATTTAAACAAAAACAACAAAATAAAAGTAGGTACAGCCATGGCGTGTCATCCCTCGACAATCTGTGAATCACAGCCTGCAAGACAAAAAGCAGGATAAGATTGTACGTCATGCCCCCATCAAAGGAGAGAGAAAGAGTGAGAGAGAGAGGAAGAGAGAGAAAAAGAGTGAGAGAGAGAGGAAGACCGAGAGGAAGAGAGAAAGAGTGAGAGAGAAAGAGAGAGAGAGGAAGAGAGAGAGAACGAGTGAGACAGAGAGGGAGAGAGACAAAGAGAGAAAGATTGTGAGAGAGAGGAGGAGAGAGAGAAAGAGAGAAAGAGTGACAGAGAGAGGAAGAGAGAGAGAAAGAGTGAGAGAGAGAAAGGAAGAGAAGGAGAAGGAGAGGGAGTGCCGACACTGCGAACAAAACCCTTACAGCTCACCTTTCTACCACTGGTGTGTCTCAAACCGCATGCCGGGACATACTGCAGTCCTCAAGCTCACTCATCTGAAACATAGTACAGATTCAGTAATGGAAGAGTACATACATCTTTTCAAAAAGAGAGAGTTTCCCTTGTACCAGAAAGGACTGGGAAGTACAAACAATGTAACTGAGGAAATATAAATTTTATGGTCAAGTTGTGTTCCCTAGCGTGTACCCCACCGTCTCCATGTACCAGCTTAAAGTGCATGTAACTTCCCTCCTGTACCAGCTATGAAGACGCAAATACATTTGCGTCCAACGTTAACATGTCCTCTTTCAGACCCACCCGGAATGGGTTGAATAGTCCGTTCCTAAGTATGCTATGCCAGCGTCTTTTTGTAGTGTACTTTACACGTTTTTGTTAGCTCTGGCAAAGTAGGCCCTGAATTCTGCCTTCGAGCTTCTCCCTGCCTTCTGACTCTGAAAGCCTCAGCCCAGGCTGTCTCTGTACCCGTGACCTCTGACTTACTTTCTGTGCGGCTCCCGGCGCTTAGCACAGCCTGCTGCCTGCCAAGACTGACTTCAACCTTCGAATTATCTGTTCCGCTCCTCGAAAATGCATTCCTGCCTACTAGTTTAAGTAAACATCCCCCCAGCTGCAGAGCAAAGGGCCCGGCCTCACTGTCTACGTGCAAGTAATTCATAGCTCTGTTACCATGGTAGGCCCATGCCCCTCGCATTCTCATGCAGACACTTAGGCGCTTATACACGCACTCACAGTTAGTATAGAATAGCTTCTGCCCCAGAGTCCTTTCCGTTTAGATAATATGGTTCCCAAACATCAGATATCAGATATGATAGAAGTGCGAGTTGATCTGACATGCCAGACTTCTGTCTCTTTCCGCTAGTGTAAATGTCAAGTCCCCTGCACCCTCCAGTTTCACGTCAATCACACGTCATGCAGCTGCGCGCGCATCCAAGCCTCAGATTTCTGCTGACATTGCAACATTTCTGCTTTGTGCCACCCACTTGTGACACCTATCTGTGACGTTTCTAGTACACACCTCTAGTTCACGCCTAGTTCACGCCTTCTGATTACGTATCACTACCACGTGGACGCTGTTATCTTGTCTTCTCTCAGCTGTTACGCCTACTATATTGGTTTCTATGATGTGATTTAAGTATATAAGCTATGTATTGTCAATAAAATATTGCTCTATCCCTTCCTGAACCCCTGTGGTTGCAGGAACATGATATCCAGGTCATGACCATTCCCTTTTGAGGAATAAAACCCCTAAGAACTCTAACACCACGGACTCTGCCTTTTTCTTTCCGATTGAGTTATTATTGATTAAGTACTTACCTGCATAGAAATTAAGACGGTAAATCAAATATTTACCACATTATTCTGGCGCCCGAATAGGGACCCCTCCCCCACCCCACGCGCCGGTTGGTGCGTTGCAAGCTCTGTCCCCTGCCATCAGTTAGACGGAAACTACGCGTACTGGCAGGATTTCCTGTATCTCCCTCTGGCCCACGGAGGTGACGAAGACTGCGATCAGCACCCAGACGAGGCGGTGAGGAGTGCGGAGTATCCCGACCAGAGCCTAGCCGAAAGAAGCAAGGTCCGAGGTGTCAAGAGGCCCACCAGTTTCCGAAGTATCCACGTGTCGAGTCGAGTCGAGTCCGGTCCAGTCCAGTCGAGTTTTCCGAGGCCTTCTGTTTCCGTGCTTCCCGGTGAGTACCATTGCTGGGACGTATCAAGACGGGTTTGGGTACACAAATTCGGTCTGCACTGTTTTAGACAGTGTATCTGTGCTGTTTAGCAGTACATCAGTTATTCAAGTTTTTTGCATTGTCTCTGACAGTGTATCTGTGCTGTTTAGCAGTACATCCGGTATAGGGGGTAGTCATATATGTCTCAAATGTCTTTCATGTGATTAATGTTGTGGTATGAGTGTGACTGTTTTTAATGTGCATTATTGTGTTCTTGTGTAACTAGCTGTATTCAGTATTAAGTAGCAAGGATTGAGCATTCAGTATTAAGTAAACAAGATGCCATTTTTCAACAAGTTAAAGCAGATAGGAACTAGGAAAGGGATACTAGAGGAAGAAATTCCTATCCCCCCCTAGGGACACTCCTGGAAATTTTATGTACCACAAGCATGGCTTAGATGCCATATTGTATCTAGATTTATGGGCCGATTATACTAAGCATCTAGACGAAAGACACAGATGCCTACTGGACCGTGTCATCTGTAATCGTGACTCGATCTGAATTGTGAGCCCTGCTGTCTGCAGTGTAGGACAGAGACAGCGGTCAGCAAAGGCCCACAACCCCGTGGCATTGACTTGAACTGTACAGTTAGTGGCACCAGAAGTACTCAGTGTGTGCGCAGCCTGCGATGATGCGTTCTCCGGGCGGGCCGCACTGGATGCATGTGAGGTTGGACAAATGAGAATCAGTCATCTATGGATTTACATGTAAAACATTTTATTTAAACAAAAACAACAAAATAAAAGTAGGTACAGCCATGGCGTGTCATCCCTCGACAATCTGTGAATCACAGCCTGCAAGACAAAAAGCAGGATAAGATTGTACGTCATGCCCCCATCAAAGGAGAGAGAAAGAGTGAGAGAGAGAGGAAGAGAGAGAAAAAGAGTGAGAGAGAGAGGAAGACCGAGAGGAAGAGAGAAAGAGTGAGAGAGAAAGAGAGAGAGAGGAAGAGAGAGAGAACGAGTGAGACAGAGAGGGAGAGAGACAAAGAGAGAAAGATTGTGAGAGAGAGGAGGAGAGAGAGAAAGAGAGAAAGAGTGACAGAGAGAGGAAGAGAGAGAGAAAGAGTGAGAGAGAGAAAGGAAGAGAAGGAGAAGGAGAGGGAGTGCCGACACTGCGAACAAAACCCTTACAGCTCACCTTTCTACCACTGGTGTGTCTCAAACCGCATGCCGGGACATACTGCAGTCCTCAAGCTCACTCATCTGAAACATAGTACAGATTCAGTAATGGAAGAGTACATACATCTTTTCAAAAAGAGAGAGTTTCCCTTGTACCAGAAAGGACTGGGAAGTACAAACAATGTAACAAAAAAAAGGGGTTTCCTTTCTGTGTAGTTCACTATCTCAAGACTCAAGACCTTATTATGCAGTTTAGAATTAAACCTGAAGTATATACCTCAACACACAAATTGTAAAGTATTTGTCTCGATTTTTTTTTTTTTTTTAAAACCGGCATTTAATGCCAAAGTGTCAAGAATTTTTCATACATGTATTGCAAATTTCACAATATATTTAAAAATGTAACAAAGTCACACAAAATAAATAATGTACATATCACAAAAATAAAAATGCAATTAAAAAACAGTCCTTTTGTCGACGCGTTTCGGTGTCTTGATCTTATTTTATGAACACCTTCTTCAGGACAGGTTAATTCTTTATATAAAAGTGTTTTTCAAATCTGCAAACAAATACATACAATTAGTATCAAGGAGAGGTTATGTGTTTTACCTATACTTCGTCTAGATTTTTGAGTATCATAATGAGGTCAAGAGAATCTTACTTAAAGAAGCATATATCTTGGTTCTTCTAGATATCCTTTGAAGTAGACCAGTATTAAACTTATGGTCCTTGTTCCAGAGGTTCAACGGGACATCATCCTATATTGAGGGATGGCATAGATAGATTTCTAAGTGTGGGTCTTCTATTTCTATAAGTGCTTGTTGCTATTTCACTTATTTATAACTGAAGCGGTTAGTTAAGGTACTTACATTTTTATATCACACAGGGTTTTCTAAAAATACAGGGGCATCGTCCTGAGTATTAATGCTCCTGGGGAGAGTTCAATCCTCCTTCATTATTTTGTCCAGTACGTCCTTTATTCTGATCGTACCACCTTGCAATTTTCAGTGTGCATAGGTTGGAATGCCCCTACAGTAAGGATGGAAAGGGTTTATCAATATTTTTAGCTTCCATCTGGCCATTCGTTTGTTATTTTCAAAGACACAACTACTACCCCCATATTAATGTCCCCTTTCATTTTCCCCTTCTTTCTATGGGATACAGTGCCAGATAGTAACATTTCCCCATTTCTTACAAATTAATGACTTGTTTTAGAAAAAGTTTGGGGTGTTTAGCTTCTCTCAGTTGCATGAAAGCAGGTTTTTTGTTGTTCTTATTAATTATACAAGGCTCTACATTTTACACCTAAGGTCGTGTCTTAGTTTCAGGCTATCACATCACCCAGTTTCGATGTTCAGTCGAGCAGCAAGCTCTCCCCCGTCTTTAGTTTCGGGCTCCCAACTCCTATTAACTGCCATTAGAGCAGGTACTTAGTGTCAGGCTTCTCACTAATCCCATTGCGGTATTTAGTCTAACCGCAGGCTCTACCCGTCTTTTAATTTCGGGCTTCCAACTACCAAAGTTTTGGTTTAAGTTCTAAATGCCGGTTATCGTCCGTCTCTACGGAATATCATTATCCCTGCACATTTCTTACCTGGCATTCAGTGAATAAAAGTCCTCATCGGCCTCCTTCCGTGTTCCTTGATGGAATGCCGAGGGATATTCACGACGCCTTTTTATACCTCCTGCTAAATTATTTAAATTGGATAATTATTCTACTTAGATACTAATCATCTCTCTAACCGTGTCATGTGATTTGCCTACATCCGCGTGTCAGGATGTTGATATCTTCTTGCGGGCGCCATTTTAGCAGTTTTTAAAAAAAAAAGTCTCGATATTGCCTACATCCGCGTGCTCGCATATTAGAATGTTATTGCGGGCGCCATTCTAGTAGTTTTTTTAATCTATTTATTATTATTAAAAAATATCCGTGTTGTGCCATTCACATCCCGAATGTCTGCGCAGACAGTTTTATGCATGTACTCATTTCCATTGTACTATAACGCTGGTATTAATTGGAATGAACATTTTTTTTAAAAAAATTGTTCTTATATTTCTATTGACAAAACAAGGTTTCTTGTTGTTTAAGCACATACGAGAAACATATTTCGAATGTTAGAAAAATATCGAATTATTTTGCACATACACATTGTAACTGTTCGCCATCACGAGTTTTCCTATACTGTTGTTACATATCAGTTATCCTTTATACATGCATCTCATGGTCAAACATCATTCTCAATAAACAAGATCCTATTACATCACGATAATTTTAAGTCTGATCAAATCAGAGTACATACATCTGCACACACCTTCATCGCTGTGCCGCCCCTGTGCCCCTAGGCTGCTGCAACCCATCCACTTCTGCCGCACAGAGGTGTCTGCCTGCCCCTGCACACCCAGGCTGCTGCACCCCATCCACTCCCACTGCCCAGAGGTGCCTGCCTGCCCCTGTTTACCCAGGCTGCTGCACACCATCCACTCCCACCACCCAGAGGTGTCTGCCCGTCCCTGCGCACCCAGGCCTCACTGCTTCCCTTTCCGCCATCTGTGTGTCTCCAACCACGTGCAGGGACATACTGCAGCCCTTAAGCTCACTCATCTGAAACATAGTATAGAATCAGTAATGGCAGAGTACATACAACTGCACATGCCTTCAACGCTGTCCCACCCCTGCGCACCCAGGCTGCTGCACCCCATCCGCTCCAGCCTTCCAGAGGTGACTGCCCACCGCTGCGCAAACAAGCCTCTCTGCTCACCTTCCGCCACTGGCGTGTGTCCAAGAGGGCCCACAACGTGCTGTAGCGATCTCCAAGGCAGGGGCCCGTGTCCTTGGCAGCCAGAAGGTGGCACATTTGATTCTGGGTCTTGATATCGCAATGGCCGAAAACATATCAATGCACCGCGCGGAGGAGTCTTCTTTGTGTGGCGTACACGCGGTCAGCCCGAGCTTACATTCAGATCAGGCCTTGATTGCCAGAAGGTTGTATCAAGGCCTATGCTTCATTGCAGGCTGCACACCCGCTCAGCTCTGGTGGCACTAACTCAGTTAAACTCAAGTCATGGCCACGTGGTGGGAGGCCCGTGTCGGGCAAAGTGCCTCTGCTGCCACCAACTCTGTGCACTTCAAGTCATGGAAAAGAATGGAAATGGTGTCGAGCACATTTGCCTGGCCCTTTTTATTGGCAGGGTGACATGTCCTGTGCTGCATGGGCATTGTGTGGGTGTAATCCAGCTGTGAGGGAGTGGCTGTGGCATGCTGACAACTAGACCTGTGATCTGGCTGAAATGCGCGTTCTTCACGACTTCTCCAATATGGCGGTTTGAATCCATGCACCCACTGAGATAGGTACACGATGGCTGTTTTGAGCTGTGATGAAGGCATGGATATGACCTCCTGTGTGAGTCCCAGTAATTTGGGCAAACACAGACAACAGCCGTTAATGAATTCAATAGAGGCTTTGGCCTACAGGGACACAGGTACAAGTATCACAATGGTGACACAAGACTTTGTGGACCCTGGACAGATCATACTTGGTGAACTTTCCCAAGTGACCAATGCTAGCAATGTCAGGACCAACCATGCCCTGGCAGTTGTTAATTTCTCCTGGGGAGGGGTAACTGGCCTCAAGAAGGTTGTGGTAAGTGCAGACCTCCCTGTTGAATGCCTGCTTGGCAATGATTTAGAGACTTCAGCCTGGTCTGAAGTGGAGTTTAGGACCCATGCAGAAATGATAGGGATCTCCGCACATGTGTTTGCTGTGACTAGGTCACAGGTCAAAAAGTCTAACACTGAACAGGCCCTGGATACTGGAATAATGGACCAGGCACCTTTCAAGAAAAGGAGCAGTAGGTTTAAGGCAGTGCCTTCCACCATGACTCAGAGTGATGATCAGTCTCTTGAGGGAGATGATTGTGCTCCTGAAGAAGGAACTGTCTTAGAGGAGCTTGAGCCTGATCAGGTCGAGTTCTTGGGGACAGGGGGCCCTTTCAGGGGAGATGTGAGTCAGGAGCAGCTGTGCTGCCCTTCTCTTGAACCCCTCAGACAGCAGGCTGCTGCGGAGGCTGCTGGGAATGGTAGTGGCACCCATAAGATTTATTGGGATGATGGACTCTTGTACTCAGAGAGTAGAGACCCCAAGCCTGGTGCAGCCAGGAGGTTGGTTATATCTTTGAAGTTCAGGGGCTTCCTATTGACACTAGCCCATTATATTCCTTTAGCAGGAAACCTGGGCCAGAACAAGACTTGGGACAGAATTGTCCCTCACTTTCACTGACCCCACATGTCTGAAGACACAAAGGAGTTTTGTCGCTCCTGTGTTACCTTTAAAATCCAGTGGCAAAGCATGTGGCACTACAAAGCCCCCCCCCCCCCTTGATACAACTACCTGTGGTGGGGGTTCCCTTTGAGAGAGTGGGGATTGACATTGTTGGACCAATGGATAGTCAGACAGCATCTGGGCACAGGGTTAACCTAGTGGTGGTGGACCATGCCACTAGGTACCCCGAAGCTATTCCCCTTAGGACCACTACAGCACCTGCTGTGGCAAGATCCCTCTTGGGAGTGTTCTCAAGAGTGGATTTCCCTAAGGAGGTAGTATCTGACAGAGATGCAAACTTTATGTCTAGCTACTTGACTGAAATGTGGAAGGAGTGTGGAGTCAACTACAAATTCACCACACCCTATCACCCACAATGCAATGGTTTAGTTGAAAGACTCAACAAAACCTCAAAGGGTATGATCAAGGGTCTCCCAGAAAAGCTTAGGCGGAGATGGGACATCCTACTACCCTGCCTTTTATTTGCATACAGGGAAATTCCTCCGAAGGGGGTTGGCTACAGCCCTTTTGAACTTCTGTTTGGGCATCCTGTAAGAGGGCCATTATGTCTGGTAAAGTAGGGATGGGAGTTACCTCTCAAACCCCCTAAACAGGACATTGTGGACTATGTTCTTGGTCTCCGCTCCAGGATGGCTGAGCACATGAAAAAGGCAACTAAAAACCTTCAGTCTAGCCAGGAATTACAGAAAGCCTGGCATGACCTAAAGGCTGTACTGACTGTTTACCAGCCAGGACAGAACGTGTGGGTGCTGGAGCCTGTGGCCCCAGCAGCTCTCCAAGACACGTGGAGTGGGCCCCACACTATTGTTGAACAGAAGGGAGAGGTTACCTATTTGGTAGATCTTGGAACTCCCAGGAGCCCCCATAGAGTGATTCATGTCAACAGACTGAAAACATATGTTGAGAGGGCAGACATGGGCTTGCTCATGGCTACTGATGAGGGAGCAGGTCTCTCCCAGACCTGCTCTCACAGAACCCTGATGATGGATCAGTAGATGGAGTAGCCTTGTCAGGCAGCCTCACTGATCAGCAGCAAACTGATTGCAGACAATTTCAATTTCAATTAATTTTTTTATTTTGTTTTGGAAATCCTACGGTGGTTCACAAAAACACACCAACAATTCATAGGACAAACTTTACATACAATACGACAAGTTCTCAATCAGTTCAGACATATGTTTTCTCGGACTCCGAGTCAGACCACCTGGTGCACTCATGAAGTGGACACTGGGGACAGTCTGCCTGTTAAAAATAAGATTTACAGCCAAAATGATCATGTCAGGGACTGTATCAGGACTGAAGTCCAGCAAATGTTGGATTTGGGAGTTATTGAACCCTCAGATAGCCCTTTGGGCTCGTCCAGTAGTCTTGGTACCTAAACCTCACACCCAGGGTGGTAAGAGAGAGATGAGGTTTTGTGTTGACTACAGGGGTCTCAATGCAGTCACTAGGACTGGTGCCCATCCCATCCAATCCCAAGAGCAGATGAGATCATAGATATGGTGGCATCAGTCAAATTTCTGAGCACATTTGATCTTACAGCTGGCTATTGGCAAATCAGGTTAGCTGCTGATGCAACGCCAAAGACAGAATTCTCAACCCTTAGTGGGCACTATCAATTTGTGGTAATGCCCTTTGGTCTAAGGAATGTACCTGCCAATTTTCAAAGGTTGGTGAATAAAGTCCTAACAGGCCTGGAAGACTATAGTGCAGCATATCTAGATGATATTGCTATCTTTAGCTCCACCTGGTAGGATCACCTGGTCCACCTGAGAAATGTTTTGGAGGCCCTGCAGAAAGCAGGCCTAACTATCAAGGCAACTAAGTGCCAGATAGGGCAGAGTCAGGTTGTGTACTTGGGCCACCTTGTAGGTGGAGGCCAGGTTCAACCATTGCGTTGCAAAATCCAAACCATCATGGAATGGTTTGCTCCAACTACCCAGACTCAGGTCAGAGCTTTCTTGGGTCTGACTGGGTACTAGAGGAGAATTTTCAAGGGGTATGGTTCCATTGTGACACCCCTTAATGACTTAACTTCTGAGAGAATGCAAAAAAAAGTTCAGTGGACAGTAAGCTGTCAAAAGGCATTTGATGACCTAAAGCAGGCCATGTGCACTGCACTGATTCTGCAAAGTCCTAACTACTCCAGAGAATTCATTGTCCAAACATATGCACCTGAGTTGGGGGTAGGGGCTCTGCTGTCACAATTGAATGCTGAAGGTCAGGACCAGCCAGTAGCATTTAAATTAGCAGAAGGCTGACCCCTAGAGAGAAACATTGGTCAGCTATTGAGAGGGAGGCCTTTGCTGTGGTTTGGGCTCTGAAGAAGCTGAGGCCATACTTGTTTGGCACTCACTTCACTGTTAAAACTGACCATAAGCCCCTCTTATGGCTAAAACAGATGAAGGGAGAAAACCCCAAACTTTTGAGGTGGTCTATTTCCCTACAGGGGATGGACTATACAGTGGAACATAGACCTGGGAGTAACCATGCCAATGCAGATGGACTCTTCAGATATTTCCACTTAGAACACGAAGACTCAACTGGTCAAGGTTAGTTTAATGTCCCTGCGTTTTGGGGGTGGGGGTTGTGTAGGAGAGTAGGATCTGCTTACTATGGTTACCCCCACTTTTTGCTGGTGTTTCACTGTTTTTCGACTTTAGTCTGGCTGGGGCCCTGCTATCCAGGTACCCCACAGGCCCACCAGGGGCTGAAGCATGTATTATGCCACCTCTGGAAAGCCTTCCAAAATGGCACCACAGGTCTGCTACTGCAGCCTGGATACGGTGGTACATGCACCCCTTATTAAGATATAGGTTACCTATATCTACCTTTAATCACTGACACATATAAACTTATAAGTCACTCCTATAGCAGGCCTTATCAATCCTGAAGGCAGAGTGCTTGGTTTTGTGTGAGAGGGTGCCCAAGCATGAGCCCCTCTGCAGCTTTCGGAATCTAGGACCAGATGTAGGAAGGCAAATACCGGTCGGTAACGGCCGATTTCGTCCGTTACCGACCGATATTTTGATTTTGGGATGTAGGGGCATGTTAATATACAGATCCGGTAATTTTACTGATTCGGTAAAATTACCGAATCTGTATTTTGACATGTAGGTAGCACTTAAATCAGTGCTACAGGGGTTTAAGAAGTCGTTATTTACCACCAACTAGAAGTTGGTGGTAAATAATGAAAACCCTTTCAAAAGCATTTTTTTTGCTTTTAAAACAGTGCCATGTTGCAGACATACATGCCCTAATGGCATGTATGTCTGCAACATGTGCACCCATGCACAATTGAGGGGTGCAACAGGGTGTCAAAGTGACACCCTGCCACCCTTTTATGTTTCCCCCAATCACCGAATCGGTATTTACCGATATGGTAATTGACATTCATTCCTATGGGCCTCCAATCATACCGATTCAGTAATTAATTCGGAAAAATTACCTACATCCAGATTGCCAGTTCTTAAATACCGAATCGGTATGATTCGGTATTTAAGAATCGGTAATCTGGGATTACCTACATCTGGCCCTTATTCTCCGAGGCTGTTCTGTGATGCAGCCAGACCATATACTCTTAAGTGCATTATAACCTCGCGGTAAATGCTAACTTTGGAATGGCTGCATGGAAACATGTCATGTTTAGTGTCAAACCCTTTGGAATCCTATCCCCCCCCCCCCCCCCCACCAGTCCTGGCTGTGGGGATAGAATTCCACCCTTCTTGAGGGAGAAGACATGTACATACTTACTTAACCGGTAATAGTTTTAAACAGCCCTGGTATCACAAAATGGATGCTGCAGCCACAGACATGAGTCTGACCGCCTGCTGCTGGACGAAACTCCAGCAGGGGAGGCATGGACAATAGGTTTCCTGTAACAGGGAAGTGTAACCACCTCCCAGACAGGCTTTAGTGTATTGGGGCTGGGCGGGTGCATTCATAGAATGCTTTTCAGACAGTGCTGGGGGCAGACTTGGTATCCCTGTGCATACCCCAGTTCAAACCAGTTGCAGGGGCACTCAGCCCCTGCTCTGGCGGGAAACTGGACAAAAGGAAAGGGGTGTAACCATCCCCTCCCGGGGTCCTCCCATAGGTGGGACCCTAGAGTAAGTCCAACACCTAAACTTAGTGTAAGTATAGGAACCCAGTCCTTAGGACTTTAGATTATACCTGGACAAAACTCTGCAACATATATCCTGGAACTTCGACATTCTACATCGACTAGAAGACGGAATAATCTCCCTTGGGGTCAAGGAGTGACTCCCCTGTTCAAACAGGCACCAAAGAAGCATCTTGCCAGTCTGCATTTCCAAGGCTTCTGCCGGATCCCCATAGATTTGTGATCCAGGACACAGACTTCCCGACATCTCAGAGGCCGACATGAGATCCCAGCAAAGCTGAGACCCACAGCCATCACGAGAGACGTGGGACCAGAACTCCTGGACACTGTGCACATTTGCTAGTGCATCAACTTCCTGAGCTTTCCCGAAGTTGTGCATTGGGCTACTTGTAGTCCGAGCCGTGACTCCCCTCCAAAGGGTGTGTCCCTCAGACCTTGCTGGTCTGCACTGAACCCAATCTTTGCTTTCTGCATGGGTCGCTGTTGCCAAGGCTTGTTGGGTCCAATCCGGATACCGACACCGCAGCACTCGACATCCTTTGTGGGACAGCGCAAATCCAGCTCCTGGTCATCGTCAACACTCCTGGTCCCTGTGACTGAAGAGTCAAGCTTCACCTTCTTCACCTGAAATCACCCATCAGTTGGCATCTTCTCATCGTCTTCCTGGTCACTGGCTACTGACCCAGACTCTGTCCCGTCTGCTTTCAGGTTCTTCAGATCTCCGATCCACCCTTGGATCCATCCGGACACTTTCCACTTGGTCGCCTGCAGCACTTTTGGGCAGCTCGCCATAGAAAAGGACGACGAAACCTGACATGAAAAGACACCTATGCACCCGGCTTCCCTGGGTGAGGTAACTCAAATACTCCGGTGCTCCCGTGGGTATTGACTCTAGAACTGCCTAGTTTGAAAGGGGTTTGCTCCAAGTCCACTTCTAAGTGTCCCTATTCTTTAAAATTCTAATCGCAACTTTCTCCATAGAAGTCAATGGTGATTCGCGGCTGTGTTTAGACACTGCATGCCTCCCCGTGGGTCTCCTATGTCACTACCTTGGGTGGTTCCTGGTTGCCCTATCGTGGTTCTTATACCACTTTCTTAGTATATGGTTTGGTACGCCCCTAGGGCTAACCATATATTGTGCTAATTTACTGTGTGCTAAATAAGTTTACTGTGTAAAAAAACGGAGTGGGGTCCTGGGACGTGAGGGCAGCTGGACCAAATAATTCATGTACAAACAAAAGTTGCTGGCCCCACACTTCACTTTTTATCTCCAAGGTTAAGAGTAAACAAACAAAGCCTAAGTCTTATGTTTGTTGGGTATATTTATTTTTACCCCTCTGAATTTATATTTTCACAATACTGCTTTAATTTTTATGAATGAGAAAGACCACTATACATTAAATATACATTTACACATATATACAACACAATTTTACAAGACATATATACACAATTAATATAATCTTCTTCTGTAGCTCACTACCTTTTATCCACAAATAATTAATCTTTGCATGATAATTGTCAAGTAGTAAGATTTTAACAATAAACCACAAAATGTGAGCAAAGTCTTGCTAAAAGAAAGGTCAAATGAAACTTTAGGATATTCAAACAAAGTAACAATCAATGCAATCCTTTTTCTCCTTTCTTTGTGCCGACGGGATACGAATCCGGTATTACCAAATGCCAGACTCTCACCAGGGCTCTGTCGTTTTGGGTTGTCTGTTTAAGGAATATAGAAGAAGGGAATATGTTTACTAGAATTCTCTAACTCTATAGTACCCCTTTATCTAAAGCTGTCACATCTTCGCATAAATATACCTGATTGAAGGGACGGGCGGTCCCGCGGGTCCGCTTCTTTTTGGTAATAACAGGGCAATTTCCGCTTTGTTTATTTGAAGGAGGAAACTCCTGATGTGCAAATAAATTTTTTTTTTTTACTAATCTGTCCCAATCTAGAATCAGTAAGTCAGCGTCTAAAAGACCAAGGTCCCCAAATTCCTACCTCTTCTTTGAGTAGGCGTGTGTGAGGACTTCTATTCTTGAAGTATAGCGTTCAGCCCAGTCTAAAAAATGATATGAAAAAGCCCTTAGTGCTCGAATTCATTTGCGGCATGTCGTGGATGAGTGAGTGAAAGGGAGGGTAGATGGACTAAAGGATGAATAGATGAATGAAGGAGTAAAAGGATAAATGGATGAGAGAAAGGATGGATGAGTGATAGGGTCAATGGATGGATTCATGAGTGGATGAGTAGATGGATGGGTGGGTGGATGGATGGATGGAAGGAAGGATTGCTAAGTGAAAAGGACGATGGAGAGAGAAAGGGAGGATGGTGGATGACTGAAAGGGTGGATGGGTGGAAGGATGAGTGACTGGGTGGATGGATGAGTAAGAGAAAGGATGGCTGGATGGGTGAAAGGGTAAATGGCTGGATGGATGAGTGAATGGATGGATGGGTAGAAGAGTGGATGGATGAGTGTACAGATGGCTAGGGTGAAAGGGTGGATGGATGTATAAAGGATGGATGAAGGGATGGATGAGTGAAAGGATAGATGGAAGGATACATGATGGATAGGTTTGCAAATGGTTGAATATGTTTGGATATGGCTGGGCTTACTTATACACCATTGCGCGACCGCTGATGTGACTGTAAAACTTAAGCAATTGTCCTTAATTTTGACCTCCTGTCCTGAATTTGTGTCCTGAATTTTGACCCTTTGTCCTGAATTTTTACACTCACCGTCCTGAATTTGCACCACTGCCAGTTGGTCACCCTAATACACACATTCCATATACCTGCCCCAAACAAGCACAACTAGAAGGCCTACTACACTCCCAGTTCCTACCTAAGGGCATACTGCTGGAGACCCGAAATATACAGACTGTCATCACGACTGCAGTGACTACTGGGCAGTGGCCTCCTGTACTCTGGTAGTATCCCTATCCCCCTCCCCGACAACCCCTGGCTCCCTCTAACTGAGGAGACGGTGGTCAAACGCACGCTGGGCCGTTATTCACTGCATATAATAGGTGACCTATTCCCGAATGGGCATGTCCTAAACTTAACTAACCCTCTAGTAGCACACCTATTACGTCATAGGTGTGTCACCCTAGGCACTAGTAGAAGCGTGCTGGTTCGTCCAGCTAATTTTCAACTGTATCAAATGTTCAATCGTGCTCTTGGAACAAACGTTCATTCCAGAAAAGTTCAATTTATTCATGTGAAAACATGTTTATTCACATCTTTCCTTTATCAATTCATATTAGGCGTTATTTCGATTCATTCCTTGTTCCAAAGCATTTTGGTGAATAATGCACCTTCATCAGGGAACGCCTGAAAATTAAACAAATAAAACACTCTGAAGTTGTAATATGCCTCACTCACTCATGTCTTAACTAATTTCATTTACACGCCATTTAAGTTCATTACGCGCCATTTCTATGTGCAATGAAACCGTCTGTGGAATATTCACCATGTGCGTCTACCAAGGCTTCTGTAGCGCTAAAATACTTGCTCTAAGCCGCTCTTAAGACGCTGCCTGTTTCCCTCGTGTGTATTTCGATAACCGTTATTCTGTCAGTTAGCTATCTATCACTGCTGCCTGCAAAGGCTTGCTTTATCAAAGTTAAGATTCATGTTGTGCTCGCGCTCGGCTGACAGTTCTAACTGCTTCGTTTAAGTGGCTACGCCCGGCATATGTGTCTCACCTTAATCCCAGGATTTAAAGTTTTAGTTTCTCTGCTACGTGAAGCCTTTCTCCGCTCCGCTCGCTACGGGGATGTTGATTTAAACGCGCCGCCTCGCGCATGCGTGTTATGGGTGGGTCGCGGCTTTTTTTTAAATATGCTACTCGGAGCTAGCTTTATTCACGCTCTAAGCTGAACAGACTCTACGAAAACAGAGAATCTGTTCTAGCCGCTAGTGGGGAATCAATCTGCGAACCATGCACTATGGGGAGCACTAGGTGCTCATGCATTAAACCATAATGTGTTCACAATATTACCAATAATGTTTGTCAGCTATGTTCAACAGATAAACCTACATGGCAATTGTTACTCAATTCATTAAAGATAGCAAGTAAATTCAGTCCGTTCGTTTAGCCCGTTCGGCTTGAGGCTGCACAAATGATAAATCCAATAGTTCTCCCTCTTTAAGAGGTTTCTCTCGTTGAGGGGTCCTTCTTTTTTAGGAACAATTTCCAAAACGCAAGCCCTCAATTGGCTCACATTATGCTGTTTATCCAAAAAGTGCGCTGCCACAGTAGATTTCAAGGAGCCCGTTCTAATGTTACTTTTATGTTCATTCAAGCGGGTCTTGAGTTTCCTTTCCATGTGGCCTACATATACACATCCGCATGGGCATTTCAACAGATATACAATGTTTGTTGTGTCACATGTTGCATTGCGGTTTAAGGGAATTTTATATCCTTTCATCGGGTGGTTAACATTTGCACCCTTCATGATATTGTGGCAAATGCCGCACTTTAAACAAGGCACTGTACCTTTGAAAATCTGTTTGTTGGTCATTTGTTTAGGAGTTTTTAACAATTCACCCACATTTTTCCCTCTTGTGAATGCGAACATCGGTTCCTTATTGAATATGCCATTAAAATCCGGCTCCAGTTTGACTATCTGCCAATTTTTGTGGATTATCCTTTTGAAATTGGCACTCACATTTGAATATTTGCTCACACAGGTAATTCGTTGTTCTTTGGATTTTGGTTTGACAGTTAGTAGTTCGGTTCTCGTTTTTCTTTTTGCTCTCTCCATTGATTTTTTAATGATCTCTTCAGGGTTACCCCGAGATTCAAACCTTTTGGCCATTATATTCAACTGTTGTTGACAAGTTTCGTCTTCAGATACCAACCTTTTGACCCTAAGAAATTGAGAGTAGGGTAAATGGGTTTTAAGTGATTGGGGGTGGTGACTTTTGTACAGTAAGAGGTTATTTCTGTCGGTTGGTTTGCAGTATAGGTTTGTGTTAAATCCTTTGCCAGCTCTTGCCACCTCTACGTCCAGAAATTGTAGGATGTTACTACTCATGTTCCATGTAAATCCTATCCTGTCATTTTTAGTATCCAGAATCTCTAGCTGTTGTTTTAAAGACTCCTCTGAGCCCTTCCATATTAGAAAAATATCATCAATACACCTCACGTACATGAGGAGGTGTGTCACCCATTCTTCATTATGGTAGATATGTTGTTCTTCGAACGCTGTCATAAACAGATTGGCATACGCCGGTGCGGCGCAATTACCCATCGAGGTACCATTTAATTGAATAAACCATCTGTTGTTGTAAGAGAAATAGCTGTTCAGTAATGTGAACTCCATGAGCTCCATCAGAAAAACCTGTAGATCTTGGGGGTATGTGCTTTGCAACAGAGTGCTTTCTATGGCTTCTAGGCCTTCTTTATGTGGTATCGAAGTGTACAATGCTTTTACATCGACCGTGGCCATCACTATGTCCTCTTCCACTACCACGCGTTGTAGTTTCACCAAAAAATCTGTTGTATCTTTAATATATGATAGGCTCTTATAAACCAAAGGCTGCAAGTGTTTATCTATGTATTTCCCCACTGGCTCGTGGATGCTCATTTTTGTTGAAACAATTGGACGACAAGGTGGTTTATATAAGTCTTTGTGTACCTTAGGTACCATGTACATTGATGGACTCTTTGGGTTGTCCTGCGTGAGGTATTTTTTAGATTTTTCGCTAATTGTGCCATTTTCCACTGCTTTCCTGAGTATGACTTGTAAAGTCTTTCTGATTTCTCCCGTAGGGTTAGCTGGAATCTCCATGTATAAATGTGTATCCTCTAGATGTTCTTTGACTGTGTTCTCATAAAATTCTGTGTTAAGTATCACCATCGCCCCTCCCTTGTCTGCTTTCTGACATATAATTTTCTCATTCCTTGCTATGCTTTCTATAACTCCAAACTCTTTGTTGGACATGTTCCGTTGTTTGCTTTTTTTGTTGGTGTTAATTTTACTTATCTCCTGTTTACATAAGTTTTCAAACAGATCTATGGTCTTATGCGAGATTGGTGGCATGTATGTACTGGTTGTTTTCAATCCTCGCAACTCGTCTTCCTGCTTAGGTTCGGGATCTGTGACCACATTCTCAAAAAAGTGTCGAAGTCTCATTTTCCGAGTCAACTTGAAGAGGCTGACCTCTAGTTCCAACTGGTTGGTGCGCACGGTGGGTACAAATGACAAACCTCGTTGTAGTGTTTCTATTTGAATTTCATTCAAATGTTGGTCTGAGATGTTTATAACCAGGTCGTCTTTATCAGTCAGTGATTTTACTTTTTGTCCTTCTTTGAAGTCACATTCCTCGTTTGAGGCGGAGGTTTTTCTTTTGGTTTTATTGCGTCCCCTCCGGGGTCTTCTGTTTCTTCTGGGCCTTCGACTAAAAAAGCCTCCGATGTAGATGGTCCTTCCTTATTCTGGGGTTTGTGTGTTCTCAAGGTACTTCGTGTTTCAGTGGTGGGTTTTTCACTGTCTGTTGAGGACATGTCAGTCTGTGATGTGTATGGTTTGGTCTGGCGCCGTTTGGCATAAATTTCAGCCCAGGTATAAACTTCTTGCAGTTTATAATCCAAGGTGTCCCTTTTGTATTTTCTTAGTTTCCTCTCGTTTACCTCCTGGGTGTGTCGGGTCAGTTGACTATTAATATCCTCTAGTATCTAATACACACACTCCAGGAGGGGAGTGATACCCCAGAGCACAGTCTGAAACAGATTAAAAAAAAGGTGGTGCACAACCCATTTCCTAGAAGCTAAACTTAACTAACACCACACCCAACGCAGGATATTCCGTAAATGGACCTGTTTGTCTTTAGGAGGTTACACAACACCTTACGCTGCCTTATGCCTACCTTCCCACTGCCGCCAGATGACTTTCCACCCCTGCACATGTTGACAACGGCTACAGATGGAAGCCACGTGACCTCCAGACTTTACCATTCCTACATGGCACTAAGACAGGGGTGGAGGGGTAAACTGGAAAGAGAATTAGGGCTGCAGCTCGCAGATCAAATATGGAGCTACTGCTGCAAACAAACTAAGAATATCTCTATCAACCAGAGACATAAGATATCTTCAAATATCTTGAAATATCTTCACAGATAGTACCTGCCCCCTGCAAACATTGTAGAGTTTAATCCCTAAAGATCCGACGATGTAAAAAATGTGATGCCCCAGGTGCAGATTTCGCACATTTAACCTGGACATGCCCAACAGTGTCCACCTACTGGAGGGCTATATACTTTCACATTTCGGCCATGTCCGCTCATGACATGACAGCAGTTCCCTTGACGGACCTCCTCATGGGCGTCCACAGGGGGGGCAAGGAGGGGCGCTTGCCCCCCTGGAGCGACCCTCCTTGCCCCCCTGCGGACGCCCATGAAAACCGTGACTTCAAGACGAGGTTCTCACTCTCTTTCCTCTCCTTTCTTTTATTTGCTTCCCTGTGAAATGGATCAAAAAAGGAAAGACGCTTTTGCTGGAAATGTCGTATTTTTCTGACATTTTAATTCCAAAGTGCAGCATTGGGAATAAAAGGCTAAAAATATGAAAAATAGATAAATACCTAAATAAAGTAAGACAGAGTGGTAGCAAACTGTCCAAACTGATTTTATTCACACCGAAACACATTAGCGCCACTTTTACTGAGGTTGCCAGTGAAGCGCTATTTTTGTTTTCTTGTCTTTGTTTTCCCTGGACTTGGAACTATTGCACCAATCCTGGAGGTACTGCAATGTGTGGATTGGAAAACAAAATGTGTGCTGCGGCTCTGCGTCCAGGGATGTGGTCTTTTTACCATACTGCTTATGTTTTGTAAGGATATAAGCAATGGCCATTGAAATGGGTCCCCTCTGGGTCCTGTAGATCTGTCCTTAACTTTTCAGGCAAAAGCACTCACTGATTTCTGAATAGTGAGTGTAAAAGCATTAAGGCAGAGTTCTTCAAACTGTGGGGCGCGCCCCCCTGGGGGCGCGCAACACCATCCTAAGGGGGGCGCGCACTCCACTCTAATTTTACTATTGTTCCCTGCTTCTTAGAGAACTCTGGTATGGATGGAGGGAGGGGAAATCGACAGGGCACGAAGTGCCCATGCTTTGTTATGTTAACCTACCAGGAGGGGGTTAATTCATGGTGCTGAAATGCTTCAGCTGCAGCGAGTCTCCTGCCTCTCACTGCAGCTGAAGCATTTCAGCTCTATGAATTAACCCCCTCCTGCGTAGCTGCCAAGGTTTCAGATTGCCATGTGTGACATTTTCGTAATTTCAGGGTAATTATTAGTTGCAATTAGTTGCAGTTCAATGACGTCACTCTATTATGATGACACTCCCTTCCTACCCTGGCAACGGCGAGAGCACAGCGATACAGAGAGCGGAGGGCAACCGGGATAAACTGAATATCGGAAAAAGGGCTTTGTCCTTCCTTGTAGAACTGAAAGTAAGGAACCTCTCAGTCCTCCGATGCTTTGTAAAGAGAAGAAGGCGTACGCGTAACCACAAGCACAGATTTCTATTCAGTAAAATAATAAGAAGCCTCTAAAATATTGTTCGTATTATTTCAATGTTTTCTGGCTTTGTGAAATATCAGAAAATAAGTTTTGTGTTATACTACGAGAATTCCCAAAATAGTTTTCTCTACAGTAATTAATAGTGCATTTTTTTTCCTTACAAACTCACATTGTGCACTTCAGTTCTTTACCAACGACTCGAGTCATTAACAATTTCAATATGGCCACTTAACATGCGCTTCTCGTTTACTTTTGGTTAAAGACAAGTTGCTTCTTTCATCCTTCAGGTGAAATGGAGCCAACCTGTCTACTGTCTTTCCTATTGCAGTACGCGTGCAGGTGCAATTTGGCAGTACAGCCCCTTTAAAATAAAAATTCATATTGTTATTTCTCAGAACTACAGTAGCAAAACTGCAAGTAACAGAAACGAAAGCGGGTTTTGATGAAGGAGCTTTAGTTTAATGCACCTCACTTCGTCACATCTCATTATCATACAGAATAAGAACTGTCCCTCTCCAGCCGTTGATTAGTTTCCAAGTTCCCCAGGTCCTTGAGTAATGTACTGCTCCAGACCAGGTTTCTTCCTTTAAATTGAACAAGTCCAAAAATTCAGAGAAAACAAGCACTAGCAAAGCCAATAGGTCTCACCATTGGAAGAGCTATAGCTTTTGGCAAGGGGGGTTTAGCCACGTTGTACACCAGCGTGACTGCTGTTCAGAATAGCTCAAAGTTATTGGCGTGGGGTGGGGAAGAGGGGATTGGGGACATTGTGGTAGAGTGGGGTTGATTGGCGTAGAGTGGAGTGGGGGTAGAGTGGGGCAGATTGGAGTGGGGGAGTTGGGTAGCTTGAGATCGAGTAGGGTAGACTGAAGTGTGGTATGAATAAATGAATATAAGATTTCTAGAGCGCTAACTTAGCCCAAGGGCATCAAGGCGCTAACCACAGAGCAATGTGCAGGCAGAAGACACATTCTTACCAACATCTAAGGCAGAGTTCTTCAAACTTATTTGGGCTGCAAGTGTGGGTGTGAGTCGTGTGTGTGTGTTTGGAACTTGGAATAGGTCAGAAGGCAAGTCGGGAGCACAGATCAATTGAAACTTTATGACCAGCAAGTACTCTTATTTTACGCCCCTATCTAACTCCAGCGTTAGGCACCCGCTTATTTGAAATTAAATTGCAGCTCGAGAGCTTCTGCATTTCACGCGACTCCTACCTGGCTCCCCTCTCTTTGTTGTGACCACCCACCTGCATCAGACTCTCTCGGGCTGGCTAACTGCTCATTGAGGGGTCTGAATGCTATGCCATCCTAGAGGTGGCTTAGCGAGGCGCAAGGAGAAGAAACGTTTTCATTCCTCCTCGTTTTTCCCTCTTTTAATGCGTGCCGCATTCTACAGCATGCATTGAAAGAGGGAAATGCCTGTAGTGATTGTTTATGTGCAGGAAGGGGCACCTTCCTGCACAAAAACAATCTCCCCATGACGCAGGCATGGTGCAAGGATGCCTACGCCAGCACATGGCTGCAGGTTGTGCACCAGCGCTGGGGGAAGCACAGATATGCGTCATATTCTTGTAAATATGTCGTATCCCTGTGCTTTGGAAGTGCCGCAGCCAAAGGGCTTGCGGTGCCATGCTGCGGCACTTCCGGGATTTAACCCATAGATCAATCCTCAGTCCTAGAGCGACGAGCAGGGGTTACATCAGACCCAACAACTCAAAAAAGAACTCTGCTCCCTGAGTATTTAAACTCTGATATTTTGGAATTTGTTAATTTGGAACCAGGCGTGAAATAATATATGCTGTACATGTGAAAATAGCCTTGAGGAAGCCCCGGCGCAAATCGCCAATAGGGGGCGAAACACGTGTCGGCTGTCCATGTTTCTCATCAAACAATAAAGATGTCGCACTGCATTCTAAAGGAGTTCTGGTCTTGTATGACAACCTTAAAGAACGGATATTAATCCAAATAAGTACTTGTTGATCTCTTTCGGAGTACACACTCTTCCTTTCTTAAACCTGTCTTCTTTTATGAAGCTCAAGAGGTCCAGAGCTTCGAGTGTGTCTCCAACCACCTAAAAAAGGAGCTTATATAAGTGTTGTTTAAACTTGGGAATCTATGGACCTCTCTGTTTTGCTGACTCCTTGTCGATCTGCCCCTGGATATGGAGCACAACCTGAGGTAGGCAGTAGCAAAAATCCATCCACAGATTGACCGTCTGTGGCGAAAAACAGGGACACCCGTCACATTTATGTTGGTGGTGTTATCAATCAATGTCATGTGTAAAACAAAGCATCCTAGTAAAAACAATTTGTGAACATTTTAACTAGGAAAATGGTTGTTTGAGCCATGTAATAACCTGTCATTTCAGTATAACCACTCACAAACCTGCACTTTACCAAACGCTCTTATTGTGTTGAACATTATTTGCTGGTTATGGCCCGGGATATGCGCGCAGCGGCCCAGCAGCTAAAAAAATTGAGCTGGGAGTGCTCAACCTGCAAAAGTTTGAAGACCTCTGCATTAAGGTAACCATGTTGTTCCTGCTTACATTTCCCATGGTTTGCTAAATGTTGCATTCCCTATAAGTGTTTGCTTTTTCCAGGATGTTCTTACTTTTTTTTTTGTAGGCCGCATATTGCTCTTGTCTAGTGCGTAATTTAAATTGAGCCGCATCCAGGTGTTTATAGTGGGCAACAATTGGGTTGTAGTTGAAGACAGTGGGAGTTTTTCTCAGTGGGGCAGTATGGCGTTCAGTGGGGGAGAGGATGTGGCACTATGGTCAGAGCTGCTGAATTTGGAACTGGGAACCAGGTTCAGCTTTAATAACCAGTCCACCAGACCACTCTCCTGCAAGAGCACAATCACATGCTAGACCTTAGAAGGCTTCGCAACACCTTAGAAGCCCTGGTATCTTCGCACCAGCAGGTGGGCCCTAGCATGACAAGTGTAGGTTAACCTTCAAGGCTTGTCCACCACTATCCATACTGAAGTTCACCTCCAGTCTTGCTAGCAGAACTTTGAAGCAGCACGCCCTAGAACAATTGTGACTCTGTCACTGATGTCACAGAACCCTTGAGAAGGGCCAGCTTTAGGGTGGTGCAACAAGTGTGACTGCACCGGGTGCTGACTTTAGGTGGTGGCATCATGTTTGCAAGTATATTATGGTTTTAAAAACACTTGCTGTCTCCTTCCTGGCCTCCAGCAATTTTTGGCAACAACAAAAATGTCATGATGACTCTGGTGATTAATGTTCTTCCTAGAGAGAGATTAGAATTTTTTCTAGTGGAGGTTTTGACTCATGGGAATGTAGCTCAGAGGGTTAATGTACCGGCTGCAAAGAACATGTGCCATGTAGATCACAAAGTGCACATAATGTAAATAGGTGAGTGGGTACTGCTTTTGTCAGAGAGATCCTTTTGTTACTTGCAGTTTATAAGTTAAAATCCTAACTTAGAACAGTGAGCTATTAACTGTGATCTAGGAGCTGCTTACAAACTGCAAGGTATAAATGAGAGCGTTATGCCAGCCACCCCCCCAGTCTTTGATTATCCTAATGTCCCAAAAAGTGTTCTTTTGGACAGAAATCAATTCTGATTATTAAGGAGAACCCTCAACCATGGTATTATGTTTTAAATTACGGGTATTGTGTTTCTTCAGACCAATCACTATAAAACTATACGGGCTACTAGTATGGTTGTCATGTGACTCCTACACCTTGTAGTCCTTAGTATTATGTAACATTTTCTATACAGTGGTGTACACACATATTGATTGTCTCTGTGTAATGTGTGTGATGTAAAGTGCTCTGACACCCTACGATGGTATGAGTGGCGCTGTAAATCAAATTAAATGCATCTGAGAGAGAGTGGTTATGGAGACTTGGGGGGCACCGTTAAAGGGTGGTAGTGAGGGAATCCATGGCAGAGGTGGTCATTGGGGGAGCACTAACAAACATTAATGCACAGGACACCACCAGTGCTATGGCTGTCCCTGCCCTTGAGGCCAGTCTGCCTCACCCATAGGTACCTCCATTGGCCTTGTTTCAGTGTTTCAGCAGTAGTAGCTGCAACTCACCAGGGATTGACAATGCAGGATTTGAACGTACACCAAACTAAGTTCACAAACTTCACAGTCTCCCTGCTTCATTTACAATCACTTTTATCATGTGCTGCCTGCTGTGGGGCCACTGGAATTAATTATTTAGCAAAGGATTACAAAATGATGCCGTAGTCTTGACTAAATTATGCATTAAAAATAAGGCTGCAGCGTAATGAAGTATATTTTCAGATAGTTTATTATTTTGACGTGTGTACACATGCTAACAGTCTCTGGAAAGAGTTTGCCTTATTAGTACCAGTGTAACATACAAACGCAGCAGTGAGAAAGGTGACCAGTCAACCTTTGCAATAGGCCATCCGCTCCGCAGCAACACAAGTCACATTTTTTATTAACTTTTGATATGTTTGAGCTACAAACAATTTATTAGTTTAAATGGTCAGATCTTGCATTATGAGGCAACTATGGCAGAGCCATAATTATAGAGAAAACATTTGTAAACTAGGATATTTTGCCATTAATATTTGAACTGCTGTTGTGGAAAAAGGGAGAAGTGCTGATGACAGAAACTCCATGGCTCGGAGACAAATGGCTTGTGTTTCAACATTTTATCGTATTTGGTAAATTCTGTGATTAGAAGCATATCCCACTTTGTGAATATATTTTAATCTCAATAACTCATTATAACCTTAAATAATCATGTGTATTCATTGGTTGATTAAACTGGGCAGTGAAATGCCAAACAAATACTAAACATTGGGATGTCTGTGCATTCTGGCCACACATCTGGCTCCACCCACAGATCCAATCCTTGGGTTATTCCCGCCCTCTGATTCTCCGCTCACTGTTTTCCTACTTTTTCCCCCCACTTCGACCACTGTGTAACACTCAGCATCCCTGGACCTGTGATGTGCCACCGCTGCGGGCGTCGCACGTGCCACACATTTACGGTGCCACGCTTCCGCATAAGGGAGCTGGCCATTATTGTATCCCTAAACGTGCGCATGTTGTCAGTTTGACATTGACTACACGTAGAGGGACTCTAGGTTTCTTTTCAAAAATATAGCTAACATTTGGACCTATACATTTTATTTTGTATAAATTAATTGAATGTGTGTAACATTTTGCAATGCCAGGGGAATTCTAGTAAAGGGAGCACCCCTTGGCGAATCACTAGCGTGTGTGATTGCTGTATTATTTATTACTGACTTTGACGTTGTGCTTTAACTTTGGATAACATTTATCATGAATTCTAGCACCAAGAAGCCAATATTGGTAAATATGTGCGCTACAAATAATCCCTAACATACACTGTGCATACAGTATATTTTATCTGGTGCTTTAATCATAGGCTGTTTTAAAGTATTCGGTGGTGAAGACAGCCTTATTTTAAAATATTTTTTATTGAACAAAAGCAGAGTAAGTGATCAGTTGGCAGTCGTGAAATTACAGAAATTGACACATAAGGCATACATTACAGCAGTACATTAGTAGTTTCGAGTGCGAGGAGGACCAATCCTGGTCATTGCCATATCAGCTGTAGGGGAACTACAAAGCTCGCCTCTATAGACATTCCAGTGACCCCATTTCTTATCCCATTTCTTAGGACATCCCCTGACCTTGTATACAGTTTTGTCCGACAACATACATGTATCCATTGCAGCGACCCATCTGATCAGGATCGGTTTATTTGGTGAGCCCCAGTGCATTGCTATCTCACGTTTTAATAAAAGAAAGCTCAAAGCGGCCCATTGCTGTTCCAGTTCAGTGACATCTGTGGGGTCCCACACATTAAGGAGTTCGCTTTTGGGAGAGAGAGGGACAGGCTTTCCCAGTGCATCAGATATCTTACGGGTCGCTCGCTCCCACAGGTCTTGAATCATCGGACAACCCCAGATAATGTGGTAAAAAGTGCCTACAAGCCCACAGTTACGGAGACAGAGATCGGTTGTGTGCCTACCAATTTTGACTAGGAGGGGAGCAGACATGTATGTTCTATGCAGTATCTCCAGTTGTATAAGTCTAAATCTGTGATTGATAGCCGACCCCCGCGGGGACATCAGTGCCGCCCGCCATTCATCCTCTTCTAAGGCCCCAATGTCACCCTGCCACTTGTCTCTAAGAAGCTGGAAGGAGTTAGGCATGTTATTACTTAGTTTGCGGTAGGTGTAGGATATCGCCTTGGCCTGAAGGGGTTCCGATAATAGTCTGTCCTCGAGAGGTGAGGAGTGTGGGAGAAGACAGCACTGATTGGTGTTGGATCGAGGACCCGGAAGTCTGCACACCTGCAGACAGAGATAAAGCAGCTTGTCAGAAAGTTTAGCATTTTCCCTACAGGCGGTGTTTGTTGGCCTGTGGCAGGGTCAGTCACATGTCCTGGATTCCTGTCATTTAATTGAGTCTATCCCTGTTCTGCGCCCCAGTGTTTCTTGTGCCCCACCTGGCACACATCATGTCGGAGGATGGTGATGACGTTAACTTTCCCCCCCCCCTGGAAAAAAGTCTGCGGACGCCCATGGACCTCCTGGGTTACACCCAAAATGTTCCACATGCAGTATGACGTCTAGTCTCCATGGCGTTACTACTGGACAAATGAGAGATAGCCCTGAGAGGGGGCAGCGCTAGGCCACCCACTGTAACGGACTGGCTGGAGAGCATGAACCGATGTGAAAGTATAGGGAAAGACTATGTTAATCTACAGCCCCCCCCCGCCTCCCGCCCCAGGGACATCTGGACTCCTTTCCGCACATACCTTCAAACTTTAACACAAGACACCTCTACCCAGGCCCGAAGTGAATTCCCCACATATCCCTTAATGGACTCCCTTTGAGATATTGTGGTCTTGCAACAAATGTTAATTACATGTCATATAGAGATGGTTATTATAGCACATGTAGACAATTTGATTTTTATGGGAACTAACGTTGTGAATGGCTGATATTATGCAATTATCATCTGTTTATTGTCTTAAACCTTAATAAAGGCAATTTAAAATAAGACATGGATTTTCTTCAGATTATTGTGACACGGGCCACCCAACAGCTAATAGCTATGAAGATAACAAGGGGCAAAAATATGTTTAAATCGGTTGGATTATGTCACAGTTCTCATCTCATTCACGCCCCACTCTTACCAGAGTCACTCAAATACAGAAATGAACTAAAGGACACCCCAGAGGGGAAGGGGTGAGGGGGAAGAGAAACAAGTGTTGGAAGTTTAGAAGATTCTGATGTACTTCCGATTGTAGCTCATACATACAGTACAGCTCACTGACAACCACCTAGGAAGCTGTCAGAAAATGTTATTTAGCTCAGCATGGGTTTCTCTTATATCTGATGTCTTTTAAATAATGCTCATAGCACACAGGAGTGGCGGCAGAAACAAACCCAACCTTCAATTGTAACAAAGAGTTAATCTTTGAAAAAATATGGAATCCAAATAAGAAAAAAAGGCAACTTGCCTCAGAGCTAATTTAGCTCTGTGTAAACAAAGTTATTTATAGCCTTTCTCTGCTTCCTCTAGAGTTCTAGGAACATAATTCTTCCATCCCATCAGAAAAAACAATTAAACAAAGCTGACTTCAGTAACTTATGATTGAGGGGAAGCAAGAAATGCTTGTCTCCAAGCTGATTACATATCAGGAAGTGGCAGAAGTGACAAATTAGGTATTAGGTCTCCTTGGAAGATGACTCATCAGTTTTGTTTTCACAGAGCACTACAGATACCATGGGATGATTCAAACTCAGCCTTTTTTATTTAACTGAATAAGAGCAAGTTATGGTTTGGAACTTAAAGTATTATTTTGAAGCTTGCTCTGTGCCACAACTTGTAGGCTGGTGTAATGCCTCCTCTTTTGACCTGATTAACATTATTTCACCATTTTTGCCTATTTCTTCTTATGACACTATGGGGCATATTATCAACAAATAGCGATATTTATCGCTATCTATGCTAAGCGGCAATTTTTTTATTGCCGCACATCACTGGAATTTATCGCTGAGATAACGTGCTATTAGCAACGTTTATCTCAAAAGCGATAAAATTCCAGGCGATAGCGTCAAAATCCGTGGATATCGCTGGGAATACAGCGATATTTACGCATTATCGCTTACAGGGTCTTAGCCATTATTACCACCTCCCATTGGATATAATGGTTAAGAACTGGTCTGAGCAGGGGGCGTGGCTTGGAGAGCCAGCATGGCAGACGTGCTCTAGACAAGCTCCGTCCAGCCCGCCGATTATCCTGGTCCCCACAGCCATTTGGGGCTCGAAGTGTTGCCTGACCCTTGCTGTTTCCGGCCCGGGGCTCCAGTGGTGTTTTTTCGGTGCCCGGTACTTGTTTCCTGGAGCCTGGTGACCCGGGTGCGGAGGGACCTAGCCGCGGCTGGTGACGCCGGAGCCTGGAGTATTGCAGCTGCCCGGCCTAGTGAGATGGCGGACCGGGCCTCGGGGCACCTTCCGGGGCCCAGACTATTTTGGCTGCGAGCGGAGAGGGGAAGCCTGGCTCTGCCGCTGCTGACTGGCGGTGACGGTGAGAGGAGCGGCTGCCCCGTCGAGGAGCGGGCAGCCGGTGGAGTTTGGAGGCCCCACTGATGGCGGTGGCAACTGGGCCTGTAGAGGTGTGGCTGGCCGCCGAGGCGCGGCCGGCCCAGTGAGCGGAGGCCCCCGCTTCGCTTGCAGTGCGTGTTGGGACCCCCCGGCTCACTTGCTCCTGTCGGGAGTGGGCAGCGTGGGGGATAGGCCAGTGGAGGCCCGGGAGCCGAGAGCTGCGGCACCGGTGCGCGTGGTAAGGCGGTGTTGCGGAGCAGCCTGCTCTGATCATCGGCCCCTGCGGCGGTCGCGCTGGGAGCGCCGCCGCCTGGCGGAGACCACGGACACGGGGCGCACCGAGTCCCTGGGCCATTTGGTGGATAGTGGCACCGGTGCGCAGGGTGAAGCGGTGTGGCGGAGCGGCCTGCCCTGATCTTCGGCACCTACGGCGGTCGCGCTGGGAGCATCGCCGCCTTGAGGAGACCATGGACATGGTATGTGGCGGATCCCTGGGGCCTTTTGGTGGATTAGCAGTGGAGCCAGGATCGGCGTGGGAAAGCCGGCTGGGGCCCTTTGACTCTCCTGAAGATACCTGGGGCCGTCCCTGGGAGGCCTTCCATTCACTGGCGGGGGGTGCGTTGGTGCCTGGCTGTGGTGGGCATTCCCCGGCTCGCCTAGACTCTCAGTTGCACCTGCTGCGTGGCCACTGGTGGTGGTTGTGGCGGTCGAGTGGGTGCCCCCTCTCCACGTGAGTGTCGGTTGGAACAGTGCCTAGTGGAGTGGCCGGCCTGAGACCGGCGGCCATGACGAGAGGGAAGGGTGGCGCGGCGTTCCATGGCCCATTGACAAATACACTGAGCCTGGTGGGGGAGCTGGGGCACCTGGGGGACGGCAGGAACCCGGGCCAGACAATGCAGCCCTAATGGCGGCGATCACGCAGTCCCGGGACACGCTTCAGGCGGAGATCGGAGCAGTGGGGGCTGATGTGTCACTCCTGCGGCAAGACCTGCGTAATGCCGTTTCCCACATCACGGAGGCGGAGGGGAGAATCTCAGGAGTTGAGGATGACGTCGCTGCCCTGAAACGGCAGGTGGCCAAGATGGAGGGGGTCCATAAGGGGCTGGCCCTGCGGGTCGAGGATGCAGAAGGGCGCGCGTGGCGCAATAATCTGCGCTTTGTTGGCTTTCCGGAGGGCTGCAAGAAGGGAGAAATGGAAGCCTTTTTGACCCGCTGGTTGGAGAGCTGGCTTCCCCCTGATGCTCTGTCCCGTTGCTTTGTAGTGGAGCGGGCTCACCGGGCTCTCATCCAGAAACCACCGGAGTGGTCCCGCCCGCGACTGGTCATTGCAAAGCTGGTGAACTACCATGACTGCGATGTCATTTTGAAGCAGGCTAGGCTTCGGGAACCGATCTTTTTTGAGAACACTCACATTATGGTTTTCCCGGACTACACATGTCAAGTTCAGCAGCAGCACCAGTCCTTCCAGGCAGTTAAGGCCCGTCTTCGTGAACTTAAGCTCCCCTATGCTCTCCTCTTCCCGGCCCGACTGAGAGTGGTGTTCCAATCGCGCACACATTTCTTTGATACACCGCAGGAGGTTTTTCAATGGACTGACGAGACCATGCGGGTGCGGCCACATACACCGCCTGGACTGAATGCTGACTCCTCAGCTAGGGGAGCTCCATCTGGGAACGCTCGGGGCTCCCGCCGAGAAGGGAACTGGCGGTCCAGATCGCGACAGCGCTCCGGCCCTGGTGGGGCAGCTGATCCGAGACCCCCGGCATCCGAACATTGAGCAGTGACTTTGGGCTTGGCTTGCTATATATGCTCTGTGCTGCTCTGCTTAGGCCCCTTCTGCTGACATGGTTTGGCTCTGACTTTGAGTTGTTGGCTGTGGGAAAAGGTTTCTGATGTGGGCTGCTTTCATTCCCCCCCTATCTTAGGGTTTGGTGGTGGGAGGGGGTAGGTCTAGGAGGTATGGTTTGCTGGGATGGGATCCATTGGTGTGGGGGACCTCGGGACCCACGTTGGGGCTGGGGAACCCACCTAGCAGCGACAGATACTTCAACAGTTTTGAGGTATGGGGGTGGGGGGTGGGAGTTTCTGGTTGGGGGGTGTCTGGTTGGGGATGGGGGGTTGCACAGCTTGGGGGGGCCGGGAATTTCACTTTTTGTTCTGTCCTTTTGTCCGCATGTTTATGTATTCCTTGAAGCGACTCTGAGATGATGCCTTGCGTTGATACGCCCCAGGGGGCCTCGGGCACCCTGCGTGTCCTTAGCTGGAACGTTCGGGGTGTTTTGGATAAAGTCAAGCGTGGGGCTGTGTTGCGACAGGCGAAGCGTCTAGGGGCTGACATTCTTCTGCTCCAGGAAACACACCTGTTGGGCACTAAGGTACTGTGCCTGCAGAGATTTGGCTACCAACAGGTTTACCATGCTGGGTTTGCGCGGGGGTCCACGGGCGTTGCTATCCTGGTTCATCGTAGGGTCCCTTACACCCACACGAAGCTCTGGCAGGACACGCAGGGGAGATATGTAGTGGTACAGGGGGTGGTGGGAGGGACTCCCATTGACTTGGGTTGTGTATATGCCCCTCCGCCTTTGCAATGGTCCCTCATAGAGAAGCTATACACTGTGTGGGCTGATGTCCCGGATGTGCTGATGGCGATTGGTGGTGACTGGAATGAATTTATGGATGCTGCTAGGGACAGGTTCCCGCGGGGGCGAGGTGCCGGTGGGCCGCCCCACAGAGCTGCAGGGTTTGGTGGCTGGTATGGACTCGATTGATTCATGGAGGCATACTCACGGCGCTGCGCACAAATATACATACGTTTCGGCAGTGCATGGGTCCTTCTTGAGACTTGACTACATTTTCATTCCCAGGGCAAGGGTGGGCTGCCTGGAGTCGGCGATGATCCATCCCAGGGGTCTCTCGGATCATTCCCCGGTGTCAGTGGAGCTGCAGCTAGGTTGGGGGAGACAGCTGTTTCGGTGGCGCATGTCGGTGTGGCATCTTCAGCAGGAGGACTATAGGCGACATATTCGGGAGGCGCTGTCCGCCTACCTTACATCTAAAGTGGGCTCTGTTGAGGGGGCCACTACGCTATGGAAAGCCCTGAAACCTACACTGAGGGGAGTTGGACCAGGTGCATCCCGATCAGGCTGGCTTTATGCCGCAAAGGGCGACCAGACACAATATTAGATGGGCCCACGTGGCGATGGAGGCGATTAGGGTCACGGGGCAGCAGGCGGGGCTTCTCCTGGCCGATATTGACAGAGGGTTTGATTCCCTTAGTTGGGTATACCTGTTTTCATTGCTCCCGCGGCTTAACTTGGGCCCTCGCTTCCTCTCTTATGTATGTCTCTTGTATACAGACCTGACAGCTTCGGTTCGGGTGGCGGGAGCGGTGTCCTTCACATTCCACATTCGGCGCAGCACCCAACAGGGGTGTCCGTTGTTGCCCTACCTGTTTGACCTGGCCATGGAGCCCCTCGCTGCATGGGTGCGGATGGACGCTCAGCTGAGTGGATTTGACTGGGTGGGGGGGTCCGTCCGACAGAATAGCGCTCTACGCGGATGACGTCCTCTTCTTCCTTACAGAACTCCATAGATCAGGGCTGCGCCTTCTAGAAATTCTACAGATCTTTGGTGAGAACTCAGGTTTATATATAAATCCCTGCAAATCTACCCTGTGGGTCTTGGGCGAGCAGACGTTGGTAGTCGGTAGTTGGGCCACGTCGCTTCAGGTAGCAGTTGGAGGGCTCCAATATTTGGGGGTCTTCCTGTCAGATGCCCCGGCTGTGTCTTGGGAACGGAACTTGGTGCCAGTATGGGATCGGGTAATAGCAGACATTAAGACCTGGGCGCATATGCCACTTACCATTTATGGCAGATCGGCCATCTTTAAGATGGTGGAGCTCCCGCGCCTGCTTTATCAACTCCAGAACCACCCCTATCCGATTCCTCCGAGCTGGTTTCGTCAGGTCAATTCTCAGTTGGGACAGTTCTTGTGGGATGGGGGTGCGGTTCTGGTGGCGCTGCGCATGTGTTTCCTCTCCACTTACTGTGGAGGACTAGCCACGTCGGACATTCTCTCCTACTATCATTTATTGGTGTTGAATGATTGGTGGTACGGTGACCGTGCGGATCCGGCTTATGCCATGGAGCGCTTCTTGATGGGCTCCAATACGCGTCATACTATCCTTTACTCTGCGCACCTGCGTAGTTCACTACCCACAGTTACTTGGGTGGTATTTCTCATCTGGAAGCAGGCCCTGCGCCGCGTGGGGCAGTGGAATGTCCTGACAGCGGAGACGCCTTTATGGCACAATGGTCGGTTCCCAGCTCTGGTCTGCCTACAGGGTTTTGCGGGGTGGGACAGGGTGGGTATCTCGACCTTAGGGGATGTGATGCATGACACCACACTGAAATCTTTCCAAGAACTCTGAGATTAATTTGATATGCCCAACTCCCAATTTTTTCGTTACCTTCAGTTCCGCCACGCCCTTTCCCCCAGTCTGGTGGGTCTAGAGACGTTGCCGGACTTCAATCCCCTGGAGGCGAAAGTATTTATGGGGGACCTGATAACAAAAAAAAATTTGCGCATATACCAAACACTGGTCATTCATAGTTCTCCTACACTTCAGAAACTCAGGGAACACTGGGAGGGAGATGTGGGGGAGTTGGAGGAGGAGGACTGGAGGGAGGCACTGGCTTCACCTAGGGGGGCTGCTATTGCGATGCGCCTCCGCTTGGTCCAGTTCAAATACCTGCATAGGGTCTATTAGTATTATAAAAGAGTTTGTCTGTTTCGTGCGGGCCTGATTGCCTCGCCTGTTTGTCTTCGCTGCCAGAGTGAGGAGGGGACATTCCTGCATACTGGAGTTGCGGGATCGTAGTGCATTTCTGGAGAGGGGTTTTGGCCTGTTTAGCGGAGGTGTTGGGATGGGAGCTCCCGAACACGCCACAGTTTGCCTTATTGCATGTCATGGATGGGGTGGGGGGCAACATATACAAGAGACACTTGATGTTACTAGGCCTTACCACTGCTAAGAGAGACATAGCCAAAGGGTGGAAAGATCCCTGTGCCCCTAAGATGATGGTCTGGAAGAGTGGCCTAGATTTTTATATGGGCCTGGAGCGCCCGATCTTTGTAGCTAGGGGTTGCCCTCGGAAGCCTTTTAAAATTTGGAAACGCTGGGCAGATTACAGGGGGATGTGGTTGGAGCCTCCAGCGGAGCAGGATGATCTCCCTCAGGTTGAGTGAGGTGGGTTGTGTAAGAGAGTCTGGAGTATGGTGGGGACGGGACGCATGGACTACATGTGTACGATAATATGTATGGTGTAATACATGTTCAGTGTGGTTTTCTTTTCCTAGCTATTTTTCCCTGGTCCTATTGAAAGCTGTGTGACTGCGCGGGGAGGGGTGGGGAAGGGGGGAGTTGGGGAGTGGGGGGGGGGTTGGGAGAGGGGAGTGGGTGGGGGTAAAGTGTGGTGGGTTGGGGATGATTCATGTTTTCTTTGTAGTGTTTGTCTATACAGTGGAAAAGTCAAATGCTAATGATATTGTGACAGGCTCCCCTGGGAGTCAGGGCCCTGTGCTGCATCTGCAACTATGACAATAAAAATGTTGTTTTAAAAAAAAAAAAGAACTGGTCTGAGTAGGTGTTAGTTTTTGGAGATATTCGCGCTTATATTGAATATTTCCAACGCTACGCCTGCGTTGATAATAGGCAATAGCGAGGTCAGCGACTGCTTTCAGTCGCTAACAGGTTGGGAACGCCCACTTTGCATGTCATTAGCGATAAACATCGCTGACATGCAAAGCGGGTTCCAAACCTCTCGCCATTGCCTACAAGCTGTCGCTAACAGCAGTTACCAACAACTTGCTAATAGGGCGATAGAATTATCGCCGCTTAGCGGCCGAAAACGGCCGCTAAAGCGGCGATAATTCCCTATCGCCACCCTTGATAATATGCCCCTATATTTTACAAATGGCTCCTTTCTGTTCTCTGCTAGTTAATAGCAGGGCAATGGTGTAAATGTGTCTATGGTTGTGACAGCATAAATTTACAATGGGCGCTAAATAGCCATTAGCTATTAAGGTGAAATGGGGTTCTCATGAGGTTTTGTTATAGATTATTAGGGCCCAGGAGTAGATAGAAATGGTGTGTTCAGAGTCAAGAGGCGTTTTCATTCCGATTTGCATTGACCGAGAGAGATATCAGGATTTTGAACTTTTGGTAGGAAGTTACTCCAAGATTGCTCCCAGTTAGACACGTTGATTTTGTACTCAAGCACATGACATGCATTGATATTCTTGTGATGGACGTGACGGGCTGAACATCTCAGGTGCATTGACCAAGAGGAATTTGAGGATTTTTAACAATAGTTTTGGTAGGAAGTTAATCCAAGATGGCTTCCAGGTAGGCAAGTTGCATTTGTACTTAAGTGCATGACATGTGTTAATAGTAATAGATGGACGTGATGCTCTGGACCCCTCAGATGTTTCAAATTTTGCCTATATTAAGAGCCCAGTGTGCGCGTCATGTTTTGTTGTTGGATGTCATTGCTGAGGACTCACAAATTGCCAGAGCTTCTAAATAAAGGTAGGCAAGACTGGATAATGGTGGGTGTGCATTAAATTAGAGATTAGAGTTATTTGAGGAGGACAAAATTTAGTCTGGGAGGTTATTATCCCTTTGTTTAGACAGAGTAGTGGCAGTTTTTACTTGGAGTTCAATTTGAGATAACTATGAAATGAGATATCATATTTTTTTCCATAATAAATAGAAGTGAGGGATTTACCACACAATTTCCCCTTTTATCTAATTTTTCAGGTTTATGAAGTTGAAATATTTCTATAGGTTTGAGTGGTGAACTCTTTTAATGTGGTAATGAAAGGATAAAAGCATGACTTCTTATGGGTAAGGGACAGATCAGGATTTTTGTGAAGGCATAAGGACTGAGCCTCGCTGATTTTTAATGTGAGTTATATTGTCTGTCCGGAAATGAGGACATACCTATTGAAGAGTCTCCTCTAAGGGAGGAACCGAGTGTTCAGTCCCTTTGTATAGGGACTAGCAGGGATTTGTTGGAGGACGCAAGCAAATATCTGATTAGGTTAATACCCCGGGCCACCAAAGGCGAGTTTATGTAAATAATGGTAGATTACCAGACTCAGGGCTCATTAAGCATCAATATATAGATGTTGGCTTTTTCTTTTAGATACTGGTGAAGGGTTATACAACCATACCAGAACGTATTCAGATGGATGAAATCTAAGAGTGTTCTTATTGAGGAGAAAGGGGCCTATAGGTGTCGATGATAACATCACCATTTAGAGTGTCATTTGGGTCTAAATGGATTCAGAGTTGTAAATGAGTGAGTGCTAATTTTGAAAGTATGGTTGTTAGAGGAAACGGTGCAGAATGTGCATGTGATTTAATAAAACTGATGGGATATCCAGAGCTAGGAATTAATACCATGTGAAGTTGTAGGGGTGTATTTGGTTTTAATCTAAAATTGGCTTTATGTGTTTCTTGTATTTGTACTTAAGTAGATATTTTAAATGTCTTGTTTTACACAGATGTCCCTGTGTTGATTGTATGGGGATGTACTGTATTCTATGTATTTCATTTTTAATATTGTGGTTTTTCTTATAGACATCCTATGAAAATATATTGGGGCGGTGATGTTTATGTAGCCCTGAAGAAGGTGGTTGTTATTTGTAGAGTCCACCGAAACATGTCAACAGAATTCAAAAGCACAATTTGCAGTACACTGGCAATCTGTACATATTACCAAATTAATTCATGGATAGCTGTAGAAACAAGAAGCAAATGTGCAGTTTTGTGAAGACTAATTGTACTGCCTCAAATGATCTCACTTATGTTTTATAGTTATATTTTACCTAGTGGCGGTCGCCACTAGGTAGTTATAGTTAGGAACGTGTTTCCATAGGAAAAGTGTTTTTTGTGTTGCTAATCACTTTGGCCCTGTTTGACGAATCTCCACAAAAATTTCCAAAAAGGTGCTACTTTTTGACTAGTTTGTGTATGGAAAGTATGCTCCATTAAGCAGGGGCCAGAAAAAGGGGGGCCCAAAATACAAAATCCACATGTATTTGCCATAGGCTTCTTTAAGACGGGCTACAGCAAAACCTGGTGAGCGGAATTACACCAAATTTGGCTGGAAGCTAGATGTTGGTCCACAGATTGTGCTTTTTGTGATTTGGTGTAAATCCGTATTGTCATTTTTGAGAAATTAAGGGTAAAAAATTATTTTATGTTTTAGCAGTTGGGCTCGCAAGAGTCTTGTGAGTATCCTGTGAGAGCACTGCTATCGGTCGAAAGGGCCGTTTTTCCCAAGAATAGGGGTATAAGCATATGTTCCTCCCTTCCAAGCGATCTATTTTAGCCAATAGCGTAATTCCTTTTTATAAGACAGAACAACAGTCCAAATTGGTTTAAGTGAAGGTAGTTATTTTATTTGCATTCACAGCTTTATAAATCCATTGCGCATGATTTCACTCTTTTTTAGCTCGTTTTTTGGAAAGTTTTAAAAAAAAGGAAATAGCTGATACGTGTTTCGCCCTATGTGGCAAGTTAAGCCAGGGCTTTCTCAAGGCTAATCATTATGTTCAGAAGTCATACAGTCTGAAAAAATTTAAGTACATTCCAGTTTGCTCACAGATTTATCCCAGGACCTCCCTTCTAGTGCACAGACAGAATTTGGATACCTCATACTTTGGATGTTATTATTTGTTAATTTGAAGCAAACTGGAATGTACTTACATTTTTTCAGACTCTATGATTTCTGAACATAATGATTAGCCTTGAGAAAGCCCTGGCTTAACTTGCCACATAGGGCAAAAACACGTGTCGGCTGTTTCCTTTTTTAAAAAAGTTCCAAAAAACGAGCTAAAAAGAGTGATTTCATGCTCAATGGATCTATAAAGCGGTGAATGTAAATAAAATAATTACCTTCACTTAAACCAATTTGGACTATTGTTCTGTGTTATGAAAAGCAATTACCCTATTGGCTAAAATAGATCATTTGGAGGGGAGGAACATATGCTCATACCCCTATTCTTATTTGTTAATACAAGGCTGGAAAGGTTTAGAGCCTCGAGCAAAATTCCCCCAGCACTATAGGAATTAATATCCAGAATCAGGATCTCTTGACCCTCCGTTTTTCCCATGAGCCTTCATGCTCTCGTGGGAGCAAAAGCCTCCAGCGAATCCCGTGAGTGTGAGCACTCTGATTGGTTGGCTGTTTGAATTTTTTTAATGAAATATACACCATTACCGTTTACTGTGAAAAATTGTGTATGTTGTGGAAATGAAGTAAAACAAACTATATAAGGGGGTCACAGTAAGGCATGCTGTCCCCCTAGATTTAGACAGAAGGTCTCAAAGGAATAACTACTGTGGTACAAATATATGTATATTGTATTTAAAAAATGTTTACGGTGTCGCAGGACTATCGCAGTATGATGAATTCTAAAAAGGAATAGGTGAGACCTCAATACACTCCACTAGTAGAAAGGCACAGTGTGGACCTTGTTATTGAGAGAACTTGTGTAATACATAAGTACTGTGATGAGTAGAAGGTTCATTTTTGTTTTTTAAAGTGTGATCTCGCTAGACTCCCATGGGATCTTGAAAAATAGGAAGGAGTAGGTGATCTTCGAATTGGGAAGAGTTGTGAGTAGAATTAATGCTTTACCAAAACCCTACTACACACACCCAACATTGCAGAGAGAGGTCTCAGGAGTGAGACTAATCCCTCCCCACTCCCTACTATGCCCACCTGTCACCTGAGAGAGAGGTCTGAAAGGAGAGGCCAGTCACTCCCCACACCCTAGAACACACACTCATCATTACAGAGAGAGGTCTCATCGGAGAGGTCAGTCCCTTCACACACTCTACTATGCACACCAGTCATCTGAGAGAGAGGTCTGAGAAGAGAGGCCAGTCCATCCCCACACCCTTCTTCACACACCCATCATTATAGAGAGAGGTCTCAGTAGAGAGGCCAGTTCATCCACACATCCTACTATGCAGACCCTTCATCTGAGAGAGAGGTCTGAAAGGAGAGGCCAGTCTATCCCCACACCCTACTGCGCCCACCCGTCATCTAAGTGAGAGGTCTTGAACTAGAGCCCAGTCCATCCACACACCATACTATGCACACATAACGTCTGAGGGAGAGGTCTGAAAGGAGAGGCCAATTGCTACCCATACACCCTACTATGCACACCTCATCTGAGAGAGCAGTCTCAAAAAGGAGGCCAGTCCCTCCCCACACATCTACATGAGATCGGTGTGTAACAGGGGTTAGATTTACATATTGTAATTGAATATTACTTTATGTTAAAAAACCTGAGTAATTCCCTGAAAAAACCAAAGGTTAAGAAAACAAGTTACTTACCTGTAACTTTGGTTCCCCAGTATTGGTAACTTTCATAGATTCCCATGCTTTGTATCATTCCCCGTCGTCGGAATGGGAGCCTCGGTAAAAATAAATAACCTAGTAGTAAGCACAAAAGTGAATCAAAAGGCCTAGGCCTCATCCCCTTTTGTAGCTTATCCACCTCTTTTTGTAAAAGAGACCAAACTTCTGCAATAACCAATCAGAGCAGCCTCACCCCATAGAACCTTCCTGAGAGAGCCTCAGAGCCTCAGATTTTCGTAGCCGTTGTGTAACAGTCACCATATCTGCTGAAGGCTGAGCTTTCCCTGGGGAGGCGGGTGAGCGCATGGGAATCTATGAAAGTTACCAATACTGGAGAACCAAAGTTACAGGTAAGTAACTTGTTTTCTTGCCCCAGTATTGGAACTTTCATAGACTCCCATGCTTTGTATCAGAGTAGCTAGCAGTACACATAATGCATATTTTGTTTTTTGCATATAAACATATATCCAGAGTGGCTCACTGGTTAGAGGAGGCAGACCTGGAAGCAGAGGTCAGCCCGGGACCAGGGTTCAATTCCCGGCTCGGCGGGATCTTGAGTCCTAAAATGCCCATGGACTCGACAATTCTCGCTCCGGTGCCTACTCGATTCACGGGTTCACACTCTGCGACTCTGGGCAATAGCTTGCTTAATCTCCACAACGGCCCCTCGCGGCGGGATGCCTGGCTTTCACCTTGCGGATACCCTGCTGGGGTTATCTCACAGGGGAATACCAGGACGTGTTCCCTAAGAAAGCGCTTAGAAACGGTGATTTGCGCTATATAAATTCCTGTACATTTACATCCATTGTCATACCAAGCAGAAGAACAACTCACTAGTGATACAAAATATGCCAAATAGGAATGCGGGATAGAAAGGAAAGCTCACCGTCTTATTGGAAAAGGTTCCTCAAGACTGCTTGACCCACTGCTGCATCCTCCTTCACCGAAGAATCCAGGCAGTAGTGCCGAGTGAAGATGTGGATACTGCTCCACGTTGCCGCTCTACAGATGTCCTTTATTGGTACCCCTGAGAAGAGGGCCACTGATGAAGCCATCGCTCTCGTAGAATGAGCACGAACTGTACACTCCAGAGGCTTGCCCGCTTATCGATGGCAAAACTGGATTGCATTTGATATCCAGCGAGAAATACAGGCTTTTGAAATCGGATATCGCCTCCTTGGAGCACTGAAGGAGACAAAGAGCTGAGGAGACTTTCTGAATGGCCTTGTCCGTTCCAAGTAAAATTTCAGGCATCTGTGAATGTGCAAAGAATGTAGTGCCCTCTCTGCTGGCGTAGAGGGCCCTGGAAAGAAAGATTTTAAGATCACCGGCTCATTCAGATGGAATTCTGAAGGGACTTTTGGGATAAATTTAAGATTTGTCCGCAGGATTAGAACATCATTTTTGAATTGTAGAAAGGGTTCCACAATCGTGAATGCCTGAAGTTCGCTAACTCTCTGAGCTGATGTCAAAGCCAAGAGAAGAGCAAGTTTCCATGACACAAATTTCATATCCGCCCTGTGAATAGGCTCGAACGGAGCTTTCATCAGGTGCGAAAGAACCAAATTAAGGTGCCAGGCCGGTGGTGGAGGCCGGACTGGAGAAAAAACTCTGAATAAACCCTTCAGAAACTACTTAACAATTTTTGCAGACCAAAGGGAAGGGCCTGATGACGTGCATCTAAATCTTGAAATGGCTGCAAGATGAACTTTAACAGACGAATGCGCCAATCCAGATTTTGCTAGAGAAAGGATGTAAGGCAAAAGCTGGTGCGGGGCCGACATATATGGATGTACCCCCTGTTTATGGCACCAAAGACAAAACCTCTTCCACTTTGCCCGATAGGTCTTATTTGTACTAAGCGCACTGGCCTGAGCCAGAATGTCCCTACATTCTCCTGGGATATTTAAATGCTGGAATTCTCTGTACTCAGGAGCCACGCTGTCAATTGGAGGGAGTTCAGATCTGGATGGAGCACCTGACCCTGAGTCATTGACAATGGAACAGGCCGCAGAAGAATCGTATGGTCCTGAGAGAGTAGGAGAAGCTCTGTGTACCAGAATTATCGGGGCCACACTGGTGCTATTAATATCATCCTGCATGGCTCCGCCTTGAGCTTCCTGATCAGTCTTGGGATTAGAGGAATTGGTGGAAAGGCATAGACAAATGCGCCGTACCGAGCAATGAAAAGCGCATTCCCCAAGGATCCCTGATGGTGATCCCTGCTTGCGTAGCACTGGCATTTGGCGTTCTGAGGTGTCGCAAACAGGTCGATCGTTGGGGTCCCCCAACGTGAAAAGATCTCCTCTAGAATGGTCTGATTTAACTCCCACTCGTGGCTGATTGACCTCTGGCGACTCAAAGCATCCGCTGTGGAATTGAGCGTCCCTGCGAGATGTTCCGCTGACAGAGTAATCTTGTGTTGAATTACCCAGTTCCAAATTCTCTGCGCTTCCTTGGAAAGGGAACAGGATCTTGTCCCGCCCTGCTTGTTTATGTAATGCATGGCCGTGGTGTTGTCCGTACGAACCAGCACTGAACGGGATTGGATTCTTGGAAGGAAAGCCTGCAAGGCTAGACGGATAGCCATAAGTTCTAGCAGGTTGATGTGGAACCTGCATTGGGTTGTGCTCCAGTGGCCACTGACTCTGAGTTCCTGGAGGACCGCTCCCCAACCCTCCATAGAGACATCCGTCGTTAACACCATGGGAGATGGAGGAAGCTTGAACGTTAAACCCACTGAAATGTTCTCTTTCCTTGACCACCAGTCGCTTGCTTTTTTCATGACCGGCGTGACTGTGATCTTGTCATCGAAGGAACCTGTTGCCTGACGCCATTGTTTGTCCAATTGTTCCTGCAGTGGACGCATTCTTAGCCTGCAGTGCGGAATCAATGGTATGCAGGATGATATCGATCCTAGAAGGGATTTGTAACGATGTACTGACAGAAATGTCCTTGATCGTAGAATGCGAGCTGACAGAGTGAGATTCTTCTGGCGTTCTTCCGACAGGAAAGCTTTGCAGCAATCTGTGTCCAGAATCGCCCCTAAAAACTTTGTCGCCTTGGATGGTCGCAAGACCGACTTTTCCTTGTTGAGTCGAAGTCCTAACTGTTCGAAAAGTGTCCTGCAGGTTGTGACAGCCCTGGAAGCTTCCTGGAATGAAGGAGCTTTCACCAGCCAATCGTCTAAGTATGGGAAGACTTCCAAAGAGTGCCTCCTGAGAAAAGCCGCCACCGGAGCTAGTACTTTCGTGAAAATTCTCGGTGCGGACCGCAGACCAAAAGGCAGCACCTTGAACTGAAAGTGGCTCCTGCCTACTGTGAACCGTAGATATTGCCTGTGAGCTGGGTGGATGGGTACATGGAAATATGCATCCTCCAAATCCAGAGTTGCCATGTAGTCCGCTGGATTGAGAAGACGTAAAATATCTTGTGGGGTGACCATCCTGAACGACACCTTAATGAGATAAGTGTTGAGCTCCTGTAGATCTAGTATCGGACGCCATTTCTCCTTCGTCTTGTGAACCAGGAAGAACCTGGAATAAAATCCTTTCCCCTTTTGGGAGTGAGGTACAGGTTCTATTGCCCCCTTGATGAAGAGTTGGTGGGCTTCGAGACGAAGAGGTCCCAGATCTTTTGACGTAATGGCGTTTGGAGCTCTGTTTGGAAGAAGATTTTGAAACTCCAAAGTGTGTCCTGTTTTGATGATATTCAGAACCCACTGGTCTGATGATATGACCTTCCAGATGTGTAGGCAATGGGCAATCCTGCCCCCCACTGGTGTTGACGAGGGAACAGGAACAGTAGAAAGAGCCACAGGGCTGCTATTGTTTCCTGGAATTGTCTCTCCCCTGTCGGACTTGACGCCTTCTCGATGGCTGGCGAGAGAAAGACGCTGACTGACTTTGCCGTTGAGAGTATTGGGGCATGTATGATTGTTGTGAGTAGGAAGAACTGCGCTGCTGGTTTCCGCCTCTCTAGGATGAGAAACCACTTCCTCTTGCACCCCTAAAAGGGACTTTACGGTAGGTCAAAGTTCCCAGGGATTTGGCCGTGTCCATATCCTTCTTTATCCCTTGCAGGGCATCGTCCACGTGCTTGCCAAACAACATTTCACCATCGTAGGGCAAATCTAGAATCTTATTTTGCACCTCTTGGCGAAACCACGTAGCTCTCAACCAGCCCTGATGCCGCAACACTGCCGAACCTGCCAGCGCTCGGAAGGCCGTCGTCGCTATGTCCACAGCGCAGTCTATTACCTCCAAAGAGGCACGCTCACTCTCCAGCAAGATCTTTCTTACTTCATCCTTTGAGCCATCAGGAAGTTCCTCCACAAATGGGGACAAGTCACACCACATCTGGTGATCATATCTCCCCAGGATCGCCAGAGCGTTCGCCGCTCTAACAAGAAGGCTGGCCATAGTCGAGAACCTCTTTCCGACATTATCTAGACATCTCCCTTCCTTATCTGGTGGTGTAGTCAGTGGCGTTGATGGATTTTTAGATTTACTCTGTGCTGCCTGGGAGATTACAGAGTCTGGTTTCGGCTGTCCAGTGAGACAAGCGGGCTGCCCTCCGGCGCTTTATATTTCTTCTCCAGCCGGGGAAGAACTGGGAGGACCGTCGCTGGATTCTGCATGGCCTTTAAACCCTCAGCCCAAACATATTCTATAATGGGAATGGAGCAAACCGATTTTTGGTAAGGTTCCTTGAAATCATATAAAAAACAGTCTGATTGGACCGTCGTAATTGGAAGTCCAAACCTCTTCGATGCTCTCTCCATGAGATTATGAAAACCTCCAATGTCTGCTGGAGGGGAGATAGCGTTATCTGGCACTTGAACATCTTGATCTTGAGGACCATCAATGTCCCAGTTTCCATCCGGATCTTGGTCAGGATCCACCTGTCGATCAGCATCTGATGAAGCATCATCATTATCCTCATCCTGGATATGGACCACTTGTCGCTGAGGATCCCTAGGCACCGGATCGTCCACCCTCAAGGGCAAAGAAGTCTGCGCCATTGCTTGCGGCGGTGGAATTGAAGGTGAAGGAGGACGTACTTGCTGTACCTCTGGTTGAGTTGGAAATCTGCGTCTGTAATCTTGCAACATTAACTGCTAGTCCGAAATGAGTGAGGATGGCATGGCTACCATGTCCTGTGGATGTCTTTGCGGAGACCTCTGAGGGCGTACATTCACAGTAGATCTCTCATGGTGATCGTAGGTCTCCTGCGGCACATAGTGATGTTCCACTGACCCCTCGTCAGAACTTGAGTTCTGGCACTTGACATTTAGGTCCGATGGGCTATAAGCCGGTCCACAAGGACTCTCATCCTCCTCTTCAGATTCCTCATCCAGTAATATTGTGGGTGGTAAGGGTGTGACTCGCTGTGGAGACGTCATTTCTGGTATAATCTGACGTTTCTTGATGGAAATACAAAGTGTTTTACTCGTCGACGATGTCGTCGACGGAGTCGTCGTCGACTGAAGAATCCTCGTTGACGGTGCCGTCGACGGAGCCGTCGGCGAAGGGATTGGACTCGTGGTCAAAAGGTGGATCGTCGACGATGGAATTGTTGTCGTCGACGAAGGATGGATCGTCGACAGTGTCGTCGACGAGCTCGTCGTCAAGATCATAGCAACTCTCGTCGACGACGTTGTCGTTGTCGAGGTTGTTCTCGTCGTCGTCATCGCCGTCAACAGTAACCTCGTCGTCATCATCGTCGACGTCGAAGATGTTAGCCTAGTTGACGATGAACATGAATCAGGTACCTTAAACGTCGACGCCGGTTTAATCGTCGTCGACGTCGCCATTGTCGACGAGCCCGTCGACGAGGCTGTTTTCAAAGGCAAATCTTTCTTGACTGGAATCGTCGACGTACCTGTCGTTTTTGCCGTCGATGGACGCTGTTTCTTGTCCAAATGGAGTTCCTGAGGAGTAGAAGGAGGTTTTTTGCCACCTTTTTCCTTTTCTGAAGATGGTTTAGTCACCTTCGCAGTCTGTGACTCCTCAAGCTGTCCCTGCCTCTCCTTTTCACCGCGGTGAGGAGATTTTAGGGAAGCCGGCCCTTCAGACCTATCAGAGGTCCCAAGTAAGGCCTTAACAGGGGGCTCAGTAGATGTAGCGGGGGAGGACCTACCCCTTTTCTTAGATCTTCTCGAGGACGGAGCCGAAGAAGAACCCTCACTGTCTGAAGAAATAACGTCCTTCCGGCTCTTCATCTTGTGAAGCCAGGTCAGTAGACAGCCTTCTCTGTCTCTTAAGGTCTTAGTTGAGAAGGTCCTGCAAATCTTGCACTCAGTGGCCTTGTGGTCCGGGTACAAACAGTATATGCAGTCTTCATGTTTGTCCTCCACAAACAGCCTCTTTTTGGAACATGTAGCACAAGCCCTAAAAAGAGCTTTTCTCTCCTTGTCAGACATTCTCTGAAGAAAAAAGTTGAAATAGGAATAGTAAGCTGAAGAAAATTGAGCAGAGCTCAATGGAGACTCCCTAGCACAACGTGCGGTAGAAAATCTGAGGCTCAGAGGCTCTCTCAGGAAGGTTCTATGGGGTGAGGCTGCTCTGATTGGTTATTGCAGAAGTTTGGTCTCTTTTACAAAAAGAGGTGGATAAGCTACAAAAGGGGATGAGGCGTAGGCCTTTTGATTCACTTTTGTGCTTACTACTAGGTTATTTATTTTTCCGAGGCTCCCATTCCGACGACGGGGAATGATACAAAGCATGGGAATCTATGAAAGTTCCAATACTGGGGCAAAACAATGTTATAGTTTGGTAGGAATAAAAGATCAGTTTTTGTTTAAAAAAAAAAGAAAAAACGTAGAAGTTCACTAAAAACGACAAAAGTTAAAGTAACGTTATATTTTGGGTGAATTTGTCAATGACAACATTAACCTTTTAAACTAAAAGAACCACAGAAATCCACCAATTATAGTTAGCAGCACTAACTGTAACTCATGCCCCGCCATGCACTGCTTATGACCTCACATATGACAACACTCATTACATGTTTTATGACATCATTTATGACACTGATGACATCTCAAATTACATCAATGTTGACATCACTAATGACATCACTGATGACCTCATCCAATGAGTGTGATAGTATGTTTTATAGTTTACATAGTGGCGGGTAGGTACCATATTACTTGTCTACCTAATTTTGTACAGACAGGGTCCAGCTAATGGGAGTAAGTTTTCACAAAACAGTTGTGCTCCTAATGCACCATAGGTGTGTATAGGTATTGAACACGTTATAAATCTTTGTGTTCATGAATAATTTTGTGTGCAGGTGATAGTTGACTTGTGGTCATTATGTTCCACACAAGTTCTTTGGTTCTGCAGAAAAAAATTTCAACAGGAGTAAGATTCTTCGTAATAGATACTAACTTTTGCAAGCAACCTTGAGTTTTTAGAGAGAATTGTGTTAGCATGACCATTTCTGCTTTTCTTTTTTTAAATTTCTTTATTTGCATTTTTAATAACAATACAAACATGCCAACGTATATGGACTCCCACTACCGGCCTCACAGGAAGTTCTCAATCTATATTACAGTGTTCTGTGTGAACCTGATATCAAAGTACTCCAAGCCGGATGGCCACATGTCTCAATGCCTCCGATTAGGCACTATAAGTAGCAAATATACAATTACTTTTTTATTTTATTATTGAGTACTAAGTAAAAAAGAAACATGATTACAATGATTATAGTACAAAACAGTCAGCGGTCACATGTCTCTTGATATCGATATGAGAGGATGTGCTTCAGCCTCCAGAAACCCTCCGGACATGATGGGAAGAAGACCTGGGGGTTCCCAAAACTTAGGGGGTTTGGGCCACTATTCAAAGGTATCCAGAAATACCAAATTCAAATTGATTAATTATTATGTTCTTAACAGGGCGTACCTTACCCCGGGATGTATTAAGAAATGTGGGGAGATGGGGTGGAGCTCATGGATATGTTGTGTCACTGTCCTTCGTTGCATACTTACTAGGAAGAGGTGACGACAGCTGTAGCTAATGCGTTATCGAAAGAGGTTTCCTGTTCTCTTGGTCACTGTTTACTGAGTTGATTCCCACACACTTCCAGAATGAATGCCACTAATAGATTTCAAGACTTGGCCTTCATATTAGGAAATCACTAAACATTGGAAGGCCCCTGGGGCCCGACTCATTATATGGTGTAAAGAATGTGAGATATGGGCTGGATATGAAGGGGGCGGAGTCTTGCTCAGAGAGGCTAGAAGAGGTCACCAGAGGGGTCTCCTGCCCCCCATAGAAATGGGTACATATGAGTAAGCTGTTTCCTGGTACTGCGCATCCTGCTGACCCAGGCATACAAAGGGAATTGTAGAACTCTTATGCAGCCAGTCACGGTTGGGGAACGTTTATAGATGACATATAATGATCTGATGTCTACTTTTGTCTTTGGCACAACTCATGGAGAGGAAGGGGGGTGGGATGGTTAAGTAATAAGGGGAGTTTTAAAACAGATTTTATATTAAGACAGATTGTGTTGCCTGGAACAAAGCAGGACATCAGATGACATAACTGTACTTTGTGATCTGCTGAAGGGATAATACCCAATAAAATTAGTTTTAAAAAACACATTGTGCAAAGCAGTCATGGACCCCTTTACATGGATTACTGGACATTAATAACGCATATCTCATATGCAACCTGTAAACCAATGTGAACCGCACGTACAGCCTATGGTGGTCTAGCATCATCTTTGGCCTTCTCCACCTTCGCTTCCAGCTTTTGCGAATAAATATCCCAGGATGGGAGTACACGCTCATTCCCCCTTCCCATCGGGCATCCAAGAGTACCGCCACTTAGGTCATCATCCAGGGCAGCAAGGTGTGGAGCCACATGGAGGTGTCCAGCGCAGCCGGTGATTTCCACGTCATTGCAATCTGGCGCTTGCACAGCACAAACGCCAAGTCAATAAATCTGTGGAGATATTTGTCTCCTTTGACTCGAGGGCGGATGACCAACAAGCAGGACCCTGGGGAGGGCGAGAGCACAATATCAACCAGGGTGGAGGTACTCCTTACCACTTCCTCCCACACATGGTGCATTCCCGGACAATTTCATACCATGTGTGTAAGAATGTAGGATCTTTCTGGTATAGATACCACCACTTATTGCCTGTTGTCAGTGTGTTTTGACTGTAGTTCACCGGTATCCTGCTGACCGAGACCCCAGTGGCAATTCTCTCTCCTCTAAATTCTAAGGTAAGTACTTTGTACACCCCACAATTGGCTTACTGGGGTACTGTAATGACCTGCTTTTCCGTATATTTTGGTGCTTCTGTCAGTCATCAGGCCATTACTTACCACATCCTTTCTCAGGATCCAGAAAGACACCACATTTCACAATACTTACCTAAGAAAGGAATAAACACTAACAACAACAAACTAAAGATATAAGAACATTGCCGAGGAGCTTGCAAATAACAACAAGTCACAACACCTCCCCATCTGAGAGGGTACGCAGCAAATCACAACTCCTCCCCATCCGAGAGGGTACACAGCAAATCACAACACCTCCCCATCCAAGAGGGTACACAGCAAATTACAACACCTCCCCATCCGAGAGGGTACGCAGCTCATGCTCCTCCTAGCAATGTATTGGATAGAACAATTAGAATTTATACTTCCTTGCTGGGAGCCTATTTCCCTCCCGTATCAACAACTACCCATTAGAGGTGGGGCGCTAGAGGGCGCACAGCGGAATGGCTGCTTCATAAGGCAACTCCGCCGGCCAGGTTATACGAGCGGCTAAAAATAGCGTTTCCAGCGTACCAAAACGGTAATGAAGGCATTACACGATGATCAGAGAATGACGGGAGCAATCGGAGTATACTTTGGAGCACTTTTATGCCCCGGAACAGGGAAAAACTTATACTAGAACGATCCGTTACCCAAACGGTTCAGAGAAATCAAAGATGGCGGCGCCGGTGGACGATGACATTGGACGCCGGAGACTCCTCACGATTGACTGCCAAATGCCGGTAGAATGTGATTAGACCTGAGAACACTGGAGAAGATTGCTGGAGATCCTTAAGACTTGGCTCTTCCCGTAATCTTTGAGGCTGTTTTTATGTCTGTATGCCCTTTTTGGTGTTATGTTTTTCTCCCCATCTTCGGTTGGGAGTCTTCGTCAAAGCGCCGGGATACTCCAGTGGAGTGGCCGTGCGCTATAGAAGTGTATAAATAACATAACATAACATAACATAACATAACATCGTTAAGGGCATATGTGCAGTGCACTGAAGGACAAGCGACCGTAACTGCAGGCAGCTAGTGATCGAACTGACTGCTGACAAATAAAAAATGGCGCCAATTCAAAAGTCACTCGCCTGAATAAATGGCGTAATATACCCCCATGCGCACTTTCCACTGCGATAATCGCTCGGCATAGAAACATAGCCCTGAGTTGCTCATAGCTGGCGAATTGGCACTTAGCGACGAATCACAAAGCTGGATTGGTGGATGAAAATGGTGACGAAGGGAGGACATTTGAGGACCTAAAATGGCGGCGTTGCGGACAAAGTGCCAGGGGTGGCGCAATTATTGATGTTACGGGAACTTATTATTGCGTCCAGCAGCACGCTAGTATGTTGACCAATAGTGGCGATCACAAACACTATTGCAATAAACACAGCGTAATGCAGTCTCTGGATCAGTGGCAGTGAACAGCAAGGTCCTCATCATACGAGTGCTAGGCAGCGTGAAACTGACCGCCATATACGGAGAAGCAGGGCATTGAACCGCATGACCGCGAAGCCTGCCACTTTCAATGCAATCGCACCTCTATCGCTTGGCACGTGAGAAGGACTGAAGAACTCAGCGGGACGTGTAGCAGGTCAGATAACACGGTAAAAACGCCCTGCTAAGCATTGCATTAAAAAACACGCGCAAAGCACTGCGAATATTAACTGGGAGCTGTGAATGCGTGAACTACCTGCACGGAATTGCGCACGAGGGACTACCCCACCGGAGCGCACAGAGCAGACGCCTCCTACCACTGCTCGCACACGTGCACCTGCCCGCATATCAACGATGTGCAAACAGGAAAAAGTGCAAACCAAATTAGCATTTGACAGACCCAAAAAATCTACGAAAGGGTCCACAGCCCAAATGGACCAAGACATGGGAGACGACGCAGTGCAGGCCACTGGCCTGGAGCAGGTACTAAAGGATATAAAAAAAGGTCTGCTGGATGTACATGGGAAATTGGACACTATCACGCTAAGAGTGGATAATATGGCAGCAAAGCTGGATAAGCATGGCGAACGCCTTGTGGAGGCCGAAACGCGATTATCATCGGTAGAAGATGAATCCCATTCCACCACGCAAAGATGCACTGAAATGGAAAAAATTCTCGAGGTCATCAAATCCAAGTCTGAGGATATGGAAGCGCGGCCCCGAAGAAACAACGTTCACATAGCGGGACTAGCAGAGACCACCAACACTGGGAAAATGGAGACCTACGTAGAGGAGCTAATCAAAAACATTTTCGGAGCGGAGCACTTATCCTCGGTCTCTATAATCGAGCGAGCACACCGCTCTCTTGCCCCCAAACCAAAACCAGGGGCACCGCCACAACCCATAGTGGCCTGACTTTTGAACTACAGAGACAGAGATCTTATCTTGAAGATGGCAAGAGAGAAGAAAAATATTGAATACCCGGGTAACAAATTAGAATTCTACCCGGATTTCACAATGAACGTTCAACTGGCCCGTAGAGAATTCGCACCCATGAAACAAAAACTACGAGAGATGGGGATGGAATATGCAATGTTATACCCAGCGACACTGAAGATCACGAAAGATGGCAAATCTACCATCTGCCACACCCCAAAGGAGGCTCAGGAATTCATTAAGCGGCTACATCAGCGAAGGCGGGAGCAAAGACGTGCCAAACAGCAACAAGACTCGGAATGATAAGTACCAGACTGGACTCCAGAATTTGCGAGGATGTTGAGAGAGGATGCTAAGTCTACAAATTGTGCAATTAGGGGCCCTGCGCACACAGAACTGTACTGCATAGTCTGATCACGCAGCAGAGACGCTAAGTAGTGGCTCTGGGCCAGTCACGAGGTAACAAAGATGGACGATATGAACGGTAAGGTGACGATGAATATATCTGCATTTTGTGAGTATGGGGGGGTAGGTGATGTGCAAACTGTCGCCTAGATTGCCATCCCTGAACTCATAAACTTGCACGGCCTATATATGAAATGCAGAGACCTGTTGCACGGCTGCAAAACTTCAGACTGTTCTAGCCTGAGCTAAACCCACTAATGCTATGGATTTATAATAAACAATACTGTGACACTGCCGTGTTGAAACAGATCAGTAATGATAGTACTAGATCACGGACTAAATGCAAAATGTGTGCTAGATGCCATAATGATTTTGTTTATGCTTGAAGTTAATCACAAATGTGTACGCTTGGATATAATTGATAACCTGGCCACATCCACATTTGTTGGATGCAGACGTGTGACCTAGTGTTGGGGTTCAAGGGGGCCTGGGTCCTTCTGTCTAGTTCCCCGTTAGGGATTTATCCTTAGAAGTGCCAAGCGCATATGTGAATTTATGGAAGCTCCCTAGAGCTCGCTTTAAAAGGGGGCTGCCAACAGGAAACAGGTGCTTGGTTTCATTATTGGTCCTTTGCCGAGTGATTCCTGTTCCTGTGTTTCTACCTTGTTTCCCTTCCCTTCGAGCTCGTTTCCAGCGGTCTTTTCTAGTGCTGGGTTTTGACGCCCTTTTTTCCCTGCCCCCCCCCCCCCCCCCCCTCCCTGTTTTCCTGTTCCCTTGGGTATTTCTGAACCCTTTTAATTGGGACGTGTTTTTGATCTTTGGTGACGTTCCAGGATTCGCGGCTGCGTTTCCTTGAGTTGTATTGTCCCGTAATTATCCCTTTTTTGTATCCTAACCACCTTGTTATGCGCATTGTTTGGGTGGTTTCACGAAGGTTCAGAAAAGGGGGTGGTGATGGACAGAGTATCTGAATTAAGCAGAACACTCCTACCCAGTCAACAGATCAGGGCTTGATCCATCACCGTTTTTTTAGCTCACTGCACCATCCCAGCTCAGAACCTGGCTACATGCAAATTAGTCTGTCCCTGGCCCAGTGCATCATGGGAACAGGGCAGACAAAACTACCAAGCCAATTCTTATACTGGGAAGGAAACAAGCTTCCGGGGACCGGTTTCTGGCATTACAGCCGTCTTCGGCCCGGCTTGCTTGAATCCTGATGGTGCAATGAGCAAGGGACTCACATCTGAGTATACCCTTCCACGCTTATGGTGGACAAAACGATTCAGAAAAGGGGGTGGTGATGGACAGAGTATCTGAATTAAGCAGAACACTCCTACCCAGTCAACAGATCAGGGCTTGATCCATCACCGTTTTTTAGCTCACTGCACCATCCCAGCTCAGAACCTGGCTACATGCAAATTAGTCTGTCCCTGGCCCAGTGCATCATGGGAACAGGGCAGACCAAACTACCAAGCCAATTCTTATACTGGGAAGGAAACAAGCTTCCGGGGACCGGTTTCTGGCATTACAGCCGTCTTCGGCCCGACTTGCTTGAATCCTGATGGTGCAATGAGCAAGGGACTCACATCTGAGTATACCCTTCCACGCTTATGGTGGACAAAACGATTCAGAAAAGGGGCTGGTGATGGACAGAGTATCTGAATTAAGCAGAACACTCCTACCCAGTCAACAGATCAGGGCTTGATCCTTCTCCGTTTTTTAGCTCACTGCACCATCCCAGCTCAGAACCTGGCTACATGCAAATTAGTCTGTCCCTGGCCCAGTGCATCATGGGAACAGGGCAGACCAAACTACCAAGCCAATTCTTATACTGGGAAGGAAACAAGCTTCCGGGGACTGGTTTCTGGCATGACGGGGTAAGAGTGGTCTGCTTAATTCAGACACTCTGTTCATCACCACCCCCTTTTTGAATCGTTTTTAGCCACCACAAGTGTGGCAGGGTATACTCAGACATGAGTCCCTTGCTCACTGCACCACCAGGATTCAAGCAAGCCGGGCCGACGACGGCTGAAATGCCAGAAACCGGTCCCCGGAAGCTTGTCTCCTTTCCGGTGAAGAATTGGCTTGGTAGTTTGGTCTGCCCTGTTCCCATGAGGCACTGGGTCAGATTAATTTGCATATAGCCAGGTTCTGAACTGGGGTGATGCAGTGAGCTAAATAACTGTGATGGATCAAGCCTTGATCTCTTGACTGGGTAAGAGTGGTCTGCTTAATTCAGACACTCTGTTCATCACCACCCCCTTTTTGAATCGTTTTTGGCCACCACAAGTGTGGCAGGGTATACTCAGACATGAGTCCCTTGCTCACTGCACCACCAGGATTCAAGCAAGCCGGGCCGACGACGGCTGAAATGCCAGAAACCGGTCCCCGGAAGCTTGTCTCCTTTCCGGTGAAGAATTGGCTTGGTAGTTTGGTCTGCCCTGTTCCCATGAGGCACTGGGTCAGACTAATTTGCATATAGCCAGGTTCTGAACTGGGGTGATGCAGTGAGCTAAATAACGGTGATGGATCAAGCCTTGATCTCTTGACTGGGTAAGAGTGGTCTGCTTAATTCAGACACTCTGTTCATCACCACCCCCTTTTTGAATGGTTTCACGAAGGAGCTGAATAACGGCCGTTTTTGTGCTGCTTTCGTGTTCTTTTAGATTGCAGGGTTTTTTTGGGTATCTTTCATATTCCCTTGATACCATTTTTCCCCTGTCCCTTTTTTGTCCAAAGAATTGTGAATTCCACCCCCTTAGTCATTCTCAGTGTTTCCCGAGGGGGCGTGGTTGGTCTGGGGTTACGCAAAGAAACAACCAATACGATTGCAGTGAATGAATTCGTATCAAGCTACACCCGTTTGTTATCCGGGGTAAGCAGGGAGGTCGGTGGTTTGCGTGTGTACTTGGCACTGGTCATAGTAATAGGGGTGTGTTTAACCTTGTCCCCTTCTTTCGTTTTAGTGGTCTCGTCTGTGTCAAGCTGTCAGCTGCCAAGAAGCCAGAAGAGACGAGTTGTGTTCCCCAACACTTTGGGTTCCCTTGTTTTGTTACCCACCTTCTCCCGGTGTCGTGTTCTCCACCATCCGTTTTGATTGTGGGTGTTGGGGGTCACGGTGAGGGTAGAGGACTGGGACGTTCTTCACTCCTGTGGTGTTGGGCCGGTCGGCAATGGAACAGAAAACCAAGCCCACGAATTAACACACCGCCGGAGTGAAGAATGGATGAGGAGGTAGCAAGGGGGGCTTCTTCGATGCAGAATGTTATGCAGGCTTTAGCGCATATACAGGGTGAAGTCCAATCCCTGCGTCAGGAGAATCAGGAATTAAGGAGGACACTGAGTGAAGTTAAGACTAAGCCCCCATTGATTCAACCAGCCACATTTAAATATGAGAGGAGTGGGGGGCAGAGCGGTTCTTCTTCTCCTTTGTCCGTTACAGTGAACACTCCCGTGCCGGTGCCTCTAGCAGCTCCAGAGAGGTTTTCCGGAGATAGTAGCAGATACGCTATATTTATGAACCAGTGCCATTTGCACTTTATGTTTCGACCATCCGCTTTTCCTGACGACACTACTAAAGTTGCGTTTGTGATCTCATATCTTTCGGGTACTGCAGCTAGTTGGGCGGTCCCCTTAGTGAAAAACAATGATGCTGTATTGAATAGTTTCCCGGCCTTTAAGAACCAGATGCATAGTCTGTTTGCTAAGCATGCTTTTATGCAGGCAAGTGATGTTGAATTGTTAAAACTACAGCAGGGTAAGCAGGAATTTTTGGGTTATGTGGCTACTTTTAATCGCCTAGTAGCAGAGACACAATGGCCTATGACAAAAAGAACCTCTTTGTTTTATCAGGGCTTGTGTGAGGACTTGAAAGATATAGTCTCTCAGGTTGTAGACCCCCCTGCAGATTGTGTTGAGTTCATCGATTTGGTTGTCCAACTCAACCATCGAATGAGTGAAAGAAAAGGGGAAAAGAATAGGTTTCAACCCCCAAGAACAACTGTAACCAAGAGAGAAACATCTGAGAATGGGGGGTGAAAACAGATCCTGAACCCATGCCTTTGGGTGGGCTGCGGGGTCCCCTATCCCAGGAGGAAAAGGACCAGGCGTGTGTGTTGCCATCACACAGGGCTTTTGATTGCCGTATTGATTTGGTTCCGGGGGCCGTTTTGCCCTGTAGTAGGGTTTATGCATTGTCGGAGCCAGAGGAGAAACATCTACGGCTGTATTTGGATGAAATGTTAAAAGACCAGCTGCGACATGCCAAGGTGTTCACAAAGCTTGATTTAAGAGGTGCTTGCCATCTCGTTTGCGTCCGCGAGGGCGACGTATGGAGAACGGCGTTCCGTATAAAGTTTGGTTTGGTTGAATATTGCGTTATGCCTTTTGGTTTGTGTAACGCCCCTGTCGCTTTTCAGTTTTTTATAAATGAGGTTTTGCGTGAGTTTTTGGATGTCAGTGTGTTTGTTTACATTGATGTTATTTTGGTTTTTTCCCCGTCCTTTGAGGAACATGATGCTCATGTTTCGCAAGTTTTGTCTAAGTTGTTGGAACACCGTCTATTTGCCAAGCTTGATAAATGCACTTTCAGTGCGACACATGTTGAGTTTTTGGGATTCCTGATATCTGTGGATGGTATAAAGATGGATCCCCGGAAGATCGAGGCTATTGTTAACTGGCCCATACCCACATGTGTTAAGGATATACAGGTGCTACTTGGTTTCGCCAACTTCTACAGGCGTTTTATCAGTCATTTCTCTGACATTGTTTCGCCTATGACTTCATTGTTGAAGAAGGGAGTGGTGTTTGAGTGGACGCCTGCGGCTCAGTTGGCTTTGGAAAGATTGATTGGGCTTTTCACATCTGCTCCTTGGTTGATGCATCCAATCGCGTATTTTTCAAAGAAACTACTACCTGCTGAGCAGAATGGTACTGTAGCCGAAAGGGAACTATTGGCCATAAAGTTGTCTTTTGAGGAATGGCGTCGTTATCTTTGGGGGGCTTGTCACCCCATTACCATCTATACGGATCACAAGAACTTGGAGTATGAGGTCAGAACTGTTTTGAATTCCAAGCGGATGAAGGGTTATCCCCCTGAGGATCGTTCTTGGGTTCCTGCAAGTAGGGTTCATGCTGCCCGGTTGGTTCGTTTGTTTCATCGCCTGCACCCTGAGAAGCCATGGCCAGTAGGGAGGCTTTCGGGAGGGGGTACTGTTGGGGGTTCAAGGGGGCCTGGGTCCTTCTGTCTAGTTCCCCGTTAGTGATTTATCCTTAGAAGTGCCAAGTGCATATGTGAATTTATGGACGCTCCCTAGAGCTCGCTTTAAAAGGGGGCTGCCAACAGGAAACAGGTGCTTGGTTTCATTATTGGTCCTTTGCCGAGTGATTCCTGTTCCTGTGTTTCTACCTTGTTTCCCTTCCCTTCGAGCTCGTTTCCAGCAGTCTTTTCTAGTGCTGGGTTTTGGCGCCCTTTTTTCCCTGCCCCCCTCACCCCCGTCCCTGTTTTCCTGTTCCCTTGGGTATTTCTGAACCATTTAATACTCACGTTTTTTTGATCTTTGGTGACGTTCCAGGATTCGCGGCTGCGTTTCCTTGAGTTGTATCGTCCCGTAATTATCCCTTTTTTGTATCCTAACCACCTTGTTATGCGCATTGTTTGGGTGGTTTCACGAAGGTTCAGAAAAGGGGGTGGTGATGGACAGAGTATCTGAATTAAGCAGAACACTCCTACCCAGTCAACAGATCAGGGCTTGATCCATCACCGTTTTTTAGCTCACTGCACCATCCCAGCTCAGAACCTGGCTACATGCAAATTAGTCTGTCCCTGGCCTAGTGCATCATTGGAACAGGGCAGACCAAACTACCAAGCCAATTCTTATACTGGGAAGGAAACAAGCTTCCGGGGACCGGTTTCTGGCATTACAGCCGTCTTCGGCCCGGCTTGCTTGAATCCTGATGGTGCAATGAGCAAGGGACTCACATCTGAGTATACCCTTCCACGCTTATGGTGGACAAAACGATTCAGAAAAGGGGGTGGTGATGGACAGAGTATCTGAATTAAGCAGAACACTCCTACGCAGTCAACAGATCAGGGCTTGATCCATCACCGTTTTTTAGCTCACTGCACCATCCCAGCTCAGAACCTGGCTACATGCAAATTAGTCTGTCCCTGGCCCAGTGCATCATGGGAACCGGGCAGACCAAACTACCAAGCCAATTCTTATACTGGGAAGGAAACAAGCTTCCGGGGACCGGTTTCTGGCATTACAGCCGTCTTCGGCCCGACTTGCTTGAATCCTGATGGTGCAATGAGCAAGGGACTCACATCTGAGTATACCCTTCCACGCTTATGGTGGACAAAACGATTCAGAAAAGAGGGTGGTGATGGACAGAGTATCTGAATTAAGCAGAACACTCCTACCCAGTCAACAGATCAGGGCTTGATCCATCACCGTTTTTTAGCTCACTGCACCATCCCAGCTCAGAACCTGGCTACATGCAAATTAGTCTGTCCCTGGCCCAGTGCATCATGGGAACAGGGCAGACCAAACTACCAAGCCAATTCTTATACTGGGAAGGAAACAAGCTTCCGGGAACCCGTTTCTTGCATGACGGGGTAAGAGTGGTCTGCTTAATTCAGACACTCTGTTCATCACCACCCCCTTTTTGAATCGTTTTTGGCCACCACAAGTGTGGCAGGGTATACTCAGACATGAGTTCCTTGCTCACTGCACCACCAGGATTCAAGCAAGCCGGGCAGACGACGGCTGAAATGCCAGAAACCGGTCCCCGGAAGCTTGTCTCCTTTCCGGTGAAGAATTGGCTTGGTAGTTTGGTCTGCCCTGTTTCCATGAGGCACTGGGTCAGACTAATTTGCATATAGCCAGGTTCTGAACTGGGGTGATGTAGTGAGCTAAATAACGGTGATGGATCAAGCCCTGATCTCTTGACTGGGTAAGAGTGGTCTGCTTAATTCAGACACTCTGTTCATCACCACCCCCTTTTTGAATCGTTTTTGGCCACCACAAGTGTGGCAGGGTATACTCAGACATGAGTCCCTTGCTCACTGCACCACCAGGATTCAAGCAAGCCGGGCCGACGACGGCTGAAATGCCAGAAACCGGTCCCCGGAAGCTTGTCTCCTTTCCGGTGAAGAATTGGCTTGGTAGTTTGGTCTGCCCTGTTCCCATGAGGCACTGGGTCAGACTAATTTGCATATAGCCAGGTTCTGAACTGGGGTGATGCAGTGAGCTAAATAACGGTGATGGATCAAGCCTTGATCTCTTGACTGGGTAAGAGTGGTCTGCTTAATTCAGACACTCTGTTCATCACCACCCCCTTTTTGAATCGTTTTTGGCCACCACAAGTGTGGCAGGGTATACTCTGACATGAGTCCCTTGCTCACTGCACCACCAGGATTCAAGCAAGCCGGGCCAACGACGGCTGAAATGCCAGAAAATTTTGTTTATGCTTGAAGTTAATCACAAATGTGTACGCTTGGATATAATTGATAACCTGGCCACATCCACATTTGTTGGATGCAGATGTGTGACCTAGTGTTGGGGTTCAAGGGGGCCTGGGTCCTTCTGTCTAGTTCCCCGTTAGTGATTTATCCTTAGAAGTGCCAAGTGCATATGTGAATTTATGGACGCTCCCTAGAGCTCGCTTTAAAAGGGGGCTGCCAACTGGAAACAGGTGCTTGGTTTCGTTATTGGTCCTTTGCCGAGTGATTCCTGTTCCTGTGTTTCTACCTTGTTTCCCTTCCCTTTGAGCTCCTTTCCAGCGGTCTTTTCTAGTGCTGTGCTTTGACCCCCTTTTTTCCCTGCCCCCCCCTCCTTGTTTTCCTGTTCCCTTGGGTATTTCTGAACCCTTTTAATTGGGACCTGTTTTTGATCTTTGGTGACATTCCAGGATTCGCGGCTGCGTTTCCTTGAGTTGTATCGTCCCGTAATTATCCCTTTTTTGTATCCTAACCACCTTGTTATGCGCATTGTTTGGGTGGTTTCACGAAGGAGCTGAATAACGGCCGTTTTTGTGCTGCCTTTGTGTTCTTTTTTAGATTGCAGGTTTTTTTTGGGTATCTTTCATATTCCCTTGATACCATTTTTCCCCTGTCCCTTTTTTGTCCAAAGAATTGTGAATTCCACCCCCTTAGTCATTCTCAGTGTTTCCCGAGGGGGCGTGGTTGGTCTGGGGTTACGCAAAGAAACAACCAATACGATTGCAGTGAATGAATTCCTGTTTCGTATCAAGCTACACCCGTTTGTTATCCGGGGTAAGCAGGGAGGTTGGTGGTTTGCGTGTGTACTTGGCACTGGTCATAGTAATAGGGGTGTGTTTAACCTTGTCCCCTTCTTTCGTTTTAGTGGTCTTGTCTGTGTCAAGCTGTCAGCTGCCAAGAAGCCAGAGGAGACGAGTTGTGTTCCCCAAGACTTTGAGTTCCCTTGTTTTGTAACCCACCTTCTCCCGGTGTCGTGTTCCCACCATCCGCTTTGATTGCGGGTGTTGGGGGTCACGGTGAGGGTAGAGGACTGGGACGTTCTTCACTCCTGCGGTGTTGGGCCGGTCGGCAACGGAACACCTAGATAGACCCCCCAACAGGGTGTTCCCCAACCAAAGTTACGAACTGTTCTCTGTTGTAATCGGGGTATGTCTTTGGCATAATTGGGTTGCCAAAGTGGGAGGGGGGAGATGGGAAGTTTTGAAGATCCTAGTTTTAATTCACTGCATTTGGGACGCACTGCCGAACTCCAATATGGACGTTTCACGTCATACTCACAGTTTCGTTAATCTACTCGGAGATAAGAGGAAACACAGGGTACCACATGAACCAAGGACATAACAAGATGGATCGAGTGTGACTGAGAGAACGATAACAGATAAGCTAACATTTATGACATGGAATGTACGGGGTCTTAAAAACCCAAAGAAAATACGACAAGTATTGGCGTACTTCACTATACTCCATGTGGATATAGCATTCATACATGAGACACACATAGATCCATGCACACCGAACCGCATAGGCCTCAGATGGGCGGAATTGATACATGGGGCTGCATACTCATCTTACTCACATGGAGCGCTTATATTAATTCGGAAAGGGCTGAATTTTAAAGTGGAAAAAGTACAGGCAGACACAACAGGGCGTTTTGTGGCGATTGCAGGATTATTGAGGGGGCAGAGACTTAACCTGCTCAACATCTATGCTCAAAACACAGATGACCCTGAATTCTTTCATACTCTCTGGCAAACCATAAATACATTACCAGACGCACCACTGATATGGGGAGGGGACTTTAATATTGCACTTAATGAAGAGATTGACAGGTCCACCACATCCACTGAACCACCCAGACGTGCACTGGCACAACTGCACAACATTATGCGAGAAAACTACTTATACGATCTTTGGAGACTACAACACCGTACCCAATTAGAAGCCACGCATACCACCGCAGCACATGGTAGTTGGTCCAGAATAGATTACTGGCTGGGATCATCTGAAATACCACTAAGGATAGAGGAGATATCACACCTGCCCCGTACCCTCTCGGACCATAACCTGGTGATGCTTAAGCTTAAGCTCCCCCATTATGTACCCCCGCCATTTACTTGGAGATTCAACGGGAAAGCGCTCATAGATCCATTATATGCGGACACCATAAGGAAAGCTATAGTGGAATACTTTGAAATAAATGCCCCTACTACAGATGATCCTGGGCTCCTATGGGAAGCATTTAAGGCGACAATTAGAGGTGTCTATATTAGCACTCAAGTGGGTATTCTGAAAGACTTACACCAGCAGCTAGAGTGACGTGAGGGTAGAATCCGTGAGTTGGAAAAAGAATACACACAAACGTTAAACCCAGCCCTCTTAGGACAAATTAGAACTGAAAGAACGGAATATCAAAAAAGTGCGGTCAACGAGCTGAAATATGTCACTAAACGTCATATAGCAAGGAGTTTTGGAGAGGGGGGACGACCAGGGGCGGTATTAGCAGCGAAGATTTGTTCTGGAAGGCCGCCGCCGGTGTCCAAATGGTCAGTGACAATGAGGGTGTCCCGCAGCATACTCCACAGGGTATTTTAAAGCGTTTATGCACACATATGGTGATCTGTATGCGCAAGAGACCACGGCCACTGCTACAGAAATAGAGCAATATTGCGACGATGTGGCTCTTGCCTGGCTCTCAGATGCACATAGAGCATATCTCTCATTGCCTGTCACGATTGATGAGGTGACAGAGATCATGAAAGCGCTCCCAAATGGAAAAGCACCAGGGCCAGGTGGATTTACTGGGGAAATGTATAAAACGTATGCGGATATACTGGCCCCTCACATGGTGGCAATGCTTGGGGATGCACATGAGAAAATGCTATTGCCACAGACATTGCGAGAAGCAACGATTCTGGCCCTACTGAAACCGGATAAAGATCCGGAGAGCTGTGAATCATATAGGCCATTATCCCTGATGAATGTGGATACCAAAATTCTGTCGTCAATATTGGCCACAATATTTAAGTACCTGATGACAAAGATGGTCCTTCCCGACCAATCAGGGTTTATACCCACGCGCTCTACGGCCCACAACACAAGAACCCTCTTTGCGCTAGCACATTACCTAACCCCAGACCAAAGCGGCTGCAGTAGTTCTGGATGCTGCTAAAGCCTTTGATACCATAGCTTGGACCTATCTACACACTATACTCAAACGAATGGGATTTCCGATGATATTCCTGCAATGGATACAACTACTTTACACGGCCCCCACTGCACGTATACGGGTAAATAATTACATATCAGATCCTATAACCATAGCTCGCGGCACGTGTCAGGGGTGCCCACTGTCCCCTTTGCTGTTTGCCTTAGCTCTCGAACCACTGGCCTGTAAACTGTGACAGGGACATCACTATTCGGCATTACAATTTCCAAATCGCCCCTTCACGTATCATTTTATGCCTATGATATGTTACTGTATGTTCGAGATCCGGAGGTAAACTTGAATACCCTATTGAGAGAATATGTTACATTTGGAAGACAGTCAGGACTTCGGATTAATTGGACCAAATCAGTGATACTGCCATTAACAGATAATACGCATTGCTTCCTGTGGTAAATGTCCTCTCTACTGCTCTCCTGGGATAGACTGTTCAATGACATCATAGAATGCCCGGGTGTCCCTCTGGCTCTCAGTGGCTCTCTATAACCTACTTGGCAGTTGGCCATCTGAGGCTGAGCTGCCAACAGCTGGCTCCTGGTGGGGTCCTACTTGTCTACTCCTGTACTTGTCATCTTGGAAAGAACCTACTAATAAAGAATCCTACATACACAGTGGACTGTGCATCTTTGTTTACTACAGTTTGGCGACGTTTTAAAGAGGATGAACCTACGTGTGAAATAAGGAAGCTTCTACAGAAAAGGAACTAAAGACATTTTGGTATTGCTTCTACAAGGAAAAGAACTAAAGACATTTTGGAATTTTAATTAAGCTGAAAAGTAACGCCCGGCTGACCCCACCAGTGTCCTGTTTCATCTTGGACAGCCTGCACCTGGGCGTTTGTTTGTGAAGGACTCAACTGCTTTGAAGGTAATACTGTCATTTTGCCGTCAACTGGTTTATTTCCAGCAACAAAAACGTTTGAGACTCAGCTGGCCTGATCACCCTCCTGTATCTCTTCGATTTTTTTTTTTTTGAGCCTTGACAGTATGCTCACCTCTTATCCCAAGAGCATTTGATGTGCCTACTTTCACGCAATTATTCAGCGCTAGCAGTACCCTTCATAACAGCTACCTTCGAGTTAAGGACCATCTGTGAGTCTTTCTTCAGTAATCAAGTGTCTCTACCCTGTGTGTGGAAAAGGGTCTTCAATTTAGAGGCATTCTGTTTGCACTCATGACTTGTGCTTCAGTTTCTGAGAGGTGTAAAACGGCATATTTAGCTGTCTACAACGATATAACAGTAGTTCTTATTTGAGGAACAGTCTCTATGGTGAGTTCTTGTTTTTTTTTTTATAGTTTTACCACTCCAGAACTTGCTACTATCTGCTTTTAAATCTTGCACTTCGCTGGCTGAATGTACTGTTGCTTGGCAACTCCAGTGTGTAAGCTTTTTGAAGAATCGGTAGTATTTAGCAGCCCGTAAATACAGGGCTGTTGCAGCATAAGCCTACTGTATATCTGTACTTTACAAGTTTGTTCACTCACCATACTTCACATCGTTGACGGTTGGCCGGCAGCGATCTTCTCTGTTTCCTCGCTACCTTTCAACTGATGACGTCCTTGGAATGCATCTGGGAGTTAGCGAAGCTCTCTGACGTCCGTCTTCTCCGTGATTTCTTTTCTGCAGTGGACGTTTTTGTGCACGCTTCAGCTGTGAGCCACCCTGCACAGCGTCAAGTATGCGTGCCGCCATTTTGTTTTGGTTCACGCTATTTCCTCTACAATGCTTCTGATTGTCGGACATCTGACGCAGCAAGGGATTTATTGGACAGTATGGTTCCTAACTTTAACGTGACATGCACCGCATGGAGAGAGTGCAGAACAATGGAACTTTCCACTTCTACATTTCAGAGCGGGATTCGGTGCCGTCCGCGAAGAGCAGCCCAGCATGATCCCGGGTGAGAGTTCGCTCACCGGAGCTCAAGCATTCTGTTCTTTTGCTTCGTTTTTTTTTTAACCTTTTCTTATTTTGTGTGGGCGTGTGTGTGGCATGGTCACTTGTTCTGTTTGCTTTATCTTTGGCAACTCTTTGGAGCGTTTTGTATACTATGTGGTCAGGTCAAGTTGTGGCATGGTCACTTGTTCTGTTTGCTTTATCTTTGGCAACTCTTTGGAGCCTTTTGTATACTATGTGGTCAGGTCAAGTTTATTTTCACCTGTGTTTCAAAGGGTCATTTGTGTGTTTCTAAGGAAAATGTGCTTGTGGGTGGTCCATGCCCATTTTTGTTTCCTAGGGTCATCTCTAACTTTGTGGTGTACCCTATCTTGGGCGTGTTGTAGTTTTGGCTTTAAAAGGTGATTAGTGTATTTTGTCTTGTACTCTTGTTTGGTCACGTTGTAGTGCTTGTGGGTAGTCAATGCCCCAAGGGAAGTTGTGTTTTTAGTAGGTGGTGTATTTGTGGGTAGTCAATGTCCACTTCCCAGGTTTTCTACCCTGCGGTGTACCCTACTTAGGGTAAGTTGTATTTTAGGTTGGTGGTGTATTTGTGGTAGTCAATGCCCATTTCCCAGGTTCCCTACCCTGTGGTGTACCCTACTTAGGGGAAGTTGTGTTTTTAGTAGGTGATGTATTTGTGGGTAGCCAATGCCCACTTCCCAGGTTCACTATCCTGCGGTGTACCCTACTTAGGGGATGTTGTGTTTTAGGTAGGTGATGTGTTTGTGGATAGTCAATGTCCATTTCCCAGGTTTTTTTTACCCTGCGGTGTACCCTACTTAGGTGATGTTGATCTTTTGTGGGTAGTCAATGCCCCGGTTCACTTCTTTGGTGGGCTATACTTTTGTGTACCCTACTTTGAGGTGGTTGTGATTTTAAAGGGTTTGTACCCTGTGTGTTTTTTTTGCTGGAGTTTGTTAAACATCATTCATTTTTGACACTCTGCTTCTATTTAAGTCTACCTGCCTGAGATTCGTGGCCAAGGGTTTCATGTCGGTGTGACTTTGTAAGAAGTTTTACCATTTTCTTCACTGTCATCTTCTTTTGAATAGGGTTTGTGTCTACGCTCGCCTTTGTTTATCAGGGTTTTTAACCCCTTTTGTGAGCACGACCACCTTTCTTTGCTACTTTGTTTATCTTCCATTTTGAACCATGCTTTTACTCTAAGGGAAGGGGATGTGGCATACAGTAGCATTTAGTTGTTTTTGTTTATTTATAATCTAGCATGTTATTGTATCTGTTCATGCTAATATTATTTCATGCAGTACTCGTTGCCTTTAAAGTACTTTGCCGAGTTGTTTCTTTTTCTGTTCGTTCCCCTTAAGGGAAGAGGATGTGTGGTAAATGTCCTCTCTACTGCTCTCCTGGGATAGACTGTTCTATGACATCATAGAATGCCCGGGTGTCCCTCTGGCTCTCAGTGGCTCTCTATAACCTACTTGGCAGTTGGTCATCTGAGGCTGAGCTGCCAACAGCTGGCTCCTGGTGGGGTCCTACTTGTCTACTCCTGTACTTGTCATCTTGGAAAGAACCTACTAATAAAGAATCCTACATACACAGTGGACTGTGCATCTTTGTTTACTACACTTCCCTACTGACTTCCCACTAGCGTGGCAGACAGACCCTGAGCGCTACTTAGGAGTTTGGTTTCATGGAGACCCTGAAATAGTCATTCGAACGAATTATGGAAGGGTGATATCGGCACTGGAGGATAATAGAACAGTGGATCCAGCTTCCTTTATCACTTGCAGACAGACTTGCTATTGTCAAGATGGTAGTACTGCCAAAACTACTTTAACAATATCCCCATAACACCGCCTGCAACGCTGTTCTGCAGACTAAACACTATGACATTAAAATTGATTTGGGCAGGCAAAGCGGCTCGAATTGACTTACACTCATTGACATTGCCTTACTCACAAGGGGGGTTCAAGGCTCCTGACCTGTACCTGTATTATTTATGTGCGCAAGCCCAATATGCACATTATTGGTACCACCCAATCCCATATCTTCCACATGTGGCAATAGAAGAGGGAGATGCATTGCCAATACCGCTAGATGCAGTTGTAACTCATAAACGTGCTCCTTTGCATAAAAAAGACATAAACACAATAGATACAACAGCAACAGCGTGGAGACGAATAGGTCAAAAGACTAATAAACTCCCACTCTATTCACCAGAGTAGCCACTGCACTTCCATCCTGACATCTCGGTAACACAAGAAAAGGTGGGAATGGAATTGCTCCAGCGAGTGGGGGTGGCCAAAATGGGAGACTTGTATGAGGATGGGATGTTCAAGACCTTAGGAGAATACGAATATGTTCAAAATCAAACACTGCTTTTTAAGTTTACGTACTATAGACTTCAGAAAGCGATACAGGCACTATACCAGACCTACTCTGCCGAACCACCGACACTATTGACACTGCAAATGCTCCTTACATCACCTGAACCCAAGCACCTGGTATCCAGACTATACACATCATTGCATGAAGAGATAGGAGCCACAACGGACAAAGCATTGCAAAAGTGGAACAAATGTCTAATTGATCCACTCACGAAAGATGAGTGGACTGCAACTGGGTCCATAACAGGTTTACTGTCACCAAATGGTAACCTGCGATTGATACATGTCAAATATTTGCATCAAACCTATCACCCACCAGCTAGACTGCACAGATTTGGGCTTCGCCAGAACTCAAGGTGCCAAAGGTGTGGGGCTGAGGGAGCAGATTTGATACATCTTGCATGGTATTGTGGAGGAGTGGCCGAATTTTTGGAGTAAGTGGTACATAAATTGGAAGAAATGGTAGGTTCCCGCATAGAATGTAGTATACGTACTTGTTTATTGGGATTGTTGCCGGAAATACGGGCAATGAAGCGTACATTTTGTGTAATGGCATTGCTTATGGCAAAGAGCAGAGTATCAATGGGATGGGGAAGTAGACAGAGTCCTAAGGTGAAAGAATGGATAAAAGACATGATTTATTGTAAAGACACTCTGCTAACCTATGAAGAAGAATTTCCTATAAGAACACGACCCAGGAACTACTGGAATGGGCTGATTGAATATCTAAACAACCCTGATGTACAACTGTAATGTAAAACAAATGTGAGGATACATGTAGTAATGTAATGAACTATGTCTAAGAATTGTGGAGAGAGGAGTGCTGTAATGCAGTGAAATTTCAAGATGTTGAGCCATCCTGTTATGGCAAAGTTTGTTTTACAACACTTTATGAAATGCCAATAAAAAGAATTAAAAAAAAAAACAACTACCCATTAGAAGGGAACTTACCCATCCTTCTGTAGGCACTTGGTAAAAAGGGGCCCGACCTTCCCTCACAAAGAACACAAACAAATAATAATACACTTTGGGGGTCTCTTTATTACACAATGATAGAATGACAAAAGAAAGAAATAACTAAGCATCACAATCATACGCAATGGCTGGCATATACATGTAAAATAAAAAGGTAGTTAGGCATAGACAGAATATAAGAGTTAGTGGAACACCTCACCATGTTTCTACACATCTGGCTTTCAGAGGGGGCCCATCTCTCTGGTTCAATCAGGATTCTCTGTTCCACAATCACAGCTGCACATCTGCAATGCGATGTATCACCAGACTGACTCTCTCTCAAAGATCAGAGCTCAGACACCTCGTTTAGTAACCAGTGTCGAAGCTTCTAGCAAGCCTCGCCTTCTTTTCTCATCAGAGACTGTACCACTTCGTACCAAGGTCACACCTCTGGTTGATCAGGCCTTTGTTATGACTCCGGCAAAGAGTGAGCAC